>NC_044033.1:74937111-75594752 GCF_901765095.1 Microcaecilia unicolor
TATCATAACTCTTGCAACCAGGCACACGCAGTGAGAGAAGATATGCCTCTAATATTGATTAATAAGTTCCATGCTGAGAGATCCATCCGTAAGTCACATGTCCATCGCATACGAATATCCTGTAAGTCTTTTGGTTTCTCCAGTTTAATTAAAGCCTTATGGGCCCCTGAAACACTAATCCCTGACTCTGAAATGGCATTAAAAAAAATCTTTAACTTTTCACACCCATAAGTAATTAAAGCTGGACTGTATCTAAGGAGGCTATATAATATTTAACTTGGAAGTATGCAAACCAATTGCCCCAGCCAACGCCTATCTTCTGCTGACAACCCTCCCCATGCAGGAGATGTGCAAGCAAAGTCAACCCCTACTGCTCCCAAGCCACAAAAGTAGTATTGTCCAAACTAGGTTTGAAAGCCACATTGCCCCTCAGCGTAAGCAAATCGGTAACCAAAGGGTTACCCCCCCCCCCCCCCCCCGGATGAGAGATTTCCAGATTGCTCGCAAACGGTAAAGTAATAAACTCCCCCTCAATGATCGGGAAATTTGGGAGCTGGAATTGTGCAGTAAAGAAAGGATATTAAAAGGGGCGTAATAAGCCTGTTCCATGTCCAGTGGGGTGAAATGAGACTTCATGAATATCCAGTTCCAAATATGCCAGAGCAGGCAGGCCTGATTATATGCTCGCAAATTAGGCAACCCTAACTCTCCCTGGCCCCAATTCCCCACAAGCACGTTAAATTTCAATTTTGTCTTTTTGTTCACCCAACAAAATTGAGAGAAATGTATTCAACCTATCCAAATCCCTATACAGCATATAACTCAGCTGCATTTTTAAACAGAGAGAACAAGAATCAGGCTGGTAGTCAGGCCCGAAGCACCTGATGCACCAATTGTGCGGGTCCATGGCAGAAATCACCTAATTACTTTGGGTGCACCTTTTGAAACTACTGGGAGTGTTCTTAGACATTGAGAAAAACAGCAGCCAAATTAAATTCCTCAATTTTGAAGATCAGAAAAAAAGGGTTCAAGACTGAAATTGAGGCTGGTGCTCAGGCCTAAGTGGGCTTAAAGAGCCACAAAAAAATTAAAACTTGAAGGGCTGAAAAAAAAAAAAAAAACCTAACAAAATAATTAGGGAAATAAAACACAGGAAATACTGAGGAAAACAATTGAAAATAAGCGCTAAACCTGCATGGGAAGGCACTTGAAAAGTGAAAGAACTATGTGGTGAAGGGAGACCGCAAAAACACATCCTCCTAGCTCTGCAGAAAAGGAGACTGAGGTACTTGCGCTCAAATGGTGAAACATTGCTAGAACTTTCTTACAGCTATGAGTGCTAGGCAGCCTCCGCACCAGGCTCTATCAGATGACATCACCTACAGGGGAGAATACACTGGGCCTGCTTGTCCTTGGAGAAAGCCCTTTATCCACAGACATTTGGAACCAATCTTTTACATACATTTAAGAGAAGTTAATGTTTATCAGTTTTAAACTTTTTCAACAAAAAACATTGGCTTCCAATCACACATAGGATCTTACACAAAAATACTCTATATGATGTAGAAAATGCACTTCTTAGGCCACCCTTTATACTTGTCAAAACTGCTTATACCCTATCTCCCTCCCAGAACTCTCTGCTCTTCACAACACAACTCGTAATTCCTTCGTTCTGTCTCATTTGCTTTGACTCCATTCGCTGTAGGATTTTCAGTATAGTTGGCAGTGGAACACCCTCTCTCTCCATTTCCATTTTGAACATGAATGGATAAATTCAAAACACGGCTCAAGACCTTTCCATTTCTAGATGCTTTTGGCCACTGATTCTCTACTTCTTCCTGATGGGAGGCGAGATTGTGCAGGTGATGGCGGGATCAGTAACACAAAAGCCTCTCTCTCTCACTCTTTTTATTTTAAATTTTCTTGCAATTGATTATGCAAGCCAAAAAAAAAAAAAAAAAAGAGCAATTAAGGAAAGAAATCACACTGGAAACTGAAAAGAATAAAACCATTCTTTCCAAGGTCCGTATTCCGCAGCCTAGTGCAATCACTTGTACTTAGCCACCTGGACTATTGCAACTCACTATACTCAGGCTGCAAAGAACAAATACTGAGGAAACTTCAAACAGCCCAGAATACAGCAGCCAGACTCATTTTCGGAAAACCAAAATACGAAAGCGCAAAACCCTTGCGTGAGAAACTACATTGGCTCCCACTCAAGGAACGTATCACCTTTAAGGTATGCACCTTGGTCCACAAAATCATCCACGGTGAAGCCCCTGCATCCATGTCTGACTTAATAGACCTACCACCCAGAAACGCTAAAAGATCATCCAGAACCTTCCTCAATCTCCACTTCCCTAATTGCAAAGGCATAAAATACAAAGTATTGCATGCATCAACCTTCTCTTATATGAGCACGCAGTTCTGGAATACACTACCACGCAACCTGAAAATGATCTACGAATTAACCGACTTCCGCAAACAACTGAAGACTCATCTCTTTGAGAAAATTTATTGTAAGGATCAAAACGCATGAAGTCCATACATACTAATAGAAATGCATTAATACACTCCCTTCTGAACTACTCTCACCCCGCATTATCACCACACTTCAAACTCCAACCACAGATACAATGTTATACCCTATGTTCTCTTGAAATTGTTCTATCGCCTATCGTTTCCCCACTGTAACTTCACATGGTTTCCACGCCCTCACGATTTTTGACTTGACTTTGTCTTCCCATAACTCCTCACAATGTAACCCATAATCGTATTGTAACAATGTATTTCCATCCTTCACAAGGTACTGTAAGCCACACTGAGCCCGCAAATAGGTGGGAAAATGTGGGATACAAATGCAATAAATAAATAAACACTGTAGTAATATTACATAGGAAACATAATAGGAAAATTACACTATACATCCTCTCTCTGAAGTCTCATCTGTTCTGTTCTCATTTCTTTGTCCTATATTTTATTGTAGTTCCTTTCTATGTTTGGTTTGCATTTTATTATACACCCCTCATAAGCAGTATTGAAGGCAGTGTCAAATTCATTTTGTGAAAAACAAATCAAAAAGTTAACTTACCCCCGTTTACTAAGACACGCTAGCGCCGACACGGTCGATTCACCTGAATGGGCAGTGTTGACATTGCCGCACGGCTTAGTAAACGGGGGGGGGGGGGGGGGGGGGGGGGGCTAGGATTTTTAACGTCAGTGATTCAATTTACTTTCAATTCGTTTCAAACTTAAGTCAGTTTCAGCACCAGCAGCCAGTACAGGCCTGCTCTTTGTGATAGCCCTGTATATACAATTCTTATCCTGGGTTGTTATCTAAAGCTAACAGGCAGCAAAGCCTTGACTCTGGACTCACACAGGCAGATCCAATCTCTTGGCTGCTTCCAGCTGCACCTGGAAAACTTTCTTCTGCTCTTCCCGCTCCTGCGATGTGGAGGCCAGCCAAGGTGTGAAGTCTAGGCCGATCTGTGAAGAGAACCAGTTGCAGTGTCACAGTCCATCCAGTTTGAGCCTTCAGGGCAGCACTCTGAAGCACACTTCCCCAGGCAGAAAAGCTCGTCACTAAGCATCAATTCTATAATGGCATCTGTGCACCAAGATGCCGCTAGAGAATACTAGCCTAAGTTGGCATTGATGCAACTAAATGTAGGTGTGTGTAAATTATAGAATAGTGCCTTAGAACTTACGTACTTACATGCACATTATACTTTCTATAACATATGTGCTCAAATGGTGCCTAACTGTAGCACTTTGTTAAAGAATTAAGGTGTATGTGATTTACAAAAAATTGAATAAATGTAAACTGGTGTGGGAACTGAAGGTGAAATTAGGGGCAGAGCTTGGATCCCCCCAAACAAAAATGCATTCTGCTGCCCAGGGGAGGGGACAGGAAAGGTGCTAGATGGGGGGGGGGGGGGGGGGGGGGAGAGAGAGAGAGCGATGCTGTATGGGTAGGGGGCGCCGACTAATAAGCCTCGGGAGGGGGGGAGGGCACCAGAAACCCTAGCACTGGCCCTGCTTATGGGTTAATAAAACAAATTCTCTATAGCAATGTGCACATGGGAAATGTTAATTTTATTGGTTTGAAGGCGAGTTTTCTCTTTTCAAAAAATGCTTTTGTTTACTTTTTTTTAGAGAGCTGCACAAAAAAGAAATTTGGTTCATTTCAGGACATTTTTTTATTTTTCCCCAAATTTTTTGACTTTTTTTTTTAAATTCATGTTAATATATGCATATGAAACAGGGCATACTGCACAGGTAACATCTTACATGTCTAGGCAGATAGCCCAGTGGTCCACCAGAGCTCTCCTCTGGAGGGTTTGGTGGGGGGGGGGGGGGGGGGGGGGTGTCGAGGGAGAACGGAATGGGAGGGGAGTCATGTCTATATCTATAAAACAGAGCGCAAACTTATATCAAATCAGTTCTAAAGGGTCTCGATATATCCCACCATTCTAAATTCTTTGTTCAAATGTCTGTTGAGAAAACCAGGTCCTCAGCCCATTCTTACTTTTAGAAAAACAGGGCTCTAGATGCAAATGAAGCAGAAAAGCATTCAAGAGGGAAGGCGCTGAAAGTGAAGTGATGCATAATCTCCAGATTTATCCTTGATGGAGGAGGAATAAAATGTACAGAAGCCTGAAAAGATTGAAGGTTTTAAGTAGGACAAAAGTGGGTATGAGATAACTACAAAAGGGGTCTTGTAGAACAAAGGGTCAAGAATTAGACAATCATTACCTTTGTCTCATATGGATTCTTTGAAACCCAAGATACTTTGTACCAGACTAGCAAAAGAAATTAGCCAGTAATGCTACTGCAGAGCTTTGGCAACCATAGAGATCCCTTCTTTACAAGGCTAAGCAGGGCTGTGGAGTTGGTACACCAAACCTTTGACTCCAACTCCTACTGCTATTAGGCTTTACATTTTTTATTATAATCTAAAGTACTGGTAAATATAACTTTAGATCCAGGATAAAGATATGTATATATAAATATAAAATGATAACTTTACCATATTTTATGTTTGTTTATTTTATTTCAAAGCTGGAGTCAGAGTAGGTACATTATTTACCGACTCCAACTCCACTGCCCTGAGGCTAAGGGCCCGTTTTACTAAGCTGTATTAAATATTTGAATGTTAATAGCTAAAATTAAAGCACGGTAACTGCAAAGACTCTGCATTAACTACTGGGGACATTCTTAGCATCTTTCCATACAGTTAAGACAGTAAAATGGGTCATAAGTCTAGCTGTTCAATTCCAGGATAATGCATATTTCCAAAATGCAGCCAGAAAAAGCATCCATACCACCACTGCGGGAATATAGGTGTCACGCCATTCAAGGATTGTTCTTTACTCACAGTCATAGATGCTCAAAAAGAGCACCTGGTTTTGGAAGCCCACCACACATTAAGGCAGGAGGAGAGATGGGATGGAACGGGAGAAACCTGTTCATAATTATAACTATATTATGTTGAAATGGCTTTAAATAGGTCACTGTTTTTGTTTCTAAGCATGAGAATAATGTTTAAGAAAGGATCGATGAGGGAAAAAAAATCCCTCTTTACAGTAAAGAAACAGAAACCCAGATTTTTCGATCCTTGATATCATCTGTGACTACAAAATAGATATATCCAAACTGCAAATTGTTTGGATATGTGAAAAGTCAACCCAAATTTTCACCAAGGAAGAAGCCTGTGATTAATAAGATGAGAAAGACCTTCACCTCTCCAATGGCCACCAGCTTGTCTTGAAACTTCTCAAAAAGCGGTAGGACAGGCTCCAGATCCTGGGTGAGATTATTATACACAGTTCAGGTCAATTTTGAAACAAAAATATGCATGCTGTATATTAAACAACTCCATTATTGCCAACATAGACTAAACAACTGAAAGCTGAAATGCTCCTTGATGGTTACAGTACTACTTTACACTGCTGTACACCCAGGGGTGTGCTGGTAAATTTTTAACAACAGGCTCTTTCTCCGGACGTAGCCAGCTCTGCAATTGGAAGGGCCAGGGGTGGCCGGGGGGAGCAACACTTGCCTCTTTCTCCTCCCTCCCTTCATGCGGGCACGCTAGGCATACCTTTGCTGGCAGCCAATAAATGGACTGCCACCACTCCCAACGTCTTGCTCTGAGCAGCATGCTGGAACTTCTCACACATGCTCGAGAAGTCCCAGCCTGCTGCTCAGAGCTGGAAACAAGGAGCGGGGAGCAGCAGCAGTCTATTTACTTGGCTGGCAGGGCTCAGCATCCCCACCAGCAAAGTAAAAGAGAATTCAGCAGGGGGCCCAAGCCCACATTTTGGGAGCCAGTTGTTAAAGTAGCCATGGAGGGCCCTACTTTAACAACCAGCTCCCAAAAGTCTTAAAAACTTAACAACCGGCTCTTGCAAGCCCGTGAGAGCCTGCTCCAGCACACCACTGTGTACACCATTTCAAGGAGAAAATCCTTTAAAATATTGAAGTTATTTTCTTTGTGATTGCTGGTGCCTTCCCCCACCTATCTTGTGTAGCCTATCAACAGGTTCCATAAAGGTGCAGAACATCAACCACAACTGTTCACAAGCCCTGAATCACAATAAAAATACTTTAACTCAAAATTTGTCTTCTCTTTTTCAAAGGTGCAGAGTACTAGGCCTTAAAAACATATATGTCTTTGAGGAACATTTCATCCTAGCCCTTTCAGTTGCTCTACCTTTATGTTTCAACAGTTTTTTATTGATGAGTTAACATTTTAAACACAGCCATTAAATTTGACATTTTAAATGATACATCATACTTGTATTTATACATCATTAAAGTCTATCATCAATATTTTATCCTTTTCTCCCTCCCTCCCCTTCAACCCTTTCATTATAACCCAAATGTTTGCTTTTGTACTGTTATATAAGCAGCAAAATAAAAATAAAATGCTTACTTCAGTTTATATCTCATATTGTGCGGTATTTACTATTGTTATATCTTACAAATTTAATTGATGATATACTGCTTAACAAAATCGCAACAATCAACATTTTGCGTTGAAGTATCTTCTTAGACTTGCATTCAAATTTCTAAATTATCGTCATCAATAGATTATCAATTTCTCCCACTCTCCCCCCTCATCTTCCCAGCCCCCTCCTCCCTCCCCCATATACCATATCATAAACTAAGCCCCTCTTACATAATAAGACGAAGATGAGAAAAAAAAAAAAAAAAATTTTTTATAAGCTATTCAGTATTAAACTTCGCGCACTCTGCGTCAGGGATTGAATGTAAGGTCTCCAGATCTCCAGGAACTGTGCTCTCTTCTTCGGGGAAGTTCCTACCGCCCTACGTTCATGCATTAAGAGCTCATGAATTTTGTTTCTCCAATGCCAATACTCTGGCGGGTCCACACTCAACCACCCCGCCATAATCAATTTTTTCCCCAACATGCAGGCTTTGCGTACCAGTGTCCTCTGGCTTCCTCTTTGGAGGACAAAGAGCTCATGTTTGTCGAGGATGATCCCCATGAAAGAACAATTAATTCGAGAGTCCACTAACCCCTCCAGATATTGTATTATATTATGCCAAAATCTTTGCACACCGGGGCATTCCCATAGGCCATGATAAAGTGTGCTGTCACGTTGCCGGCATTTAGAGCATAGTGGGTCCGGCACACCTCCCATCTTAAATACCTGTAGTTTGGTCATATATGCTCGATATAAAATCCGATATTGACACTCCCGCAATGCCGCATTAATCGAGATCTCAGGTATACGAGATGTCAACTGGTTATAATCCAGCGCTAAACTGGGCTTCTGCATCTCTCGTGCCCAACGTGCGGTAATTGCTTCAGTTTTTTTCTGTGGGCACATCGCCCACAGAGCCTTATGCAGTCTCGATACTGTGAACCGCTCCCCCGTTATTGTTTTGAAAAATTCCCTAATTTTTTTCCCATGTCCACTAGCCAGCTTTTCAGCATTTAATGATCTAATATAATGGGCTAATTGCTGGTAAGCGAATGTGTGGCTAATAGTAAAGCCCACCCCTAAAGCACCCAAATTTAACAGCCCTCCTCTAGTCCCCAATACATGTTCCAACCTCGTAATCCCCTGTAAAGCCCACCTTTGAAACACCCTGTTCTCTGATCCAGGTGAAAAGTTTGGGTTACCCTGTAGTGGCACTATATCCGTCATATCTCCTTCCAACCCCCAATAGTTATTAAGATCCCGCCAAATCGCCCGCATCGGATCCAATAACAAACTTCCCTTAAATTTTTTTGGTAATTTATTCTCCGCCTCATGTAATAAATAATGTGGGTGAAATGGCAAGAAATGAACCTGTTCCAATTTCCACGGGGTAAAGTCTTGTTTATCCAATAACCAGTCCCCCAGATGCCTCAACAAACACGCTTGATTATATTTTTTGATATCTGGGAGCCCTATACCTCCTAATTTCCAGGGGCCTACCAATATGTCCAAAGGCAATTTAGGCTTTCTCCCCCCCCAAATAAACTGTCTTAAATATTTATGGAACTGCTTAATGTCTTTATTTTTTAATCGTAACGGTAAAACCTGTAATGTGTAAAGCCATCGGGGGAACTCCATCATGCGGAACAACTGGATCCTCCCGTGTAGCGTTAGCGGCAAGGCCTCCCAGTGCTTTAATCGGAGTCTCATATTATCCAATAGTTTAGTAAAATTGAGAGCATAAAAAGCCTTTGTGTTCATGGCCACCTGTACTCCCAAATATTTGAGGCTCTCCCTAGCCCACTTCAACGGGAAATCATTCCCCCACTCCATTTTTACATTATCTGTATCTGTGAGTGCCAGAGATTTGGAATAGTTTATTTTAAAACCAGTAAAGTCTCCGTACTCTTGGAACAATTCCAATAGGGCTCCTAGCGACCTCTTGGGTTCTGTGAGATGTACTAATAGGTCATCCGCGAATGCAGATATTTTAAAGTCAACAGAACCCCAGGTAACCCCCACTATCTCCGGGTGGGACTCAATCTCTCGTATTAATGGGTCTAAGGACAATACAAATAATAGCGGCGAGAGAGGACACCCTTGCCTCACTCCCCTCCTTATCGAAAACGGTTGCGACCCTACCCCATTTATCCACATATACGCTTGGGGATCCGAGTAGAGAGCCCCCACCGCCTTCCTAAAAAAATCCCCAATACCTACTTTCTGCAATACTCTAAATATGAAGTGCCATACCACCCGGTCAAAGGCCTTCTCCGCGTCAAAACTTATTAGCAAAGAAGGCCTTTGCTGCTCCTTCACTTTCTCCAAGGAAGCAATAAGAGCTCTGATATTACCCACCGCCGCTCTACCTTTCACAAACCCAACTTGTGGAGAGGCCACCAAGTCCGGTAGTACTCGGGCCAACCTATTTGCCAGAATTTTTGCATACAGTTTGGCATCACAGTTTAGTAGGGAGATCGGTCTATATGATCCCATGTCCCCTGGATCCTTGCCAGGCTTAGGCAGGACAATAACTTTGGCTAGTCTAAAAGTCTCTGGAATCTTGGCGGTACTAGCCATAGAGTTAAATAAATTTAATAACGGTAAAGTCACCTGTTCCTGTAAAATCTTATAAAAAGCTATACTAAAGCCATCGGGTCCTGGTGCCTTATGTATCTCACTCTGTTGCAGGGCCAACATTAGCTCTCCTTCCTCAATAGGGGCGTCTAAGATCTCCCCCTGTTTCGTTGATATCCGTGGCATGTCAATGTTTTCCAAAAACAATGTGCTGTCTGGTATTACCCCCGATGGCTCCCCATACAGGTCCGCATAGTATCTGCGGAAACTCTCTACTATGTCTTCTTCCCGTCTGACTACTGTGCCATCCTGTCGCTTTACTTGTAGTAAACGAGTCATCCCTTTTTTCCCTTTAGCCAATCGGCTCAGCAATGTTCCTGCCTTGTTCCCAAACTGGAACAACTGGTATTTGTAGTACATTATAGACTTCTTAGCCCGCTCATGTAGGAGCTCATTTAAATCTCTCTGGGTTGTCAAATATATTAACTTCTGTTCTTCTGTTTGTGTAGCCCCATATTTCTGCCTGTGTGTACGGACCTCTTTTTCTAAGCGTAATATTTCTTTATCTCTTCGCTTCCGTGTCCACGCCCTATAGTTAATAATTTCTCCTCTCAGGACTGCCTTTGCTGTTTCCCAGTACAGCCCGTATTGGTCTTTATGTTCTTTGTTATTGTATTCATAATCTTTCCATTTGCTCTGTAGCATTTCCCGGAATTTCGCATCTTTATACAGCTCAAATGGAAAGGTCCACCCTCTATACCCACTCCAGTCCCCTCTCAGTTCCAACCTTGTCCATATGGGGGAGTGATCCGAGATTTCACTCGGACCAATTTCTGCCTCCACTATTTTGGCAAAAAGAGGACGTGATATAAGTATATAATCTATTCTAGATAGTGAAGAGTGTGCCCGAGATAAATGAGTATAATCCCTACAGCCTGGGTGTAGCACCCTCCAAGCGTCCACCAATTCCAATGTAGAGCACAAGAATGGTAGCCCCCTTTGATAATGCCGAGGCCCCAATCCTCCCTTGCTAGTCTTATCCAGCTCTGGGTCATATACCATGTTAAAGTCTCCTCCCAGCACCACATTTCCCATCTGATATGGAGTCAACAGGTCCACCAGCTCTCTATAGAAACTTTTTTCATATACATTCGGTGCATATATATTACAAAGAACGTAAGGAGTTCCCCCCATCTCCATCTCTATCAGGACATATCTACCCATTGCACTCCTCTTAACCGCTTTTATAGATATTGACAGCCCCTTTCGAATTAGTATCAATACTCCCGCCTTTTTATTATGTGCAGGAGCGCCCACTACCGCGCCCACCCAGCCCTGCTGAAATTTATCATGCTCTTGTGTTGTCAGATGTGTTTCCTGAAGAAACACTATATCGGCCGCCTGGCGTTGCAAAGCCTGCAAAATTTTTTTCCGTTTTATGGGCGAAGAAACTCCCCCTACATTCCATGATAACAATTTAACTGACCCCATCACTCCACTGCATCCATTTCCATTGTCTCAGCCTTTTCCTGTTAATCAGAGGGCGTACCTCCCAGCCCTTAGGCACCCCTCTCTTCATCCAAAATAACCACCCCTGCCGTTCTCCAGCGCGCGTTTCCAGTAATGAAAAAGAAACATTAAAATAATAGTCCATAAACCAAATAAATCTCAAATGAAAAAACAATTTAAAGGACCCCTTCTCCTCTACCCATTGTTCC
This sequence comes from Microcaecilia unicolor, assembly GCF_901765095.1. Lineage (NCBI taxonomy): Eukaryota > Metazoa > Chordata > Amphibia > Gymnophiona > Siphonopidae > Microcaecilia > Microcaecilia unicolor. The sequence goes on from NC_044033.1 coordinate 74,948,360, forward strand.
CTCTCCCCCTCCCTCCCCCCCTCCCTCTCCCTCTTCCAAACTTTACACATTGTGTTCTCTAAGAACCAGACACGTTAACGCCCTGCCCCTCCCCCCTGCAGCTTCCTCTTTATCGAAATGTTCAGGTCCCACTCCCCTAAGCCCTGTTATTTTACCAACTCTCTACTCCCACTAACATATTCGGGGGGACCTCTTACACACACCATTCAAAGTACAACATTTTTATCTTGAAAACTCCCTCCCCCCTTAAACATATTTGAAGCGTCCCTTTCCAATTAACCTGCACTTGTAATCTCAATCCTAACTCTTGATATAACTTATTATGCATATTTAACTTTTTACTGCCCCACAAATCCCCAACTTATATGGAACTTAAACCATTATATTAAGTGTCTCACAATAATAGTAGCGCTCTCAAGGCTCTGCTCCCGCTACTGCTTTGGATATCTTCTGCCTCTTCGGCAAAACAGTATGAAAGTTCTTAATCCCTCGATCTTGCAATGGTATCCACTTCTTCTTCAGTGCACCCCCTCCTCAGCAGACTGCTCCATGCCTCCTTTTATTTGCTTGGCAAACTCCAATGCTTCCTTAGCAGTGTCGAAAAAACGTGTCCGGCCTTCATGCTGGACCCTCAGTCTAGCTGGATAGAGCAGTGCGAACCTAATCCGTCTGTTATGTAATTCAGTGCATGCTCCTACAAATTGCTTTCGCTGTGCTGCCACTGCCGTCGAAAAGTCTTGAAAGCATAACACCTTATGCTTATCATAATTCACCATGCCCTGAGATCGCCATAACCTCAAAATCTCCTGTTTATGGTGGTAATTTAGTATTTTACAAATTACCACTCGAGGTCTTTGCGCTTCGGGTCTCAGTTGACCCAGCCGATGTGCTCTTTCAATTTTTAAGTTGTTTATCAACTCCTGCGCTTCAAGCACCTTCGGCAACCATGCTTCCAACACGGCCCGCAGATCTACTTCCCTTACAGTCTCTGGGATCCCCACCAGCCTGATATTGTTTCTTCGTGATCTATTTTCTAGATCATCCACTTTTGATTCCAGCTGGGTAATCCTTTGTTGCCATTCTTTGTACTGACCCTCCTGCTGGGTATTTTTATCCTCCAGCTCCGATAGCCGTTGTTGGAATCCGGTCAGATCAGTTTTTAGAACCTCTAATTTCTCGTCCATAACATCGAGTTTCTCAGAGATTTTCTGCAGTTTCAGGTCTACGGAAGATTCTAATAATTGCGAAACCTCCATTGCAATTTCATTTGCCCAGGCGGAACTTACTGTTTCCCCCGAGGGGCCGGGATCCGCCATTTTGTTTTCTCCCGTTCTCCCTCGTGTTCCGTCCTTCCGCGGCGCCTTGGAGGACATATTGATGTTTTTCCACCTTATAAGTTCCGCCGTTCGCTAGTTTGGGCTATCTCGTCTATCTTTCCTTCTTTTGCCGATTTCAAATTCGCCGATTTAAGCTGCTAGGGGGGCGATCTTGCATCGGGGCCTCAGAGCTCTGTCTTGCGGCGTCCTACCCCTCGCCTAGCATCACGTGTCTCGCTCTACCTTTATATCATACTGGTAACCCAAACATCTAGTTACAGAAATATCTTGAGCTCCTCTCAGCTTGCCTGACACCAAAGATAAAACAGGATGGGCTCTTCCCTGCTCCAACATCTGAGCACTGGAACAGGAATCATGGGCTCTGCAGTCTGCTTTAACGCCTACCGCCATCTCTTGTCAAATGTCTCTCAAAGGAAACAGAGAGATAAGGAGAAGTGAATTTAGAGGTAGTCCCTTAGTCAAACTCGTACATTAACTGTTACTGTGGCCTACAGTCTTTCATGCTAGAAATCTTTGTCACTGGACCTTTGTAAGAACAGGTAAGGCCAACACCTGTCCGAGATTGTTGTTCTATTTTGCCCAAATGTTAATTTTAATAGTACATAAAGAAACATAAATAGATATATTGATAAATAAATGTACATAAATTGTTTAAATAAATGTACATAAATTGTTTAAAACAGAAACATACTAAAACCCAACATGGCCATGTTTTAGCACACACTTGCTTCAGGGGTTAAAAAGAAATTCTGAAACAAAAAAAAAAACCAAATTTTTTATAACAAACATGGCAATATTTTGAGAGTTCCTTCTCTGCAATAAGCTTTGTGTTAGTACAGTCAGGCTGCTACTAGAGGTCATGGCAGCCATTATGAAGTAGGAGCCACGATGGGCAGGAACAAGTGGACATCTCCTGGCCTTTGTCCACTAGACCACCAGGGACTGTAAAGGTAGGCCCAAATGGGCCTACAGGGACTGTAGTGGGGAGGGATGATCTGAGTTAGAGAGGGGCCTGATGCTTTTCTGTGAGACAGAGAGGAAGTATGGAATGGAAGGAGTCCACAGCACTTCAGGCTGTTACCTGAAAGTTATCTGAGCACCAGCGATGTTCAATGCAAATGCTGAGATAGCTAACTGGGCAGATAGGTATTTATGTTGGTTTGAACAATTTTTTAGAAATAGGACATATAAAGGCATATTTTCAAAGCACTTTGGGAGGCTAAGTTCCATAGGTTTCTATGGAACTTTGGGAGGCTAAGTGCTTTGAAAATGAGCCTCATAGGGCCCTGTTTACTAAGCCACGTGAGCATTTTTAGTGCAAGAAAAAATATGAAGGATATGTGGTCGATTTGGCAGGAAGATGGAGCTGAGCAGGCCGCCTCTGCTCCTGCTCTAGGCATAACGTGTCCCCCCTTTCTCTTTAGGGGAGGCGATAATGTGCATTGAAAGTCATGCTCACTTATCCTGCCATTAATAAGTCTGGAAAAGTTATTATGTAACTATCTCATCAGCCCCAGCAAGATATAAAGGCAACATTGGAAAGATATACAACCATTTTGGTACAATCAACATATTATATAAAGTGAATTTGCTTAAGCAAAGATAAAGGATAAGTACGCCAAGCATACAGGCAAACCGCCACAGTATGCAACAATGGTTTCACATTCACAGAGTATATGTGTGATAAGTCCCCAGGAGAAGAACACCCAGGTGCCGATGATCAGAACCCCCGTGCTGTTCCAAACAGGGCTCTAAAATTAGAACGGCATTAATACCCCTAAGATCAGAGCTAACAGCATGCAAATTTAGGCACGCTATTAGCTCTGATCATAGGGATACTTCTGAAGAAGGATTGTGTCAAAAGCCTGGACCTGTCAAACAGCAGAAGAGGTTTGACAGGTCCGGGATTTTCTCCAGGACCTGTCAAACCTAAACCTGCCCCCACCAAACACAAGACCTAGAGGTCCGGTAGACCTCCAAGCCCCCCCCCCCCCAAACACTAAAGAAACCTAGTGGTCTAGTGGCACTGCTAGCTCCCCCCACCTCCGTCCCCCCATTGCCATTTTGAGAAGGCACTCGAAGAGGAGTGAGGGCGTGCTAGTCCCTCCCCCTCCAACTATGGACAATGAGGTGGCTTTGGGAGGGGGTGCCAGGAGGGAGGGAGAAGGGATGAAGGTCTAACGGTCCCGCTGTGCCACCAAGTCGTTTGTTTCAATGTTGGGGGGGGGGGGGGCTAGTGGTCCTACTGGACCACCAGGGTTCATTATGGTTTTGGGGTGGGGGTCTAGAGATCCACCGGACCTCCAAGCTTTGTGCTTTTTTTTTTGGGGGGGGGGGCATATATTTGACAGGTCTGGGAGAAAATCCCGGACCTGTCAAACCTCTTCAGTGGGACTCCCCCATTCCTTCCTTGCTGGCAAACCCTAATGCCAGCTCTGAGGTGGCGTAGGGTTTGCAGTAGGAGCAGCACCCTTGTTTGGCACACTGTTCGCTGATCATTAGGGAGGAATGTGGGAGACCCTCATTTGCATGCAATTAGCGATCAGAGCCTGCGAGCGTATTGTTTCACGTGCTTGCCGGCTCTGATTCTGGGCGCAGGTAAACATGGGCACTAGTCCGGCGCTAATGGCCTCTAGCACCTGCGTTTGCTTCTGATCATCAAGGCCTCAGATAAAAATGTCCCCCTGCCCACTGAAGAGGAAAAGTACCTTCCCGACAATCCCGTAAAGCAGTTGAAGAGGTTAAAGCCATGGATTTATCCAAGTCTGAGGAAAATCCTGAGAGGAAGCCATATTCTTCAAGGAGTTCAAGAGCTACAGTTAGAGGAGCAGGGGGTGAGTCAGAATCAATAAGAGGTCATCAGCAAAAGCCGTGGTCTTAGGACTAACAGGACCTATTGTAAGGTCATGTAACACCTCCTCCTTCAGCAATGTACACAACAGCGCATTCCCCATTCTATAGGGAATCAATGTGAACCCCACTGACAAGCAAGGAGGCAAGCGGACAGGTACACAGCATATGAACAGCATCAAGAAACCAGCCAGTTATCCCCACAAGAGATAAAACTTGAAATATAAACATCCAACTCCCTTGATCAAAGGCTTTGGTGGCATCTAAACTTGCCAACAGCTACAGTATGTCTCCCTGCTGACTACAGGCCAGAGCTAAAATAGCCTTCCTTACATTCAAAACAAACTGACGACCACGAACAGAGCCAATTTGATCCTCATGGACCACGGTAGGCAAGTAAAGGTAGAGCCTATCCGCAAGGACCCTGGGACAAATCTTAAGATCCATATTAATAAAGAAATTGGAGGATAGGAGTTCGGGGAGTCCCTCAGCTTCCCAGGCTTCAACAGCAAGGTTACCAGGGCCTCATTAACATAACGAGGAAGTTCCCCTCAGGTCACAGCCTCATTGTAATACATCAACAGTGGGCCACAGAGTTGTAGTTGCAGCATTTTATAAAACTTGCCTGCATCACCATCAGGTCTGGGAGACTTAAAGGTTTTGGTGGCAGGAATCGACAGCTGAAGCTCTTTTGCCTGAAGGGGACCACAGAGCTTCAATAAGCTCTGGGGAGAAACCAGACATACCGAACTGCTGTAAATAGTCTGTAAATTGATGTATGTTTATGATTCTTTATATACTATTAAAATACATTTATTGTATTTGGAATTTGGTCTTCCTTGTTCTATTTTGTCTTTTTTTTTTTTTTAAATACCTGGCCTGTTTTTCTTGGACTGGGACAATTTAGGTGCAGTGAACTATCTGGAAGCAAAAAAACAGAAGAGGTAACCTCCTGAGGCCCAGACACTGCTAATTTTCAGATTCTCAGCTAACACGCTAACATTTATACACCTGCTCCGACAGTCTCCCACACTTCCTCCAATCTGCTTTCTCTCACTAGATATCCTTCCCTTTACTCATACATAGATATGGGCATACACAGAGTCACTGATCCCACCTCACCCTCCACACATAAAGGCACACACTGAAATACACACAAAGAAAAGCAGAAGAGGAAGAATCAAGTCCCACCTTACTTATCATCACTTTTAATATCTTCTCAGGCTGGTCTACTGTTGTTCCCGCACCCACTCATATTACTACTACTACTATTAGTAATAATTGTTTCTATAGCGCTACTAGGCATACACAGGGCTGTACACATTATATGTAGGTACTTTCTCTGTCCCTAGTGGGCTCACAATCCAAGTTTTTGTACCAGGGGTAATGGAGGTTAAGTGACTTGCCCAAAGTCACAAGGAGCTGCAGTGGGAATCAAACCCAGGTTACCAGGATCAAAGCCCACTGCACTAACCATTAGGCCACTCCTCCACTCCATATACCTCATATCACCAGAGAATCAGCTTTCGCCACAATTTTGGAACTCCTCTCAGATCACATTTGTACAGACACCTCCCACTCCAAGTTCAAGAAGCCCATTAAAACATGGCTATTTTATAATGTCTATCCCAATGCTGAAAAAGCATATCACCTAGGACCTATACATGCTTTCTCTTCTTTCAGCTGTTCCATTCCTTTTCTTCACCCCATTACTGCCCCAGTGAACACTTTCCCACCCTCTCTCTCTTATCCCCCACTAATCTTTTCCACATCTTCAACTTGATTCCCCATGATTTTATTTATTGTGAACTGTCTTGCTATGCCCTGGGATTAAAGACAGTATATAAAAAACACATACATAAATAAGAACAGGCAACAGAACAGTCAGAGGACAAAAAGGAGAGGAAATACAGAAGCAGAGAGGGGACAGGAGGCAGACCATTTCTTATAAACAGTACAGTTGTTTCCAGCCTTTTATAAGGAGTCACTGTTGTGGTAATATTCCTGTCACCTGCAGTAGAAAAGGTTGGAATCACAGCAATAGCTCAGGGGAGCTTCAAAAGACAATGCCAGGAAAGTCCGTACTCAGGAAGACTGAGCACTCCTGTCCTCCAATACGCAACACAGGGGAGGGGATATCTTACCTGCAGTCTCGCACTGCGGTGGCCCTCCTCACCACTCTGAATTGGGTGAATCCCAAAGCATGGCATAACAAAGCCAGGATATCTTAGAAGACAATAAAGAGAAGAGAGAGGCTACAGTTTCATAATACACAAAAGGCAGGTAGCCAAGCAGCACTGTGTCTCCCCCTCACAATGGGTGATATGAGCTCTCATACAGGGAAGTGATCCAGAATATGACAGCAGAAGTGTGCCCTTCTCCTAACTACAAAAACAACAGTCGCCTGCTCTCAACATTGGCATTTGCTGGCCAATAGGAAATGGCACGTTTGCTGATAACTACCCCCATCCTGTTCAGGTCAAAAGAAACAAAAAGCTGTGTGGACTGTCTATGGGCTTTAGTCCGCTCCAGAGAGGCGGCTAAGGCTTGCTTGCAATCCAAGGTATGCAGTACACTCTCACCAGGATAGACATGTGGTTTTGGGAAAAAAGTTGGAAGAACGACTGATTAAGATGGAACTCCGACAATACCTTAGGAAAGAACTTTGGGTGCGTGTGGAGAGCTACTCTATTGTGGTGAAACTTAGTGTAAGGCGAGTCAGTTACTAGGGCCTGAAGCTCACTGACTCTGCAAGCTGAAGTGACCGCCACCAGAACCACAACTTTCCAGGCCAAGCACTTCAAATGACAGGAATCTAGCAGCTTTCATCAGCTGGGTGAGGACAATGTTGAGATCCCATGACACAACAGGCGGTCTGATCAGGGGTTTTGTCAACAACAAACCTCACATGACGTGAACAACTAAAGGCTGTACAGAGATGGGCCTACCTCCCACATGATGATAAGCACATGTTGCACTGAGATGAACCCTTACAGGGTTGGTTTTTAAACCACACTCGGAGGGGTGCAGAAGGTATTCAAGCAGTTTTTGTATAGGACAAGTGAGGGGATCTAAGGCCTTGCCCTCACACCAGACAGCAAACCTCCTCCACTTAAATGAGTAACACCTCTTAGTAGAGTCTTTCCTGGAAGTCAGCAAGATATAGGAGACTCCCTCCAGCAAATCCAAGGATTCAAATTCTATGCTTGCAACATCCAAGCTGTGAAGGCATGGGTTTGACCTCATTGGCCTGAAGAAGGGTGGAGATTTCTTCTACAAGTATCTGCTTGTGCTGAGAGCTGAGTGATAGTCTTTGATGCCAATACAGGGTGTAACCGAGATGGACTATTTGAAGAATCCACTGGTCAGAGGTTACAAGGGGCCACCAGTGCTGGAAAACAATTTAGTCTCCCACCTACCGGTAGGCTGTCCGGAACAGTTAATTTGAGTGCAACTATGCTTTCTTGGAACCAGCCAAAAGTTTACCCCTTGCTTCAATTGGGGCGCCAGCTGGGACTTCTGAGGCTGGGGTGGGTAAGGCCGAGAACTCTGGGCCTGAGGCTGCTGGGCACAGGGGGAAGGTGGCACGAACCTAAGCCTTTAAGAGTAGTAGGTTCACCGTCTAAGTCCACTCAAAAACCTCTGTGAGGAAAAGAATGCAGCTGGAGGGTGCAGAGAGAGTCTGGATGGTGTCAGTATGTTTCTTTATGAGGTCAGTGACTCTTCCACCTTATCTTCAAACAAGTTGTCACCCCAACAAGGAACGTTCACCAGCCTCTCCTGAACACCAGTTCTAGGTCAGAGAAATGTAGCCATGAGAGTCTGCACATCCCCACATTCACAGCGGAGAGTCTGGACGCTATATTAAAAGAATCATGCGTGCTCCTGGCCAGATATTTCCTACACTACAGTTGCTTACTGGCCAACTGGCGAAGCTCTGCGGCCTGCTCATGTGGGAGTGTATCCGCAATCACTCTTACTGCGAACCAGAGACTGCAAGTAAAGGCTCGTGTAGAGATAGTAGGACTGGACGAGGGCAATGAACATCAAGGCCTGAAAAGTTTTCCTCCCAAACGAGTCTAGTGTCATGGCCTCTCTACTTGGGGGCTCCGAGTCAAGAGTCCTGACGCTCCTAGCTTGTTTGAGAGTGGATTTGATTTCCAGAGAGTGGTGTGGCAGTTGAGCCCTCTTGTATCTGGGAGCCTTTTGGATAGGATACTGCAAATCCACCTTCTTAGGTGCAACCTGCAGTGAGAGGGGAGATTGCCAGTTCTTCATCAGTGCATCATTAAGGATAAGGTGCAATAGTACAGTGACCCCTTCCTTAGAAGGAGACTCGTAGTCCAGAACAGTCAACATCTCCACCCTGGGCTCTTCCTCTGTTTCTAACTTAAATGGGATGGCAGAAGCCATTTTCCTAATAAAACTAGTGAAAGAGAGACCCTCAGGTGGAGATCTATGTCTTCGAGGTGGGAGGGATTAGAAGGCATCCATAAGACTCCTCCTTCAAGAAGTAATGTGAGTCCTCCTCTGAATCCCATGCGCAGTACCATTCAGACTCTTTATCGTACTCAGGTTATATTGAATGAGCCTGCCTCGACTCAGTGGATCCATGTCCACGCCCCGAAGAGAGCCAAGGTACAGCCCTACTCTCCAACTCCTCCGACGTCGAGAGTGGTACTGTATATGTCGAGGTCGAATTCTACACCCTTTGAGATGCCAGCATTGAGGATCTCTGCAATGGAGCTGTGGCCAAGTGGTTAGAGCACTGGTCTTGTCATCCAACATGGAAGATGCTTCACGAAAAACCTGGGTTAGATCCACAACTGGCACAAGTGCCCTCGATGCCTGAACAGTTTGCAACTGCAGCACCTGCGCCAGCTCCTCCCCGAGCATGGCTCAGAAACAGACACAAAGGAAGGTATCAGCAAAGGTGGGGGGAAGCAGAAGAAACGCAGACTGAGAAGGCGTCGGTGTTGGACTGGTAACTGGGACCTAGCTGCTGGGAGACTTGCGCACCGGCATCTCTTCTAAGGAGGGGAAGTGTCCTTCTGGTGCAGGTGCTTCTCAGGTACCGGCGATGCTGATGTCCCAGCGCACCCGGCACTGTGCATCGAGGAGGACCGATGCTTATGCTTCTTGGGTTTTCCCTGATGCATAGCATCGTGATTGTTTGGTGCCGATGAGGATGATGTTGTACTCCTATGAGTCCTCGGTGTTGGGTCTGATGCTGACCAGTCCCAGGGCCTACTCAGTGCACGATATCGAGAGAGGTGGAGACCTCCTCAATGCCGGTGCACACCAGTGGATGCTGAAGTCTTGGCAGCCATTGAGGTCGATGCTTCCAGTGCCAAGGTCAATGTATTTGCCTCGACCTTCAAGGTGCCAAAAAGCTTCTCCTGTTGAACCTGCCACACCCTCTGTGTTCTCAGCTGCATTTGAAAAACAGAGAGAACAAGAGTTAGGCTCATGGTCAGGTCCAAGGCACCCAATGCACCAGTTGTGCGGGTTCATTACAGAAATCACCCGATTACATTGGGCACATCTTTCAAAGCTACTGGGGGTCTTCTTGGACAAATTAAACTCCTCAATTTTGACCCGGAAAAAGGGGCAGTGTTCAAACTGAGGTTGGAGCTCCAGCCTAAAAAGGGCCTAGCAATATGCAAAAAAAAAAATAAAAGAAACTTTAAGGGCCAAAAAAACTAAGAGAAATTATATGGAAATTGAATAAAAAAGGTAAAGAGAAAAATATTCTCTGAATGGACAGAAAAAACCTGCATGGAACAGTGTTATAAGTAAGCACTGTGAGGAGAACACTATGATGTATCCTCCCTGTTCTGCAGAAAAACGAAGTTTGAGGGACCCGCGCTTATGTGTTGGGCAGGAAGGCACCAGCGCATGCACGGTGGGATGCTGCTAGAAAGCTCTTCATCTCGTTCATCAGCGTCCACACCGAGCGCCATCAGATTACATCACCCAGTTGTAAGAATACAAAGGCCTGTTTGTCCTCAGAGAACAAAAGGCACTGAAGAAGCTCTTTTGGGGTTTACATATGAGTCCTATTCTCAGGAAATCTATTTCCTGTTTGTGTGTGAGCAGGGAAGTCCTGTGAATGTCCTGACGAGGTGCACAGTACCGACTTTCCTATTTCCTCTCTGTAGCTGTACTTGCCCTGTTCTTTCAGCAGCAGGTGTGTGTGTGCTTGCTTGTTAAAGATCAAATATGTCTATTATACTGATGTGTTTTATAAATTAACTGAAAAGGTAGCTAAAACATGCACCCTGCATTCATTTTCTCTGAAAGCAAGACCCCCGGAATGAACACAAACCTTTCAGAAAGATGGAGGACCCTTTCAAATTCATCCACTTGTTCTGTCACTGAAATAAGGGCTTTGACCCCTGCCTGACAAAGAGAAAAAAAAGGAAGCACAGCTGTATCATAACAGGTCCATACAATGCAATTTCAGTAAACATTTTACAAGGAATAAAAAGTTAAACCCATCTAACAAAGACAGAAGAGCGATATTGAGAATTCACTTCCGCTCCACCACAAAGTTACTAAGTAGTACATTTAAAACAAACAGGAAAAATATATTTTCACTGAAGTTAAACTGAACTCACTGCTGTATGATTAGGAAAAAGCAACTAGCATAACTGGTTTTGAAAAAAGGGTTGGACAAATTGCTGGAGGAAAAGTCCATAAAACATTATTAAAGTAGACATGGGGAAAGCCACTACTTATCCCTGAGGTCGGTAGAATGGACTCATGCTACATTTTGAGATCTTGTCAGTTACTTATGACCTGGATTGGCCACTGTTGGAAACAGAATGCTGGGCTACATGGACAATTAGTATGTCCCAGTACGGCAATTCCTATGCTTTTAGCTCATCGTGCAGTACATACTACAGCCAGAACCAGTGTGCATTCCGGGAAGGAGATCCTGAAAGACTAGGAAAGTGACCACAAGAAAAGGTGCACACCCTTTTATTACAAAAAAAAAAAAAAAAAAGTATAAACCCCAAAGCAGTGACACATATTAGAACTAAAGAGACAGAACACTCTTGAATATGGCTCAGGACTGAAAAGCAGGACTCCAGCTAATACTGCTGCTTCACACACAATAACTGCTTGGCTTAGTCCTAAACACCCTTCAAATCCTATGTCATACCAAAACCTCCAACCAAATCCAAAGTCACACCAACCCCCCAAACAAAACCAAACCCAGTAAACCACCAAAACCTTCAACCAAACCCAAACTCAACGTCACACCAAAACCCCCAAACCAAACTCAAACCCAACGTCACAACAAAATCCCCAACCAAACTCAAACCCAACGTCACAACAAAATCCCCAACCAAACTCAAACCCAACGTCACACCAATCCCCCCAACCAAAACCAAACCCAGTGTTACATTAAAACCCCAACCAAAGTCCAAACTCTGAATACAGAGCATTATAGCTATCAACATCAGACTCACCTCATGGGATTTTTCAAGAATGACATCAACATCCTGAAAGAAGTAATATTGGTTAACAATGAAACATCTATACTCACTGTAAAATTTTCCACTAGGTGTCTCAACATCTGGAGGATGCCCTGTGATCAATGTCAACACACTAAAGAATGTAGAGTAATTGCAGAAAGGACCCCATTAAAGCGAAGGCTGTCTCTTGAAAAGTTTAAGAATCAGATTTGGATCTAGATCCACCAGCTGCTAGGGTAGTGTGGGCCAGAGCACACAGCAGACATGGCATGCTCAGGCCCACAGAGGGAAGGATGATGACTGCAGTTACTGTAGCCATCCCTGCCAGCCACAGTGCATCACTGAGATGTCATCTCTCCAACCTATGGGCTGGTGAGGGACCCCTGAACCACCCTGGCATGCTATCTAGGGAAGGGAGGAAGGGGGATGGAAGAAGTGGCAGAAACTGAGAGATATAAACATGGAAAAATGTAACATATTTCTAAAAAGTACTTTGTGTTTACTCCTTCAACATTCCTATCGTTTTCATTACCGTTTAGGGATGCCATCTAACTAGAAGCCCTTCCCTCCTAATCTAGGATGCACAAGGATAATGGAAACAGATGTGCATGTAGCCTCCCTTCGTGTTCTTGGAATAAAAGAATTTAGTAGTGGAGCACGCTGTGCCACCCTACAGAATAATCTCCCCACTATCACCATGCCAGTGCTTGCAGTAAATCTGAAACCGAGATCATCTCCAACATACCTATGCATAGGGATGAGGTTCATTTCTCTCCTGGTATGCACAAAAGAAACCCAATAGTCAAAACATTAACCCCACATAAAACCACTTTACTAATGCCTGCAGGACATAACACAAGGAAGCAAGAAAGAAAATGAAAGGCAGTGGAGATTTCTGTATCAGAATTTCAGCTCATCGGCTGTGCCTCTATTGCAGGTTCTCACACACCCTGTCTATGCCCATCCCTACAGGATCTCAGTTCCACCCATGTGTACCCTCCTCTACAAGATATTAACCCACCGTGGTAAAGCCCTCTGCAGGCTCTGCCTCGTCCTGCTGGTTTCCTCCTCTGCAAAATTATAATTTATAGATCATTCTGCCTCCTCTCCTCTGTAGCTCTCAACCCTGTCCTGCCTGTGCACTCACCTGCTGGAACTCTATTGCTGTCATATGGCAGTGGCAATCAATGAAGCCCGAAGCCATTCTCAACAGTCAGCTGCCCAGGTGGGTTATATTAAGGAACTTCCTCCCTGCATCTTTTTTTTTCCACAATACTTTATTAGAACAAGAAGCTACGAACAGGACAGTGCATGCTACGAATTTGTCTCACTTAGAAAGCGCTTTAGAGGCAGTAAGCTGCAAGATTAGCTTGTGATAGTTGTGCTTTGTATTTCTAGATCATAATAGCAGCACTGGTTCCTGGTGTGGATTTAAACAAGGAAGTTCAATAGACAGGAGTGGAAATGAGCCTATCTAGTCCGCTGTAAGCGAGGAAACCAATTTAGTTAATTCTGTTTCCACTCTCCCGCACAGCCGTCATCGCCATTCACTCAAAACAAAGCAAGCAAACCTATGAGCTGCTGCATCCACGTTGTCGTTCTTTTATTGCTGGTCCATCTTGTAACAAGTCTAAACTGTTTCAGTTGGCTTACAAGTGCCTTAAAAGGTGGAGGAGAAAATAAATAACAGTTGTATATCACTAAAACAGCTTCAAAAATTATTGTAACTGGTAGAAAACAGCAATTATAAACTCTGTAATGTGTGCTCATTTTTCTTCACTGTTCTGTACAATACAGATGGCAAGATTTCGGTGAGGATATCCTGTTTCCTGATGGGTTTATCTTGACTGTTGTTGTAATATGCCTTGGGAAGTCTGGTTTTATAAAGATGAAGGAATATATTGAAATTAAATGGAAGCAGAACTAAAGTCTCCTTTCATTGGGGCACATGGAATCACATCTTCATCTGTTTTGTAGAAGTTTACTTTTTAGATACACAAATGGATTATTCTGTTTTGAACATGTTTCAGGGGCAAGTGGTTTTATAAGTCAAAATAAAAAAATATTTTGTTTCAATGCAGATCTCTTTTGTTTATTTTATTTATTTATTTATTTGTTACATTTGTACCCCACATTTTCCCACCTTTTTGCAGGCTCAATGTGGCTTACATAGTACCGTTTAAATATAAATGGGCTGTAATAAGCCCCTAATGCAGTACATTGGTTTTCTTGTATTTTGTTCTTGTGATGACTTATATTGTGCCAAAACTGAAAACTCTTATCTCTATAATCTGGTCGATAATTAAAGGAACACTATCCGCCTTAAAAAGTTGTTTTGGGGCTGTACATGAGGAATTGTGATATTGAATGAATAAGTGTATGTTTGTGTCCCTAGTCATATATCATAAGTTTATATAATCTTTTCAAGAAATCCAGTTGGAACATAACCATAGAGGCATGGTATGGTTGCATTTTTAATATGGTGATACTAGAACCCAGCTAACGAACAGGTTATTTTGAGTTAGTCTTCATTGGACCAAACTTTCTTTCCTTGTGCCATCACTATCCAGCAGGTAGGCAGTGTCTTAAAAGATGGAGGATAAAGGATTTTTTAAAAACATTTATATCACACATTATCCCAAGCAAAGTTGGATTCAATGTGACTTACATTTGAAAATACAGTGAGACAGAATAATAGAGTTCAGTTATATCATGTGAACAAATAAATGGATATGTCTGAAACATTTAACAAAGTTGAGATTAGCATATATACCAACTGGGCATTTAAAATTCTGTCCTTTAATAATACTACATGTTCAGAAACCATAGCTATAAGTATAGACAGTTATTCAAAGATTATTATATGCACACACCAGAACAGGCATCCATCACTCTGCAATAGTAAACAAGAACTTCTACAGAGTACATCCAAAATGTAATTGTTATTCTTTATGTCCATCTTCCAAAATTCCAGACAACAGATTAGCAGGACCCTAAGCACTCCAAAACAACTAAAATCAGAAACAACACAGTTTATACCTAATTGTTCAACCACCCTTAGGATTCACCTTTGGGTTTAAAAACCATGTGTATGTAAGGTCTGGATAAACAAAACAATCAAAGTTTAAAGCAAATGCCTATATGTAATACATGGTAGCAATAATGAAACAATAATGGAATATTCACATAGCAGGTAGCCTAAGCCAACAGATTTATTTTCCACAGAACATAATTAACTTTGTATGAACTTGGTGGCTAATAGTGTGCTGAACTGGACAATGCTGTCACATTTAGACGGACTCTGGACTTCTGCATGAAGGTAGCTCTGCCCTTGTTATTCAATATCTGTCTGTTAAATAACACTAATAAAAATATCAAGTGCATTTTTATAATATACCTCTGCAATCCACAAAACAAAAGGAGCAAGTTCCCACATGCCATCTTTTTCTTTTGATGTAGGCACAGGGAAAAAAGAGATTTAAAATGCTCCCAGATTTCAACCTAATTCATGTTTAATGTGGGGTATAAATGTCGTAAATAAATAAATAGATAGAAACTCTGAATGTTGATCACCTGATTCTCATAACATGATGTCTGTTTTAGTATCCCTTTACTAGGAGAAAAAACATCTCTGCACGAATATAACACATGCTAGGGTGACCCTATAATTAGCCTCTCCAAATGACACACATTACGATTTATAACAAACTAGTAAAAAAGTCCCGTTTCTCACACAAATGAAATGGGCGCTAGCAAGGTTATCATGTAATGGCGATTATGTTTTTAAGGGAACCTCCTCTCTCCCCTCCCCTCCCCTGCCCTCCCCTCCATCCGTGTCCAGGAACTCTCCATTCTCCCCTGCCCTCTCCTCCATCCACCCATATCCAGCAAATTTCCTCTCTCCCCTGCCCCCATTCATCAATCCATGTCCAGCAATTCTCCTCTCTCCCCTGCCCTCCCCTCCATCCATCCATGTCCAGCAGCTCTCCATTCTCCCCTGCCCTCTCCTCCATTAATCCATATCCAGCAAATTTGCTCTCTCCCCTGCCCCCTCCATCCATCCAAGTATGTGTTATAGAGAGAGAGAGTGTGTGTGTTTGAGAGAGAGAGAGAGTGTGTGTGTGTGTGTGTGTGTGTGTGTGTGTGAGAGAGAGAGAGAAAGAGTGTGAGAGTGAGAGAGTGTGTGAGACAGAGAGTGTGTGTGTGTGAGAGAGTGTGTGTGTGTGAGAGTGAGAGTGTGTGAGACAGAGAGATGCAGCAGCTCATAGGTTTGCTTGCTTTGTTTTGAGAGTATGGCGATGACGGCTGCATGGGGAAGGGGAAGCTGAAACTACCCTAATTGGTTTCAACATTTTGATGTCACTTGGTCTCCTGTCTATTAAACTGCCTTTGACTTAAAGCACCAGTGTATGTGCCTTGGGCATTCTGCAAAAAAATGTTCATTGGGAACTAGGTAAAATACCCAGATTTCAATGCATTTCTATAGATATCCTTGAGATCTAGGTAATCCTGTTTTACCTTGTTCCCATGGATACAGCTGGTGCAAGATAATTGGATGCCCTAGATGAACCTTCAGTTTGAGGCTGCCTCTTCCAATATTTTGATAATTAAACTCTTACAATCATGATCATCCTACAACATCTGTGTAACAATGCATAAACATCATACTTTTAAATTATTAAACTTTGTTTTGCATGTAAAAGTAGGGGCTGACGGTTCTTTGCAGTGCTTAATTTATAGACAGTAAGGAACTAGAACTGTGGCAGAGGGGGCTAGTGGGCCAGGGGCAAGAGCACTAGGAGAAGAGGGGCTGGATTAGAGACCAGAGTTATTTCTCTGCTGTGCTCCAGGCTCACCCCTTCTCTTACTCTACTCTGCAGGCTACTGGAAGGGAGGAGCTGGACCAAAACACCCATGCTGCTATGGAGTCTGAAAAGAAGTGACAGAACTGTGTTCCAGGCTGTTCCACCAGCTTTGGTTCTCTCAGTTTACAGACATGTCAGGTCACACGCATTGAGGTTCCTTCTGCTCACATGCCTAAATGCGGTTTTCACATGCATTTGCTTTGCACACTGTTCCTGCGGTGACCTTCGCTGTTTTTTTCTGTAGTAAATTATTTTTGCATCCCCCATATCACTTGTACCCACAGCCCTCAGTATGGCCCTGCATGAGAAGTTCATTATGGAGAAACATTTAAAAAATAGGCCCATTTTAATGATTTGTATTTATTCCCGCTTTCTGACATAATGGTGAGTGCATAGTAATTAGTCAGTTGACATGAGGTGACGTGGATCCTGGGTACTCACATCCATGCAGCACAGGATGGTGGAAGTTGGGCTTTTATGATCATCTCCCCTGAAGAAACAGAACCTGTGCAGGAGGCACCACTGCAGGGACTTACAGCACTGCTAATGACCTTCCGCTGACTGCTGGATTTTCTTTTTGCTCGACGCTGCTGCCATTTGAGGTGGAAGAGAGGAGTTGCTACAAGACCTTAACTGCTATGAAATGCCTGTCGGTAATGCCCGTTACTAGTCCACTATCGTCACTGAGCCAGGTAAAAAGAGCCTGACTTTGAATGGGACACATGCTTCAGGAGTCGTAGGAAGTAACTGAATTAATGACAGAACAACATTTCAAATATCTCTCTATATAAAACACACCTCCAACGTTCTAATGAAGCCTCCCAATGTCCCAACGTTCTAAATCCGTGGTGGTGTAGATCGACGTTTGCCCATGAGTGTTTGCCCCGCCCTCGCGTCAAACGTGATGATGTTGAGGGCGGAGCACAGACACTCAATGAATCGCATCGTGAAAGAGGGAAGGACTACCAGCAGCTGACAATTAAGGGATCGTCGGAGCACTTACACTCAACGAATCACATCGCCCACCCAATCAGTGACGTCAAACACAACGCGAACGACCTGCAACAAAGGGAGGACTACCATCGCCCCGCCCTCGCGTCACAATGGAGCACTGACACTTGGGAGGAAGCGAGGGAGCGAGCCAGCCTGAACGTGGGTGGGAGGGAGGGAGCGAGCCAGCCAGAACGTGGGAGGGAGGGAGGGAGGCAGGCAGGCAGGCAGGCAGCCTGAACGTCAGAAGGAGGGAGGGAGCCAGCCAGCCAGCCAGCCTGCCTGAGGGAGGGAGGGAGCCAGCTTGAAAGTGACAGTGGGAGGGAGGGCCACGACCCTGAAAGGCGGAGGGAGGGGGCCCACGACCCTGAAGCTGGGAGGGGGGAGGGGAGGAAAACGGGGAGGGGAAGGAAGGGGGGAGGGAAGACGGGGGAGGGGGAAAAAGGGCGGGAGACGGAGGGGGGCCCCTGCCAAACACTCTCATTCTCTCTCAAACACACACTCTCATTCTTAAACACACACACTCTCACACAGACAGCCTCACTCTATGTCACACACACACACTCTCGAACATTCACTCTGTCTCTCTCTCTCTCTCTCTCTCTCACACAGTCACTCTCATACACACTCTCTCAAACATATACACTACGATGAAAACCTTGCTAGCGCACGTTTCATTGGTCTCAGAAACGGGCCTTTTTTACTAGTGATAAATAAAATGCTAAGAATAGGAGAAGGGATAAAATGAAAGAATAAACTGTAGAAAATTAAGGCAAAGATCATTTTGCCTATCCAGTCTGCCCATCCATACAATCTACTATCCCTTTCTCTCCCTTATAGATCCTATGTATTTGTCCCACTACCCTTTCTATGAAGAAGTATTTCCTTAGGTTACTCCTGAGTCTATCCCCTTTCACCTTCATCCTATGCTCCTTAATCCATAGTTTCCTTTCAATTGAAAGAGACTCGCCTCTTGTGCATTTATGCCACAGAAGTATTGAAGTGTCTCTATCATAATTCTCCTCATCTGCCTTTATTCCAAAATATATGTATTGAGATCTTTAAGTCTGTCCCCACATGCTTTTTGACAGAGATCCATCACTGTCCATTTTAGTTGCTTCCCTCTGGGCTGACTCCATCCTGTTTATATTTTTTTAAGGCGCAGCATCCAGCATTGTGCACAGTATTCTACAAGAGGACTCACCAGAGACTTATACAGAGGCATTATCACCTCATAAGTACATAAGTGTTTTCCTTTTGGCTATTTCTCTCCCCTGTGCGTCCAAGCATCTTTCTGACTTTTGCTGTGGCCTTTTCTGTTTGGTCACCTTAAGATTATCACACAGCCCCCAAGTCTCGCTCCTCTTTCGTGCCCAGAAATACTTCATCCCCTAAACTGTTCAACTTCTTCAGGGTTTTGTAGCCCAAATGCATGACACTGCATTTGCTTAGCATTAAATCTTAGCTGACAAATTCTGGACCATTTTTCAAACTTTGCTAGGTCCCTCCTCATATTATCCACACCACCAGGGGTGTCTATCTTATTGCAGATTTTGGTATCATCTGCAAAGAAGCAAACCTTACCAGATAGCCTTTCAGCAATATTGCCTACAAAAATGTAAAAAAAAAAAAAAAGCAGCCTGAGAACTGAACCCTGCAGCACACCACTGGTAACATCCCTTTCTTCAGAGTGAGCTCTATTTACCACTACTCTCTGTCGACTACCACTCAACCAGTTCCTAACCCAGTCAGTCAGTCACTTTAGCGCCCATACAAAGGGCGCTTAGTTTATGTGAAACTATGTCAAAACCTTTGTTGAAATCTATGTACACCACATCTAGCACTCTCCCTTGATTCAACTTTCTGGTCACCCAGTCGAATAAATTGATCAGATTTGTCTGACAAGACCCAACTCTACTAAAACCATGCTGTTTCAGGTCCTGCAATCCATTTGATTCCAGGAACCTCACTATGCTCTGCTTTAGAAAAGAGAGGCGTAGTGCCCCCTCGGGTGCACGGAGCCGAAGATAACATGGCGCCGTGCACCGAGGGGGGCATGCGCGTTCATGCCAGCGGGGCGCCCTGGGAGGAGCAAGGTGTGCTCGATCCCGTCGTGAGATGGGCACCCCGCTGCGAGAGGGAGGAGAGGAAACGGGGCTTAAAAGCCCCGGGGAGGAGCCCGGACAGCCTCTTTAGCGTCCGGGCTCCAGGTGCCACAGGTGCGCGTCCGGGCTCCAGGTGTCCCCAGGTACACGGACCAGCGGCGCTAGGGTTACCATATTGAAACAGGTGGGAAATCAGGAGACGAAAGGCAAACTTTGGTTCCAAACAAGGCAACTTTATTGCTAGCAAGTGAACAGCACCGAGTAGTCTCGGGACACTGTGTGTCATAAATCATCTGACACTTACATTTATACTTCCCTACTGGGCCTGCGCATTTGGCCCCTTACACATCACAACTGGCATGCGCAGTAAACATTTGTAGTTCTTACAGTACAAAATTGTAGTCCCAGTACATACTCACGTCATAACACTGAAATGATACTGGCAAGAAAAACGAAACTTAGCAGCTTATTCTTCACACACACACAATGCTCCTTTCTAGCACAGGAGATAAGGTTCGGCTCAGGAATGCAGGGGGTGTCAGCACCCTCCAAGGTCGCGTTGCTACATGCAAGCTGGTCTTGTATAGGCCTTGCAAACTACTGTTACAAGCTATATGTCTAATAGTCCTGCATTCTGTCCTTACATTAGTAAACAGCAACCTTCTTTCGTTAGTAAACAGTAAAACTGGATAAGGCACAAATGTCCAGTGCAGTAATAAGGTGTGGCTAAACAGCCAAAAGCAGAGGTAGAGTGCATAAGTATACGTCCATCAGTAGGCACAAAAACATGAGGTTGTCCTGTTGTTCAGCAGTATTCGGGTAGTATTCGGCGTTCCACTCCTTCATTCCCCCCTTTTGATACTTGAACATCCATTCTGGTGGAGAGTATCACCTCCAAGAACCCTGAAAAGGAAAGAAAGGACAAGGATAGTCAGCGAGGGAGGCAACAAGCGAGCCCTAAGCCCTTGCGCAGCCGTTGGTTGCTTCGCCGGGGTTGAGACGGAGGGTCCCTAGAGGAATCCCCCCCCCTTTGTAGCCGGTTTTCTGCTGGCACAAGGGTAATGGCCCATGAAGTGACTCAGGGGGTTCAAAGTGCACATCAGCCACAAGGTGGTTCATCGTAAGCTTCGTCAGACTGGGGAATGGGGGAGTACATCTGGAGAGCCATGAGCTGGGCAGCAGCCCGGCGGTCAGCGATGCTCTCCATGGTGGAGCGGAGACACCTGAAAACAAAGGGAAGAGACAAAGGAATTAGTAAACAGGACAACAAAAACAGGCCACCCATGACAAGGAGGCCTTGCAGGCTCCCGGAGGTTGGCAACCAGCTGGTTAGGGAGGAAGTCCAGTCCCACGCGCTGTTCCAGGTCTGGACGGGGACGTGGGCTAGTTTGACCATTCGGTCAGTTATCTCTTTGATGACATGGCTCTGGTCATCAATCTGTAAGCAGCAATTACTGAGGTTAAACTTGCCACACACCCCGCCCTCCTGGGCTAGGAGGTAGTCAAGAGCCAAGCGATTTTGGTAAACTGCGGTAATGAGCTTAGTGTTTTGTCGGGCTAGGATATTGAGGGCAAAGGCCGAATCGTTAGTAAGGATTTCGAGCACGGCCTGTAGGCGAATAATGCGATTCAGCATATAGATAGGGGTTCGGTACCCGTATGTACCATCTTCAGCCCATGTGGCCGGTCCATAGTAATGAATGATGCGTTCTGGCGGCCACTCGTTGTCTTTCCAGTCTCCAATTTGGACTTTGGGCTTGGTGTTTAGAAAGGACCGTTTACGTCTGGCAGGGGTATCTGGCCCCTTTTCCACGTATAGGGGGATACCCAAAGTTTCGCCAACTCGCAGGGGCAGAAGGAAAAAGCTAGGTCGAACAGTGCCCAAGAGACAGGTACCGTACCAGCGGGCCGGGAGCTGTTCGTAGGCCCTGCGCCCGCAGATATAGTAGTATCTCTCTCTCCACTGCAACTGTCCCCGACACCTTCAAGCATGCTGTAGTCACGCCACTCCTCAAAAAACCATCACTAGACCCTACCTGTACCTCCAACTACCGCCCCATCTCCCTCCTACCCTTCCTCTCCAAGACACTTGAGCGCGCAGTCCACAGCCGCTGCCTTGATTTTCTCTCCTCTCATGCCATCCTTGATCCGCTTCAATCCGGTTTTCGCCCTCTTCACTCGACAGAAACAGCACTTTCTAAAGTCTGTAATGACCTGTTCCTTGCCAAATCCAGAGGCCACTACTCAATCCTCATCCTCCTGGATCTATCCGCTGCTTTTGACACTGTCAATCATGACTTACTTCTTGCCACACTGTCCTCATTTGGGTTCCAGGGCTCTGTCCTCTCCTGGTTCTCCTCCTATCTCTCCCACCGCACCTTCAAAGTTCACTCTCATGGATCTTCCTCCACCCCCATCCCCTTATCTGTTGGTGTTCCCCAGGGATCAGTCCTTGGACCCCTTCTCTTCTCAATCTACACCTCTTCCCTGGGCTCCCTGATCTCATCTCATGGTTTCCAGTATCATCTCTATGCTGATGACACCCAACTGTATCTCTCCACACCAGACATCACCGCGGAGACCCAGGCAAAGGTATCGGCCTGCTTATCCGACATTGCTGCCTGGATGTCCAACCGCCACCTGAAACTGAACATGTCCAAGACCGAGCTTATCGTCTTTCCACCAAAACCCACTTCTCCTCTTCCTCCACTTTCTATCTCAGTTGATAACACCCTCATCCTCCCCGTCTCATCTGCCCGCAACCTCGGAGTCATCTTTGACTCCTCTCTTTCCTTCTCTGCGCATATCCAGCAGATAGCCAAGACCTGTCGCTTCTTCCTCTTTAACATCAGCAAAATTCGCCCTTTCCTCTCTGAACACACCACCCGAACTCTCGTCCACGCTCTCATTACCTCTCGCCTGGACTACTGCAACTTACTCCTCACCGGCCTCCCACTTAGCCATCTATCCCCCCTTCAGTCTGTTCAGAACTCTGCTGCACGTCTCATATTCCGCCAGAACCGATATACTCATATCACCCCTCTCCTCAGGTCACTTCACTGGCTTCTGATCAGATACCGCATTCAATTCAAGCTTCTCCTTCTTACCTACAAATGCACTCAGTCTGCTGCCCCTCACTACCTCTCTACCCTCATCTCCCCTTACGTTCCCGCCCGTAACCTCCGTTCACAGGATAAATCCCTCCTCTCAGTACCCTTCTCCACCACCGCCAACTCCAGGCTCCGCTCATTCTGCCTCGCCTCACCCTATGCTTGGAACGACCTTCCTGAGCCCTTACGCCAAGCCCCCTCCCTGCCCATCTTCAAGTCTTTGCTTAAAGCCCACCTCTTCAATGCTGCGTTCGGCACCTAACCCTTACCGTTCAGTGAATCCAGACTGCCCCAATTTGACTGCCCCGATCGGACCGACCGTTCACTTGTCTATTAGATTGTAAGCTCTTTGAGCAGGGACTGTCTCTCTTTGTTAAATTGTACAGCGCTGCGTAACCCTAGTAGCGCTCTAGAAATGTTAAGTAGTAGTAGTAGTAGTAGTAGCCCTCCGGGGCTACCCACTTGAGGGAGGCGTTTCCTCCGTATGTCCATGTCGTGTTCAAGGTGGGTTCTGTCCAAATAGGCTCCGGGGCGGGCAGGTCATCCGTTTGCCACCAGGTCGTCCGGCTTCCATTATACTGAAGGACCCCCGTGCAAGCAGAATCTCCCACTGGTACAGAGTACCGCTTCGATGGCGCTCGACTAGCGCAGAGGGTACCTATGATATTTGTTCTTAGGGCCCATTCGTACGGCTTCGGCCGTTGGGGAAAGGTAATGTTAGTGGTGTTGAGTGCATCCCATGTTTGCTGTCGGATCTCTCTCGCTTCCCAGGGCCATTGTTCACCCATGTCGGTGCCTCCACAGACGAAACAGTTGGCAATTCCCAGGGAGAGGGCAATGTTTTCGGCCAAGTTGAGGAACATATTCCGGGCTTCTGGGGTAATGGGGAATTTAGTCTCGGTCTGTTCAGCACGAGCGATTTCATCGAATACCTCTTGGTAGCCGACGACAGTAGTCTGGTAGTGCGTAGGAGGCTTTGTTTCGAGGCTCTGATATATGGTAATATATGTCAACGGATCCATTCCTCCTCCGTCAATGCCAAGGCCCCACGTCCCTCTCCATGGCATATCGTGTCCTCGAATGGGCCAGTCTAGGGACACATAGTTACCAGAACCTCGACGAAACTCGCCTAGGCCGGTGCAGCCGGCATATCCTCCACCCGTATAAGCACATACTCGGTCCCAGCGAAGGGCGACGAAAATGATAGTGGGGATGGGACGACTTTCCTATGAAGAGAGGCTGAGAAGGCTAGGGCTTTTCAGCTTGGAGAAGAGACGGCTGAGGGGAGATATGATAGAAGTGTATAAAATAATGAGTGGAATGGATCGGGTGGATGTGAAGCGACTGTTCACGCTATCCAAAAATACTAGGACTAGAGGGCATGAGTTGAAGCTACAGTGTGGTAAATTTAAAACGAATCGGAGAAAATTTTTCTTCACCCAACGTGTAATTAGACTCTGGAATTCATTGCCGGAGAACGTGGTACGGGCGGTTAGCTTGACGGAGTTTAAAAAGGGGTTAGATAGATTCCTAAAGGACAAGTCCATAGACCGCTATTAAATGGACTTGGAAAAATTCCGCATTTTTAGGTATAACTTGTCTGGAATGTTTTTACGTTTGGGGAGCGTGCCAGGTGCCCTTGACCTGGATTGGCCACTGTCGGTGACAGGATGCTGGGCTAGATGGACCTTTGGTCTTTCCCAGTATGGCACTACTTATGTACTTATGTACTTATGGGAGCCAAACCCACGGAGAGCAGCATCTCACGTCTGGACTGAAGGGGCAGACATACTTGTGGTCGTTCACATATGCCTTACGCCAACTCTGGCTGCCACATTTGCGAGACCAAGGGTGTTTGTCCATGGCGACACAAACGTCGAAGGTTAGGGTTGCTACCGTTTGGATGCCACCGACAAGGATGCGAGTGGAATTTATGTAATACAGAATGCCATCTCCCTCGACTCCCGGAGGCCCGGCCACATACGCAGGGAGTCCTACACTGAGGGTGACATTGTAGTATCTTGGCTTGGTAGGGCTATGGCAGATAGTGAGATTGCCTTGGAGGCATCTGTGGAACTGTTGGAGGCCATTCGGGGTTATGAGGGCACAAGTCGGGAGAAGCCGGCAATCGCCTTCCGGGGGCTGCGTCTGGTGAATGAGGGTGGTAACCAGGTGATATCCTCCCTCTATACGATGGCGCACCAGGCGCAAACATTCAGTGCAGTTCAGGCTCAGGGTGGCAGGATAGCTCGGGACTGCACACAGGAGAAGGAAGATGCTCAGCATTATAGATGTGGTGGGAGGTATCCGAGCTTTTGCAGCAAGAAGATAATGAGGCCCACGATGAAGGCTGCGATAAACAGAGAGCCAAAAACGCAGTGGGTCCAGAAGCTGAGTTCCTGTTGCTGGGCAGGCATGAATCTGGTGGTTCACGTCTTTCTTAAGGTCAGCCGTAATGGAGCGTCTGGATGGTGATGAGCAGTCCAACGCTTCGGGGTGCTGTTAGTGGGAGCGGCAGGTTTCAGTCGGGTCCAATGTATCCACACCGAGCTTCCTGCAATTTTAACAGCGGTTGGGGTCGTTAGGAGAACAAGGGAGGGCCCCTTCCATTTGGGCTTTAGACAGTCAGATTCATCCCACTCTTTTACCCAGACCTCATCTCCTACCCTGAACCGATGTGTGGGATTGGTGAGAACCAAGGGGGCTACTCTTTCAGTGTATTGCTGGATGTCTTGCACTACCTCGTGTAATGCTTTCATCTGTCTCACTAAGGAACTCTCGCCCTGTATCTGCAAGGAGTCGGGAAAAGAGGGTAGTGGTGGTGGCCTAGCATACATCATCTCGTAAGGAGTAAGGCCGGTAGCCTTGGGGGTACACCTAAGATGTAGCAAGGCCAGTGGAAGCAGATCGGGCCATTTGGCTTTGGCTTCTTGGCATAGCTTGGCTAGCTGGTTCTTCAGGGAACGGTTAGCTCTCTCCACTATTCCACTGCTTTGGGGTCTCCAGGCACAATGTAACTTCCAATCGAGGCCCAGTCTCGTACTGAGCTGTTGAGTTACTTCACTGGCAAAGGCAGGACCGTTGTCGGAGTTTATCTGCTTGGGGAGACCGTATCTGGGTAAGATTTGATGAAGCAGTAGGGAGGTGACTTCTTTAGCCATTTCCGTTCTGGTGGGCTGGGCTTCAATCCATCCGGTGTAGGTACACACGGCGACGAGGATAGCTTTGTAGCCCCGGGCCGGGGGCATGTGGGTAAAGTCAATCTGGCAGACTTGGAAAGGGCTAGTGCCTCGGAGAACATGTCCTGGCATAGGACCGGGCCCCGTTCGAGGGTTGTTCCGGGCACAAGTTGCGCATCGGCTGGAAGCACTTTTGGTCCACAGGGACAGTTTGTTGATGTAGTAAGTTTTCTCGAGTAGGCGCCCCAGGGCGTCCCTGCCCAGGTGGGTGCGATCGTGAGCCTCCTTGGCCACCGTCCAGGCCAAGGCTTCGGGTATCCATATGCGCCCATCCTGTAGTACCCACCAGCCATTTCGTGACTCCAGGCCTTCTTGTCGGGCCCATTCCGTTTCTTGGGAGGTGTAGATGGGGATTTCTGTAGGGAGATGGACGACGAGTACAGGATCAGAAGAGTGAGTAGAGCAAGGGAGCAGACTTGCCCTTTTTGCGGCATCATCCGCTCGTTGGTTACCGCGGGCAATAGGGTCCGTCCGGCCGGTGTGGGCCCTACAATGCATTACAGCTACTTTCTTTGGCTTCCACACCGACTCGAGCAGTTGGCAAATCTCAGTGGCATTTGCAAATCCTTTTCCCTCAGCTGTCAGGAATCCCCTCTCCTTGTACAAGGCTCCATGCACCTGGAGGGTGAGGAAGGCGTATTTGGAGTCAGTGTAAATGTTAACAACTTTCCCTTCAGCCCACAGGAGGGCTTTGGTGAGGGCGATCAGCTCCGCTTTCTGGGCTGACGTTCCGGGCGGCAGGGCCATAGCCTCGATCACGTGGTCCTCAGATACAACAGCATAGCCAGCTCTTCGACTTCCCTCTATTACTTGGCTACTTCCATCGGTGAACAGGGTGATGCCCCCTTGCCAGGGTTGGTCCTTGAGGTCAGGTCTGCTAGAATGCACAGTGGCCATTACCTCCTCACAGTCGTGGAGTGGTGATTCAGGGGCCGGAAGGAGGGTAGCAGGATTAAGGTTGGTTGTGTCCAGGATCCGCACCTCCGGATTTTCGCACAGGAGGGCTTGGTATTTGACCAATCGGGAGTTGGTCATCCATCTGGGTCCGTGGCTCTCGAGTAGGCCGCGGATGGTGTGGGGTGTGGTCACAAAGAGTGTCTGGCCAAACGTGAGTTTATTGGCCTCGTGTATCAGCAGACAGGCCGCCGCAATGCTTCGGAGGCAGCCCGGCCATCCTCGTGCCACATTGTCCATTCCCTTGGAGAGGTATGCTACAGGGCGTTGCCAGGTGCCGACCAGTTGGGTGAGGACTCCAAGTGCCAATCCCTTCTTTTCGTCGATGAACAAGTGGAACGGCTTAGTCACATCTGGTAGTCCGAGCGCTGGTGGGGCCGCAAGGGCATCCTTGAGGTCCTGAAGGGCTTTCAGTTCGTGTTTCTCCCACTGGAGATTTTGGCCCTCGAGTTCAGGCCCTCTCAGTTTGGCGTACAAACTGTGGGTCAGGATGGCAAAGTTGATGATCCAAATGCGGCAATATCCAGCGGCTCCGAGGAGTGCCCGTAGTTCCTTCTTATTTGCAGGAGTGGGTTGGTTGCGGATAGCTTGGGTTCGGGGGGTACCGAGCCTTCGGGTTCCTTCTCGGAGGCGGAAACCCAGGTATTCGACTTCGATCTCGCATATCTGGGCCTTTTTGCGGCTGGCCCGGTACCCCTGGGCTTCCAGGGTTTTCAAGAGGTAAAGGGTAGCTTCTGCACAGTCCGTGTACGTTTCACGGGCCACCAACAGGTCATCCACGTACTGGACGACCGGCCCGTACTCGTCTTGGTACGTTTTCAGGTCCTGGGCAAGCTGGTCACCAAAGAGGGTGGGGGAGTTCTTGAACCCCTGAGGAAGCCGGGTCCATGTATATTGCTGCTTGGTTCCCGTCTGTAAGTCTTCCCACGTGAAGGCAAACAACTTCTGGCTGTCGGCAGCAAGGGGGATGGAGAAGAAGGCGTCCTTCAGATCAATGACACTATACCACTTGGTCTGGGATGGCACTTGGGCTAAGATGGAGTAGGGGTTTGGTACGAGGGCGACTATGTCGGCTACCTGGTTGTTGACTTTCCTCAAGTCCTGGACGGGTCTGTATTCGGATGTTCCTGGCTTCTTAACGGGCAACAATGGGGTATTCCATGCGGATCTGATTGGTTTAAGAACCCCCTGTTGAAGAAGTTTCTGTAGATGAGTGTGCATACTATGCCGGGCTGCATAGGGGACGTGGTATTGTCCTTGGTTGACAACTTGAGCATTCGGTTTGAGCTCAATCCAGATGGGGATAGCGTTAACGGCCAGTCCTCCGGGGTTCACTTCTGCCCATACATCAGGCACTTCATCCATTATGGCTCGCCTCTGCTGGGCAAAAGGGGTATTCTGGTCGTAACGGCAGTCGCCAGGTCCTACAGTTGAGGGAGCATGTAGTCTCCATTCTTCTCTTACTGGACAGATAAGTGTTACTGGCCGATCTTCAAAGCGAGCTTCCACTTCACCCGTGGTCTTGAACTTCAAGGTGGCCTGGAGCTTACAGAGCAGGTCTCGACCAATCAAGGGGACTGGGCATCCAGGGATGTGTATGAACTGATGAGACACCATCGTCCCTCCGATCTGGTCTTGGCGCTCCTTGAGGAGGGGGGCCGCAAGGGATTTCCCGGAGGCTCCCACAATTGGTATAGTTTCTTTCGTGGCTGGGGCTATGGCGGTGGTGATAACAGATCGCTGGGCCCCCGTGTCTAGTAAGGCCTTCATAGACTCTGTCCCCACCCGAATTTCCACCAGAGGGTCAGTGGGGACTCTGCCCTCCCGGTTTCTTCATGCTGTGCTGTCTCGGGTAGCGTCCACCGCCATCTGCCATTCCCTCCGGTCATCCCGTCCTCTATCTCTTCGGCCCCTTCCCCGGCCTCGTCTGGGGGCCCCTGTACGGTCGCCCGTCTCCTCCTCTCTCTGCCGGTCCCATGGTTCCTCTTCTCTCGGGCTGTCCCGTATCTCCTCTGGACAATCAGCCCACCAGTGTCCTTCTTGTCGACAATTTGCACACTGGTTACGTCCTATGGGGGACCGCGTTCCTCTTGTTCTTCTGCCCCTCCCCTTTGGTCTAGACCTCATCCGTTCTTCCAGCACCGTGGCCAACACATCTGCCTTCTCCCGCATCCGCCTGGTCGATTCCTTTCGGGCCTCCGTCTTCTCTTCCTGGTCGCGATATCCGAATACGCGATCCGCTATAGCTTTCAGTTGGCTGAGGCTCATCCCTTCGAACCCCTCCGTTCTCTGTAGCTTTCTTCGTATATCCGGTGCTGACTGGCTAACAAAACTCATAACTACGGTTGGGAGGTTCCTGGGGTCTTCGGGGTTTATCGGGCTGTGCCTTCTAAATGCCTCCATAAGCCGTTCCAGAAAATCCCCCGGACTCTCGTCCTTTTGTTGGACTACACTGTGAATTTTCCCCATATTGGTAACCTTCTGTTTCCCCTTCTTTAAGGCGGCCAGGTACGCCTGCTGGTATCGGCGGATAAGGGTTTGGCCTTCAGCGGTTCGGTAGTCCCACGCAGGAGCAGCGAGGGGCGCCTCCGTCTCTATTAGATTCTGTAAGTTGGCATGGGTGGGGTTCGCATCCCGGACAGCTTGCTCCATATTTTGTTGTAAAAGGCGGCGTTCTTCAGTGGTCAGGATGTGGGCGCTCAACTGCCTAAGGTCTCCCCAAGTCGGATTATAACTGTATATAATGCCTTCCACCAGCTCCACCAACTGCTCGGGTTTCTGGTCGTAGGACGGCCCATGCAATTTCCAGTTATACAAATCGGCGCTCGAGAAGGGAACGTGGCTATAAACTGTTGATTCAATGGGCTGGCCCCCCCCTTCCGCCGGGTTAGGGGTATAGGTGGTAGATTGTCGAACTGGGAATAGGTTAGTGGCTCCCTCTTTCCTGCTCGAAGGGAGGGCATTGCGCGGACTCGATTGGGGGAACCGAGTAATGTTCTTCACAACCCGTTTACTCTTCCGTATGGTTGCGGGGCCCGGTGACTCAGGCGAGTCTGGACGGGACGTCTCTCCGGCCTCCGACTCTGACCCGGAAGCATCAGCGTTATCCGGGCCCTCCTCCAGGCTCGCGATGTCGGGGTATATCGGGGCATACGGCGGTGGCGCGATGTCGTCTTCGTATGCTTCCGCCGTAGCAAGTATCGGGGCCTTTGGAGGCTTCTTTTTGGGCAACCCCTGAACTTTCCCTAGGGTTTCCTTTGGGGGTTTCATTCTAGAAAGTGTGCTGGTCGTACTGGGCGTAGCTCCTACCTTACCAATGGTAGCAGGGGGCGTGGTCTCAGTGGCTTCAGCGCTAGGGGCGGTAGGCCGTATGGGGGCGGTCCCTGCGGCCTTCTGAACGGCAGCGGTTGCCGAGCTTTGGAGAGCGAAGGCATGGGTCGGCAGGGCCTTAAGTTTAGTTTTCCGGCCCTTTCTCTGCTTTACCACCATGAGGGCGGCCTTCTCTACCTTCCGTTGGGCCCAAGCCGGCGGGTCCCGGACTACATCCAACCACGCTTCTATATATGGGATGTCCTCGGGACAGCCTGGGTTTCCCTCAACTATAACAATATTCATGACCGCCGCCACTTTTTCATACTCGAATGACCCTCCCGGGGGCCATTCGGCAATTCCTAGCCCTGGCCACATAAATTGACATCTCTGTATCATCCCGGCCCTGCTACATTTATCTTGGTCGAACACTTCGCTAAAGTGTTCCGTCATTAAGTCTAACGGTGAAGACCCACCCCCGCCCATCCTAACCTGAGTGCCAAAGGACAGGTGACGGACAAAAGGGGGAAGGGGCGGTGGAGGAGTAAGGGGTCTCGTTCCACCAGACACAAAAGGGTCAACACTCGGCCTGACCAGGACGCGGTCGCCCGGCCTGGAACTGCTAGCCCATCCACACACTTTCATACGCCACAAGAAACCCTCCCGTTCGCCGCTCGGTTTCGTCGCCGGAGCCTAGTGAGTTTCGGGACCTAGTCGTATACCAATAGTCCGTATTAGTCACTGGCTAAAAGAGGGTGATCACGCCTCTTCTTCGGTCCTTACTGGGCCGGTCACTACGTAGAGTATACTCGCCTGTCCGCCGGGGTCGCAGGCTGCGCCGTCGTACGCTTCTTTCTGAAATAGAAAAGGTGCCTTGCCGGAACCACACAGCCCCCTCTACAGTCAGGCGGAGTTGATCGACCCTCCTCCGGGAGATGGACGCTGAAATCAGCGGTGGCCACTCACCACCTTCTCGGGTGGGGATCGATAACCCGACTCGACCGCAGTGGGGGAGGGGAAGAATATAATCCGATTCCCCTTTCTACTTCTGTCCCATCTGGGTCGCCAATGAAACAGGTGGGAAATCAGGAGACGAAAGGCAAACTTTGGTTCCAAACAAGGCAACTTTATTGCTAGCAAGTGAACAGCACCGAGTAGTCTCGGGACACTGTGTGTCATAAATCATCTGACACTTACATTTATACTTCCCTACTGGGCCTGCGCATTTGGCCCCTTACACATCACAACTGGCATGCGCAGTAAACATTTGTAGTTCTTACAGTACAAAATTGTAGTCCCAGTACATACTCACGTCATAACACTGAAATGATACTGGCAAGAAAAACGAAACTTAGCAGCTTATTCTTCACACACACACAATGCTCCTTTCTAGCACAGGAGATAAGGTTCGGCTCAGGAATGCAGGGGGTGTCAGCACCCTCCAAGGTCGCGTTGCTACATGCAAGCTGGTCTTGTATAGGCCTTGCAAACTACTGTTACAAGCTATATGTCTAATAGTCCTGCATTCTGTCCTTACATTAGTAAACAGCAACCTTCTTTCGTTAGTAAACAGTAAAACTGGATAAGGCACAAATGTCCAGTGCAGTAATAAGGTGTGGCTAAACAGCCAAAAGCAGAGGTAGAGTGCATAAGTATACGTCCATCAGTAGGCACAAAAACATGAGGTTGTCCTGTTGTTCAGCAGTATTCGGGTAGTATTCGGCGTTCCACTCCTTCAATATGGCTCCAGAAAAAGGAGGACGGATTGAGCCAGCCGGGTTTTACTTCCATTGCTTTCCATGTAAACCAATGGACAATTACTTCCATTGAAAGCAATTGCTTTCCATTGAAAGCAATGGAAGTAAAACCCGGTTGGCTCAATCCGTCCTCCTTTTTCTGGAGCCATATGGTAACCCTAAGCGGCGCTCCAGGCCGCGCTTCCAGCGGCGACCCCCTCCCCCACCGGGACGAGCCTCACAAGCGGCGGGAGCCCGAAGTAGAAGTGGCAGCATAATCCGGAGCGATATCAGGGCCCGTAGTTGTCGGCCAAAGAGGACAGACTGATCCCAGATCCGGTGCCAGCTGTTTGCCGGCGTGCGCGTGCAAAAGAAGGAAAGGACAGACCGATCCCAGATCCTGTGTTTTGGCGATCCTCCCCTACAAGCAAATGTAAGTAAAAAAAAAAAAAAAAAAAATTAGCGATAAGCGTGTGAAGAAAACGTGGCCTCCAGGCAGGAGGGGGGCGGCCATATTGGTTAGTCAGGCACGGCCATGGGGGCGGCCATATTGGTTAGTCAGGCATGGATCTGGGGGCGGCCATATTGGTCCGCCAGGTTCCTTCCCTTGTTAAAGAAAAACGTGGCCTTTTGGCAGGAGAGGGGCGGCCATATTGGTTAGTGCATGCATGGCTCTGGGGGCGGCCATATTGGTCAGTCAAGCTCCTGCCCCTGTGGATAAGGAACAATGCATGGATCAGGGAGCGGCCATATGGGTGAGCCCTATGAAAGGATAATCAATATAGTAGAGTCGGTATAGTCCATATCAGAGGCGGCGGAAGTTTGCCGTTTAAAAAAAATAAATAAATTTAAAAAAATAAAAATAAAATAAAATAAATAATATAAAATAAAATAATAATATAAAGATATAAGAAACTATAAGTATGGTACATAGCTAATGGTGTGGCGTAGGACATTGGCCGTAATATTTGCCAGGGGCTCTGGGCAATTATATAATTCCCCAGTGAGGCAGATATTAACTTTTTATCTTTTAAGTCCATCTAGATCATTGTCTATTGACACCTTGCATTCCCTCCCCCATCAGAATGGAAGCAGGTACAGAAGCGACTGAAACCCGTCCCGCACAGGAAGGCCAAGCGGAGGATGGACACAGCGCGTCACCCACACGGGAAGACGAGCAGACAGGGTACGATGCATCGGATACGCCACCACCGAGCACTACAGACAAAAAGAAGCAAGCGAACAAGAAAACAGCCGCCACCGAAGACGCCATAGCGGCCAAGAAAGACAAGAAAAAGAAAGCCAAGGCGAGACAAGAGGCAGCCGCTTCAGGAATTTGGCCGTTCCCACCAGCATTCCCTGGATGGGCAATGCCTCAGAACTTAGCGGATCAGGCGAAGGGGAGCTCGGGGCACGGGCAGTACACGATCGCGCCCCCATGGCCGTATGGGACGGGATGGGGCTACCCCCAACAACCACCATACTATGGGGCGTGGCCAGGTTTTGGCCCCCCCCCCATACCAGCCATGGCAGGCGACAGGTGCTGCCCAACACACAGCAGCCTCGGGCAAACCAGACCCTATTCACGAGGACACTAAACCGGGTAACCCGATACAGGAACCAGCTAAGAGAGACGAAACGCAGATACCGGACGCTGCAGGTACGTCCGGTAGCACACATGAGAATGTAACTATTGAGGTGAATGCTGGGGATAGAGCGGATTTGTCTGGAGGGAGCAAGGCAGCGATGGTAGGGGAGCAGGGCGCACACAACGAAAGAGAGGGCTACAACACAGGACAAGTTGCGCTTGCTAGCGTGGTTAAGAATACAACTGACAAAAAACCGAAGAAGAAAAAGAAAGGGAAAGGAAAGAAAAAGAGTAGACGAGGAGACTCCGACACAGAGAGCAGCTCGAGTTCGTCGTCCTCATCTTCCTCTTCGTCGGATGAGGACGATGAAGCGCAGAGCGCAGAATTAGCAGCAGCCAGGGACGAGCGACCACCCCCCCTAGCAGCATTACCGCACATATGGAGGCTCGTGCCCAAGTCCACCCAAAAAAAAGATAAAGAACAAAAAATACTTTGATATGTTTCAGGTACTAGAGGGGAGAAAGAAGAGTAAGATAAGGAGAAAAGATGCGAAAGAAAATACAGTGACACGAGTTAGCAGCACACCAAGAATGATATTTAACTGGATACTGGCATTCATCAGGGTAATAGATGCCGCGGGTCATGCCGACCCCAAACAATTTAGCCCGATGCTGGCATATGCACACAACATATTGCTAGCCTATAGGGATTACGAGGGGTACAGATGGCTAAAATATGATGAGGAATATAGAGACAGGATGGACGGTGACTCTACATTGGGGTGGGGGTGGAAAGACGCAGACCTATGGATGCACACTATGACTAACAGAGGAGTGGTAGCTGGCACACAAAGTAGACCCTTTCGGCCTGGGGGGTTACACGGAGCAGGGAGAGCAGCTGGTTCACATGACGGAACATGCTGGAAATTCAACAGAGCCACATGTACCTTACCGAGCTGCAAATTCAAGCATGCCTGTACCGCATGCGGCGCACCACACCCCGCCAGCAAATGCGTTAAGAAAGCCCCTGATAGAACCTCTGCCCAAATATGACACACATAACAGAGTGAAAGCTCCTTCCCCGGTTAACCTAGCTGCCATGAGGCCTTGGTTAGCATTATACCCACGCAGGAAGGAAGCATTAGATATCGAAGAGGGTTTTGCACACGGATTTAGGATTCCATACTACGGCACACAACAAGGGAGAATTGCTAGGAACTCCCCCTCAGTAATGCACTTGAGGCTGGAAGCCAGAGCGCGCATTACTAAGGAACTGAGCTTAGGGAGAGTGGCGGGCCCCTTTCGCCACCAGCCTTTCGAAAGGTTCATAGTATCCCCCCTTGCAATCATTCCCAAAAAAGAGCCAGGAAAATATAGGCTCATACACAATCTATCTTATCCGGCGGGTGGATCGGTGAACGATTTCCTGCCCCCCGAGGCTAGCTCAGTGCAGTATGCCACCTTTGACATGGCGGTGCAACTACTGAGGCAAGCAGGACAGGGAGCACTCATGGCCAAAGCGGACATCGAGTCAGCATTCCGGCTATTACCGGTACACCCAGACAACTTCCCCATTCTGGGTTTTAAGTTCGAAGGGCAATACTATTATGACAAATGCATGCCCATGGGATGCTCGGTGTCCTGCTCTATATTCGAAACCTTCAGCACATTCTTGCATTGGGTAGTTGAGATAGCCTCGGGGAGAAAGAACATCATACATTACCTGGACGACTTCCTATTTGTCGGTCCAGCGGCCAGCCTAGCTTGTCAGAGCACACTTACGCAATTCTGTGAGATATCAAAATCATTCGGTATACCGCTAGCGAGTGAAAAAACATGTGATCCAACTACATGTCTGCAGTTCCTGGGCATCGAGCTGGATTCCCGTTGCATGGTATCACGAATCCCATGGGATAAGATTGAAAAGCTGAAAGCACTCGTATCGAGAGCGTTGACTACGGAAAAGGTCACACTGCGTGAAATGCAATCATTAGTGGGCAGCCTCAATTTTGCTTGCAGAGTGATCGTTATGGGTCGAACGTTCCTGCGCAGGTTATCCAGCTCGATGTCAACAGTGCGTAAACCATCACACCATATCAGGCTGACGAAGCCCATGAAAGAAGATCTTAGAGTGTGGAACATGTTTCTGAGAGATTTCAATGGCAGAGTAGTCTGGCTAGACGCCCCCATATCCAATACCGACTTACAGCTGTATACAGATGCGGCTGGCAGCATCAGTTTCGGGATATACTTTCAGGGCGAATGGTGCGCGGACGTATGGCCGCCGAATTGGAAAGAACGTCCCATTATTAGAAACATCACATTCCTTGAGCTATTCCCGATAGTAGTGGCAGTAGCTATTTGGAGAGAGAGATTACGCAACAAGAGGGTAGTTTTTTGGTCAGATAACAGGGCAGTAGTAGACATATTAAATAGGCAAAACGCACGCTGTCCGCAAGTGGTGGACCTAGCGCGCGAGCTAGTCATGCTGTGCATATTCAATAATATATTGCTGCGCGCGAGACACGTGCCAGGCGCTAGTAACCCAATTGCTGACGCTCTTTCTCGTTCAAAGTGGGAAGATTTCCGGAAAATGGCACCACAAGCCGCGGCGGAGGGAGAGCCGGTGCCCAACTACCTATGGAAGTTCGGAGCCCCGAGGCCTGGCAATTGTTGAAACAATCCTTGGCACCACGAACATGGGCAACTTACACAGCAGGCTATCAGAGGGTCAGCGCCTTCCTATACACACAGGGATGACAAGATGGACCAGTGTCAGACAGCGCGATCGCGGACTACATAATAAGCGCAAAAAAGGCGGGAGGGTCCCACAGTTCCGTAGCCAGACACTTGACCGCATTCTCATTCTTCTCCAAGATTGCGGGATGGGGTGACCCGAGAAACAGGTTTCTAGCCAAAAAATTGCTGGAAGGGTGGTGGCGCGAACGCGGCGTTAGGCCCGATGGGAGACTACCAATCACGCATGACTTGCTATGGGAGATCTGGCGTGCACTGCAGTCGTTGTGCACATCAGAATTCGAGACTCGGCTTTTCCGAGCAGCATTCACACTGGCCTTCTTCGGTGCATTGAGGGTGTGCGAATTGGTAGCTACATCCAAGAAAGACGCCAATAGAGCGGGCCTCCCACTAGATGGGGTCAAGATATCAGACAATATATTGCGGATGGTAATCCGCAGATCTAAGACGGACCAGCTGGGCAGGGGGCAGTCAGTCACCTTAAACCAGGTAGACGGTTTAGAGACATGTCCCGTAAAAAATGTCAGACAGTATCTAGCAATGAGGCCGACAGGTGGCGAAGCTTTGCTAGTACACGAAGATAGATCCCCATTGACCCTATTCCAATTCTCCGCGGTGTTGCGCAAGTGCTTGCTGAAGATGGGACGCGACCCAAAGAGCTTTGGAACACATTCATTTAGGATAGGAGCCGCCACATGCGCAGCAGCGCTAGGCTTCCCACCGACATCCATTCAAAATTAGGCAGATGGAAGTCCGACGCTTTCAGGGGTTACATAAGGGATAAGTCACTGGGTAGTCTGAGCCCTCCGGAGGGCATGTAATATACACTGTATTCTATATATATATATATATATAATATACACATTATATATATATAATATACACATTATTCTATATTGCAGGGTTTACTACCGCGTGGATCGTGGGACACTCGTTCATTAAGTGGGCGGCGCGCAGAGCCGAGGCAAGACCAGGTGGCGCCCATTTAGGCTTGGCTACAAGAGGAGTGAGGATTCATTGGGTGGGAGTGCCAGGCATGAAATGGCCCCAGTTGGTGCCACTACTCCGCCGCAAAGCCGACGTGCTGGCCTCACCCGCAGTTGTAATCATTCACCTAGGGGGAAACGACATCGGAACACTCCCCTGCATCGACTTAGTCCGTGTGGCCGAGCGAAATTTATCACTAATTTCGCAAATGTTTCCCAATACCCACATTGTATGGTCTGATATAATCTCTAGATGGCGGCACAGACACTGGAAGATCTGGGGCAGGCCCAGAAAGAAAGTGAACAGGCAGATCGCAACGGGGGTAACGGGCAGGGGCGGATGGCAGATCACACACACATGGGCCGATGAATTATGCGAGGGATTATTCTGGAAGGACGGTACGCACCTATCTGCCATTGGAAATGACCTATTGAACAATGACCTGCAGACTGTGTTAGAAGAGATATTTATGGCACAACAGGCCGCAGTGGCTAGGATGGGAGGTCCGGGGCAAGCTATGCTACCCCGGCCTGGTGGCGGGGTACCCAAGCCTGATGGTGTAAAATAGGCAGCTGGGGAGCTGCGAGTACGGGGGGAGCTCCCTTGCTAGACGGCGGGGAGCTCAAGTTACGGTTACTCAGTCTTGCTAGGATGGCGGACTGAAGATGGACATTGAGCCTGAGGCTGTGAGAGGCTTGGGTATGCCCATGTGTAAGATGTATGTATATAAATAAAGCTGCGGCCGAGTTGTGCCATAACAAATACATGGTGTCTTGTGATGTATTAATCTGGTTACTGCTATAAAATTGTAAACCGAGGTCTCTCGGCTGCCTATGTTAAAGAGAGGCGTAGTGCCCCCTCGGGTGCACGGAGCCGAAGATAACATGGCGCCGTGCATCGAGGGGGGCATGCGCGTTCATGCCAGCGGGGCGCCCTGGGAGGAGCAAGGTGTGCTCGATCCCGTCGTGAGATGGGCACCCCGCTGCGAGAGGGAGGAGAGGAAACGGGGCTTAAAAGCCCCGGGGAGGAGCCCGGACAGCCTCTTTAGCGTCCGGGCTCCAGGTGCCCCAGCCCCCCCTCCCCCAAATACTGTAGGTTACTATACATGTGATATATTGTCGCAGCTTTGGCGGGGTACCCAAGCCTGATGGTGTAAAATAGGCAGCTGGGGAGCTGCGAGTACGGGGGGAGCTCCCTTGCTAGACGGCGGGGAGCTCAAGTTACGGTTACTCAGTCTTGCTAGGATGGCGGACTGAAGATGGACATTGAGCCTGAGGCTGTGAGAGGCTTGGGTATGCCCATGTGTAAGATGTATGTATATAAATAAAGCTGCGGCCGAGTTGTGCCATAACAAATACATGGTGTCTTGTGATGTATTAATCTGGTTACTGCTATAAAATTGTAAACCGAGGTCTCTCGGCTGCCTATGTTAGCACTTTCATGACTTTACTTACTCCAGAGGTCAGACTAACTGGCCTGTAGTTCCCAACCTCTCCCTACTTCTGCTGTTGTGGAGAGAGACCAAATCCACCCTTCTCCAATCTTCCGGGAATCACTCCGGACTCTAGAGAAGCACTGAAAAGGTCAATCAGCGGAGACACAAGAACTTCCCAAAGTTCCTTCAGTACCCTTGGATGCATGCAATCCAGCCCCAGTGTTTTGTCTACCTTTAGTTTAGCTATCTCTTTTTGAACACAGACTTCTGAAAATTGTTTAATATCTACCACACTTTCTTTTCTTTTTATCTTCTGTGGTCTTGGCTCCTGGACCCTGGCCCTTCATCTGTGAACACAGAACAGAAATATTTGTTAAGCAATTCTGTCCTATCCTTATCATCTTCTACATATTTCTCCTCTTCACCCTTGAGTATCATGGAAATAAATCAAAATAAATACCAAAATGATTTTTTGCAATCCCTTCCCTTGCAGGCATGTTATAAAAAAAAAACAACCTATGTATTACTACCACTACCAAGGGGACATATATACTCCACTTGCTGCATGCGATATCCAAGGGTAAGTGGCAAACACTGGAAACAGAGAAAAAAATAAAGCCAAAAAAGAAGATGGGAAAATATGTATTCCAACAAACTATTCTGGCAACAATTACTCTTGCGCATAAGAAAATATTATTATTTTGTCCTTAACAGAGATAACATTCCCAATAATTCTGGCCAAATTACTTTGGCTCAAACCAACAAGATTGAAAGTTAAGAACCAAAACAAGGAATAGGAGCCAAGAACTCCCAGAAGACACCTTACAGTAGATGCTGTTTTTATTGTATATTTTAATTTTTAAAAATTGACTCCAATTATCTGTCATCATCCCCAGTGTCATGGGGAAAATCAGTTTAAAGGCAATAATGCTTTTGCTGCACAAATTGAGATTATTTCTGCTGGCTGAAAACTTTGGCAATCTGCTCCAAAGGTAAGATTTAGGGGACTTTTCACTGAAGTGTGCTAAGCAGTTAGGGCTGGATTCTATAAATAGCGCTCAAAATTACATAAGTACGTAAGTAATGCCATACTGGGAAAAGACCAAAGGTCCATCGAGCCCAGCATCCTGTCCCCGACAGCGGCCAATCCAGGTCAAGGGCACCTGGCAAGCTACCCAAACGTACAAACATTTTATACATGTTATTCCTGAAATTGTGTATTTTTCCCAAGTCCATTTAGTAGTGGTCTATGGACTTGTCATTTAGGAAACCGTCCAACCCCTTTTTAAACTCTGCCAAGCTAACCGCCTTCACTACGTTCTCCGGCAACGAATTCCAGAGTTTAATTACGTGTTGGGTGAAGAAACACTTTCTCCTATTTGTTTTAAATTTACTACACTGTAGTTTCATCGCATGCCCCCTAGTCCTAATATTTTTGGAAAGTGTGAACAGACGCTTCACATCCACCTGTTCCAATCCACTCATTATTTTATATAACTCTATCATGTCTCCCCTCAGCCATCTCTTCTCCAAGCTGAAAAGCCATAGCCTCCTTAGTCTTTCTTCATAGGGAAGTCGTCCCATCCCTGCTATCATTTTTGTCGCCCTTCGCTGAAAAAGAATCTGCACTAAGCACTTTTCTGTAAAGGGCGCATACCCTTTATAGAATAGCACTTAAGCACAGATGTGGCACCTAACTTTGGGCATCAGGCTCAAGCCTGCTGAGACCTGGTATAAATACTGGCAGCCAAGTTAGGCACACTGACCCAGTA
The DNA here is from genome assembly GCF_901765095.1 of Microcaecilia unicolor. Taxonomy (NCBI): domain Eukaryota; kingdom Metazoa; phylum Chordata; class Amphibia; order Gymnophiona; family Siphonopidae; genus Microcaecilia; species Microcaecilia unicolor. The sequence goes on from NC_044033.1 coordinate 74,988,878, forward strand.
TTTTATAACTACATGCGCAAATTTTCAGAACGCCCCTGACATGTCCATGCTCCTCCCATGGCCACTCTTCCTTTCCAGATACACATTATGGGAGTTAGGCTACTGCCTTATAAGTACATAAGTATTGCCATACTGGGAAAGACCAAAGGTCCATGAAGCCCAGCATCCTGTTTCCAACAGTGGCCAATCCAGGTCACAAATACCTGGCAAGATCCCAAAAAAGTACAAAACATTCTATACTGCTTATCCCAGAAATAGTGGATTTTCCCCAAGTCCATTTAATAATGGTCTATGGACTTTTCTTTAGGAAGCTGTCCAAACCTTTTTTAAACTCCGCTAAGCTAACCGCCTTTATCACATTCTCTGGCAATGAATTCCAGAGTTTAATTACACGTTGAGTGAAGAAAAACTTTCTCCAATTTGTTTTAAATTTACTACATTGTAGCTTCATTGCATGCCCCCTAGTCCTAGTATTTTTGGAAGGCGTAAACAGACGCTTCACATCTACTCGTTCCACTCCACTCATTATTTTATAGACCTCTATCATATCTCCCCTCAGCCGCCTTTTCTCCAAGCTGAAAAGCCCTAGCCGCTTTAGCCTTTCCTCATAGGGAAGTCGTCCCATCCCCTTTATCATTTTCGTCGCCCTTCTCTGCACCTTTTCTAATTCCACTATATCTTTTTTGAGATGTGGCGACCAGAATTGAACACAATATTCTAGGTGTGGTCGCACCATGGTGCGATACAAAGGCATTATAACATCCTCATTTTTGTTTTCCATTCCTTTCTTAATACTACCTAACATTCTATTTGCTTTCTTAGCTGAAGCAGCACACTGAGCAGAAGGTTTCAACGTATCATCAACGACGACACCTAGATCCCTTTCTTGGTCTGTGACTCCTAACGTGGAATCTTGCATGATGTAGCTATAATTCGGGTTCCTCTTTCCCACATGCATCACTTTGCACTTGCTCACATTAAACGTCATCTGCCATTTAGACGCCCAGTCTCGTAAGGTCCTCTTGTAATTTTTCACAATCCTCCCGCGATTTAACGACTTTGAATAACTTTGTGTCATCAGCAAATTTAATTATCTCACTAGTTACAACCATCTCTAGGTCATTTATAAATATGTTAAAAAGCAGCGGTCCTAGCACAGACCCCTGGGGAACCCCACTAACTACCCTTCTCCATTGAGAATACTGACCATTTAACCCTACTCTCTGTTTTCTATCTTTTAACCAGTTTTTAATCCACAATAGAACACTACCTCCTATCCCATGACTCTCCAATTTCCTCTGGAGTCTTTTATGAGGTATTTTGTCAAACACCTTCTGAAAATCAACTGGCTCACCTTTATCCATGTTTGTTCACCCCTTCAAAGAAATGTAGTAGATTGGTGAGGCAAGATTTCCCTTCACTAAATCCATGTTGACTTTGTCTCATCAATCCATGCTTTTGAATATGCTCTATAATTTTGTTCTTTATAATAGTCTCTTACCATTTTGCCCAGCACCGATATCAGACTCACCGGTCTATAATTTCCTGGCTCTCCTCTGGAACCTTTTTTAAAAATTGGCGTTCCATTGGCCACCCTCCAATCTTCTGATACCACGCTCAATTGTAAGGATAAATTACATATTACTAATAATAACTCCGCAAGTTAATTTTTCAGTTCTATCAGTAGTCTGGGATGAATACCATCCGGTCCAGGAGATTTGCTACACTTCAGTTTGTAGAACTGCCCCATTACATCCTTCAGGTTTACAGAGAATTCATTAAGTTTCTCTGACTTGTCAGTTTCGAATACCATTTCTGGAACCGGTATCCCACCCAAATCTTCCTTGGTAAAGACTGAAGCAAAGAATTCATTTTTTTTGTTATATTTGTACTCCGCACTTTCCCACTCATGGCAGGCTTCCCTGATCGCCCCTTTTATTCCTCGGTCATCTAGCGGTCTAACCGATTCTTTTGCCGGCTTCCTGCTTTTAATATACCTAAAAAACTTTTGCTATGTATTTACCACCGTTTTAAAGGCATTCACTCAAAGTGGTGTACAGTAAGAATAGATCAAACATGAGCAATAGGCAATTACAGCGGCAAAAATATTCAAATAACAATACAAAGTATGGCATAGTATACTACTTAGAATGTAAACACAATACGTAATAGAACATTTTAATTGATAGTGAAAGGTAAAGCAAAGATGGAACATATAGATAGGTAATAACATAGTCACATAGTAACATAGTAGATGACGACAGAAAAAGACCTGCACGGTCCATCCAGTCTGCCCAACAAGATAAACTCAGATGTGCTACTTTTTGTGTATACCCTACTTTGATTTGTATCTGTCCTCTTCATAGAATAGGAAGAGTTAGAAAGTAAGGTGACAAATTTTAAAGAAAGTTGCACATGAGGTCTATGCTAGGGTAGGAGTGGATAAACATGTCCTGCTGCAGTATTTGTAGCCCGTATCACTCCGTGTGTGTGTGAGAGAGTGAGTGAGACTAGCAAGTTAGTTACTTCTTCCATTAAAGGCCTGGTTGAAGAGCCAAGCTTTCACCTGCTTCCTGAAGTAGTTCTTTCCCTTGCTCTCCTTTTTTATGTCATTGTGCATGTCTTCTTTCTGCTTCTTGCTGTTTGACTTAGGGTCTCTTTTACAAAAACCCACTAGCAATTCCTGTGCGGTAAATGAGAAGCCCATTCAATTCTTATGGGTTTCCTCTCATTTACCATACAGGAATCACTAGCATTGCTTTGTAAAAAAAAAGCCCTTAGATCGTAAGCTGCCCAGACATTTGTTTTGATGGACAGGATAGTAAGTCTTTGAATAAGGCTTGGAACCTTGATTCTCAGCATGAATACTATCTATGATATTTTAAGAGTCTGGAAAGCACACTGGACTTTGTACTTCTACTAACATTCATGTCTATAGCGCTACTGGGACAAACATGCCAAGCTGAGCTTCATTTATGTAGGGTCCCTTTTACTAAAGAAGGGCATTAACTCCCGGATTCTTTATAGGTCATCAAATCTGGACATGGAACCCAAATGTGTGTGCAATCTAATTAGTCAGTTAGGTGCTAACAGTCAATTATTGGGGTTAATTGGAGTTGATTGGCGGGGCTAGTGCTGGGCAAGGCTTCTACGGTCTGTGCCCTGAAAATGGCAGATACAAATCAAGGTAAAGTATACACAAGAAGTAGCACATATGAGTTTATCTTGTTGGGCAGACTGGATGGACCATGCAGGTCTTTTTCTGCCGTCATCTACTATGTTACTAGATGTATGCAGTGCTGTACACATTATATGCCGGTACTTTCTCTGCCCCTACAGGCCTCACAATCTAAGGGGGTCTTTTACTAAGCCACGGTAGAATTTTTAATGTGCGCTGATTAGCACACACTAAATGTTAATGATTAGCACATACTAAGGACTATATGGGCATCGCTAGCATTTAGCTCATGCTAATCATTAGGGAAGGGAAATGGGACTTGATATACCGCCTTTCTGAGGTTTTTGCAACTACATTCAAAGCGGTTTACCTATATTCAGGTACTTATTTTGTACCAGGGGCAATGGAGGGTTAAGTGACTTTCCCAGAGTCACAAGGAGCTGCAGTGGGAATTGAGCTCAGTTCCCCAGGATCAAAGTCCACTGCACTAACCACTAGGCTACTCCTCCAAAATGCTACCGCAACTTAGTAAATGACCCCTTAGGTTTTTTGTACCTGGGGCAATGGAGGGTTAAGTGACTTGCCGAAGGTCACAAGGAGCTGCAGTGGGAATTGAACCCAGGTTACCAGGATCAAAGCCCACTGCACTAACCATTAGGTTATTCCTCCACTGTATAATCTATACAGTGGGTTAGGGAACCTTAGCTTTGGATATGATTGTCTTCAGTAAATATACAATACTGACCTGTGTTTTATGTTTATAAGGATTTTTAATACAATATGCAGATGCCTTTGATGATATTGATACATTGTGAAGCATAACCCCTGATGACACGACAGTGAAATGGCTGGGCCATCATCGGGTGCAAGTTAAGGGCCCTGTTAACTAAGCTGGGTGTCTCTAGTGTTTAGCGCACGCTAAGTTTTAGTGCGCACTAAAAATGCTAGCGCGCCTTAGTAAACAGGGCCCTAAGTGTTTCACTTTTTATGACTTGCAGTATAAATGGAAAATAAAAGTTACAAATTAATTAAAAAGTGCTAAGTGTGTAAAATTATTACAATTTTTTTTGACCAATGATAATATTCAGAACCCTAGTAAAGATGCGGAGTGTTGCTAGCATCTGGGTGTAGGCTCTTTTTCCTTGTATTTTTGATGTTTAACATGCAGTTTAATTTAATACTATGGTGTTTTATAGTTGGAGCCATTGTATGGGATTATTTTTGAACACTTGTGGGTCTCTATTGTGGATTGAGCTTGCTAAGCAATTAATTTGCACATGAATAAATTTGGGTGTGCAATTCTGGGTGCCATATATAGAATCTGGGGGCCAATGCACAAATTAGTGCGTGTTAATTATTTCCACATAAGAGCGCCAACAGTTACTGCAGTAGCATGATGGTTAGTGTGAACTAATTCATGTGTTAACTCTATGATGTGTTAGGGAGGCAGGAACTAAGTGGGACGTTGTATTTTTCCATCATGTTGGTTCCAGTTTCTCTTTTCTGTTTTCCTGTGTGCCATCTGCTAATTCTCCTCTGGAGGAGGGAGTAGCACTCCCTCCTCCTTCCAGCGCTGCCTCCAAAATGGCGGCACCCTGCCTTGTTCAGTGCATAAAGGAGAAATGGTATGGTAGTCCCACTCAGCGCATCCCAGGATGCACTGGGCAGGGTGCCACCATTTTGGAGGGCGTGCTGGAAGGAGGAGGGGAGTGCTACTCCTTCAGCCATTTGAAGGTAGGGGGGTGGGTGCTAGATCACAAGGGGAAGGCTGGAAGTCCAGCCCTCTATTCAGGCGGGGAGGGGATGGGATTCTGGAGGTCCACCAGACATCCAGCCCCTTGGAATGTTTGACAGATCCGGGTTTTTTTTGACAGCCCAGACCTGTCAAACAACTTCTATGGGAGGATTGTACCTTGGGCACATGCTCAGGCACAATGCTCCTGCAGAAGTACCCCAATGATCAGAGCTAATAGCGTGCATACATTTACAAGCTATTAGCTTTGATCATAGGAGCGTTATTGTCCCATGCTGTTCTGGCACTAAATTTAGAGCGCTGTTCAGAACAGTGTGTGGGGTTTTTGATCATCTACACACCAGTGATCTCTATCACCCTTTTCCTCTGCTTTTAGTGGACCTGATACTTAGAATTCTTGTTTCTCTTTCTATGCTATAGGGAAACAAGCTACCAGGTTATTTCAGTTCAGTTGAATTCTACTTGCATAAGCAGGATGAGTCAGCCACATTCACATGACAACATCTGTCCAGGGGGTACGTAACCTTGCTAGGTCAGAGAGGTCAGAACTCAGCGCAATGCCACTGAGCTATGTAAAAGCTGCCCTGCCATTGGCACTAGTGATAACCATTTGTAAATTTCTGTACCTGTTTGTTTAACCTCCACCCCTACTTTATTTCTTGGATGCAACTGCTTTAAGCATTCTCATTTAAAAATCCATGCATTCGGGATTTTGATCAAACCAATAAAGTAAAAAATGTTTTGTTTGTCTAAATGGATTACCGTTCAAACTCTGTTCTCAAAAGACATATGGGAATTGTATCATAGAAAATAATTTTTTTAAAAAGACCCATTTTTAAATGATTGTTATTTATTCCCACTATTACTTAATGAATGCATGGCCCTGTGCTGTCAGACTGTTAATGCCAAAATGTGAAGACATAATACACAAACTATATGCAAGAGCATTTATTTATACCTAACTGTCAAGGCACTATCTTTTCCCAAATAAGTTTCACATCAGCAACTATAATGTTTATATGCCATAGTGAATCTTTCTATTTATCTTTTATTTTAAACTCTGAAGGGATGGCGCTTATATATGTGCTCACACAAATCACAGCAAAAATTACACTGTGGTGTTCATTTTCAAAGCACATAGACTTACAAAATCTATGTGTTTTGAAAATGAGCCTGCCAGGCTTATTTTCAAAAGAGAAGGGCGCCCATCTTTCGACACAAATCGGGAGATGGGCGTCCTTCTCCTAGGGTCGCCCAAATCGGCATAATCAAAAGCCGATTTTGGGTATCCCCAATTACTTTCCGTCGCAGGGACGACCAAAGTTCCCGGGGGCATGTCGGAAGCATAGCGAAGGCGGGACTGGGGCGTGCTTAACACACGGGCGTCCTCGGCCGATAATGGAAAAAAGAAGGACGTCCCTGACGAGCATTTGGCCGACTTTACTTGGTCCATTTTTTCTTGCGATCAAGCCTCAAAAAGGTGCCCAAACTGACCAGATGACCACTGGAGGGAATCGGGGTTGACCTCCCCTTACTCCCCTAGTGGTCACTAACCCCCTCCCACCCTAAAAAATAAACTTTAAAAATATTTTTTGCCAGCCTCTAATGTTATATCCAGCTCCCTGACAGCAGTATGCAGGTCCCTGGAGCAGTTTTAGTGGGTGCAGTGCACTTCAGGCAGGCGGACCCAGGCCCATCCCCCCTACCTGTTACACTTCTGGTGGTAAATGTGACCCCTTCAAAACCCATCAGAAACCCACTGTACCCAAATTACTTTAGGTTTAAAAGCAATGGTCATGCTCTGACAGATCCCGTGTTCCATGGCTCTTCTAAACTGCTTCTTTAGGGAGTAACAGTGTTCTCGATATAAATAAGGCTGTGAAGTGGGAAATCAAACTTTAAAAAAATAAATTATTTCACCAAATATACAGAAAAAACCACATTCAATTGTTCAATTATTCAAACTATGTTATCTCAAGAAAAGAAGGAAAAAAGCCTCAGAACCCCATCTTGAGCGTTGAAGTGATTATCTCTTTGAAAGTAAAGGTGCTCTCCCCAGATATTTTTGCTAGCCAGGTGGCAGAGGCGGGAGAATACTGCATAGTATTATAAAATTTTCTGTAAAGTTAGCTGCCTGGTCAGTAAAGTCAGCCGGGTAGTGCACCCATTCAAAAGGTCCTGGGGTGAACACTGTATTGTCTGTTTTTCAAGGGCATCATACTCGTACATTCTCTTCAGACCTACAGTATGGCTACATTCAAGTTAAGATTTTATATGCATAGGGAATATACCATTAATCCTTCAGAAGCATTCTGGGCGTGGGCTCTCAAAAACACACAATGGATCAGCTACGCTCCCTGAACATACCTGACTCACCTGACATGAAGAGAGATGCCCCCACCAACAAGTAAAATCTACTGCTTATTCCAAGTAATTTTCCTTTTCAAAAGGACAGCCTGTATCCCATTGCTACAAGTCCTGAACTGAATCATATAAGACTCAGCTATCTGTGCACAGACGGTATGAAACAAATAGCAATGTCTTAATTAAAAATCTTAAACATTTTGGAGTTTATTTACAAGAAAATGCTGCAGTCTTGGAAATAGTTTTAGTGCATTTTGTGTTGTCGCTGTTAGAACTGCTTCCACAGGGATTCCTTTAACTTTGGCAATAAATTCTGCAGAGATAGAAATGTTCTTTGGTTCATTCCTCACCTGCAACAAAACCAAACAAAGCCACTGATTGTATAACATGCTAGCCAAATAAATATTTGCCCATGTTAATATTCAAGACACACCCTCCCACAACCATACAATGCTGTCCTCCCAATTGCTACTTGGGGAGATGTGGTTTTTTAGAAGCAGAGATAGATGGAGACACAGACCTTCTGGGGTACACCACATTTCCAAAAGGTGAACTATGCCTTTATACCAATAAAGTTTAAGCAGTGTAGGTTTAAATATTGAAATAGAGTGAAGGGGATGGAGAGGAGAGGGGGACATGCTGCTCATGGATACGTGCATCTTACTTAATTTTTTATTTTTCAGAGTACAGAAGAAAATGATTTATGTTATTTTTACTAGTATTTTTACTGCTTATAGAATCTGGCTTTCTTGGGAGGGGGTCAAAGTGACTGCAGCACAGCAAGGGCAGGGCAAGCTGGAGGAAATTACTTAAGGCGGGGACAGGTGGGGATGGGTTAGCTTCCCCACGGGGACGGGTTTGATTGCAGTGGAGCCGGGATGGGTTAGATTTCTATCCCCGTGCAACTCTCTAATGTGCAGTCTCATAACAAATTTAAATTGCAATTCCCATAGGGTGGCATTCTCTGTATACTTGTATACATTTAAATCTATTTTAAATATTTTAAAAGCAGCATGAGTGGCGGTGGCAGTGACCTGGGGGGGCGTGGGGGGCCTCGTGCTGCTGTCGTGCGGTTGTCAGTGCTGCGGGTGACGTTCCCGGAACTACGTGACGTCAATTCAGGAGACGGAGCCTTACAGAGCGCACAAATGCTTCAAGGCTTCACTTTCTCGGCTTCAGAACGTTGGAGGTGCTTTTTATTATATAGGATTACTACTCTACCTATGAAAAGTTATTATACTTCCTCTGTGTACATCCATATGCACAAGCTTGCATGTTCGAAAATATAAGTGAGATTAAATAAAAATGGCACCAACAATAAAGAATGACAACGTGGATGCAGCAGCTCATAGGTTTGTTTACTTTGTTTTGAGTGTACAGCAATGACGGCTGAGCAAGGGGAAACATATCAACCTTGCTTTTTTACACTTACAGTTTCTCCCTCCTTCCTTCCTTCCCTCCCTCTTTCCCACATATGACTCTCCTCCAGCCCTGGGTGCCCTCTCGACACATACCTCAAGCCACCCTGGTAGTCTAGTTGCTTCTTCAGGGCAGGAAAAATCCCCAGCCTTTCCTGCCTGTTGCCTCTGATCCTCTTTCTGCCACACCGCTTCTTTAGAATGGCTTCCGAGACTTCCAGCAGTGCGCTGCGTAACCCTTGTAGCGCTCTAGAAATGTTAAGTAGTAGTAGTAGTAGGCCGCCGCTGGAAGTCTTGGCAGCCATTTTAAAAAAGTGGTGACAGAAGCAGGAAAGAATGGGGATCTTTCCTGCTCCAAAGAATCTACTAGACCACCAGGGTGGCTTGAGGTATGTGCTGGGAGGGCCCCCTGCGGCTCAGGGGAGAGGAGGCAAATCTCGGATTGCCATGCATTTTTGTGGGGACCCCGCAAGACCTGGGTCCATCCCAGTAGACCTGGAGGGGATCCTTGTGCATAAAACGCTGCCTAAGACCTCTTCCTTAGCTTTATCTTGTGAGGGCAAAAGCTCTCCAGTTTTTTTGCACAAAAGTTTGCTCATACATTGTTATCTGACACCCATGGGTTAGTCTTCATCTGAAGCCCACAACTGTAGAAATACCACAACCCTTTACAAAAAAAAAAAAAAAAGAAAGTCTGTGTAACTGACCTGCTTTTCAGGGCCTAATGCAGGTGAGTCGGTTTCTAAGCACAAGCAATCCAAGGGCAGCTGCTTCACCAGCTTCTGCTTCTTAAAAGAAAGGAGACAGCTGTGAAGTCCCCTCTGTACATCGACCACATGCATAAGTAAATCTTACGCCCAAGAAAGGCAATCATCCTGTTCTTCTAGTGTTATAATTATTAAGTCTGTGGATGTTTTCATGTCTATGCAGAGCTGGTTAATGCTCGCCTACCAACTTTTTGCATTGATGACTTCTATCACCTAGAAAAACGCACACAAAGCTGGAAACAGGGTGCAGTGCTGCAATGCATTCTGAAGTGCCATTTTCAAAGCAGTTACTAGTGAAGCAAATGGATCATCCTTAGGATAAAAGGGACATGAAGCCACAACGTCTGAGGTTCTTTGCCCTACATCAGTAACTGCACATTCTCCAGTGGCCTGTTCAGGAAGTTCTCAGAACTATGAATCTTAGATTATTCTGAGCTTCCTATCTCAGACAGACATGATCACAGCTGCAGCCAGTATTCTCAGCTCAGATCTTTAATGCTGCAAATTTTACATCTGGCACAGCATGAGAATGATAAATCAGAGATAATACTTCACTTTCTAAGACAAGCAGTATGGAGTCAGGCACATGAACGGGTGCTGTCATCCAAAAGCAGTGGGACAGAACTGCTTTTCCACAGCTCAGAACAGAGTGGAGGAGTGGCCTAGTGGTTAGAGCACCGGTATTGCAATCCAGAGGCGACTGGTTCAAATCCCACTACTGCTCCTTGTGACCTTGGGAAAGTCACTTAACCCTCCATTGCCTCAGGTACAAACTTAGATTGTGAGCCCTCCTGGGACAGAGAAATATCCACTGTACCTGAATGTAACTCACCTTGAGCTACTACTGAAAAAGGTGTGAGCAAAATCTAAATAATTAATAATACTGTAAAGTTCTCAGTATGCACAGTTTTTCCCACACACAGTGGCCTCCTCAGCTCCCCCATTTTGTTACTTTTGCTCTGTTGAACAGACATGTGAAAGAGCTCTCCCCCCAAAATGTCTCTATCTGATCATTTTACCCTTTTCAGTTTAGAGTCAAAGTCCTTTGATGTTATTTGCATATGCTGACTAAAAATATAAGCTCGCCTACTGTCCTCTTTTTGCCTGTTCCTTGATCACAGGGATCCCAATAATGACTTTTATAATTACATGTTCTGCATGGTCATGTCTTTAACTCAAAAGGGTAACAGGATTGAACATCATCAACATCAAAACCATCTTTGAAACTTTCCGTCTGTGGTGCTAGTATACCAGACTACCTGAGTGATGGGGCCATCTCTCACTCAGCTTGGAGAACTGCTTCAGGTGAATGCCTCCTATTTGCAAAGAGGCCCGAGAGGTGCAGATGCAGAGTGGCACTATATGGAAGCTACTCTTTCTTGCTCTACTCATTTGGGGGTTGTAGATTAACTCGAAGCTTCTTTTGCACAGAGCAGTCGGCTTCTTTTGTGCAATCTGTTCCATTCTGCCCTGCACATTCTCTGCCCAGTGCACTTACACATGAACAGAAAGCCTTTAGTCTGGACTAGAGAATGAAATGGGGAGAAAGTCTGTGTCCATCCTCACCCCGTGCCAGAAAGTTTTGACTCTGTCACTGCAAGCTCTGACCCCATCCACGCAAGCCTCACACTCGATCCAACCCTGTCCCTGCATGTTTTTCAGTTTTATATATTATGTAGGGCCTTTTGTATATAACCAAAGAAAAACATTACATATATATATTTTTAAAATTTTAATCAAAATACTGTTATGATTTTAATCCGTGGACATTCTTCCCCAGACTTCCAACACACATTCCTCCTTCCACACCTCCATTGCTTCTACAAATCTATGTTGGAAAACATTCTCAAGCCTATGCCTTTCCATTCCGTACCAATGAATATTTCCTTCTGGAGTTCTTGTGGAACAAAAGGAGATAATCACAGCCAGCTTGAAAGTTATTTTTAATGAAGCCAATGGCACTAAAGATGCCAACTGGCTCTAGATATGCCTGACAACTTAATCCGGCACTGAGTTTATCCCACTGCATAACTGGACTTATATTCCCTAAAAGAAGCAAAGAAATCAGAAGTTCAAGTCCTTGCATGCAATGAGGCAAACTCAGGACTGAATCAACTTGTCAGTAACACATCTGTATCACTTCACCAGAAATTGCTAGTGTTCAACTTTGTACATTTTTTTCACCAATCTGATTTTATATTACTGAAAGTCTTTCAAAGAAGACCCCACTTCTCTGTGCCGTGCTTAAAGCATGCGACTTCAGAAAGATTTTGAGTGCCATTTCTCCCACATCAGGCCCACCCATCAGCCAGAAGCATAAGTTAATGCTGCCCTCAACACATGCTTCCCTTGCTGAGGGTCTGGGTAAAAGACAGATACCATGGATCCTCAAAGCACTACTTTAAAAATGGATCGCTGTTTTGTTTTGAATGCCGCTGCTGCTTTCGGTATGTGGCGCGCCCCAGCAGTGATGTGCTCAGTCCTTCTCTAGTGGGTCCCGCTCCCTCAGACGTGCTGTTCTCTTTCTGTATGGGCAGGATCCTGCAGAAAGTGACTGAACAGGTCACTACTGGGAATTACCGCATAATGAAAACATCAGTGATAGTCAGAAACAGCACAGCACACCTTGATTATCTATTTGCAATTGAGCTTGGTGCTGCTGGGAGCGTGGGGCCATAGAAGGCGGACAAATTTTTCCGTCGCTGCCAAGCTGTCCGAATAGTATGATGCATGAATGAGGCAGTCTTTGAGATACAGGTGAACTCTGATTCCCTGGCGCCAAAGGAAAAATGCCACCACCACCATAACCTTGGTAAATGTTCTTGCGTGTTGCGGATATATGCAAGTACACCTCCTTGAGATTGAGGGCGGTGAGGAGGTCTCCCACTTGAACCGAGGCTATGACTGGTCTTAGTGTCTCCATGCGAAAGCGGGAATGTGAGTGAGGCCTGTTGGCTGAGTAGGGGGATCAAATTTGGCTACGTGTGTGTCTGGGAGAAAGACCTGTTGGCTGGGGGGGGGGGGGGGGGGGGGGGGGGGTCAAATCTGGCTCTGTAAATGGCCTCAATTTATACATGGGTTACACCAATTTTGGACTGCAGTGGATGCACTGTTCCTCTCCATATTCTTATGTAACTAATCTATTTCAATCAGCAACTACTACCTAGTAGCCTAGTAGTTAGTGCAATGGACTTTGATCCTGGGAACTGAGTTCGATTCCCACTGTAGCTCCTTTGACTCTGGGCAAGTCACTTAATCCTCCATTGCCCCTGGTACAAAATAAGTACCTGAATATATGTAAACCACTTTGAATGTAGTTGCAAACACCTTAGAAAGGCAGTATATCAAGTCCCATTTCCCTTCCCTACTTACATTTTCCCCACAGTCCTGGTCTCCCTCCAAACATACCAGCTTCTTGGAGGAAGGAATCTACTTTATTCTCCAGGTCAATATCATACAACCTTCCCCACTAAAACAGACACGCCAACCTTCTACTCTTCATGTTAAACACCCCCCCCCCCCAAAACCCCAAAGAAGAATGGAAAGATTACACAGAGGGTTTTCTGTCTTTCAGTACATTTTGCAAACCTCGGTGGTGTCAGCAGAAAATCTCAGGAAAGCCCTCCCCATTCTTTTCTTCTGTGTGGTGAATGGCAATGCACCCGTTCTTATCTGAACGGACATGGTTACAAGTATCCCATTTGTTCCTCATCACATAGAGTATCCCAAGCGTGAACTTCTAGTATTCCTCTACCTAAACAACTAGTGTCTCTCTATACAGTCTTACCTCTCATGAGGAAGATAATCGTTCTTATTCAGTTCTATCAGTTTCTCCTCAGCTTTTCATTCTTCCCTTATAAGACACATCCTGAAGCGCTAATAAACCCACAGCTCTCTACAGAACCAGGAACTCAGCCTATCATAGCACAGATTTGGGCCATTCATTCAGGGCCCATCATGCCAGCCATGCTGACCCTACAATACTGGGCTTCAGCGCTGTGGCTATTTCATATCGTTTCCTTACTGCTTTATCAATACAGTGTACTTCCTAGTATCTGGAATTCCACTGAAATTCACACTCCTAATCAGTGGCGTACCAAGGGGGGGCGGTGGGGGCGGTCCGCTCCGGGTGCACGCCGCTGGGGGGGGGGGGGGGGTGCCGCACGCCTGTCGGCTCTTCATTTTCATGCTCCCTTTGTCCCGGAACAGGTTACTTCCTGTTCCGGGGCAGAGGGAGCATGAAAACGAAGAGCCGGCAGGCACGCGGCACCCCCCCCCCCACCAGCGGCGTGCACCCGGGGGGGGGAGGGGGGTTCTTTCGCCGGGGGGGGGGGGGGGCGTTGCGCTGTTCTGTGGGGGCGCTGCACCCAGGGGGGGGGCGGGGCGCATTGGCGATCCACCCCGGGTGTCAGCCCCCTAGGAACGCCACTGCTCCTAATCTTTCTTTGGTGTTCCTCCGCCTCAGCTCTGTCTCATTACAGGGCAAATCATGTGCACAAATTAGCAGCGCCTGCATACTTTGTATCTTAGTGGAGCCACTTGCTCTGTTTGCAGATGCTTTCTTGCGACAATGGTGAATTCTCGACTAACATCGTTTTCCAGTGTATGTTGTCAAAAAGCTATTCCTGTTTGCAGATGTGGACTAGCCCTCACCCTGGATTTTATGTATACGCTTTCTGTTAACCAGCAAATCTCTCCTCAGCTCCACAATCAGGTCTCATCAAATCAGACCTAATGCACTCACAGTAGCTCTCTTACTGTGTAACTCATTAGATTCCATGATATTTACTTGGTCCTCTTTTTGCACTTTACTGCACTGGATTGTTTGAGCCAAGTCTCAGCAAAGGAAAGTATCTTGATTAAACAATGATAGCTCATCTCTCCTTATCAGCTAACAACTCTTGCCATTCATTGTGGGGGCTGCTCCACACACTAAGACAATATTACATGAGCAGTTGTAAGCTTGGGAATCACCTACTTGAGTGCCTGACTCAGTTCTGCTTCCTGATTGAAAAAGCAATGTTTATTTACAAGTAACCAGTGTTTGCATAGGCAGCAGGACTGATAAGGAGCACAATGAATTTATCAAAGCCAATGTTTTGGGAAAAATTGATCTTACAGGGACATCTACCCATCTGAACAGAAATATGCTGAACAGAATCCATAACATTCAAAGAGGAGAGAGATGCCTAATAGCATTAAAATCTATACTACTCAACACCCCAAAACAACAAAAGAGAGTAATCAGTATAGTATAATCATACCCTGCCCCAACTGAAAGTATCATGTCAGCGGTAAGCAACTATAAAATACAAAACTTACCCCCCCCCCCCCCCCCCCAATATTCAGCAGGTGATGGGCAGCGCTTTCACTGCCTGCCGCTGGTGTTCAACCTGGATATTCAGTGTCAGGCCATTTCCAGCGACCAGCATTGAATATCCAGTTCTTGCAACAACGGCTAGCAGATGATCGGTTAAATCAATATTCAGACTTAACCGGTCATGGTTTAATGGGGAAAGACAGCACTGCTATTTATGAGGTTTTATTAGCCCAGTAAGCCTGGCCGGTTAAGTTCCAATAATCGGGATTTAACTGGTCACACCACTGGAACACTCCCAACATTGCTGGCTTTATTTTCTGTGGTGATAAACCACTTATGTCACTGAAAATGGCCGATTAGCCCTAAGACACATGTTAACCGGTGGCGGCCATTCCCGGCTGCTTAATGCTAGATTAGTGTAGAACAAAATGGCCCACAGAAGGCCCACAAAGGGGTATGTCCCTTTGACAATGCAATTCAGAAATGGTGTACAGGAAGTCGCAGCTAATGATGTCATCTGAGGGATCAGCTATCGCTGCACAACTGAAAATGCTTCTACTTTGAGGGGTCCAGAACAATGACATAATAGAGTGGAAGCTGATGCTCAGGTAGAATTATGCAGAGTCAAGCTAAATGCACTAATATCTCCTCAGAAATAGCGTGATTTTCAAATCCCAGAAAGTTGTGGCACAATTTGTTCTACCTCCCCGACATTTGCCTAAATTAAGCTCTGGAAGCAAACTTTATGTTACAGGAAACAAGATCTACCCTCTCCAGGGATAGTGGGGTTTATTTTTCTGTTGCTATGCAGGATGGGGAAAGGGTATTTTTCAGTGTGTGTAGTACATGGGGAACATTTGTTATTGGGGAATTGGGAGTAAAGTATTGTTGTGTGGTTTATATTTTTGTATGCTTTGGTAAAACTCAAAAATGTTTTAAAAGTAAGCTCTGGAAGCATCTGAAGAGCTGAGGAGACTACAGCATGCAGGAAGGGATGCAAGTGCTTAGAACTTTACACTAGATTCTGACTCTGGGAGAGCAGTTCTGCCACAGCACCACTGGCTAATGTCACCCACTTGTGTGATTTATCAATGCTGCTGTCTAAAGAAACACCTATTACAGGTAGGCAACATTGCTTTCTACTACGATGATTTCCACTGTGTCTAAATTTCTGATGTACAAGGGGCCTGTATTATGCAGATTGCTGTCCTTTGCATTATTTTGCAAAAATAAATAAATTGAAGCACTTTACCTGTTCACTCCTTATGATAGAAGGAGGAATAGAAAAGTAATATCCAGCTTTCACACCCTCCATAGCAACGGATGGTT
Organism: Microcaecilia unicolor; assembly: GCF_901765095.1. Classification (NCBI taxonomy): domain Eukaryota; kingdom Metazoa; phylum Chordata; class Amphibia; order Gymnophiona; family Siphonopidae; genus Microcaecilia; species Microcaecilia unicolor. The sequence continues at coordinate 75,005,007 of NC_044033.1, forward strand.
TGCCATCAAATGCATGAAGCAGTACCTTCTCTGCACCTAGGGTAAGAGAAATAATGATTCACTTTTGTGCTTCTGAAAACCTGTTAAACTCATAAACAGATCATAAATACCTTCAGTATACCATGTTGATATAAATGCAGAAATGCTATACCTCAAGGTATGATTTTAAAACATGACACACAGCAAAAACAGCACATTTGTAGTTATAAATCCTTACACTGAACTATGACCAAACAGGACAGAGAAAACAAGTTTCCATTTTAAGTAGCAAGCTCTTAGATCAGGAAAATCCCCCCCTTCCTCCACCAATGAAGGCACAAGCAGACAAGAAAAGTCTCCCATGTCCATCTGTAGCTTATACAGATTGTGAATATGCAAACAAAATTAACTGTACCTTGCTCTTTTAGAAGGTTAATGGTTGGTCTTCCAGCTGACCGTGAATGGACATTTCTTGTGTATGTGGGGTAAAAAGAAAAAAAAAATAGCAATTACTCAGTATAAACAGAGCAGTAAAATGGAGTCTACATAAGTGGAAAAGGGAAGAGCAACTCAGCAATGTATGTGGCCCATGAATGCCAAAATGCAGAGGCTGTAGTTTTGGTGTTCAGCAAACTATTGGCAGCTCATTGTGGGGTTTTGAAAAGCTATAGAAACATAGAAACACTAGTAAAAGAGGCCCGTTTCTGTGTGAAATGAAACGGGCGCTAGCAAGGGCTCCCTCCCCCTCACCCCCCCCCCACATGGGTGCTGTGATTGGCTGAGAGAGACCTGGAGAGGCATAATCAAAAGGGATGTCCAAATAGTTTTGATTTGGACGTCCTCGCATGTCCCGATCCCCAAGTCTCTCCGGAGGTGGTCATTTCGGGCACGTAAGAAAAAACACGTCCAAAAAGGATGCCCATCACAAAATCTGAAGAAAAATAACATCCAAGTGTTCGTCAGGGACGTCCTTTTTTTTTGAGTGAAGGATGTCCAAGTGTTAGCACAGGATGTCCCTGACGAGCACTTGGACGTTTTTTTTCTTCCGATTTTTGCGAAGGACATCCTCCTCTGCATGGGTCCCGCTCACAGCAGCCCCAACGAGAGGTGCAGACCTCCCGTTAGGTTTTCCAAGGTGCATGGGGTCGGAAACGATAGTGCATCGCATCGCATTCACATTATAATAGTAATTAGCTCATTTGCATTCCATTTTCGTTAGCTGCTACCGTGACAGGAAAATGGCTCGGAGAACCCTTTTGTGCATGTGCCGGTTTACTACTTGTGCACTAAACTGGCTAGAACCAGTTTAAAAACCAGGTTGCTGGCTCGTTAAGTTTAGTGCATCTGGCCCTGAATCCCATTTACAGCTCCTCAGGGGTTCCCTACGTAAATCCTAAAACTATGGCCTACACTGAGTATCCTGCTAGGTATCCATCTGGTGCCCTGCCTACAGCCCTAAAATGTATTCTACCAGCAGCCCTGGCTATGCGCTTCTGGACCCCATACATGATCTTTCCTACCAATATCATTAGTTTGTGCCTTAATGTTGTCCATGCATATAAAGATAAATGAACTCATCTGTCTCTTAATTAACCAAGATATAGTAACCCACAAGGGTAGATCCAGTCTCTTCGCCAATTTAATCTGTTTGATTAGGACTTGTCTCTGTTCCTCTCTCTGGTCACCGGTGCAGGCAATTCTTGGGGTGAAATCTAACCCAACCTGGGGCATAAATACAGAAAGTGGAAGGTCACAATCCTGATGCTATACTGAATTACATTTAGGACATCAAGTAGAAAGCTGACAATTCAATTTTATACCACGGGCTCATTTTCAATGCACTTAGACTTACAAAATACACCTCTTAGTCACCTAATACAGATACGCTCAATGATGTCTCCTGGCAGGATCATGGTTTTGTGAAGTGAACTAGGCCCTTCGCTCCTAGGATGCCACAATTTTGGGACCAACCACAAATCTCTCACTTATCAAATTGGCTAGACTGGGTGTGTGGTGGAGACAAGGAGCTCAAGGGTCAGGAAAAGGTCACAAAGTGACAAGAAAAAGAAGTTGGATTATAGCAGCACCTGCTAAGAGGCAAGGGGACTGGAACAGTAGCTGCTTGAATTCTCATGTAAGTTGTAGATTGCAAAATGGGCAGTGGATTGACTGAGCTGGTGGGAGACAGTTTCTACACTACAGCAGAAAGTGCTTTATAGTGAACATTTCCATAGAACTTCTTTCCTTACTAAGTGGAAGGCACCTTAAGCTTGCTACCCGTTAACCCTCTCGCCCATCCCATCTTTTGGTTTACTTACATAGATTATTTTATGGGGCAAAGTTTCAGTTCTTCAAACTGTGTACAACTGGATAGAACGATCCTTGTATTCAGCTAAACTACATCTCCTAATCCAAGTTTGAGATTTTGAATCTTTTTCCTGATTCTCCCCAATTTGTATTGTCTGTCCCATCTAAACTGTAAGCTCCACAGAGAAGGGACCATCTGCTACGTGTATCTGTACAGCACTCTGTACACCTTGTAGCACTATACAGTTAATGTTTAATATTATTAATAGTAGGAGATACAATATCTAGGGAATTCTGTATAGGTCGCCCAAAGCTGGTCATGCAATTTTGTGTGCAGATCCAAGACCTGCATCCAAAGTAATTGGCCTAATTGATAACAAACCAAAAAAACAAAAAGGCACACAACTGCTTACAAAACAGTAGATAAAAAACAACAAAGCAGTGGAATCAAATGCATTTATTTGGAATAATACCCGACGTGGCCACGTTTCGCCCTCAGGCTGCGTCAGGGGTACAAACTATAAAAACAAAACACAAATGTAAAAACATATATAACCATTTAACAATGTCATAAGCATGATTCAACTAATACAAAATTTTAATCTACAATTTTTATTAAAATCATACATCATGTAAAATTTTTAATTTTTTTGTAAAATTTTACATGATATATGATTTTAATGATAATTATAAATATTTGTTTTATAGATGATATCATGTAGGTCCATACATGTTTTTTAGAACTTTTGAAGGATTGTTTTATATATATTGAATCTTTTTTAAGTAATTGTGTCTTAAATAATTGCTTTTTATTAGTTGAATCATGCTTATGACATTGTTAAATGGTTATATATGTTTTTACATTTGTGTTTTGTTTTTATAGTTTGTACCCCTGACGCAGCCTGAGGGCGAAACATGGCTACGACGGGTATTATTCCTAATTGATAACAATCAATAACCGACACTGTTGGAGCTTTAATAGAAGATAAACCTAGAATCCATCGTAAAATTGAGCAAATGGAAAACCATAATAGACGATTAAATTTGAGACTCCTGAACTTTCCAAGGTTGTCTTTAACAAATTCAAATGACCTATTTAAAATGTACCTATAAGAAATATTACAGATCCCATCTTCTAATATACCTCCTTGTAATAAGGTTTATTATATTCTTCAAAAAAGGGATCGGGATATAACGTTACCAACAAATGGTCAAAGAGAATTGCAGGAACCTCAAAATTTGACTGCTTTCCTAGAAGATTCTAATGTTGAGATAATTTGCCGTGGAACTTTGATTGCTCAATTTGTTTTTGAACAAGACCTGAATCATGTGCTGAAATTATACTTTAAAAATTCTTCAAAGTTGTTTCATGGTCAGAAAATATGGATTTATCCAGATGTTGCTAAGTCAACGCAAGAACGGAGGAAGAAATTCCTAAATTTGTGAAATGAAACAAGAGCCATTGGGGTACATTTATGTTCGCATACCCCTGTAAATGTAGAATAATCTATTTAGGGAATAAGTATGTTTTTCTAGAACCGTCTCAGTTGCAGGTTTTCTTGGACCAGAAAAAGCTAAACAGCCGTGCAAGGGAATCAACAACTGTCAGCGAAGAGAATATTAGTTGGTTATCAGGCTATGTCGATTTATTAATATGGTGGTGAAATTTCTCCTTATTTGCTTAACGCCTCCCCCTTCCTTGCTTATTAGGGGTCTAAGGAAGAGTGTATAATTTAATTCCGGATTGATTGTAAAGTCTGGTAATTGTACTTATAATTTCTTGTAACTTGATTCTCTCTGTATTTCCTAACAAGTGTATTCGACTTGTGTAATTAAAATTTCAATAAATAAATTTAAACATAACTGACACTATCAAGCACTTAATTAGCCATCATTAGGAGTTACGTGCGGATCTGCCCTACATCCCCATTCTATAACATGAGTGCCTAAATTTCATAGTGTTAACTCCAAAGCTGTGAGGCCATGGGAGGGGCATGAGACGGTCAGGGGTGTTTCCACAATTTAGTCACTTTCATTTCAGTATTTACATACTGCTTAGACCTAAGCGGTTTACAGTTTCATTTTACAGGTACTGGGTCTGTCCCTAGTGGGATCACAATCTAAGTAGTACATTGTACTACTGTTGTAACTGGGGCATCAGAGAGTTAAGTGATTTGCCCAGGGTCACACAGAGCTGCAGAGGGAATTGAACCTGGTTCCCCAGGACCTCAACCCACTGCTGACCATCTGGCAGCAGCGGGAATTGAACCCAGTTCCCCAGGTTCGCAACCCACTGCGTTAACCATTAGGTCATTATAAGTACATAAGTAATGCCACACTGGGCAAAGACCAAGGGTCCATCGAGCCCAGCATCCTGTCCACGACAGCAGCCAATCCAGGCCAAGGGCACCTGGCGAGCTTCCCAAACGTACAAACATTCTATACATGTTATTCCTGGAATTGTGGATTTTTCCCAAGTCCATTTAGTAGCGGTTTATGGACTTGTTATTTAGGAAACCGTCTAACCCCTTTTAAAACTCTGCTAAGCTAACCGCCTTCACCACGTTCTCCAGCAACGAATTCCAGAGTTTAATTATGCGTTGGGTGAAGAAAAGGTTTCTCCGATTTGTTTTAAATTTACTACACTGTAGTTTCATCGCATGCCCCCTAGTCCTAGTATTTTTGGAAAGCGTGGACAGACGCTTCACATCCACCTGTTCCACTCCACTCATTATTTTATATACCTCTATCATGTCTCCCCTCAGCCGTCTCTTCTCCAAGCTGAAAAGCCCTAGCCTCTTTAGTCTTTCTTCACAGGGAAGTCGTCCCATCCCAGCTATCATTTTAGTTGCCCTTCGCTGCACCTTTTCCAATTCTACTATATTTATCTGCATTTGCATACCTAATTGCCATGAGCTGGGCACCAGATTTTACACCAGCCTTTGGCTGACATAAATGCTTATGTCCAAAGATAGGTGCAAAATGCATTATTATTTGTTACATTTGTATCCCACATTTTCCCACCTTTTTGCAGGCTCAATGTGGCTTACGTAATTACCGTTAACAGCAGGCAGGAAAGATCCCCAGTTTTGCCTGCCTGCTGCCGGTGCTGACCCTCCCCCGCTGCCGGATCGCTCTTCAAAATGGCTGCCGAGAAGTCTCGGCGGCCATTTTGAAGAGTGTTCCGGCAGCAGGGGAGGGTCAGCGCCGGCAGCGGGCAGGCATGACTTGGGATCTTTCCTGCCTTCCCCCGAAGCATTCACTGAACAACCTGGGTGGCTGGAGGGGGGTAGGGGAGAGAGGCGACCTCGGGAATGGGGGGAGCAGTGGCTGCGGCGACCTCGGGAGGGGGAGGATGGAGGGGGGAATGGTGACGACCCTGGGGGGGTGGAGGGGGGGTAGCAATGGCGACCTTGGGGATGGGGCGTGGTGGCGAGGGTAGGGCCTCATGCTGCTGTCATGCGGTTGGTCAGTGCTGCATGTGACGTCAGCTTGGACTTCGGAGCCTAGCAGACCAACTCTGAAGAAAGCCACAGACACAGGCAGCCAGACACATAGAACGTTGGAGGTGAGAATTATTATATAGGATAAGGTACATGTATGGTAGATAATTGAGGGAACTTAGATAGGAAGAGAGGGAGGAAGAGGCAGGTAACGTCCATTACGGTCTTTGGTTATATTGTGTCGCAGGTGTCCAGGTATTTTTTATGTTGGGTCAGTGGGGTATGCTCTTCTGAACAGGACTGTCTTTAGTGCTTTCCGGAAATTTAGGTGGTCTAGCATAGTTTTTACTGTTTTTGACAGTGCGTTCCACAGTTGTGCACTTAAGTAGGAGAAGCTGGATGCATAGGTGGATTTGTATCTGAGTGGGCGATCTGGACAGAATTCTCCCACAAACTGCACAGTCAGAAAAAAAATCTGGGGCCTTTTCCTAGGTTGTAGTTTATGTTTCAACTTTTTATTTAATGTAATTTTCTAGTATGTTACCTCATACAGGACCATATGGGTATAGCACCATCTGCTGGGTGATACTTATCTTAGAAGAGATTTTGGTTTATCATGTCTATCTGTTTGCCTCATCCTACCCAACAGCAGTTTTAGTTCTGGAACTAAGGGGGGGGGGGGGGGGGGGGGAGGGGAAAGCATATTCCCATTCTTCTCTGTTACTTTGTTGAAATATGTATGAAGTAAAGTTTTCAGCATTTTCGGCCTTAAGCAGACAAAAGCTATAGTCAGTGGTTCACTTTGCTCTCCTATATGGAAGGAGAATTAGCTATGCAGGTCACGGACCTACAGTGAAACCTCTTGTGCAGCCACATTCCTCCACAGTACAACTGAGCAAAGAATGCCAGTCTGAGCTGCTGCCACAGCCATTTTCTCTGTCCCTAATAAGTGAGAGTCTTAATGTGAGTGTGAGTACGGAAATCTAGAATCCTGGAATGAGTGGAAGATGGCCTCCTGCTCCCCTGGGAGAGGCTGGAACCAGGTTCCAGCCAGCAGAGACTTAACAGAGAAAGGGAGACTGGAGGCTCAGCCAACTATTGTTTCAGAAAGTCACACTGAAGAGGAGATAGGCACCTCTTGAGAAGGTTATACTGTGTTATGTTGTACTCGGATGAAAGAGATGGTGTGGCTCCGGCGGTTTTCATAAGACTAGCGCTACCTAAGCCCTGAAGCAGTTTTTTTACGAAGGCTTGGAGTGTCCTAAGAAGTGTGTCTGAAGTCTTCTAGCATTAAAGATAAGTGCTTATTTTGCACTAAGTTCCAATATTTTGTGAAGTAACAATTGGATGGAACTATTAAATTTGTCACTACACTTATTTTTTTTGAAATCTGTTAGTGAGCAATGATTAATATGCTTTCTTGGAGGTTATTTTAGAGCCAATGATGAACAGAGGATCAGTTTAAGATCCGTTTCAGCTCTAATAGACTGATATATTGTCTAGGAGCTCTGTGAGGCTCTTTTTTCCTCCAGATTATAATTCCATAATTATATACTGATTTTTTGTATCATTCTAGTGAGAGGAAAATGTAGTATTGTGTTATTATTTACTAACCCAACCAGTGACATATTAAGAAGGGTAAAGGAGTCACTTAAGGCCTAGTCCTAAAGAACACTCACGCAGGGCTGCACAAGGGGTAAAATTAAACTACACTACTACAGGGTCTTAATAGGACTACGGTAGTTTTAGTCATCCATCTCTAACCCATTCTGTATCCTTGAGTGTGGTCAGGGCTGGCTCTGTAGAAGGTGAGGCCCAAGGTGGGAATGTCAATGCCTCCCTGACCTCTTGCTGGTCCACTGGAGGTAAACGACCTTCTGGCAAACTTGTCCATCACTTTTTTGTGAAGGCAATAGGGGCAGCATGGAAGAATAAAGAGCAATAATGGCAAAGCTGGAGAGGCTATCGGCTATTCTGAGACAAGCACTTAACTAACACCAAAGGAAGGCACGAGACTGGACTGGGGAAGAGAAGGAGATTTCCTCTTCTGGTTCATGTGGACTCTCACTCTCTCTCTCACTCTCTTCTTTCTCATGCTAGAGCCAGCTCAGGGCTCCATAGCACCCTGGGTGACTGCTCTGCTCGTCCCGCCCTAAATTTACTGGTAAATACTGAACATGTCACTGGTTTCTAAAGATCTTCTGGGAAGCTCTTCTGGAGTACTGGTCTCACTTAAACTGTTGGCGCTATACCCACATCTGGCCCAATCTGATGTGGGACTAGTAGAAAAAGGTTATCAAGCACATAATGCTCCATTACCACTTCTTGAACATGATATACAGCCAGGAACTGCTGCTTACCTCACCCACTGCCAACAGTTTGTCTTTGTAGCGTTCGATGAGGGGCAATGCAGCAGCCAAATCCTGCAGAAAGAAACAAACAATACCAAAGCAGAAATGAAAGGCCTCCCAGCTGGCCTGGAGCAGCAATGGCAGCACAGTACCTGGCAATAGGAACAGGGGCTCCAACTGGGTATATACAAGGGGACGGAAGGAAGGCATAAAATGGCCCGAATTAGGAGTACCTGTAAAGAAAGCCCTTTGCCACACATTTAATCTAACTTCCTTAGTACTAATAAAACCTTTCAACAGAATAAGGAAGGTAACTAAAGGCTGCTGCTATTCTATTCATTGCCTGTTTTAATGCTTCTTCCTCTGAGGACCTAATTTAAGCTGTGCTTTCCGACTGCTTCTCATACTAACAAGCTCATTTTCGAAAGAGAAGAATGTCCATCTGTCGACATAAATCGGAACATGGACGTCCATCTCCCAGAGACGTCCAAATTGGTATAATTGAAACCCGATTTTGGATGTCTCCAAGTGAAGTCCGTCGCAAGGACGTCCAAATTTCAAGGGGGTGTGTCGAAGGCGTAGTGAAGGCAGGACTTGAGTGTGCCTAACACTTGGACATCTTTGACCCATAATCGAAAAAAGCAAGGACGTCCATGACGAACACTTGGACATTTTCACCTGGACATGTTTTTTTTACGAATAAGGCACAAAAAGGTGCCCGAAATGACCAGATGACCACTAGAGGGAATCGGTGATGACCTCCTGTTACTCCCCCAGTGGTCACTAACCCCCTCCCACCCTCAAAAAACATCTTTAAAAATATTTTGTGCCAGCCTCTATGCTAGCTTCAGATGTCATACTCAGGTCCATGACAGCGCATGAAGGTTCCAGGAGCAGTTTTAGTGGGTACTGCAGTGCACTTCAGACAGTCGGACCCAGGCCCATACCCCACCTACCTGTTACATTTGTGGAGGAAACAGCGAACTCTCCAAAATCCACCACAAATCCACTGTACCCACATATAGGTGCCCCCTTCACCCGTAAGGGCTATGGTAGTGGTGTACAGTTGTGGGTAGTGGGTTTTGGGGGGCTCAGCACACAAGGTAAGGGAGCTATGTTCCTGGGAGCATTTCATGAAGTTCACTGCAGTAACCCCTAGGGTGCCCAGTTGGTGTCCTGGCATGTCAAGGGGACCAGTGCACTAAAAATGCTGGCTCCTCCCATGTCCAAATGGCTTGCATTTGGATGTTTTTGACTTGGACATCTTTGGATTCGAAAATCGCCGAAAATCAAAGATGTTCAAATCCAAGGACGTCCATATCTAAGGATGTCCTTGGATTTGGACGTCTTTGATGGTATTTTCGAAATGAAAGATGGACATCCATCTTTTTTTGAAAATATGGTTTTCCCCGCCCCCAGATTTGGACGTTTTACAAAGACATCCAAATCGCAACTTGGACGTTTCTTTTGAAAATGCCCCTCTAAATGTCAATTATACTGTTTGATGTACTATTACAATCTGGGAATAAAAATAAATAAATACATGCTGCACTGCTAATATAACCCTACAGTCTCACCTCAAGGCTCCACAACTAGGTTTACTATGAAGAACCTGCCGGAGAAGGTGGTGTTTATAGAAGAGTACATTTTTCAAAAGTCTTCCCAACAAGCTCATGATAGGGAAAAAAAAAATTACTGACCAATCAGCAACTGTGCACTGTATAGGTTAAGCACCAGAAAATGCTGCTTGTCTTACTCTAATACACACAAAGCAGATCCTTACTGCGATTGTGCTGCTATCTCTGTAGAAAGGGCTGAATGTATGTTAGGCCTGGACGCTGAGTATATATCACCAATCAAAGCCAAACAATTTACAGTAGACCCCATGCAGCAAAGTGAGGGTCCTTATCAGTGTACCTGAACGTAACTCACCTTGAGGTACTATTGAAAAGGTGTGAGCAAAGTATCCAAATAAATACATTCACATTGCTCAATATTCCCTTTGCATTACAATTACATGGGCCACCAGGCCACAGTTATGGGCCTATATGAAACTATTCCACTGCCTTGTTCCTGTAATTTTGTGCTTGAGCTCTGAAAACTGATTGCTGCAGTCAAGGACTTGCTTAGCTCTGGAGCTCAATCCTTTGGAGAACTTTCCCTCTCTCAATCCCACTCTGCATTCCTGCTCTTCCTTTGATCAGTGAGCCTGCCTGCTGCTCTTTTCACTGCACATCACTTGGCTTGGAAGGATCTGCAATTAACCCCAATAGTGATAGTCAGGAAGTTACTATTATTAACTGCATAGAGTGACCATAGCTCAAAACCAAACTTCAATGAGCAGGATGTTTTGGATGATGGATTGTTTAATCTTTCTATAAACTGTCTTAAATGTATTTTTTGCTAACATTTTTGTATCTCCATAATAGTTTCAGTTAATTATTATTACCGTATTTTTCAGACTATAAGACGCACCGGACCATAAGACGCACCTAGGTTTTAGAGGAGGGAAATAGGAAAAATTTTTTTTTCCTTTTTCCCTCCTCTAAAACCTAGGTGCTCCGGTGCGTCTTGTCCGAGTTCGGGATCGCCCTCCCCTACTCACGTCACGCGATGTTCTCTGGTGGTCTAGTGACGTCGGGGCAGGAAAGAGCCCCCCTCTTTCCTGCCCAGCGCGCTGCTCTCCGTCCTCCTGTATGTTGCCTGACGGTCTCGGCGAGATTCAAAATGGCCGCCAAGACTTCAATTCTCGGCGGCCATTTTGAATCTCGCCGAGACCGTCAGGCAGCATACAGGAGGACGGAGAGCAGCGCGCTGGGCAGGAAAGAGGGGGCTCTTTCCTGCCCCAACGTCACTAGACCACCAGGGAACATCGCGTGACGTGAGTAGGGGAGGGCGATCCCGAACTCGGGGGGAGGGCGATCCCGAAATCGGACCTCGCTACCTTCGGACTATAAGATGCACCCCCCATTTTCCTCCCAAATTTGGGGGGAAAAAAGTGCGTCTTATAGTCCGAAAAATACGGTATATTTTTCCTGGGATCTACCCAGTTTTATTTTGTAATTTTGTTAATCACATAGAAATGGGATTTTGTGGGATAGACATATATATTGTATTGTACTGTATAGCTGTGTGGGTTATTAGAAAACCTCCCAGTGAGAGAAGGAAAGGGACACAGGTGATTTAAGTAGGACAATGGTGGAAAAAGGTTTGAGAAATCAGGTAAAAGGCAAGATGGAGACGGTGGGGGAACTGGTGTTGGGCTGCATATCCAGAATGATATGCTCTTCTGTCCCAAGTGGAAGAATCTCAACTTGTGCAGACAGGTTATGCCAATTTGGTCCTCTTTGCCACAATTTACTGTGTTCATTTACTTTAACTTATTGAAATTGACCTACTGCCTGATCAGCAATATCAAAGCAGTTCACAAAGTGAAAAATAAAGGACAAAATATCTATAACCACAAGAAGCAATCCAAACAGACTGACAAAAAACAAAGAAAAAAAATGAAAAAGAATAGGAAAAAAAAAAAAAAAAAAGAGGACAAAGGTAGATAGGTAGGAGGGCACAAATAGCTCCAAGGAGAGGGGGAATCCATTTGCAACTGGGGCAGCAAGGATTAAACAGAAATAGTCAAGTAAGCCAGGATACACTGTAAGATAATTTAATTAGGGTCTTGGTTATTATTATTATTTATTGCATTTGTACCCCACATTTTCCCACCTATTTGCAGGCTCAATGTGGCTTACAGAGTGTTGTTATGACAAAGTCATGACAGGATATTGGATACAATCAAAAGTAAGCTGAAGATGGATGAGGAATTAGAGAAGATGGTGTTAGATAGGATAGTTTAGGAGGTGATTTGTGTCTTTAAGGGTTCTTTTTGTAGGCTCTATTGAAGCATTCTCCAAATCCTTTAGTTATCTGTTGAAATGACCCCTTGATAATAATTTTGTCAAAGGCTCTTTGTTTTACCTCTAGCGTAGCACTGCGTTGCTCCTCTGGTGGAACACCTTGCACTGGATGAACTCCCAGACATGGCATGACAAAACCAGAGAACCTAAAAACATGGCACAAATATAGAAAGGAAAAGTATAAAGAGAAGAGAAGAGAACTGCCCAGGGATGTGCTGCATCGCAAGCCTGGTCACTACACTAAATGCAAATTCAGCCCTTCTGAGCCAACTGACATAACTGACATCAGAAAGAAATTTGTCACATTTGCAGAATGCTACAGATGGCCAATGTTTTTCCACCTTCCCTTGGATTACCCTATAGTAAGAGCTGTACACAATTATGTCGTTTATTAAAATATTTGATATACCACAGTTTCCAGCAGAAGGGTTAAAGCGGTTTACAATCAATAAAAACAATAATCAACAAATGGAAAAGTATGCCAGCACAATGATAGGAAAGTATACACAAAGAGATAAAAAATAGAGGGGTCCTTTTACAAAGCTGTGGCAAAAGGAGGCCTGCACTGGCGTCGGCGCATGTTTTTGATGTACGCGAGGCCCCCTTTTACCACAGCAGATAAAAGGCAGGGTTTTATTTTTCTTCAGGAAATGGCTGTGCGGCATGTGAAAGGCTTTTTTTTTTTTGGGGGGGGGGGGGGGTGCACTTACCACCATCCATTGAGATGCTGGTAAGGGCTCCCGCGCTAACCCCATGGCAACTGGGCAGCGCACGGCATTGCCTGATTACCGCCGGGTACACACCGGCACTACAAAAATAAAAATATTTTTGTAGCGCCACATATGATGCACACTGGGGGGTGGGAACTACTGCTGGGCTGCTGCGGTAGACCGGTGGTACTTCCCTTTTAGTGAGTGGTAAGCCTGCGTTGGGCTTACCGCCGCTTTGTAAAAGGATCCCAGAGAGCGGAAGAATTTTCCACAATCTCAGGGATGGCAGGACTCTGGTAGGGGGGCCAAAAGCACGTTGGAAAAATGAGTTTTAAGTAAGAACATAAAAATATCCATACTGGGTCAGACAAATGGTCCATCTAGCCCAGTATCCTGTTTCCAACAGTGGCCAATCCAGGTCACAAGTACCTGGCAGAAACACAAATAGTAGCAACATTCTATGCTACCAATCCCAGGGAAAGCAGTGGCTTCCCCATGTCTGTCTCAATAGCAGTCTATGGACCTTTCCTCCAGGAACTTGTTCAAACTCTTTTAAACCCAGGTATGCTAACCACATCCTCCGGGAAGAAGTTCCAGAGCTTAACCATTCGTTGAGTGAAAAAATATTTCCTCCTATTTGGTTTTTGAAAGGTATTAATCTGCAAATGAACCTTTTCCGGAGATGCGAAGGCAGTAGAACAAGAGGACATGAAATGAGATTGAAGGGGGGCAGACTCAAGAAAAATGCCAGCAAGTATTTTTTCACAGAGTAGTGGATGCTTGGAATGCCCTCCCGCGGGAGGAGGTGGAAACGAAAACGGTAATGGAATTCAAACATGCGTGGGATAAACATAAAGGAATCCTGTTCAGAAGGAGCTTAGCTAAGATTGGGTGGCAGAACCGGTGGCGGGAGGTGGAGATGGTGCTGGGCAGACTTATACGGTCTGTGCCAGAGCCGGTGGTGGGAGGTGGGGCTGGTGGTTGGGAGGCGGGGATAGTGCTGGGCAGACTTATACAGTCTGTGCCCTGAAAAGGACAGGTACAAATCAAAGTAAGGTATACACAAAAAGTAGCACATGTGAGTTTATCTTGTTGGGCAGACTGGATGGACCATGCAGGTCTTTTTCTGCCGTCATCTACTATGTTACTATGTTTTAAAAGTATTTCCATGTAACTTCATTGAGTGTCCCATAATTTTTGTATTTTTTGAAAAATTAAAAAATCGATTCACTTCTACTTGTTCTACAACACTCAGGATTTTGCACCTCAATCATATCTCCACTCAGCCGTCTCTTTTCCAAGCTGAAGAGCCCTAACCTCTTTAGCCTTTCTTCATATAAGAGGACATTCATCCCCTTTATCATTTTGGTCGCTCTTCTTTGAACCTTTCTAATTCCGCTATATCTTTTTTGAGATACGGCGACCAAAACTCAATGCAACACTAAAGGTGAGGTCGCACCATGGAGCGATACAGGGGTATTATAGCATTCTTGGGCTTATTTACCATCCCTTTCCTAATAATTCCTAGCATCCTGTTTGCTTTTTTGTCCGCCGCCGTTCACTGAGCAGATTTCAGCATATTGTCTACAACAACACCTAGATCTTTTTCTAAGGTGCTAAATGAATAAATCGGAGGAAGATCGTTCCAGAGCTTAGGGACCACAAAATAAATAACTGACTTATGGGTAGTCTCATAGTGGGCAAATCTAGGAGCAGGTGGGACCAGGCGATTAGCCTCTAGGGAATGGAGAGCTCTGGCAGGAGTATAAGGAATAATAACTGAGGAACGATACAAGGGTAATCCTAAATGGGCTTTATGTATCAGACAGAAGGGCTCATTTTCAAAACAGAAAAACATCCAAAAGTGAAATAAATCTGCATTTGGACTTTTTTCTCACAAAAATGTCCACTGCAGTGCCCCCTAGGATGCCCCACTGCTCTGCTGGGATGCTTGTGTGGCCAGTCTACTAGGAAAGTTTGCTCCTCCTACGTCCCAATGGCCTGATTCTGTGCATTTTTCACTTGGATTTTTATTTTTGGAAAATGGTCCAAAAAGAGACATACTAAGCACAACAACATCTAGGAAATGGTCATTTTCAAAGAAAAAAACAAGACGTTTTTCTGGTTTGAAAATAGTCATTTTCACTACTTGATTTTTGGACGTTTTCAGCAATATCTTAAAACAAGAGCAAAATTTGACCAGTAGCCAGTGAAGACAGATTAAGAGGGTACTTAAATTAAAAGATGCCTGCACTAAATGGACGTCTTTGAGTCTAACCAATTGTGTAAGTGTACCTTTTCTAGTTCCACGATGTCCCCAGTTCTATAAATGGTGCCCAAAGTTAGGTGCACAGTTATAGAATAGGGCAAGTCATACTCGTAATATAATTAACTAAAAAATGGTAGGGGGTTTACGTAGTAAGCCATACATGGAGAGACTTGCTTCCCTAAACATGTATACCCTGGAGGAAAGGAGAAACAGGGGTGATATGACACAGACGTTCAAAGATTTGAAAGGTATTAATTTGCAAACAAACCTTTTCCAGAGACTGGAAGGTGGTAGAACTAGAGGGCATGAATTGAAGTTGAAAGGGGGCAGACTCAGGAATAATATCAGGAAGTAATTTTTCACCGAGAGGATGGTAGATATCTGGAATGCCTTGCCGCAGGAGGTGGAGATGAAAATGGTAACAGAATTCAAAAATGTGTGGGACAAACACAAAAGAATCCTGTTTAGAACGATTGGATCCAAAGAAGATTAGGGGAGATTAGGTAGGAAAGCCAGTGCTGGGCTGACTTGTATAGTCTGTGCCCTGATGGAGGCTGAATTAGATTAGGATGGGTAGAAAGGAGCTTTTCGGTGGCTTTTGACAACAACTTCAGAAATTTAAGAACAAGGCCAGTGCCTGGCAGACTTCTAGTCAATGTCCTAACAATGGCAAGGATAAATCAAGAACAGGTATACATACCATATGTAATGAGTTTATCTTGTTGGGCAGACTGGATGGACCATCCAGGTATTTATCTGTCGACATCTACTATGTTACTATGTAACTAACTTGTATTAAATTGACAAATAGCAACAGCTGGCATTAAAAAGCACTAATTGGCACTAATTTGCTATTGAATGTGCAACAGACTTATGCCTCTATTCTATAAACCAGGTACTTAACTTCTCTCGTATGCAAATGCAAAGGGGGCATTAACATGGAAGGGGCATGGGACTGTCAGCGGTGTTCCGACTATCCTTGCACACACTTTGTAGAATAGTTGTATTTATGTCTAACCCCAAAATTTTACAAATTTTACCCACTCCTACCGTAGCTAAGATAATGTTCAAGCACCTTCTGACCTCATTTGCAACTTTCTTTAAATTAATTCCCTTATTTTCTTACTTGTATCACTCTATCAATATGTTCCATCTTTGCTTACACCCTATGCTGTCTATTAAAATGTTTTATTGTGTATTGTGTTGACATTGTAATGTAGCATTCTATGCCATACTTTGTATTATTGTTTGAATATTTTTACTGCTGTAATTGTCTACTGCTTATGTTTGACTTATTCTTGCTGTACACTGCCTTGAATGAATTCCTTCAAAAAGGCGGTAAATCAATCAATCAATAAATTATTGTTATTAGGACGTCAGGGGACTTTCAGCTTTGCAGCAAGTTAACCCTTGGTCTCTTTCTCACTGAACATCAGTTGCACGAAATACAGTCATACCCTATATACCTTTCTGAAAGCTGTATAATTTTCTCAAATTCTCCTGTGTGCTCAGCAACTGCTACAAGAGCAACAATGTTAGCCTGAAAAAGAGAATAGAACAATTAGCTTGAGTATATGAATCACTATTAATACCTCTGATTTGCATTAGGTGATTATCATGCCACCAAAGGTGAAAGCACTACGTATAGGTGGGGTGTGCCGAGAATCTGCCCTGCTCACAATCTCCTGCTTTCCTGTGCTTGACGGGTGTTGCCCGGAGGTGTTCTGACTCCTAATTCTTAGTGGTCTGAGCCACTCCAGTTTTTACTGTGCACTAAGGTAAAATTATGTATAATCATACCTGATAATTTTCTTTCCATTAATCATAGCTGATCAATCCATAGACTGGTGGGTTGTGTCCATCTACCAGCAGGTGGAGATAGAGAGCAAACTTTTGCCTCCCTATATGTGGTCATGTGCTGCCGGAAACTCCTCAGTATGTCGATATCAAAGCTCCATCCGCAGGACTCAGCACTTAGAGAATTACACCCACGAAGGGACACTCTGCCCAGCTCACCACCGCCGAAACGGGGGAGGGGAATTAACCCAGCTCATCCCCACACAAGTGGGGGAGGGGAATCCGTCCAGCTCATCCCCGCGGAGCGGGGGAGGGACACCACACCCGCCGATGCGGGGGGATCTGGCTTATCCTGCAACCGCAACCGCGGGAGGAGCTGACTGACCCTAACACCGCCGAAGCGGGAGGGGTACAAAGCTGCCCTACAGCCGCACGAAGCGGGAGGGAGTGCCGGCAGAATTTAAATCTCAATCCAGCCCCGTAAAACGGAGGGGAGAGGAATGCAGCAGCTCACTGTAACACAAACTCGTCTTAACTCTTGAAGAATCCAAGTGAAAAAACTTGAACACGAAGTCTTTCTGTAGTAACTGAAGACTAAACTTGAACCTGAAATGCAACCAGAATAAAAACAGTACAGATATCTGGGAGGGGCTATGGATTGATCAGCTATGATTAATGGAAAGAAAATTATCAGGTATGATTATACATAATTTTACCTTCCATATCATCAAGCTGATCAATCCATAGACTGGTGGGATGTACCGAAGCAGTACTCACCCAGGGCGGGACATTGAAATCCCTGACCTCAACACTGAAGCTCCAAACCGGGCCTCCGCCCGTGCAGCCACAGTCAAACGGTATGGAGAATGTATGAGCCGAAGCCCAAGTTGCCGCCTTGCATATCTCTTCCAAGGAGACGGATCCGGCCTCTGCCATCGAGGCCGCCTGAGCTCTCGTGGAGTGAGCCTTCAGCTGGATAGGCGGCACCTTCCCCGCGGCCACATAAGCCGCTGCAATGGCTTCCTTGACCCATCTTGCCACTGTAGGCTTAGCAGCCTGCAGACCCTTACGAGGACCTGCAAACAGGACAAAGAGATGATCCGATTTCCGGAAATCATTGGTCACTTCCAAGTATCTGATGATGACTCGTCTCACATCCAGATATTTAAGAGCAGAGTACTCCTCTGGGTAGTCCTCCCTACGAAAGGAAGGGAGACAGAGCTGCTGATTCACATGGAAGCGAGAAACAATCTTGGGCAGGAAGGAAGGCACTGTGCGAATAGTCACTCCTGCCTCAGTGAACTGCAGAAAAGGCTCTCGACATGAGAGCGCCTGGAGCTCGGAAACTCTTCTGGCTGAAGTGATAGCCACCAAAAAGACTGCTTTCAACGTCAGGTCTTTCAGAGATGCCCTCGACAAGGGTTCAAAAGGCGGCTTCTGCAATGCTCTTAGTACCAGGTTGAGATTCCACGCAGGCACCACTGAGTGCAGAGGAGGGCGCAGGTGATTAACTCCCTTGAGAAAGCGCACCACATCTGGCTGCGAAGCCAGGGAAGCACCCTTCAGGCGGCCCCTGAAGCAAGCCAGAGCCGCTACCTGGACTTTAAGAGAACTGAGCGACAGGCCTTTCTCCAGACCTTCTTGCAGGAATGCCAACACTGAAGAAATTGGAGCAGTGAAGGGAGAAAGTGAGCCTGCTTCACACCACGCTGCAAAGATACGCCAAACCCTGGCGTAAGCAGTAGAAGTAGAGCGCTTCCTCGCTCTCAGCATAGTGGCGATGACCTTGTCTGAGAAGCCCTTCTTCCTCAGACGCTGCCGCTCAATAGCCAGGCCGTAAGACCAAAGGGGGAGGGATCCTCCATCACCACGGGACCCTGATGTAACAGGCCCTGCTCCACTGGCAGTCGCAGAGGATCGTCGACTGAGAGCCTGATCAAGTCCGCATACCAGGGACGCCTGGGCCAATCCGGACCCACCAGGATTACCCTGCCGGGATGCTTTGCCACCCGGTCTAGCACCCTGCCCAACATGGGCCAGGGCGGGAACACATAGAGAAGCTCTTGTGTCGGCCACTGTTGGAGAAGAGCATCTACTCCCAGGGATCGAGGGTCCCGTCCTCTGCTGAAAAAGCGCGGCACTTGGCAATTGGCCGATGACGCCATCAGATCTAGGCTCGGCTGGCCCCAGCGCTTCGTGATGTCCAAGAACGCCTGAGCAGATAGCTGCCACTCTCCGGGCTCCAAGGTATGGCGACTGAGAAAGTCCGCCTTGACATTCATGACTCCGGCAATGTGGGCCGCTGAAAGCTGCTCCAGGTTCGCTTCCGCCCACTGGCAAAGATTCATAGCCTCCTTGGCTAGAGGGGCGCTCTTGGTACCTCCCTGGCGGTTGACATAGGCCACAGCCGTGGCATTGTCCGACAGAACCCGTACAGGCTTCAACACCAGTACCGGGATGAACTCCAAAAGCGCCAACCGAATGGCTCTGAGTTCCAGGAGGTTGATAGACCACTTTGCCTCTGCAGGAGACCAGAGCCCCTGCGCTGTCCTTCCCAAGCAGTGGGCTCCCCAGCCCGACAACGAGGCGTCCGTCGTGACGACAATCCACTCTGGGGTCACCAGAGGCATTCCCGCAGACAACTTGTCTGTCTGCATCCACCAGCTCAGCGCCTTGCGCACTGCTGGGTCCAAGGGAAGGCGCACAGCATAATCCTCCGACATCGGAGTCCAGCGCTGCAGCAAAGAGTGTTGAAGTGGTCTCATATGAGCCCTGGCCCAGGGCACAACTTCCATCGTGGCCGTCATAGAGCCCAACAGCTGCACATAGTCCCAAGCCCGAAGGGGAGAGGCTACTAGGAACTGGTCCACCTGAGCCTGAAGTTTGACAATCCGATTGTCTGGCAGGAACACTCTGCCCACTTGGGAGTCGAATCGAACTCCCAGGTACTCCAGGGACTGAGTCGGGCGCAGCTGGCTCTTCTCCCAGTTGATGATCCATCCCAGGGAGCTCAAAAGAGCAACTACCCGGTCCACAGCTTGGCCGCACTCTGCATAAGAGGGGGCTCGGATCAACCAGTCGTCCAGATAAGGATGGACTTGTACCCCTTCCTTTCGTAGGAAGGCCGCGATGACCACCATTACTTTGGAAAAGGTCCGCGGAGCAGTAGCCAACCCGAAAGGGAGGGCTCTGAACTGGAAGTGTCGTCCCAGGACTGCAAAACGCAGAAAGCGTTGATGAGGAGGCCAGATGGGAATATGCAGGTACGCTTCCTTGATGTCCAAGGATGCCAGGAACTCTCCTGCCTTCACTGCCGCTATAACAGAGCGGAGAGTCTCCATGCGAAAGTGCCGCACTTTCAAGGCCCGATTGACCCCTTTGAGGTCAAGGATAGGCCGGACAGAACCTCCTTTCTTTGGTACCACAAAGTATATGGAGTAACGTCCCTTGCCAAGCTGACTTTCTGGCACCGGAACGACCGTGCCCAGGCGGATCAGATTGTCCAAGGTCTGCTGCACTGCCACAGCTTTGACCGGAGACTTGCAGGGAGAGAGTACAAACCCGTCTTTTAAGGGTCGGCAGAACTCTAGTTTGTAGCCGTCTCTGATGACTTCCAGCACCCACGCGTCTGAAGTTATTGTGGTCCACTCGCCCAGAAACGAGGACAGCCGTCCTCCAATCTGCACTGGGGCGTGGACCAAGACCCCGTCATTGGGTACGAGACCCTGGGGGAGGACCGGAGGGAGCACCTCCGGGACGGCGGTCTCTGCGAAAGGAATGCTGCTTGGGGGAGAAATTCCTCTTGAAGGAAGAGGGGGCAGAGGAACCCGACTTGCCCGGGCGGTACCGACGGGCTTCCTGCAACCGTCCTCTGGAGGGACCGGGACGAGTACTAGCCCGAGCCCTGACCTCTGGTAATTTCTTGCCCTTAGACGTGCCGAGATCGGTCACGATTTTGTCCAGCTCAACCCCAAAGAGCAGCTTGCCTTTAAAAGGCAACCTAGCCAGGCGGGATTTAGAGGCGTGGTCAGCAGACCAATGTTTCAGCCAAAGCCACCGCCGCGCAGAGATTGTCTGAGCCATGCCTTTCGCTGAGGCCCTCAAGACATCATACAGCAAGTCTGCCAAATAGGCTAAGCCCGATTCCAGGGCCGGCCAATCAGCCCTCAAGGAATGATCCGAGAGGGAAGCCCGCTGCACCATAGTCAGGCACGCCCTGGCCACATAGGAGCCGCAAACTGAGGCCTGCAAACTTAAAGCAGCCGCCTCAAAGGACGACCTTAAGGCCGCCTCCAATCTTCTGTCTTGGGCGTCCTTTAGGGCCGTGCCACCTTCCACCGGCAACGCCGTTTTCTTAGTCACCGCAGTGATTAAAGAATCCACGGTAGGCCACAGATAGGCCTCACGTTCACTCACAGCCAAAGGATAGAGGCGGGACATAGCCCTAGCCACTTTAAGGCTCGCTTCTGGGACATCCCATTGAGCCGAAATTAAGGTGTGCATGGCATCATGCACGTGGAAGGTTCTAGGCGGGCGCTTCGTCCCCAGCATAATGGCAGAGCCAACAGGGGCTGAGGGAGAGATGTCCTCCGGAGAGGAAATCTTCAGTGTCCATGGCCTGTAACAACAGGTTGGGCAAATCCTCTGGGCTAAAAAGCCGCGCTGCAGAGGGGTCATCCGCTCCATCCGAGCGGGGATCCGTCTCCTCCAAGGAATCCGCAAAGGACCGTTGGGAGACCTCAGACACGCTGCCCTCATCTACATCGGAGGAGACAAATTCCTCCAAGGCCTGGGAATCAACCCGAGGGCGTTTACCTCTGGGAACCTCAACCTCTTTACCAGACGAGGGAGCAGGGGCAGCGTTGTGCATGAGGAAGGCCTGATGCAGCAGCAAAACAAACTCGGGGGAGAAACCCCCCAGACTGTGCACTTCCGCAGCCTGGGCAACAGCCCTAGACGCACCCTCAACCGGCGCTCGCAATAGCGGGGGAGAGACATGCTGCGCATCCAAAATGGCGTCCGGCGCGAAACTCCGCGAAGGAGCCGCGCGGGAAGAACGGCTCTTAACTTTAGCCGCTTCTGTGCCGTCGCCCAAATTAAGGGCGTTCATGGCATTAATGTCTCCAACCTCAAGGGCGGCCCAAGAAGAAGCCGTCCGAGCCGCGTGGCCGGCCAAGATGGCGGAGGCGAGGAGCGGGGGATGGGCGTTTATGGCGGGAAAAACCGCCACGCCGGAGGAAGGACCGGGACATTCATCGGTCACGAAACTGTCACCCAACAAGGGCGAATCAGGCTTTAAGACCCCCGCATCCCCTCTAGAAGCGCTCAAGCGACCCTTTGCGCCCTCGCCCTCCGACGCCATATGCCACGAGGAGAAGAATCGGCGAACCCCCTGCCCGCTATAAAAAGGTAAAAATTACCTGCTGTCCGCTCCGAGTTGTAACGACCTGGTGTCCCAGTGAGTAGCTGCAATAGACGCTTAAATAAACGTCGAAATAAACGCCTTTAAGGACGTTCAAAATTTTTTTTTTTTTTTTTTAACGGAGCCAGCGGGAGGGGGGAGAAAAGGAGGGACCTGGCACCACCAGGTTTGCACTTGCTCAAAAGAGCCCTCAACCCCAGGCACTCAACAAAACCTAAAAATTAGGCTTGGAGGCCTAGCCAGAGCTGCTGCTGTGTGTGACCACCACCTGCTGAGATAGAGAACATACTGGGGAGTTTCCGGCAGCACATGACCACATATAGGGAGGCAAAAGTTTGCTCTCTATCTCCACCTGCTGGTAGATGGACACAACCCACCAGTCTATGGATTGATCAGCTTGATGATATGGAAAGGGCCAATGCACAAAGTCTTGTAGCAGAGTCTTCACCCTACCGCAAAATTAGTGCCCGAAAAATGCCATGGCATGCTTTAATCAATGAGAATGCAAATTACTGCCTTATTAAAACCATGGCAGTAATCCGCAGGCCCATTGCTAAATGTCAGCCTACCTGTCAGTGCCTGAGCAGTGACTGGCTTGGGTACTGACAGGAAGAGTTGACATAAGGAAATAACAGAAACACATTAATGAAACCACAAGCATCCCCCAACCTGACATATCTTCCCGCCCCCCCAAAGCATATCCTTGGTGTCTAGCGGCACCCATTCCAGCCCAACATACTCGATCCCCCCTCCTCCCAATATTTAAAAAGAACGCCCTGGTGGTCTAGTGGCCTCCTTCCTCCCACCCTCCAACTCCTCCTCCATACATAAATATCCTGGTAGTCTAGTAGTTTCCTCCATCCCCCCAGTGCCCTCCCCAAAGTTCCTGGTAGTCTAGCAGGACCCCCCCCCCCAACCCCAAGCCTAGCCTCTTGACACCAGTACCCCAAAAAACGAGGCAGGACATGGACTTAATTTAGCAATCATTAGGTCTCTAATTCTTTTGCAAATACTGATCAACTCCTAAGTGACATTGATGGGCAGTGCCATAGAATTCATGTAGCAAGCCATTCTAATGCAAACATGGTAAATGATTTCAAATTACAAAGCCAAGTACTGTATCTACATAGTCACCTACATTCTTTGCTGACTTTAACACCTCTTCAATATCCTGAAAATAAACAGACCATAAATTGAAATTAAATCAGAAATGCTGCAATGTTTATGAAAGGTTGGTGAACTGCTGGCCCTACACAAGTGGCTTAATCCCCTTCCCCAATGATATCTGTCTTCTGGCCATAAATGAAATGCATTATAACGGGAATAGCCTTAAATATAAAGTCCTAATTTACAAATCAAGGATTATGTGACTCAACAAAACTATCTTTCCCAAATGATTCAACAGACTTCATTTAGCAATGAGCATCTCACAGATTGCACCCTTTACTAAATCAGGTCTTATATTTAATACAAAAATGAGTGGGTCCTTAGTCTGCTTTGAAAAGAAACGAGGATAGTGCTCATAGATAGTGCTCATACTGATAGTGCTAGGTGCTCACAGTTGATCCTAAACCCAGACCTGAAAAGAAAATATGCTTGTATTAATAGAAAAATGTACTATACCTTTCTTTCATCACCCTGAACAAAATGTTTATTAAGTTGTGCTCGCGAAAAGCACAAAAGACAAGTCAAAATCATTTAATATATCCATAGGAAAAGGCAGAGGACACTTGTTTTAAAGGATCTTGGACAATCTTGAAATCATTTTCTAGGCTTCCATATAAACTGGTACAAAGTTAAATATATATATATGTTACACTTAGCATTCCTGCAGAAAATGGCTCTATGTTGTTAAGTAAAGCAAGCTTGCTATTTAATTAAAACATATATCCTGCATTATATTATAATTCTAAGCAGGTTGCAAATGTGTTTACTATTGTACATGTTAATTTATTCATTGTCTGTGTTATACTTTGTATTTTATGTTCCCCCCCCCCCCAGATTCTATAAATGGTGCTTTAAATTGCACATGCAAATTAAAATTGAATAATGTAACAATTAGTGCCAATAATTGGTTCCTAACAATCAATTATCGGTGCTAATTGGCATTAAGATTTAAGTACCTGGATCAAAAAAGGGAGAGCAGCCATGGGTAGATAAAGGGCGTTCCTGCAACTTATGTGCACTGTTATAGAATAAGGGGGGATCTGCGCTTAATTTAGGCACATGGATTTACACCAGGGGTCAGTTGGTGTAAATGGTCAGTGCCTAAAAGTAGTCACAGGCAACAAGGTTTTATGGCTTCCTGTTGGTTTTATTGCAAAAGCATCCTAGCACATGGTTTATTGTAGTAACTCCTAGGTCTGGTTTTCTGCTATCCATCTTTGATCCTTTGTTGTGTTGATATTTAGTACATAAGTACATAAGCACTGCCAAGCTGGGAAAAGACCAAAGGGCCAATCCAGGCCCCAAGAACCTGGCAAAAACCCAGAATTTAATAACGATCAATGGACTTTTCCTTCAGGAATCTGTCCAGACCCTCTTTAAACTCAGCAAGGCCAGCTGCCGTCACTACCTTCTCCGGCAATGAGTTCCAGAGTCTAACCACACGCTGAGTAAAGAAAAACTTTCTCCAATTTGTTTTAAACCTACCACATTCTAATTTCATCTTGTGTCCCCTAGTTCTATTATTGTTAGAAAGCGTAAACAAATGCTTCACATCTGTCCGCTCTACCTCACTCATTATTTTGTAGACCTCTCAGCACTGGCAAGGAAAAGATACCAGCCTTATGACAAACTGGATTTAGGCTACAGGTTATACAATGCAGCGAGAGAGCCTGATAGAGCAGAAGCATCTATACTTACAGCCTTTGATCATTAAGTGAAGTCCACAGAACATCATTTGGGATGAGGAGTTTATTTGCCAAGATACAAGTCAAATCAGTGATTGACAACAGGCACGAAAATCAATTAATTATAGGAATATAATAATCCAGCTGCAAACAGGTGTTAATTCATTCCTAATCTTTTATAATTTCTTTTACCAATTAAAGGTTTTACAAGGGAAAGCAATTAGGTAATTTGTCAATTCTGCAGGTTACATTGGTTTCCCTTGGAGAGAGAGAATGGCAACCCTTCTCTCTAGCTTAAACCAGGAAATACTCTGATTTTAATAGGTGCCCTCAGGATATGGATAATATGACAGTAGATATACCTGATTGGATCTATGCTAATGTCATGGTTACCACTGATTGCATTGGCTCATGCTAATGAGTAGCTTTTATCTTGCTAACATGGTTTTGTCTTTAGCTCGCTTGACCACAAATCTTAAGCAAGACCATGGCTGACCACAATGTCACTCTGTCCTTTGGACCCCACCCTTGTGCTTCCTGCTGTTCTCTGCAGTGCTCCAACACTGGGAGTTCAAGCAAGAGCCACACAGGCCTGTAAGCTTCTCCCTCATTTTAGAGCCTGAACCAAAGTCTAGGCAGGGGACCAAAGCTCATAGCTGTAGCATTTTTATACACCCCTCAGCCGCCTTTTCTCCAGGCTAAAGAGTCCTAGCCGTCTTAACCTCTCCTCATAAGGTAGTCGTCCCATCCCTTTTATCATTTTCGTCGCCCATCTCTGCACCTTCTCCAATTCCTTTATATCTTTTTTGAGATGAAGAGACCAGAACTGAACGCAATACTCCAAGTGCGGTCGCACCATGGAGCGATATAACGGCATTATAACATCCTCATGCTTGTTTTCCATCCCTTTTCTAATAATACTCAACATTCTGTTCGCCTTCTTAGCCGCTGCAGCACATTGAGTGGAAGATTTCAACGTTCTATCCACGATGACTCCCAGATCCCTTTCTCGGTCCGTAACTCCTAAAGCGGAACCTTGCATGACATAGCCGTAATTCGGATTCCTCCTTCCCACGTGCATCACTTTGCACTTGTCAACGTTGAACTTCATCTGCTATTTGGACGCCCAATCCCCCAGTCTCACGAGGTCCTCTTGTAATCTTTCACACTCCTCCCGCAACGAGACGACCCTGGATAACTTTGTGTCACCCACAATGGTTTTGATCAGTAGTCTTTTGTTAAGGGGGAAGAAGGGGGGAGATGAAAGCCAGACCAGAAAACCAGACCAGTTTCTCTGCTGCAGTCCTTTTGTTAAGGGTCCCCAGAGGGAGGGGGGAGAAGATGAAAGAGGGACTTGAAATTCAAACTATTTTCCCTGCTGTAGTTTCAATAATAAAACTGTATGTTTATATTGGTACCTGATTCAGCACAATTCTACATATTTCAATAATTCTGCTGCATATTTAATTCTGACAATTGAACTGAATTCATGTTACAACAGATCTTGGCACTAAGCGCTAATCTATAAACTCAAAGTTCCTTTGGGCTTTGTCGCATTTGCCGCTATGGAATCAGCAACACGGTTTTGTAAAAGGAGCCCTATAGTGTACACTGCTTAGATGTGTGACAATAGGTGGTCTATAAATTTTAAAAAATAAAATGAAATATTGTGTAGATTAAGAACCGCAATGGTACGTCATTACACTCAGGTCCAGCAAAACAAATAAAGGTCAGGGAATAGAATATTGTACAGAGGGTCTACATAAGATTTATGTCAGCCTTCATCTTTTAGACCTTAACACTATCTAAAAGAGAACACAGCATGCAGCAGTGTTCCAGTGAGCACAAGGCGTTAGTCACTGTATTTCTGATTCTCAAAGCCTGCACTTTGTATTCTGAATATATCTATAACTGTCAGCTCTCATGCAGGGAGTATCATGGAATTGCTACAGACCACTCAAATTAACACAGTATTACAGCCAGAAAGGCTGGTGTTATACATACTGGGTTCCCTATCCCTTCTTCAGCTTTGAGCAGGCATTTGCCCTGTTTGCATCCCCCTAAAGCGGACTCTGAGAAACGGAATCCCTTGGACTAGACTTCTCGTATAAACAGATGGCACCTGTGCATGCTGTCTGGTCTCCACACAATAAGTACTGGCAACCAAAGTGGCTGCCATATTCATTAGAAGAGCAATACCAGAACAAAATGCAGAGATGCCAAGTTACCCAGTTGCAGGCTGAGGATTTTGGGATAGTTCTAGTTTTGAAGGTACATCCCAAAGCAGTGTGGGGTTTGTAGTGCCTGATCCTGCCCATTGAAATCAGTGCTGCAAGTCCCATAATGCCAGGATGGGGTGGTCAGAAATCCAGGATTGTCTCAAAATCTCTAGCCTGCAACTGGGTAACTTGGTTGGTATCTCTGAAACTGTAATGATGCCTCTTAACCCCCCCCCCCCCACACACACACACACACACACACACAAACACAAAAAAAAACAGGTAAAAAAGTACTAGCACAAAAGCCCAAAACACACTCACATGCTGTACCTACCAACAACCATTCAGTAAAAGCAGCTACGTAAAAATAACCCACCCCTTATTACAAAGCTCTGAGATTTTCAGAGCTTTGTAATGGTGGGTTATTTTTACGTAGCTGCTTTTACTGCACGGCCCTGTCTGAGAATCCCGATTTGTGATAAAGACCAATATCCATACCTATACAGCTACAAGCATTTTCACCACCAGTGGATTAATCTTTACAGAGCAAGCTTCAGCAAGATAAGAATCCAGCCGTTCCCAGCAGATATTAGTTAAAAGCTGACCACAGTAACGCCCTGCATTTCTTGTTTGTTTGTTTGCTTATGTCTGCTTGAGGATTATAAATTCCAAGCAGTAGGGATTTTCTATTAGATGGTACAATAACACCCCGATGGTGATAATAATGATAATCTCTAGTAAGAACAGACATCAAGAGCTGGACGAAAGTGCTCTCACATGGTCAAACTCTGGTGCCGACAAATGACAGTGACAGTCCACTAAGCCCCAGGCCTGCTCCATTCCGCCGAGAACCGCTCTCCACCCTGCCACGGGCTTCGGAAAGAGCACTATATACTCCCTCACCACGTCGCGGGTTGTAGCAGCGGAACCAATGTGGCAGCACCGCAGTTTCCTCCCGGCGGAAAAGGACAGAGGGACTGGTTGACGGGGGGGCGTTCCTTCCAGCTCCGGGGCAGCAGCAATTGAACCTTGTTTGGCTCTGAATGGCGGGGAACGGGGAGGCCGCCGCTGCCCAGGGAATGGCGGAGGACTCGGGGCCGGGGATACGGCTGGAGGGTGAAGGGCCTGCAGAAGCGGGGGCCCTGCCACAGGTGTCGGCTCTTTCGGAGCCCGGGACAGAGTCGTCGTCGGGGCAGAGGGATCCGGGGGCCCGGGTGCGCTGCACATCCAAGCGCTCGGTAGAGAAGGTGCTGGAGATGTTCTCCTTCTTCACTCGAACTCTGCTGGAGAATCAGCCGCAGCTGCCCGAGGCCCGCAGGGAGCGAGCACTGAGGGACCTGATCGGGGTGAGCGAGCGCTGTCAACCACCACACTCTGCCTGGAATAGGAAGAGAATGTCAGACAGCTAGCCGTGAAACGTATTAAGTTAGTCCAATACAACGCTATCAGTATTATTTTGTTTACCGTTATTGCTGTGTATTCAAGTGGACCAACATGGTAACTGCAGTAATTAAATTATGAAAGAAAAATATTGAACTGACTAGGGAAAACTGCTGGCTAATCCTTATCAGAACTCATCCCACCACCGGTGTTGTTCAAAGTACTTAAGTAAATGTATAAGCCATATGGGAACAGATTGATGGGAACATTGGACACTAAATTTAATCCGGCACAGCTGAAAAGATGTTCCAACAACTGCACTAGCAGCTCCTTTAAATCAGGCCAAGCTGCAGTATTACTGATGTCTTTTGACTGGGTACAGGTTTTATTGTAGGGAATCTCTGAAACACTACCCTATGGCAAAATAATACTTTATCATCATTATTGTCATTATCAACTGCATTAGAAGTCATGTTGTCTAATTTATCACTTGCATCGTCACCTTCATCTTCTTCTTCATTATCATTGTCATGCTGTCCATTTACAAAGAAGGCTTTCACAAAGTTGGAATTATCAGTTCTAATAATTTTTTGTCTGATGGCAACCTCTCTTTGAATACCTTTGAGAACTGATGCAAGAACTGAAATGTGTGTGAATCCGTTAATCCAGTGGCGTAGCAGGGGGGGCTGCCACCCGGGGCGGGGCGGTTCGCCGTTGCACCCCCCCCCCGGGTGCAGCACGATGACACCCCCCCCCCGACGACCAGCTCCCGCACCCTACCTTTAAAAAGAATATCGGGAGTCGCGCCTGCCCTGCACGTACAAGAAATGTGGACCGTCGGCTCTTCTCTCGCTCTGTCTGTCCCGCCCTTGTGGAAATAGGAAGTTGCGTCAGCGGAGGGCGGGACAGACAGAGCGAGGGAAGAGCCGACGGTCCACATTTCTTGTACGTGCAGGGCAGGCGCGACTCCCGATATTCTTTTTAAAGGTGGGGGGGGGTGTCGATTCGCTGAGGGGGGAAGCTGGCAGGGAGCACCCCCCCAAACTGACACCCGGGGCGGACCGCCCCTCCCGCTCCCCCCTTGCTACGCCACTGCGTTAATCTTAAGGGCAAATAATCAGACTTCTTCTCTAAAGAAGTCTGATTCAATATATTTGTGAGTGACATTGCCGAAGGGTTACAAGGTAAAGTTTGCCTTTTTGCGGATGACACCAAGATTTCCAACAGAGTGGACACCCCGGAGGGTGTGGAAAACATGAAAAAAGATCTGAAGAAGCTAGAAGAATGGTCTAACATTTGGCAATTAAAATTCAATGCGAAGAAATGCAAAGTGATGCACTTAGGGAGTAGAAATCCAAGGGAGACGTATGTGTTAGGCGGGGAGAGTCTGATAGGCACGGACGGGGAGAGGGATCTTGGGGTGATAGTATCTGAGGATCTGAAGGCGACGAAACAGTGCGATAAGGCGGTGGCAGTAGCTAGAAGATTGCTAGGCTGTATAGAGAGAGGAGTGACCAGCAGAAGAAAGGAGGTTTTAATGCCCCTGTATAAGACGTTGGTGAGGCCCCACCTGGAGTATTGTGTTCAGTTTTGGAGGCCGTATCTTGCGAAGGATGTTAAAAAAATAGAAGCGGTGCAAAGAAAAGCTACGATGATGGTATGGGATTTACGTTCCAAGACGTATGAAGAGAGGCTTGCTGACCTGAACATGTACACCCTGTAGGAAAGGAGGAACAGGGGTGATATGATACAGACGTTCAAATATTTGAAAGGTATTAATCCGCAAACGAATCTTTTCCGGAGATGGGAAGGCGGTAGAACGAGAGGACATGAAATGAGATTGAAGGGGGGCAGACTCAGGAAAGATATCAGGAAGTATTTTTTCACGGAGAGGGTGGTGGACGCTTGGAATGCCCTCCCGCGGGAGGTGGTGGAGATGAAAACGGTAACGGAGTTCAAACATGCGTGGGATATGCATAGAGGAATCCTGTGCAGAAGGAATGGATCCTCAGAAGCTTAGCTGAAATTGGGTGGCGGAGCAGTTGGGGGGAAGAGGGGGTGGTGGTTGGGAGGCGAGGATAGGGGAGGGCAGACTTATACGGTCTGTACCAGAGCCGGTTATGGGAGGCGGGACTGGTGGTTGGGAGGCGGGAAATACTGCTGGGCAGACTTATATGGTCTGTGCCCTGAAAAGGACAGGTACAAATTCAAGGTAAGGTATACACATATGAGTTTGTCTTGGGCAGACTGGATGGACCATGCAGGTCTTTTTCTGCCGTCATCTACTATGTTACTATGTAAAGACTCTTATCAATCCAATGGACAGTTACCCTAATGCAAAATGTTCCATGGGATGATCAGCAGTCTGTTGTTGTAGAGACATATGTCTGTTAATGAAGAATTGCTAAAAGCTTCAGCTTCATCTCTTCTTTAAAGTGAAAGTAGTAAAAATTGATGAAATTATTACTTCAGTAAAAGTAACATTATCCTGTACTTCTTTACAAGTAAAAGTAACAAAACCTTTACTTAAGTACAGTAACTAGTTATATTTACTTAGTTATTATACAGCACTGCACACCACTAAGGAGTATAGCCAGATGGTAATAAAGACCGACTTAGCCCTTTCTTGTTGATTTTGTCATGTCTCAAAAAGTCCTGTGTTCTTGAATTGTTTCAAATTTTCCTCTGGGTAGCTTGATCCTAAGGTTAATGATGCTCTGGTCAGATCCTGAAAACTGCAGCTTCATAGAGGTATCATCTTGGTATCATCTGTGGCATATAGTCTTATATATATATGGGTTGATTCTTGTTTTTTATCTGCGCTGTCTCAGTGTAGCATTCTTCTGAATTGAACATTGGAGGAGGAGCTTGAGTAGGATCAGTTTACAGCAAATGTCTTTCTTATGTGAATTACTGTGGGTCATGTAATATATGCTAATACAGATTATGGTTAGCATATTGAACACATTTGTATTCTTCTTTTGCGTTTGTCAGGAACTTTCTTTTTTAACTAATTTTTGCTTTAGATTAGATGGCTGTTAGAAGGCTATTTGGTGGAGCAGGAAATATTTCTTTCAGTGATTCATTTTACAGGATTCTTTTATTATTTTTCCCACTTGTATTAGCTCTATATTGTATGCTATAAGGAATACTATATTTGTGGTTTCTCCTTCCTTAAACTGCAGTGGGATTGCCCAGGGTTGTGAAGAAGCAGTTTTTTTGGAGATACTTTAGAGTTACAGCCTTTTGTTTGAAGAATTTAGTACAGAATCTGAGCTATTCATCCCTTTCTCTTGGGTCAGAGAGTATATGTAGTAGTATTCTGTGGCTTGGCTGTGTAAAATTGACTTTGTTTTGTCAGTTTATGGTGGAAGCTGGACCGATGAAGGTAAGCTCCATCTGCCAATTGTTTTTTTTAAAAAAATATATATATATTTATTTATTTATTGCATTTGTATCCCACATCCCACCTTTTTGCAGGCTCAATGTGGCTTACAATTCAGCATGAGTTGTGGAAATCTGTCTGAGAAAATACATTTAGTATAGCAAAAGGATCTTATGGTAAAGGTGGTAATAATAAAACAAGATAATGTCTTAGCAAGTCTTAGAGTAGGACAGTTCTAGTTTCATAAGGAGGGTTCACATGTATTAATCTGTGTGGTATATTCTTTCGAAGAGGTGGGTCTTCAATAGTTTGCGGAAGGTAATCAGTTCATAGTCCGTTTTTAAGTTGCGTGGCAGTTCATTCCAAAATTGTGTGCTCAGATAGGAAAAGGTTGATGCATGAATTAGTTTGTATTTTAGACCTTTGCAATTAGGGAAGTGAAGGTTAAGGAATGTGCGGGATGATTTTTTGGCATTCCTTGGTGGTAGGTCTATCAGATCTGTCATGTAGGCTGGAGCGTCACCGTGGATGATTTTGTGAACTAGAGTGCATATTTTGAACGTGATGCGTTCTTTGAGTGGGAGCCAATGTAGTTTTTCTCGTAGGGGTTTGGCGCTTTCATATTTTGTTTTACCGAATATGAGTCTAGCTGCAGTGTTCTGGGCTGTCTGAAGTTTCTTGATTATATACTCCTTGCAGCCAACGTAGAGTGCATTGCAGTAGTCAAGATGACTGAGAATCATTGATTTTACCAAGATGCGAAAAACGGTCCTTGGGAAGCAAGGTCTTACTCTTTTTAATTTCCACATTGAGTGGAACATTTTTTTTGGTTGTGTTTTATGTTTTTTTTTTGTTGTGTTTTATGTTTCTAAATGGCTGTTTTTAGGGACCGGTGTCCAACATTTTTTATGTATGTATTTTTTAAAATTTGAATTTAGCTCACTGCTTTTCAGTGGTAGCTCAAGGTGAGTTACATTCAGGTGCAGTTTGCGTCTTTCTGTTCCTGGAGGGTTTGCTATCTGAAGGGCCCCTTTTACAAAGCTGTGGTAAGCCCAATGTGGGCTTACTGCTCACTAAAAAGGAAGTACCACCGGGCTACCACAGCAGCGCAACGCTAGTGCCCACCCCTAGCCTCACTTGTCACACGGCCATTCCTGAAAAAAAGAAAGACCTTTACCCCACTACGGTAAAAAGGGGCCTTGGCGTGCATCAAAAATATGCACCAATGGCGGCCCCCTTTTACCAAGCTGAGGCAAGTTTTTACCTGAGTCATTAGAGTTAAGTGACTTTCCCAAGGTTACGAGGAGAACAGTGGGGTTTGAACCATGGTTTGCCCTCTGTTGTAACCAGGGCTGTGGAGTCCGTCAGTGATATTTTAGCCCAGAATGTAATTTTTATTCTTATTTTATTCTAGGTCTGTCAAACAATGGTCATCTTATTTTTTATTCAGTCCTCTCCCAAACATTTTAGTTCTTATTCAGTACGGAATCTCACAACAAATAATTTCAGTTCTGTCCCCAAAATTATAGCTATTATCTAGTTCACAAACTCACAACAAATAATTTCAGTTCTAGCAGATTGGGTGGGCCTGGGTGGACTGGCAGGGACATAGTCAGCAGGCCAGGGGTCTCGAGCCACTGAAGCAAGTTCTGAGAAACTAGGCCTTATGATCTGTCGCTGAAACAGTGCTCTTCTACAGCTTGGCATAGTAAAGTAGATCAGTTTAAATCTTAAGATTTGTGAAATTGAGATTCTCTTTTCATTCCAGTAATATTTGAAGGATTTAGGGGCATAGTTATCAAAGTTGGCTAATGTTACGCTGTGCTATTTTACTACTAACTTGTGCTATTTTATCACAGCTATTATTTTTGTGCAGTGAGACCTAGCTCTTAATAACTTGGTTTAACAGTAAAATAACCCTTCTTAACAGTAGTCCACTTTGATAATTTCCCCCTTAGTCTGATATTAAACAAAAAAGGTCTGTTACAGGTCTGTAAATGTTGTAACTCATTATGTTTGAGAACAGACGTCATAACTTGACTCTTTCTCTAAAGCAGGATGCATTTTCTACTCTTGGTGCCAGCCACTATTTTAAAGTTTACATTAATCTTTGAAACACTGTCAATGCCTTTCTTTTTTAAAGTCCTCTTCTTATATGTCCCTTTTCTGCAGCTCTAGTAGCCATATTAAGTGTGGAGAAAATTGGAGTCATAGTAACATAGGGTCCACTGGAAAGTAGCATGGGCTGCTACCATGTTATTTAGTGTTGTGCCCTTCATCAGATCAGTCTAATATTAAATGTTGAACAAATGCTTAAATCAAATTGAACTGTTGTTTGTTATCCACTCTGAACTTTATGGGGTAAAGCAAGCTTATATATAACTATAAAATTAAACTATTAACTATGTTACCACACTGAGATTTATTGTATAGTTTAGCACAGTAATATAATAGATGATGGTATGGAAGGGCTAGCTGGTACATTCAGTCCATCTAGTTAATGCCTGCCCACACTGTCAAGGGTATATCCCAACTACAGTCAAAGAGTATTGGCCCCTCTAGGATATCGCTCCTCATCCTTTCTTCCATTGTATGCCACATTATGGGGCTCATTTTCAATAGAGAAAAACATCTAAAAAGTGGCCTAAAGCAGCATTTGGATGTTTTTCCTCACAAAAATGTCAAAATCAATATTTTCAAAACCTATTTTTTAGATGTTTTTCTATGCGGTTCATCTGTAGTGTGTCCAAATCTCAAGGGGGCATGTCAGGGGCATGTTAAGGGTGGGATTTGGATGCTCCTAAGAAGTTTTTCAGCCATAATGGAACAAAACAAAACTAAGATATTTTGAGCTAGACCTGATTTTATAATGAATAAGGCACAAAAAGATGCCCTAAATGACTAGATGACCTCCCAAAACCCCCCAGTGGTCACTGAACCCCCTCCCACCCCCCAAAAAATGTGGATAAAAATATGACTTGCCAGCCTCTATGACAGCCTCAGATATTATAGCCAGGTCTATTAGCGCAGCTTGCAGGTCCCTGGTTGGTGCAGAGCATTATGGAGTGGGGAACTTGGGTCCCTATCTTCCTCTACCTATCACACTTGTGGTGGAAACTGTGACCTTTCCCAAAGTCATCAAAACCCTCCTGTACCCACATATAGGTGCCCCTTCACCTATAAGGGTTATTGTAGTGGTGGACAGTGGGGGGCAGTAGGTTTTGGGTGATTCTTGGAGGGCTCAGGGGACACGATAATAGAGCAAAGGTGAGATGTGCACCTGGGAGCATTTTTATGAAGTGCACAGAAGTCTCCCCTAGGGTGCCCCATTCTCCTGAGATGTCTGGGGGACCAGTCTGCTAAAATTGCTAGCTTTTCCTACATCCCAATGGCTTGATTTTCTACGTTTTGTACTTATTTGGGGTTTTTTTTTTTAATGGACCAAAAAAACAAAACGTCCAAAGCACAAAACTTTGTTCAAAAACAGTATTTTTGAAAAAAAGAAAAGATAGATGTTTTTCTTTTTCGAAAATGACCACCTTTCCTATTTAAAGTTGGACTTAGACATCATATCAAAAGTGCCCCCCCACATCAATTCTTTTCCTTTGACAAAGGTGTGTAACATGCATGGAGCAGCAGGTACAATGCTAAAGGCATAAAGGAGGTAACCTGCATGTTCTGTGCAGAGCAGCAAGTATGACTGTAGTCACTTTGTTGGGGAGAAGAGATGGACTGTACTGACCTTCACCTGTTGGTTGTTACTATGTTCCTATGTGAGGGAGATGACCCTGCCTTATCCCTAATTAGTCCACATCCAGTGCCCTCCCTCCCCCATATCTAATCACAAAAATTAGAATGTAAATACAAATGTCATTTTGTGCATATTCATAAGAAACATTTGCTGTAGAACTGTCTGTGTATTTAGGCTTTTTAAAAAATCTGTGCTTGTTTTCCAGGTAGGTTTTTGGGGGGATGGGGTTTATCTACATTTCAGCTTTTTCTCAAAACTTGGCCACTGTTAGAAACAGAATATGGGCTAGATGGACCCAATTCGGCAATTCTTATGTTCTTGTTTTTTGACTGCTAAGAGTGCCTAATGAATCTGAGGAGAAAACTGCTTTTTAATGTGCCATTCAGATGGGGCTGTTATTACATAAAGATGGTGTGGTAGTGCATTGGTAGTAAAGGCCTTTTTGTATTTATTCAAGCTATTTCTTAGTACTGTAACTGATAGTTTCAGTGAGTGAGAAAATGCAATTTAGCTACATTTCTCATTGGCCAACAACATATTTCTTTGAGAATTTTGCTATTAGGTTATCTTTTTTTTTTTTTTTCGTCTTAGTATTTTTATTAATTTTGTTGCAAAGAACAATAACAGGTAACTGTAATAGTAATACAATGCAATAAACTATAAAGTTTAAATTCAACATTAGGAGCTTAAAGAAGGCAAAGAAAAAGAGGGAGAGAGAAGGAGAAAAAAATCAAATAAACTGAGGATTTAAAACAATTCATGCATATATCACAATTGTTAGCAATAGGAACACTTCTCATTTTACTTCTTTAAAGTAAGACAACAAAGGAGACCATTTTTCCTTATATAAGATAAAACAAGATGATTTTTTAGCAAAATACGTTTCATATTTATAAGTTTGAAACAATAAGTTCCACCACTCTTGGTAAGTGACTTGGTGCAGAATTTTCCAATGTGAAAAACTACCTTCAAGGCTAAAGTAAGCATGGTATTAACAAGCATACGTTCATTAGACTTTAACATGTTTCTAAAACATTAATCCTTAAGTAACAACATATTTATACAATATTGGACCAGTAAGATGGAATACATCTATTAAAATAAGCCATATCTCTTTCCAGAATTTTTGAATACAAATACAGTCAAATGTAAGATGTTTAATAGTGCCTTGTTGGGTATGGCAGGACCAACATATATTAGAGATATGAGGGTCAATTAAGTGTGACCTGAGAGGTGTCCATACGGATCTATGTGTAAAGAAATAAAGAGATTGTGTTATCGAAGATCTGGAACATTTAAATAGTGAACTCCATATCTGTTCCCAATTTTTATCTTTAAATAGATTGCTGAATATCCTCTTCTTTTTTCTTACATTTGTACCTTGCGCTTTCCCACTCATGGCAGGCGCAATGCGGCTTACATATTGTATACAGGTACTTATTTGTACCTGGGGCAATGGAGGGTTAAGTGACTTGCCCAGAGTCACAAGGAGCTGCCTGGGCCTGAAGTGGGAATCGAACTCAGTTCCCCAGGACCGAAGTCCACCACCCTAACCACTAGGCAACTACGCAAGCCCATACATTTAATAGTAGATTTACTTAAGATGAAAGTATAAATATGGGGTGTAACATGTCTTGCAGACTGAAGTCTCTTAGTTATATCAATGAGCTCAGGAGTATGATGCATCTTGTGAATTAGTAAGTTGTTTTTTTTAAACATTGAACTGAGCTGTAGCCATTGATAAAATTGAGTATTGTAAGGTCTTCACCACCGGGAGACTCTTGAGTCACTCAGCCCTTTAGCTGAGCTGTGTGCCGTAATCCACTGCTAAAGAGCACATGGCAATCCATGAGGTCAGATCATTATACTTTATTGTAATCCCTTTGTGTCAACTGCTCCTCCAAAGGTAGTTCCCACCACAGCGTTTCTCAAGAAGCATAGTAGTTCAACAGCATAGTATTCAAAACAACACAACAAAACCCCCCCCAAAAGGTTCCAAAATCTCAGCAGTTCATATAAAGCAGTTATGCAAAGCAATTCTTCAAACAAAGTAGCTCAAAAAAGGCTCAAACTCCCAGCAGTTCATGTATAGCAGGTATGCAAAGTAATTCTCCAAACACGGTAGCTCCAGGAAGGGTTCAAACCCTCCCCAGCAGTTCATGTCAGCAGTTAGCAAAACAATTCTCCAAACACAGCAGTTCAGAAAGGGTTCAAACTGCCAGCAGTTCATGTATAGCAGTTATGCAAAGTAATTCTCCAAACACGGTAGATCAAAAAGGGTTCAAACTCCCCAGCAGTTCATGTATAGCAGTTATGCAAAACAATTCCCCAAACACAGCAGTTCAGAAAGGGTTCAGACTCCCAGCAGTTCTTGTATAGCAGTTATGTCCAAAACCACCACTCCTCCTCTCTCCCTTTCAAAAGAAATCAACCTAGGGAGAGGGGCAAGGGTCCCTCCCCAACTAGGCTAGCATTATACCCTGACCACCACCCGCATGACCCTTCTGTGGTAAACCTGTTCTCTCAGCTCCCCTCGGGGGATAGCCACCGTTTCTCTTCTTCTACCAGGCTCTCCTCCCGAGCAGCCCTCTCCAGTTTCACCTCCTTTCCTTCCAGTTAATCAGAGCAGCAATCTCCATCGGCTCCTCTTGCTCTAGTTCCCTCCCCCTTTTCTTCCCCTTGCCAGTCCATAGGTTCTTCCCTATACCCATTGCTCAGCTGCTCTCCATTTGCTTGATTGGGCAGGTTCAGAACTCCTTCCCTCATCCTGGCTGTCTGGGACAGGTTTTTCCAACTCCCTTCTCTTGCCCTTCTCCTGACCTCCTCTGGGGGCTATTGGGGATTGAAGTCCCTGTTTCTACCATGGGACCTACTCAGGGGCTGCTGGGAATTGTAGTATTTTCCTTTTCTCCAATCCCCTAGGGGAAAAGACTCCTTCCTTTCTTTACCCAGTCTCCCTCCCTCTCGAGCCTCCTCGTTCCTCCATGTGCCTTCATTCTCCCCCTCACTCTCATATTCCTCACAGTATCTAATAAAGAAAATTCGACTTTCATAGCTGAAAATGGTTTCTAAGTGTGATTATTCAGGTCTATAAAATTGTTAAGATCCCATATGCCTATGCATTGCCAATGGGACCAGGAGATTTGATTTTTATTAATTGTAAATTTAGGATTATTCCATATAGGCATATATGTGGTAGAAGACCAAGGAATGCTTAGTTGCTTATCAAAAGAGGATATTAATTTATGAGTAGTATTGATAATGGGATTAGAAGCAATATATTTAGGAAGATGCATACCAATTAAATACGAGTATGGATCTATAATGGATTGCTCCAATAATACCCATCTAGGTGAGGAAGCAATATTAGAGGGAGCAAACCATTCTAATCCTTGACGAATAATAAATGCTTTATGATAAGATAAGAGATCAGGAAATATTACCCCTCCCTGCAATTTAGGTAATTTTAGCTTACCGAAGGAAATTCTGGATGATTTAAGATTCCACAGAAAATTAGCGAGTAATTTTTCCAACTTTGTGTAAAAAATAGTAGGAAAAAGGAGAGGAATCATACTCAAAGCATATGTAATTTTAGGAACTATCTGCCCCACCATTGAGTGGAGACCAAGATGTGAGAGAATTTTCAACCTTAGCTATAATTTTATCAGAGTTGATTTTGATGGTAGTAGGGAGATCCCTATTAAAAAAACACCCAAATATTTAATAGAGGATATAACCCATTTAAGGGGATAACCTGGAATAGTAAAAGGAATACAGATATCATTTAAAGGCATCAATTCAGTTGGAGCCGACTCTGTGGGTGCTTGAGCACCCCCAATATTGAGAAAATTCCTTGTATGTGTCCAGGGAGGGGTTATTTTCATTGGGCTTAGCACCCCCAATAATTTTGAAAAGTTGGCTCCTATGATCCCAATTGATTTTATAGGCAGATAACCTTGAAAAATGAGAAATCAGCTTAATAAGTGCTTTCTTAGATGTCTGTGGTTTAGCAAGATATAACATTATATCATCCGCATATTCTGAAAGCTTGAACTCCTTCCTACCCATGGAAATGCCAACAACATCATTTGAATTTTGGATAGCTACCAAAAGGGGATCAAGAGCCAAATTGAATAGTAGAGGAGATATAGGGCAACTTTGTCTGTTGCCTCTGTGTAATATAAATGGAGCAGAAAGCTCACCATTAGCTGCAATTCGTGCAGTTGGTAATGAGTACAATAAGTGTACCATGTGTAGGAAGGGTTCAGGGAAACCAAAATGTCTAAGAACATTAAACAAGTATTTCCACTCCACCCGGTCAAAGGCTTTTTCAGCATCTAGGGAAACACGTTAGCTTTTTTTCCTGGCTACAACTTCTCTGTTCTCTCTCCCAAGATTGATGACCACCAGCTGGACCTTCCCCGGTTCCCGTTTCATCTCTCTGGGCCGCTCCTGCTTCTGGTACTTAGATGTTCACCAGCCATTGTTCCTCGCTACAGCTCTGTTGGGCTTCTAGCATCTCATCTCCTGGTCGCTGCTCCACTCGTTTTGGGTGCTGGTGGTCAGTACCGAAGCAGTTTTCAACGCAACTTGCACCATGTTGTTCCGGCTTGGCCAGTCCGGCCTCGTCACATCTTTTCAAGCCTTCCCTGATTTCACCAGCTTTCCATCATGGATTGCCATGCAGACAGCTGTCCTAGCTAGTCTGAGCGCTCGCTGGGACCCCCTACAGCGCCTTGTTGGGAGCTGTTCCAGCCACTCTGATACCTCTCAGCATCTGGATTACCACCGTCCATTTTAGACTCTCTTCCCTTCCCTTCCATTCTACCTTTGTTCCTTGACCTTCTCTACTGTCATTGTAATTGTTTTCTCAGTTCATTGTAAACTGCTTTGAGGCTGCTTTTAGTGGCAAAAGGCAGGGTATAAATGTTCTAAATTAATAAATCTAGGGAAACAGATAGGATCGGGTAATCTATAGACCGAGCGGAGTGGATAAGATGACACAATAATCTTGTGTTATCAGCACCATATCTGAGTTTTACGAAACTAGCTTGATCTCTATGAATGAGTGATTGGATAATGGTCTCCATTCTGCAGCACAATAGCTTTGTATAAATTTTGTAGTCTGTATTTAGCAAGGAGATCGGTCTGTAATTCTGCACAAGGGTACAATCTCTATTAGGTTTAGGAAGCACTACAATGTTGGTGTCCAAAAAATGGCTTGGAGATGATGAGTCTAGTAAAGCTTGATAATAAGACATTAAATGATTTGAGATAGAAGCAGAGAATGATTTATAAAATTCCACTGGCAGCCCATCGGGACCTGGTGCTTTAGATGAAGGCAATATTTGATTGCAGAGATTATCTCTTCATGAGAAATGGGTTGATTAAGTTGATATATTTGTTGCCCAGAGAGGCAAGGAAGATTTAATGATGAAAGAAATTTAGAAATTTCAGAATCATGAGCTATGCATTCTGAAGAATATAATGATGTATAAAATGATTCAAAAGCTTCGAGTATTTGAGAAGACGAAGTCAAGGAAGCTCCTGTAGGCGATAGAATTGCAGCTATGCGTTGCTTTGTTCTTTTGCCTTTAAGATAGGATGCTAGTAATTTACCAACTTTGTTGGAATCTGTATAATATGTAGCATTTTGGTTAAAAGTGATGATACTGCTAATGCTTGACAAAATGGAGTTGTACTGCATTTTAAGGAGCCTGAGTTTTTGAAGTGTAGACTTAGATGATGATGTGTACAAAGTCATTTCAAGATGGCAAATTTCTTCCTCTAGTTTAGTAATTTTAGCATTGTTGGTTTTGGGAAGATGAGATGTATTGCAAATTATTTCACCTCTCAGCCATGTCTTAAACACTTCCCACATTGTTATATATGATGGTACAGAGTCTTTGTTATTAGCAAAGAATTCAGATGATTTTTGGGAAATGTGTTGCAGAAATGCTAAATCCGAGAGCAGAGTAGTATTGAGTCTCCAAAAAGATTTTCTTTTATTAAAAGACCAATTGAAATCACAAGATATTGCTGCATGATTAGAGATTGATATTTAATGTATCTGTGCAGCAGATAGCATAGGGATCAAGTCTTTAGTGCCCAAAAAAGTCAATTCTTGAATAAGTTTGGTGTGGGGCGGAGAAAAAGGAGTGCTTTCTAGATGTTGGATAGATTAATCTCCATAAATCAGACCATCCATTGGATTGCATAAGAGTATTCAGTGAGTTTCGAACTTGAGTTTAGCAGGTCTACAGTTTGAAGATCTGTCCATATAAGGATCAATTGGAAAATTAAAGTCTCCTACAATGATAGTGTGACAAGTAAGAGCATTTGATCCAGAGGTATTAATTTTGCCCTCTAA
The DNA here is from genome assembly GCF_901765095.1 of Microcaecilia unicolor. Lineage (NCBI taxonomy): Eukaryota > Metazoa > Chordata > Amphibia > Gymnophiona > Siphonopidae > Microcaecilia > Microcaecilia unicolor. Next base: position 75,047,156 of record NC_044033.1, read on the forward strand.
AGATCCTTCCAACCTAGATCATCTGCCTTCATTATCATTAATATGAGAAATTAGTTGGAAGGGCAAGGATTTTCTAATAAGTGTGATAACGCTATATTTTTGACCATTTGCTAGACTTATAAAGCATTGATCAAACCATTTACCTAGAAGTTTGGAACCTTCTTGTGCATCTAGATGAGTTTATTGCAAGAAACAAATATTAGAATTTTTCCTTTTCAGGTAAAGTAGGAGTTTCTTACGCTTGATGGGAATAGTGATCCCATTAATATTAAGGGATAATATCTGTAGTTTCATCATTGATAATATATAAACTCTGCATCCAGTTAAATAGTTCAGTGTAGATATGCATGAAGAGAAGACTGCGAATAATTGACAGGCATAAAATCCTAAAAAACAATGAAAAAAATCAATGAATATAACAATATAAAGGCTGATCTTAATAAGTGAAGAGACTGAAGACAAGAAGTCCATTTACTCCATGGATAAGGAGAGTGAAAACCAATTATGGGGCACATGCGTCCAGATCAGACACAAAAAAAGAGCTTAAGCCAGCATAAAGTAATATGATAGCACTTAAAACAGCAATGTGACGTTAACTTTAGAAAGCCATCAGAGAGAGAGAATTTTAGCACGGCACTTACAAGCAGGCAGATTGACCAAGCTAACACACGGTGTCAGAGGAATCTTTATTAAGAAACTCTGATACTTCAGCAGGATTGTTACAATCTACTATAATAAAACTCACCCTCAACGTTCTGAGGACACTGACGTCAGTGAAGCCAAGCTCTGACTTCCTTCAAAAAGGTTCGTGGTGGTGAAGCCACCAAAATCGCTCCGGGCCCTGCCCTTGAGGGCGGAGCAATGGCAGAACAATGAAGGGGTTGGCAGGGAGGCGGGGGGGGGGTGGCAAATCGCTCCGGGCCCCGCCCTCGCGTCAAACGTCATGACGTTGGGGGTGGAGCAATGGCAGAACAACCAAGGGGTTGGCCAGGGAGGGAGGAGGGGGTGTTGGCGATGAAAACCTTGCTAGGGCCCGTTTCATTTGCTCTGAAACGGGCTTCTTTTACTAGTGTTTAATATTAACCACGCTATCCCATGGTATCAGAGGAGTCTTTGTCAAGAAAGTTTTGTAGCTCAGCAGGATTGTTATAATGTTTAGTAGTATTTTGAAAGGTTACCCTCATAATTGCAGGATACAAAAGACCATATTGTGCGCCAATAGCTTTACGTTTAGGGCGCATTTCAAGAAACATCTTCCTTTTTTTTGCAGTGGGTTTGGAGAAATCCGGCATTAGAAGAATTTTCCCTTCTGCGAACATCAAAGGAGATTTTTTTTTTTTTAATTATTTATTTATTCATTTACATATATCATTAAACAAGAATAAATACTTGTCAAGAAATAACTATGCTGTACATTCTCAAACAAGAAAAAATAAATTATTTTAACACAACTACCTACAGCAAGTTAATTAAAGTCCACATTACAGAGATTCAAAATTTACGATAGGAAATGAAGGAAACATAATTTAAGGAAAATCACATTAGATCGGTTACTCATTAAAGATACCCTTTTTTAATTTCTAAACCTAGAACTATGATCTAATTATTCCCCTGTCCTTTTGCAACCAGGAAAGATGATAGCTGAGAAGGGTCATAGAATACATACTTATTAGACTCATACTTTATTAGGCATTTGCAGGGGTACTTTAAAAAGAATGTTGCCCCTATCTGAAGTACAGCAGGTCTCATAAGTAAAAATCTCTGACGGCGTTTTTGAGTTTCCTTAGTAACATCCGGGAAGAGTTGGACCTTCAAACCAAGAAATGTTTTATCTTTATTTTGGAAGAAAAGCCTCATCAGCCAGTTTTTATCCGGTGATAAGGCTACAGTGGCAATTAAAGTAGAGGGGCTTACTAGTTCAGTATCTGAGGATTCTAAAATCCTCGAGATATCTAGGACATTTGTCTGAGATACTTGGTTTTTTTGGGGTAAATAACATCAAAGGAGATTTTGAACGAGTAGCCTTCAGTAGGAACATTAACTGATCATGTCTAAGAAATTTAGCGACTATAGGTTGCGGATAGTTTTTCCCAGGAATAGGCTGCGATGCGGTGAGCACGTTCTATTTCAAAACTTGTGTCGGTTGAAAGAGCAGCAATTTTCACAAAGAACGAATTCAAAAATTGAGTCATGTCCTTACCCTCAGTTTGTTCAGGTACCCCTAATATTCGGATATTGTTCCTTCTCATTTGATTAGACAGATCCTCTAACTCCCGCTGCATGAGATCAATTTTGTTCATCTTACGTTTCATTTCCTGATGAAGTTCATCATGTGCAGACATGCAGTCTTCAAGAAATTCAATTCTGGCATTGAATTGAGTTAGTTGAGTAGAAATTGAGATTAATTCTGACTTAATTTCAGAGGTGTTGTTGAGATTTTGTTAAATTAGGATATGTAACGCTTTAATGTCGTCTGGAAGGAGCTCAACCTTATCGCGTGGTAATGGTGACTGCAGGGCCTTCTCGGGCGAAAAGAGATCAGTTTTGTTTCTTTTAGAGGCTGAATGTAGTGAAGAAGAGCCTTCATTCCTATTAGATTTTGATGACATCCTGCTAGAATGGCTTTCCCAGCGTCAAAAAGAGGTGTTAAGCTGTTGAATTGTAATATCGTCCATACTGGATGAAGTCACGTCCCCCCCCCCCCCCCCCCCCCCCCGCTATTAGGTTATCTTAATTGTAAATTTTAATTTGCCTGTCAGATGTAGTATATGTCTGGTTGTGTGTTATGTTTTGTTGTTAACTTGGTTTGTGATTTATTTGGATTGTTTAGATTTAGCTCACACCTTTTCAGTGCCAACTCAAAGTGAGTTACATTCAAGTACAGTAGATATTTTAAGGAGGTTTTTAGTTCTATGTATTGCATTTTTATTCTAATGTCATGGTTTATCTTTGGTGTATGTTCAGTTTTGTGATCTACTCTCGCCATCTTTCATGGGAAAGTGGATAATAATTTAAGACATGAGCCATATTTGATCTAGGGATTTCCAGTCTGAAGTCTAGTCAGTTGCTGAAGGGTTGTGTGCGTGGACCATGTAAGGACACAGGAATCTGAGTGCAAGGGGTACCTTGTGCCCTCAAGATATCATTAAGATTTGGCTGTAGGTCATGTGATATCTATTTACTGTGTGTGAAATGTTGGTATCCTTAACACTATTGCATTCCATGCAGAATTTGATCCTTATTTGGGTTTGAACTTGGGGTCACCATGTTGAGGGGATGTTCTTATGCCCATGCCAGTCCAATGAACAGACTCGTGTTAACGCCACTTACCCTTAACATAAGAATTCTACAATATTTTAATTCTGTTTTCTGAACAATTTTATAGGTAAAAGGAGGCAGAGGGAGGGTTATGGAAGGCCATGGATTGTCCTTGATATTGCTGTGAATGGGGTGCACAATTGAAATTGAAATCCAGTTCTGAGTACAAATTGATCAGTTTTATTTATTACAATTTATTGCAGAATTTTGAGACAGCTGTGCAAGAAAACATCAGTATTGATGGACAGCTCTGGCATGAAGTTTCAGAATGTCCCATAGGTATGTTTACTTTCATCTGGCTTTTTCATTTTGCCCTGAGAAAATTTTCACGCTACTGCTTGCTGATATAATTGTGCTGGAGGCTTTAAGGGCTTTTCTAACCAAGATCTTTGACTATGCAAGTGCTTTTCAGCATTCAGGTCACAATTTCTCTAATATTTTGGAAAGGATTTTGTGGTGTGGATATTGTTTGCCCAGCTATGGGACAACATTGGCCACTTGTTTGCACAAATGGAAGATTTAAACCTTTCTGCCGTTTGATAGTAAATTATTCAAACTCTTTCCTGGTGGAGCTGCAGCTATCCCAAGCTCTTGTATATGCATTAGAATGGCTCTCTCTTTCCAGCTGTTAATTTTCTGTCATTTTAATGGTTGGTTGGTTGGTTGGTTGAAAAAAAAGCTTTATCTTCAGCTTTTCATTGTCGGGGCCCTAATCCTCTATCTTGCTGCCTCTTTTTTAAAAACAATATAGTATCTAGAGTGCATGCTACAGATGCATTAGAAATATTATTAAAAAACATTATTGAGATCCAGTGAAGACAAAATTGCAAAGCTTGCAATAATAAAATAACAAGAATACTATAAATACAATTTAGGTCTACGCACCTTACAGGACTCTGCCAATGCCTTTATTATAAGTTTAAAGCAGATAACACCCTTTTATGACCCTCCTTTTCCTTTATTTGGATTTATATCTCCTTTCTGGGGAAAAGTAAAAAAATAATGTTGAAAATTTGTGAAACCATCTCTTGCTTAGCTATTTCCTGTTATAACTTCAGGAGAATGAAGGTGCTGTCCATGGCTAATTGCCTTGATAAATGGAAGGCAGAAATACAGTGCAGAGTGCCAAAGAGAAGTTTAAACACTACGGGTTTGCCATTGCATGGATGGTAAGAAGCATGAGAACAGACGTGGATTTGGAACACATTTCAATGTTGCCCTATTGAAAATTGGCCCAACTTCATCTGGTTCAGGTCCTTTCAGTGGTGTACATTGACTCTTTTCCTCCAAGTTTCCCACTGATTGCGATGGTTTAAGGAAAACCATTGTGCTTCTGGATGGACAAATAGGATGAGGTCTATAAATGTAAATAAAGTAATTGATTTTTCATTGTGTATTGCAAAATAATACAATGGAGTCATAAGAAAAAGATGCACAAAGCAATATAGCCAAGAAACACTTCTTGATATTTTGAGAAATTTAATGCTTCTGTTTGAATGGTTCTTTCCATAACCATTTTACAGATTTTACTGTATAGTAATGGTGGTGTGGTTCATGAATCAGCAGGTGGTGATAGAAAGCCCTTCACTGAGCGTGCTGCCTAGCAATTGTTAGTTATCTGGGCTCAGAATCTTCTCACAGACTCTAAACTTGCCAGTTTTATAGCAGATTAAGTCCTGATAAGTTAACACCTAAAGGAGAGATTCCTGCAATAAGAGTGCTTCTTTAAATTGAATTGTACTGTTTAATTGCAGTATGGAAAAAAGATGAAATGTTTTGTTTTACCTCCTAGAGCACCTTTCATCCAAATGTGATGTAATGCATTTCTATCTTGAGCACCGCAGTATATCAGATGAATAAGTGGAATGGAAACTTTGCAGTCATAGCACATAAGTAGCAAGCATGTGGCCACCTCTGGAGTGGAAGGGCTGTTATATGTGTAATGTAAAACATTTCCCAGTGCATCAACAGTTTTTTTTTTATTGATGACATTGCAAAGGTAACATACCAAACAATGAAATATACAAAGTGTCCAGTGTCAGAACATACATAATAAACACAGCAAGATACAATCTTTCATCAGTCTTTTTCCAGATTTGTCCCCTCAGCCCCTGCCCATCACATACCCCCCCCCCCCCCACCCCCCGACCTCAGTTTTTATTTCAACATATTTTAGGGAGGATACAGCAATTAAACCAAGTCTTTGAGTACTGTATTCAACGGACTAGGTTGCAGGATATATTACGAAGGTATAAGGGGATAAGATCCTTAAGCAATGTTTGTACTTTTCCCTATCCAGCTCTTCCAAACCTCCCTTCCCTCCCCTCCAGTTTTAGAAAACCTATCCGTTGAATAGACTAAAATAAGTACCAATAGTCTAAACGAGCCATACTCCTTTAAACCTCCCCCCTCCCAAAATCTAACATATCATACCTATGATAAAAAGTTCCCAGTGCATCATTATTGGACATTTACAGCTAAGTAAGCTGAGGCACAAGGAGACAATGTTGTAACCCACAAGTTACTTGAGGCAGCTGTAATTTCATGAAGTTCCAGCCATGTAAGTACCTGTCATTGCTTAAAGGTTTATTAGGAAACATGCTTTTGGGAGATGCAGAGTTGGTTCATATATAAACATCTTAGAGACCACATCTTTAATGCCAAAAAGGGAAAAGTAATCCCAACTGAATGTACACATTAAGGGTCCTGTTTAATAAGCTGCGCTAGAGGCGCATTAGCAGTTTTAGCATGCGCTAAGCATTTAAACACCCATAATATTCCTATGGGTGCCTACTCGGTTAGTGCACACTAATGTTTAGCATGCGCTAAAAACGCTAGTGCACCTTAGTAAACAGGGCCTAGGAGTTTTATGTGCAGTTCTCATAAAAAATATTGGAGATAGGAAAGGCACGGAGAACGGCAATAAAAATAATGTAATTAAAAAGCTTATAGCCTGTTCTTGATTACAAATTGATTCAAAGCAGATTACATAATATCATAAGAAAAGTAATAAAAACAACATAATTTAGCACATATTATCAATTAAGGTTTATGATGAGGCTTAGCAGATTAGGGTCTTTCAGGTTAGAGAAGAGAAGATACGGTAGAGGTTTATAAACTCATGAGTGGGATGAAACTACCTGTTCTTCAGAAGCCTGGCTCTTCTCCCAAGCTTTTAATAGATGTGATGATGACAGACGTCCATTCACTTAGCATCTGGATTAGCTTGCTACACACCTTGTAACTAAGACCTGTTCCTCATACCTTATTCAACTGAACCTGTAGAAGTGCATTTGAGGAAGTGAGAAATCAGACATTCAAGTCTGAAATTTCGCTAGTATCGGTGAAATGGATGTCTATGGCCAGCTATGTGCAGAAGGAGCGTCTGTTAGAAAAAAAAAGTCCAAAATGCAGGTACACAGACGTCACTTTCCTAGTACATGAATGTCTGTGTTGTGAAATACCAACATAGATGTTCATAATGGCACAAGCAGTCATCTGACCCCTCCCTCCTCTTTCTGACCACCAGACCCTCCCCCACCCCCTCAAGGTCTGATCACCTACAGAAAATCCTATCCTGGATAAGAGGCATGACACCTTCAAGCCCTACCACCTGGGCCCCATCTGGGATGTAGGTTGTGGTCAATAGTGGTCCTAGGCCACAGTGGTCCCCTCTCGCTGCCGCCTGGGATGCCGCCAGGATCAAAGATGGTGCCTCTGCCTTCTAGCACTGCTGAAAGGCAGAGGTGCCAGGATTGACGTCTAAATACTTGTTTTCGAGATGTCCAAAACATGAATAGAGCTTCTAAAATAAGCACCATAATCTGCCTTCAATCTATCTTTCTCAACAATTTTGTTCTGCTCTTCTTGTCAGTGTCTGTGCCTCAACTATACTTGCTCCCTCAGCTGCCTATTAAGATGTTTCACTGTATCGTACTGGCATAAACATCATATTTGTTATTTGAATGTTCCAGTGTGTGTCTATTAAGGTATTATTATTAGCATTTGTATAGCGCTACCAGACGCACGCAGTGCTGAACACCTGACACAGAGAGACAGTCCCTGCTCAATAGAGCTTACAATCTAAAGTAATACAGACAGACAAGACAATAAGGGCAAGTACTGGGTGAGAAGGAACAAGGGGAAGCAAATGAGTAGTGGCTAGGAGCCAAAAGCAGCAGTGAAAAGTTGGGTTTTCAGCATAGATTTGAAAATAGGTAGAGATGGAGCAAGACGTACAGGCTCAGGAAGTTTATTCCAGGCATAAGGTGCCGTGAGAGAAAAGGAACGAAGCCTGGAGTTAGCAGTGGAGGAGAAGGGGGACGACAAGAGAGACTTGTCCAGCGAGTGGAGATCACGGGGAGGAATGTAGGGAGAGATGAGAGTGAAGAGGTAGTGGGGGGGGGGGGGGGGGCTGCAGAATGGATGCATTTAAAGGTCAGTAAGAGAAGTTTGAACTGTATATGGAAGTGGACAGGGAGCAGTGAAGCGACTTGAGGGGTGGGCTAGTGTGGGTATAATGATTTTGGCGGAAAATAAGCCGTGCTGCAGAATTTTGGACAGATTGGAGAGGAGAGAGGTATGCTATTTGTATGGTGTTATAACAAGCTGTATAGCTGAATTGTTCGCCTTAGCGGTGCCAAACAGTGCCATTATTTTAGACTTCTTAAATATAATATTATTCATAATGTATGGATAATGCTCGGAGACTCCATTATCAGAGGCATTAACTTAGGAGCACAGTTCAGGGGTTCCAACGTAGTGAAATGTATTCCAGGATCTTCAGCTACAAGATGTACAGACCAAATACTGAAAGTGATCCGAGAAGAGAGCAAGGCTTCTAACGCTGATGTAATTCTCCTGGGGACAAAAGACCTGGCCAACAATAGCAAGTTTACAGCACAGAGAGCGTTCCAGAAGTTTGGGGAGGGACTAAAGTCTTTGGTTCAGACTGGCTTTTTCTGAAATAATTCCTACGTTGGGGAGGGGAGAGGAAAGACTGTGCAAAACAGAGGAATTCAATAAGTGGCTTGAGTCTTGGTGTAAAGCAGAAGGTTTTAGATACATAGGAGAGTGGGGTAATATGTGGAAAAATAATGATGGGCTACATCTTTCTGTAATGGGAAAAAGGATCCTTGGGGAGAAATTCAGACAGTATGTTTCTAGACATTTAAACTAGAGGGTGGGGGTGATAAAAGGAAACGGGATTTCGGAAAGTCACCCCCAGAATAAACATGATGGCAGAGGGAAAGGTCATGTAAATATAAAAAACCACCCAAACTCACTAAGCACATGGAAAGCTATGTGCACAAATGCCGTAGTCTAAGTAAAAAGGTTCAAGACTTGCAAGCCCTGATGTTTGAAGAAAACTTGGATATTGTTGCTATTACGGAGATGTGGTTCAACGATTCTCATGAATGGGATGTGACCGTACCTGGCTATAATCTTTTTAGGAAGGATAGAGAGGGCCGAAGAGGTGGAGGAGTGGCTCTGTATGTGAGAGAGAATATCAGAGCGGCTGAAATGCAGGGAACCTGGGGAAAAGAAGAAGCTTTATGGATCGTCTTAGAAAGAGACGATCCATAAACTCCACATGGGAGTTATCTACAAACCTCCTGCGCAAACGGAGAAGTTAGACAAGGATCTGATAGAAGATATTCAAAAGATTGGTATGAAAGGGGAGGGACTACTGTTGGGAGATTTCAATTTGTCTGACGTGGATTAGAATGTCCCGTCTGTGGAATCAAAAAGAAGTAGGGAGATTGTGGATGCCTGTCAAAGTGCCTTGCTCAGACAAATGGTGAGAACCCACGAGGGAAGAGTCGATGCTGGATCTAGTGCTCACTAATGGAGGTAGTGTTTCCGATATCCGGAAGTAGGGTGCCCACCTATGTAATAGTGATCATCACACTGTATGGTTTGCTATAAGGGCGACTGCGGAGTGCGGACGCACAAAACTCAAAGTACTGGATTTCAGACGTACTGATTTTGATAAAATGGGTGAATACCTGAAGAAGGAGTGGTTGGCATGGGAAGGTGTAGGAGAAGTGGAAAAACAGTGGTCCAAGCTAAAGGAAGCTATAAATATGGCGACTGATCTTTTTGTGAGGAAAGTAAACAAAAACAAGAGAAGCAGGAAGCCTATATTGTTCTCCAAACAAGTAGCTGAAAAAATAAGAGCAAAAGAGTCTTTGTTCAAGAAATACAAAAGAACGCAACGAGAGGATCACAGAAAAGATTATCGGATTAAACTGAAAGAAGCGAAGAGGGAAATACGGCTAGCGAAAGTGCAAGCAGAAGAAAAAAATGGCTAAAGATGTAAACAGAGGTGACAAGACTTTTTTCAGATATATTGGAGAAAGGAGAAGAGATAGGAATGGCACTGCGAGACTGAAAGATAATGAGAATGGCTATGTGGAGAGTGATGAAGATAAAGCGAACGTGCTAAACAATTATTTCTCTTCAGTGTTCATGGAGGAAAATCCTGGAGAAGGACCACGGTTGGCTGCTGAGAGAACGACTGGGAATGGAGTGGATACTGCGCCGTTTACGGAAGAAAGAGTTTATAAACAGCTGGAGAATCTGAAGGTGAACAAAGCAATGGAGCCGGATGGGATACATCCCAGGATACTGAAGGAGCTCAGAGAGGTCCTGGTGGGACCTCTTAAAGATTTATTTAATAGAGCTTTAGAGACGGGAGAGGTTCCACGAGATTGGAGACGAGCGGATGTGGTCCCTCTTCACAAAAGTGGAGACAGGGAAGAAGTGGGAAACTATAGACCGGTAAGTCTCACGTTGGTGGTAGGAAAAATAATGGAGTCGCTGCTGAAAGAAAGGATAGTTAACTTTCTAGAAACTGACGGGTTACAGGACCAGAGGCAACATGGCTTTACCAAAGAAAAATCCTTCCAAACGAATCTTATTGACTTTTTTGACTGGGTGACCAAAGAACTGGATGAGGGCTGTGCGCTAGATGTAATCTACTTGGACTTCAGCAAAGCCTTTGATACGGTCCCCCACAGAAGACTTGTGAATAAGCTGAAAGGGTTGAACTTAGGACCGAAAGTGGTGAACTGGATAAGAAACTGGTTGACCGACAGGTGGCAGAGGGTGGTGGTAAATGGAATCCGCTGGGAGGAAAGGAAGGTGAGCAGTGGAGTAACTCAGGGGTCGGTTCTGGGGCCTATTCTGTTTCCTTTTCTATTGAACACAATGCAAAGACATTTGCTATGCACATTTCCCAAAGATAACGTATTCCATTTAAAACATTCAAAATAAAATTCTTTTTTTACCTTTGTAGTACGGATATTTTATTTTCCCATTATGTTGGTTCTGGTTGCTCTTTTCTGCTTTCCTGTCTGCTAATTCTCCTTCAAGCAGCTACAGTCCATTTGTCTTATCTCCTCTTTCCTGTCTATTCCATCACTACACCTGCCTCTGACATATTCATTGTTGCTTTTTAGCTCTCTCTCAACTCAGATTTCACTCTTTATCACCCTTCTCCTCCTTTTTACTTTTACTATCAAGTTTCCATCTCCTCTCACCCACTAGCTCTCCTATTACCCATCTCAAACCTTCCTCAGCCCTTCATTCTCTTTCTTCTTTAATCCCCATTACCATATTTCTACTTGTTGTAATCACTATCCTTTCATTCATTTCCTTGACACCCCCTCTTGGCCTCTCCCACATGGTTACACCATCCCCTCCATCCTTCTAGCACAGCAGCTGCTCCCTCTTTCTCCCCTCTCCTCTCTCGTAGCCTGACACCTCTCTGTCCCTTCTCTCTTCACTCCTACTCACTCCCCCATTTCTCCAGCATTTCTTCCTCTCTGTTCCCTCACTTCCACTGTCCGGCATCTCTCCATCACTCCCTTCTACTCCTGGAACCAACATCTCCCTCTTTCTCTCCTCTCCACCTCATGTGTATCTCTACCCCCATGACCAAAATCTCTTTCTCTCTCCTATTGTCCGCCATCTCTCTCTTTTCCTCCCTTGTGCCCAAAGTCTCTCTTCCCCCCTCCTCCATGCATTTTCTCCCTTCTTCCTGTCCACTACCTTGTCCAACATTTCTGCCTCTCTCCACCGTATTCCATCTATCCCTCTGCTCCACCCCCCATGTCCAACATCTCTCACCCTCCATGCAACATTTCTCCCTCCGCTCCATCCTTATATCCAACCCCTCCCTACCCCTCATTCCATGACCAACAATTCTCCCTCTTACCATCCACGCATCCTCCCACCCTCCCCTTTCACCCTTATGTCCAACATTTCTCCCTCTTTCATCCCTCTCACCCTTCGTGCAATATCTCACCTTCCCCTCTACCCTTATGTCCAACAATTCTCCCTATATTACTCCCCCCCTTCCCTACCCCACCTCACAACTCTTCTTCTATGAACGGGTCCCTGGCAGCGGCAGCATGGAGGGGAGCAGGCTGGGCTCCCCCGGTCCTGCATCTCCCTCACTAACGTGTCACTCTTGCTTGAACAGGTCCCCGACAGCGACAGCGATTCCCACACACTGCCTGCCCTGCTGCTAAGCCTCCTCTCTGCCGTGACCCACCTAGTCAGAAACAGGAAGTTGTGACAGAGGGGGGTGGGCACGGCAGAAAGGAGGTTTCCAGCTTAGCAGCAGGCAGCGTGTGAGAATCGCTGCCGGGGAACCCATTTGTGCAAGTGTGATGCTTAAGGGAGATCTAGGACCATGGGAGTCCAGCCTGCACCCCTCCACGCCAGCGATGTTAAAGTGCATCACTGCTGGGTGGACTTAAGCCCAAACTGGGTGGGTCCAGGCCCACCCATGGCTATGTCCCTGATGTGGTGAAGGCTGAGTGAAAAATAAAATTGGCAAATTCCTGAAGGACCAGTCCATTAACCTTGATTAATTAGGTGGACTTTCTTTCTCCGAATGAATAATGCGGAAGAGCTCCTCAAGTTACCCGGACTTGCCACCATCAGACAGGAAGCAGGGCACATTAGACCATTAGTCTGATCCAGCATAGGCACTTCTTAAACTAAGTGTTCTCAATGTGATTTTGTTCAATATATCTAAGCTTTATTCTCTCTATATCCTTAGCCAGTGATATCAACATTCTAGAGGACCAACTTGATGAGGTTATAGTAGATACAGCTACCAAGCGGGAGCATTTTCCAAGGAAGATCCTTGGAGAGGTTGTCAAAGCCATGAAAATCGAGAGGGAAATGCTGGTATGTATGTCTCTTATTCCATTTTCTTAGTCTTTGCTTTCTGGGTGAAATATCCTTATTGGAAGCGAGAACTTGGCTAAGACTTTTTCTTACCCTGGGCTAACCTTTGTACATGAAGGCTAGAACTCAAGAGCTGGAAATACATTTTAGAAGTTATAAGTTCAGAGCATATTACATTTTCAGTGGTAAGACATTCTAGATAAATCACTTTATTGAAAAAATAATTCCACCTATCCCCCCAAAATACACACCAAATCAGCTCTTCCTTCTGTCCATCAGCTTTTCCTTCCTGAGCAGAAGAGCTCTTGGAACAAATTCCTCTCAGACTTCAGCAAAGGGGCTTTTTGTTACTAATATTCTCTTATACTAAGCCTTTGTGCACAGAGAAATATTTTTATTATTTGCTTTTTATTTCGGGTATAGCTCATATCGTTTCATTTGTAACTCAAGGTGTGTTGCATTCAGGTACAGTAGATATTTTTCTATTACCTGGGACACACAAAGCTGTAAAGGAGGAAACCTCTCTTTACGTTTCCTAGGGAAGCCTGGCCTTTTGCACAGCATTAATAATCTTTTCTGCATTTGAAGTAGCACATTACATTTCATGGTTTGCTGATAGCAGAAGGCCCTAGGAAGTGAACCAATTTGAAAGGACATACATGATCATTTACACAATTGAGAGGTTCCTCGGATCCGCACCAAAATAGATGCAACAAACTGGGTCAAAAAGTGGTCTCAAAATAGATAAATATCACTCAACATGGTCAGGGTAGCCGAGGGGGGGGGGGGGGGCAGGGGGACAAAATTCCCTGGGCCCGGCACCGGGGTCAGGCCGCTGGAGCTGCAGTTCCCAGTCTCACCTGCCTGCCTCCTTGGCTCCGGGCCCCCTGCATTCAAAGCGGCAGTCACAGATCGCCTCTCTTCGGGCCTTCCCTCCCTGTGTCCCGCCCTCGCGGAAACCGGAAGTTACATCAGACGAGGGCGGGACACAGGGAGGGAAGGCCAGAAGAGAGGCGATCTGCGACTGCCGCCTTGAATGCAGGGGGCCCGGAGCCGTGGAGGCAGGCAGGTGAGACTGCAGCAGCAGGAGGAGCGAAGGGGGGCGGCAGCAGCGGGGGGGGGGGGGGGGGGGGAGGAAGCGGCAGGGGGAGCGTTGTTGGGGGGGGGGGGGCAGAGGCGGGGTGGCCTTGCCCCGGGCCCGGCTTAGTCTCTAGGTGGCCCTGAACATGGTCCATATTTCGCCCTCGCATGGACTGCTTCAGTGATATAGTACAATGCTGGGAGTGCCAAAGGACAAATAGTCCCAGCTCAACTATGAAAAATGTTTAGCAGTAAGAGGAGTCTGTGGGAATGCTTCTGTGGACCACATCGGGTGATATTTTAATAAAGGACCTATTTTGAGACCACTTTTTGATCCGGTTTGTATTTATTGAGGGACACAATGGGGGGCACAAAGTATGTGGTCACTGTGTGTATTGTAAGTTTGCAATGCAAGTTCAGTCGATTGATATTCCTCATACTAGCAGTAAAAAATATAAGCTAAGGGAACTTTCTGATTGTAATACTAACAACTGCATTTATGGGATTCAATGCCCTTGTAAGCTATGGTATATTGGGCAAACAACTCAGAAAATTAAAACACGTATTGCTCAACATCTCAGTAGTTTACGTACTGGCCGTAGGGAGGCACCTGTAGTGTCTCATTGGCAACTTAAGGGCCATATGTTACAAGATTTACGTTTTGTCGTATTGAATCAGGTGAAATCTGATAGAGGAGGGAATATCTCACGTACGTTGCTACATAAAGAGCAACAGTTAATTTTTAGGTGGGGCACGGTCACTCCGAAAGGTCTTAACAAGGAAATTGAATGGTTAAGCCTTTAAATGGTGATGGTTAAATACTGCATCCAGACTAAGCCAGTGCGCACGTGTGGGCGTCCTGCATGATGACCCGGTGAGCGACTGGTTTTTTTGGGATCTCAACTGCCTGCAATAGCCGGTAAGCATGATTTTAACTGTTTATAAGTTGGTACATTTGTATTAGGAATTTAATAGCACATTGTTGTCCATTTAGAATCTGACTCCTGAAAACGCTCGGAAGAGCGAAACACGTGCGTGTAGGGTCCTATTGATGAAGAAGTGCATCGCTATAAAGTTAAAACCTGTGACGTTTTCAGTTGAAGAGATCAGAGATACTTTGATGGTATGGTCCGTTGATGGGACATTATATATGCAGCGGAGGAATGATTTATGGAGTACTAGTAAAAAAAGGCCCGTTTCAGAAAGCAATGAAACAGGCGCTAGCAAGGTTTTGAGTGATCAGCGCGATCGCCGGTATGCGAGCCCTGCTCCCCGCCCCCATGTGCTGCAGCGCGCGTGCTACCTGCACCATGATGGGAGTTGCAGCGAGTCCTTGGCGATGCTGTGGCCGCATTTCTTGCACGAACCTCGGCTGCTCTTCTGCCTGCCTGACAGTCCTCCATGGTAACGGCTGCAGGAGACAGCGGAGCAGGAGAGGAGGACGAAGACCATTGCTCCTCGCTGATGCAGAGCCGCCTTCACCGCTGCAGGCCGCCGAGCAACGGGTTGGTGAGGTGATGCCATTCGGATATCTATGCCACCTCAAGTTTCCGGCTGAGGCTTCATTAGAACGTTGGAGGTGCGTTTTATATATATAGAGATAAGATATGAACTGAAGTCTGTTTCTCTAAAGGATATTAAAGGAGAATTTCGGGGATCGAGTGAAGCAAAGTGGACCTATTACAGCGGTTTGAAGATGGAATCTATACTATATTGAGTGGGTTGCTGGTTGTATATGAATTTTTGGACTGGTCAAAACGTATTTTGGCGAATATTGGTCACTAATTGAAAGAACTTTGACTACAAGATTCAAATACATACAGGTAATAAGCATACCATTCTATAGCATGGTTACTGTTTGATTATATGGCCACTGCTATCCTTGATGTTAATTGTGGATAACGGAATATTATTTGTGTACTAATAATATAAGAGTGTATATTATGTGTGAAGGTTAGAGTGAGTGGAGTGAATGAAGTATGGTGAAGAGTGTTTGGGTTGTAATGTGGATTTTATGACAAGTAAATGGATAATGAAGTGAAATGTTTAAGTGCAATATTTGAATAAAGATTTAATAGTAAATGAACAACCGTTGTCTTGGACATACTAGTAAAAAAGGCCCGTTTCTGAGACCAATTTAGTAAGGTAGTTGTTTTCTGAAATTAATGTTTTGAAAGGGATATTTAGGATAATTGTGTATGTGATACAGAGACTGTGTGTGTGTGTGTGTGTGTGTGTGTGAGAGAAAGTGAGGGAGGGTGGGGCGGACTGGGAGGTTGGTTGCTAGTGTCTGTTTTTGTGTTATTGTGTGTTTCTCTCCAAGGGGGGGGGGGGGGTGATCTGAGAGGGTATGGCAGGGGGCTTGGAGGGTGGGTCAGGGTTTTTTCTTTTGGTGGGGGGGGGGGGGTTGGCCATGTTGCTTGCTCGTATTACTGTGGTGTGGTTTTTCTTTTGTTTTGTTTTTGTTGGGGGGGGGGTTGTGGGATGTCTTGTACTGGCAAAGTGGGATGAAGTGTTGTGTGGCTTTGAGGGTGGTTATTGTTTGTGGGATGATAGAGAGATGGAGTGTGCATCTATCCATGTTCCACATGAGTGTATGTGTTTGTGAGTTTTTTTTTTTTTTGGGGGGGGGGGGGTTGTGTGTCCGTGTGTGTTAGTGAAAGGTCATGTGTGTCACAGAGCTATATTGTGTGTGTGTGTGTGAGAGAGTGTGTCTGTGTGTAACAGAGAAAGTTTGTGTGTGTGTAAGTGAGAGAGGGTGGGGTGTTCAGGTTCCCCCTCCCTCTCTCTTTCTCCTAGTTTTGGGGTCTCTCTCCCTCCCAGTTTCAGGGTCCCTCCCTCCCAGTTTGAGAGCCCCCCTCCCAGTTTGAGGGTCCCCCTCCCTCCTAGTTTGAGGGTCCCCCCTCCCTCCCAGTTCTAGGGTCGTCGTCCCTCCCTTCCCTTTCCAGCCGTACTCCCTCCAAATGTGTAAAATCATCTTCACACTTACCACGTCGAAAGCAGCGTTAAAGGCGTGCAGCCTTGGCCCTTCTCTCTGTGTTAGCTCTGGTCTTGCCCTCATTGCGGAAACAGGAAATGAGGGCGGGACTAGAGCTAACAGAAAGAGAAGGGCCGAGCCTGCACGCCTGGGGGCGGCGACCTGGGGGTGCCTGGCGTTGCGGCGAGGGCGGCAGGGGCGGGGCCTGATGCTGCTGTTGTTTGACCTGGGGGGGCGGCGAGGGCAGCAGGGGCGGGCCTCGTTCTGTTGACATACCCGGAACTACGTGACGTCGGTCTAGTAGCTGGAGCCAGAGAGCAGGAATGCCTCAGCCATGCAGTCAGCTTCAGAACGTTGGAGGTGGGTTTTATTATATAGGATATATAGAGACAATTGTGTTATTCACTGGACATTATTCACATACACGTATGTGTGCGTATCTATATGTATACATACAGGGTGAAGCAAAAAAAAAAAAAAAGTAACCCCCCCCCCTACAGTTTTTTGCTGTTTTCTCAGCAACTGCTTGGAATTTCAGCGTGAAATTTACAGCTTTATTTGTTATGTACTTTTATGTGCCGAGTGGAATGAGATTATCTTCAAATATGGCGAAGTTACAGACTTTTTAGCTTAACCACCCAGTGATTTTCATGCGCTCAAAAATGTTTGCACTGTAAAACTACAATTATTTGAAAAAAAAAAAAAAGAGGTATCAGCTTACTGTTAATGACATCCCAGTGATGTAGACTTTTATCTAGGGAGTAATGTTGGAGGCCCATCACAAGCTCCACCCAAAGCCGCAAACAGTCGCTGAACTGGAGGAAGCACTGCAGATGATCTGGGACAGTCTGCCACAGGGACCGATTGACGAAGTTGTTAAGAACTTCCCAAAGTGACTGAAGGCCAGGGTTAAAGCTGAAGACACTTAGAGCATTCACAGTGATTGCGAAATTCTGACATTGTTTGAATGATGTTTTTTTATTTTATTTTAGCTGAAATGATAACCTAGAATAGAACATCTGATCAGTACAGGAACTTCTGGGAAGGTGTGGCTAAGTTGCTACTTAGCAGTAATCTCTGATAGCAGATTCGGGACCCTGTTGCAGTTGTTAAAAAGGCTCTGTTACAGCTATGATCAGCTGATGAAATTCATGATGAGTTCTCATTTTATAATCTTGGTCAAGTCCCATATTTCCCTCCGTGTAACTTGTTAACATAAAGTATAGAGGTAAGAGGCATATTCAGTCTTGCTTACTGCTTTCAGGTGGCCTAAGGGATAACAAAGGATATAATTGTTATTCTTTCTGTTAATAAGGTTCCCCTTCAGTTTGAGGCCCAGGGAGGAATGTGTTCAGTGTGTCTGGAGGCTCCCTGCTGACTTCCTCACTCCTGAGGCAGTAAGAGGAAGGGTGGTGACTCAGGCAATGGATTTTTTCGGCTGGTGGGGCCTGAGCTACCCCCCAAGCCATTGAACTGGTATTGCAGCTTTGGAGGGGACCTGAGCCCAAAGGAGGGGTCCCAGGTCTCCAAGGCCCCTCCTCTCCCGTCCCCTATGACTATGCCACTGATTAAAGGCACAGCATCTTCTGATCTCCTGCCTCTAGGTCCCACTCTCATCCCTTCCTCCCCTTTATCCCCAGGTCCGTGATCTCTCTCTCTCTCCCTCCCAACTCCACTCCCCAAGTCCAACACCTCTCTTTTTCTTCCTTCCCTCCACCCCAGGTCAATTATCTCTCTCTCGCCCTCCACTTTCCTCCATCCATCCTTCTCTCCCTCAATTCAGCTTCTTTCCCCTCTCCCTATTTCCTCTTCCCCTTTGCACATTCAATATCTCGCTCTCTCAGCTTTTAGCCCTGCCCACAGTTCTCTCTCTCCCCATCCACCCCCAGCCACTCAAGGTTCGTTCTCTCTCTCTCCCCCTCCCCTACTCCCCCTCCCCGGCCACCGGAGATGCTCTCTCCCTCCGGGCCACCTGAGGTTCTCTCCTCTCTCCCCCTCTTCCTCCCTGGACCACTGGTGGCTTTCACCCTTCCCCTTCCCATCAGTTTACCTTTTCAGTTTGCAATAAATCTTTGGCCTTACAGCAGCTGTACTGAAAAGCTGCCTGCACCTGGCCTTCTCTATGACCTTTCCCAAACAGGATGTTGTGTCAGAAGGGGGCGGGATGGGTCAGAGGGAAGGCCTGGTGCAGGTCCTAGGCAGCTTTTCAGTACAGCTGCTGCTGCAGAGCCAAAGACTTACTGCAAACTGAAAAGGTAAACGGGTGGGAAGGGGAGAGAGAGCTGCTGGAGGTCCAGGGGAGGGAGGGAAGAGATGCTGGACCATACTCAGTGGGGGGAGGTGCAGGAGGGAGGCAGAAGGTCATTTTTTAAACATTCTTACGAATTACTATTAATATTCAATTATCTTAAGTATGATGAGTAAATAAGTATGTAAAATGTCTCATTGAAATTCAAAGCAGATGCTGAGAAAACGGCAAAAAACTGTTTCTGTTTTGAAGGCTCCAGTGTTTGAAACAATAGCCGCTGGATTTAAACAGCCTGATATTATTGACTGTATGATGAGTGTGCAAGCTTTCTGGGAGGTTGAAGTGGTCATTTATATTTTAAAGAGCATTGTGGCCATTATTCACTGAATTTTATTGTGGGACTTAAACAGTTACATGAGCTGTTTCCAGGAACTTTAGTAATAAAGTATAAATGACTTGGCAGAATCCAGAATCCAGACTGGATGGGCCAATTGGTCTTACTTGCCATTTGCTGTGTTACCGTATAAGGGTAGCATTTTGTATGGTAGCCCAGGTAATTTTTTATTTTATGGTCTCTTCCTTCACTTTGAAATCTCCAGCAACTGCATATTGTGCTTTTGAAATTACAAAATCATGTAATGACTAGGGCTGCATTTTGATTACAAATTTTAATTGTGATTTTATTATTTATTTATTTATTTCCCACTGCAGCTTCTTGTGACTCTGGGCAACTTAGTTAACTTTCCATTGCCCCAGGTACAAAAAAAGTACCCATATATAATATGTAAATTGCTTTGATTGTAACCACAGAAAGGAAGTACATCAAATTTCCTTCCTTTCCCTAAAGGACTGATAATCTCCCTCCCACCTCCAGATCCAGCATCTCTCTTTTTCTTCTTTCCTTCCCGCTCCTGTTCCCCCTGGTCAATTACCTCTCTCTTTCCCTTTTTCCTGGGGTTCATTCTTTCTCTCTCTCTCTCTCTGCCCCCCTCCCACCCCCACCTCCATGAGCAGTGACACTTCTTCTTCTACTTCTATCCCTCTGCCTGTCGGCGTACCTCAGGGTTCTGTTCTTGGTCCCCTCCTCTTTTCTATCTACACTTCTTCCCTTGGTTCATTAATCTCATCCCATGGCTTTTCCTACCATCTCTATGCTGATGATTCCCAAATCTACCTTTCTACCCCTGATATCTCACATTGCATCCAAACCAAAGTTTCAGCGTGCTTGTCTGACATTGCTGTCTGGATGTCTCAACGCCACCTGAAATTAAATATGACCAAAACCGAGCTTCTCATTTTCCCCCCCAAACCCACCTCCCCGCTCCCCCCGTTTTCTATTTCTGTTGATGGCTCTCTCATTCTCCCTGTCTCCTCAGCTCGAAACCTTGGGGTCATCTTTGACTCTTCTCTCTCCTTCTCTGCTCATATCCAGCAGATTGCCAAGACTTGTCGTTTCTTTCTTTACAACATCCGTAAAATCCGCCCCTTTCTTTCCGAGCACTCTACCAAAACCCTCATCCACACCCTTGTCACCTCTCGTTTAGATTACTGCAATCTGCTTCTTGCTGGCCTCCCACTTAGTCACCTCTCCCCTCTCCAGTCGGTTCAAAACTCTGCTGCCCGTCTCGTCTTCCGCCAGGGTCGCTTTACTCATACTACCCCTCTCCTCAAGACCCTTCACTGGCTCCCTATCCGTTTTCGCATCCTGTTCAAACTTCTTCTACTAACCTATAAATGTACTCACTCTGCTGCTCCCCAGTATCTCTCCACACTCGTCCTTCCCTACACCCCTTCCCGTGCACTCCGCTCCATGGATAAATCCTTCTTATCTGTTCCCTTCTCCACTACTGCCAACTCCAGACTTCGCACCTTCTGTCTCGCTGCACCCTACGCCTGGAATAAACTTCCTGAGCCCCTACGTCTTGCCCCATCCTTGGCCACCTTTAAATCTAGACTGAAAGCCCCACCTCTTTAACATTGCTTTTGACTCGTAACCACTTGTAACCACTCGCCTCCACCTACCCTCCTCTCTTCCTTCCCGTTCACATTAATTGATTTGATTTGCTTACTTTATTTATTTTTTGTCTATTAGATTGTAAGCTCTTTGAGCAGGGACTGTCTTTCTTCTATGTTTGTGCAGCGCTGCATACGCCTTGTAGCGCTATAGAAATGCTAAATAGTAGTAGTAGTAGTAGTAGTGACACAAACTTGGTGGTGAGCAGCACTAAACTCTTCTTGTGGCTGCTGGAGCTCACTGCCTCGGCCATAGATTCCACCGGTGGCCCCTCCAGTTCTCCTTGTGGATTTGCAGCTCATTTCCCTCTCTCCACCCGGGGGTTCAGCATCTGTTCCCTCCCTACCCCACCAGCCTACCTTAAAGGTGGTCTTCTGTTGGTCCCCAGCTGCGGCAGCATTGCACATACCAATACCAATGCGATACTTCTTGACCACTGTTTTCCCGATGCTAGGGTTCAACGTGGTGTACATTAATGGAAATAAAAATGAAATAAAACAACAACAATCTAGCTGAACATAACAATCAGAACAATATCAGTAAGAAAAATTAAGCCCAGACAAATAGAAATGTTTTCTTCATCTTACGAAAATAATTTTGTTCAACTTGAATCATTAATGGAAGAGAATTCCATTGTGGGGATAATAACAACTGAGAAAATAGTGTTAATTATCCTCACAAGGCACATACAACTAAAGAAAGGGGGTCTTCTCCAAAGCTCTTCCTCTGCTGTGTCCCACCTCCTTTGACACCACTACCTGTTTTTGCATAGGTGGGTCTAGGCAGAGGGAAAGCTTCAGACCAGGTTGTAGGCAGTGTATGGGCAACGCTGCCGCTGCTGGGGACCAACATAAGGCCACCTTTAAGGTAGACCAGTGTGGGTGGGGTGGGGGGGGGGGGGTGATGATAAATTGCGGATGGAGGGAAAGATGCCAGATTGTACCGAGGACAGGGGTTGGGAGTGGAAGAGAGCAAAAGAGATGTTTTGATTAGACAGGAGACTCTGCCGTATGATAAATTTTTTTTTAAATTGCAATTGATTTTTAAAAAAATCACGATCAATAATACACAGATTTAACTGCAATTAACTTGCAGCCCTATTAATTACATGAAGAGTTCAGTAGGTAGAAGGGCCATAGCGATTAGACCCAGCTTAATTTTGGTAATGGTAACTAGGTTTGCTGTAATAATGGCAAAATTAATCTTAACATTGGTGTGTAATTTTTGATACTCTCAAGATGTTATCTTTTTAATTCAATCAAAGCTATCTTTTTCCAGATAATAGTGAAAAGTCAGTTGGCGTGCTTTGAAGCCTTTTGTAACTTGTCTTATCAAGAAACTACCTGGCAGCCATAAGGGGGTAATTCTATAAAATAATTTTCACATGTATGTGGCTTGTTTGTAAGATTCTAACTGGCATAAAAAGTATGTGTATTGGTGTGGAGATGTGTACCTTTCCTGTAAGCATGTACAGGGGTGGAGTATGGGTAGATCTTATGAATACTTGCATAGATTATAAAATAAGTTAATTTATGCATGTACTTAGATAATCTTGGTGTGGACATTTGCATCTGCTGGAGTGCAGATGTGAATGTCCATTTGTGTAACATAGGTGCAGTTTCTGCTGCTTATTCTAGTATTTTAAAAAAACACCTAGGTGCCTGTCTGTTTATAAGTAAATGCCTATTCCATATCATCAAGCTGATCAATCCATAGACTGGTGGGTTGTGTCCATCTACCAGCAGGTGGAGATAGAGAGCAAACTTTTGCCTCCCTATATGTGGTCATGTGCTGCCGGAAACTCCTCAGTATGTTCTCTATCTCAGCAGGTGGTGGTCACACACAGCAGCAGCTCTGGCTAGGCCTCCAAGCCTAATTTTTAGGTTTTGTTGAGTGCCTGGGGTTGAGGGCTCTTTTGAGCAAGTGCAAACCTGGTGGTGCCAGGTCCCTCCTTTTCTCCCCCCTCCCGCTGGCTCCGTTTACAAAAAAAAAAATTTTGAACGTCCTTAAAGGCGTTTATTTCGACGTTTATTTAAGCGTCTATTGCAGCTACTCACTGGGACACCAGGTCGTTACAACTCGGAGCGGACAGCAGGTAATTTTTACCTTTTTATAGCGGGCAGGGGGTTCCCCGATTCTTCTCCTCGTGGCATATGGCGTCGGAGGGCGAGGGCGCAAAGGGTCGCTCCCCGGGTCGCTTGAGCGCTTCTAGAGGGGATGCGGGGGTCTTAAAGCCTGATTCGCCCTTGTTGGGTGACAGTTTCGTGACCGATGAATGTCCCGGTCCTTCCTCCGGCGTGGCGGTTTTTCCCGCCATAAACGCCCATCCCCCGCTCCTCGCCTCCGCCATCTTGGCCGGCCACGCGGCTCGGACGGCTTCTTCTTGGGCCGCCCTTGAGGTTGGAGACATTAATGCCATGAACGCCCTTAATTTGGGCGACGGCACAGAAGCGGCTAAAGTTAAGAGCCGTTCTTCCCGCGCGGCTCCTTCGCGGAGTTTCGCGCCGGACGCCATTTTGGATGCGCAGCATGTCTCTCCCCCGCTATTGCGAGCGCCGGTTGAGGGTGCGCCTAGGGCTGTTGCCCAGGCTGCGGAAGTGCACAGTCTGGGGGGTTTCTCCCCCGAGTTTGTTTTGCTGCTGCATCAGGCCTTCCTCCTGCACAACGCTGCCCCTGCTCCCTCGTCTGGTAAAGAGGTTGAGGTTCCCAGAGGTAAACGCCCTCGGGTTGATTCCCAGGCCTTGGAGGAATTTGTCTCCTCCGATGTAGATGAGGGCAGCGTGTCTGAGGTCTCCCAACGGTCCTTTGCGGATTCCTTGGAGGAGACGGATCCCCGCTCGGATGGAGCGGATGACCCCTCTGCAGCGCGGCTTTTTCGCCCAGAGGATTTGCCCAACCTGTTGTTACAGGCCATGGACACTTTGAAGATTTCCTCTCCGGAGGACGTCTCTCCCTCAGCCCCTGTTGGCTCTGCCATTATGCTGGGGACGAAGCGCCCGCCTAGAACCTTCCACGTGCATGATGCCATGCACACCTTAATTTCGGCTCAATGGGATGTCCCGGAAGCGAGCCTTAAAGTGGCTAGGGCTATGTCCCGCCTCTATCCTTTGGCTGTGAGTGAACGTGAGGCCTATCTGTGGCCTACCGTGGATTCTTTAATCACTGCGGTGACTAAGAAAACGGCATTGCCGGTGGAAGGTGGCACGGCCCTAAAGGACGCCGATTGGAGGCGGCCTTAAGGTCGTCCTTTGAGGCGGCTGCTTTAAGTTTGCAGGCCTCAGTTTGCGGCTCCTATGTGGCCAGGGCGTGCCTGACTATGGTGCAGCGGGCTTCCCCCTCGGATCATTCCTTGAGGGCTGATTGGCCGGCCCTGGAATCGGGCTTAGCCTATTTGGCAGACTTGCTGTATGATGTCTTGAGAGCCTCAGCTAAAGGCATGGCTCAGACAGTCTCTGCGCGGCGGTGGCTTTGGCTGAAACATTGGTCTGCTGACCACGCCTCTAAATCCCGCCTGGCTAGATTGCCTTTTAAAGGCAAGCTGCTCTTTGGGGTCGAGCTGGACAAAATCGTGACCGATCTCGGCACGTCTAAGGGCAAGAAGTTACCAGAGGTCAGGGCTCGGGCTAGTGCTCGTCCCGGTACCTCCAGAGGACGGTTTCAGGAAGCCCGTCGGTACCGCCCGGGCAGGTCGGGTTCTTCTGCCCCCTCTTCCTTTAAGAGGAATTTCTCCCCCAAGCAGCATTCCTTTCGCAGAGACCGCCGTCCCGGAGGTGCTCCCTCCGGTCCTCCCCCAGGGTCTCGTACCCAATGACGGGGTCTTGGTCCACGCCCCAGTGCAGATTGGAGGACGGCTGTCCTCGTTTCTGGGCGAGTGGACCACAATAACTTCAGACGCTTGGGTGCTGGAAGTCATCAGAGACGGCTACAAGCTAGAGTTCTGCCGACCCTTAAGAGACGGGTTTGTACTCTCTCCCTGCAAGTCTCCGGTCAAAGCTGTGGCAGTGCAGCAGACTTTGGACAATCTGATCCGCCTGGGTGCGGTCGTCCCGGTGCCAGAAAATCAGCTTGGCAAGGGGCGTTACTCCATTTACTTTGTGGTACCAAAGAAAGGAGGTTCTGTCCGGCCTATCCTCGACCTCAAAGGGGTCAATCGGGCCTTGAAAGTGCGGCACTTTCGCAGGGAGACTCTCCGCTCTGTTATAGCGGCAGTGAAGGCAGGGGAGTACCTGGCATCCTTGGACATCAAGGAAGCATACTTGCATATTCCCATCTGGCCTCCTCATCAACGCTTTCTGCGTTTTGCAGTCCTGGGCCGACACTTCCAGTTCAGAGCCCTCCCGTTCGGGTTGGCTACTGCTCCGCGGACCTTTTCCAAAGTAATGGTGGTCATAGCGGCCTTCCTGCGAAAGGAAGGAGTCCAAGTCCATCCTTATCTGGACGACTGGTTGATCCGAGCCCCCTCTTATGCAGAGTGCGGCAAAGCTGTGGACCGGGTAGTTGCTCTTTTGAGCTCCCTGGGATGGATCATTAACTGGGAGAAGAGCCAGCTGCGCCCGACTCAGTCCCTGGAGTATCTGGGAGTTCGATTCGACACCCAAGTGGGCAGAGTGTTCCTGCCAGACAATCGGATTGTCAAACTTCAGGCTCAGGTGGACCAGTTCCTAGTAGCCTCTCCTCTTCGGGCTTGGGACTATGTGCAGCTGTTGGGCTCTATGACGGCCACGATGGAAGTAGTGCCCTGGGCCAGGGCTCATATGAGACCACTACAACACTCCCTGCTGCAGCGCTGGACTCCGATGTCGGAGGATTATGCTGTGCGCCTTCCCTTGGATCCAGCAGTGCGCAAGGCGCTGAGCTGGTGGATGCAGACAGACAAGTTGTCTGCGGGAATGCCTCTGGTGACCCCAGAGTGGATTGTCGTCACGACGGACGCCTCGTTGTCGGGCTGGGGAGCCCACTGCTTGGGAAGGACAGCGCAGGGGCTCTGGTCTCCTGCAGAGGCAAAGTGGTCTATCAACCTCCTGGAACTCAGAGCCATTCGGTTGGCGCTTTTGGAGTTCATCCCGGTACTGGTGTTGAAGCCTGTACGGGTCCTGTCGGACAATGCCACGGCTGTGGCCTATGTCAACCGCCAGGGAGGTACCAAGAGCGCCCCTCTAGCCAAGGAGGCTATGAATCTTTGCCAGTGGGCGGAAGCGAACCTGGAGCAGCTTTCAGCGGCCCACATTGCCGGAGTCATGAATGTCAAGGCGGACTTTCTCAGTCGCCATACCTTGGAGCCCGGAGAGTGGCAGCTATCTGCTCAGGCGTTCTTGGACATCACGAAGCGCTGGGGCCAGCCGAGCCTAGATCTGATGGCGTCATCGGCCAATTGCCAAGTGCCGCGCTTTTTCAGCAGAGGACGGGACCCTCGATCCCTGGGAGTAGATGCTCTTCTCCAACAGTGGCCGACACAAGAGCTCCTCTATGTGTTCCCGCCCTGGCCCATGTTGGGCAGGGTGCTAGACCGGGTGGCAAAGCATCCCGGCAGGGTAATCCTGGTGGGTCCGGATTGGCCCAGACGTCCCTGGTATGCGGACTTGATCAGGCTCTCAGTCGACGATCCTCTGCGGCTGCCAGTGGAGCACGGCCTGTTACATCAGGGTCCCGTGGTGATGGAGGATCCCTCCCCCTTTGGTCTTACGGCCTGGCTATTGAGCGGCAGCGTCTGAGGAAGAAGGGCTTCTCAGACAAGGTCATCGCCACTATGCTGAGAGCGAGGAAGCGCTCTACTTCTACTGCTTACGCCAGGGTTTGGCGTATCTTTGCAGCGTGGTGTGAAGCAGGCTCACTTTCTCCCTTCACTGCTTCAATTTCTTCAGTGTTGGCGTTCCTGCAAGAAGGTCTGGAGAAAGGCCTGTCGCTCAGTTCCCTTAAAGTCCAGGTAGCGGCTCTGGCTTGCTTCAGGGGCCGCCTGAAGGGTGCTTCCCTGGCTTCGCAGCCAGATGTGGTGCGCTTTCTCAAGGGAGTTAATCACCTGCGCCCTCCTCTGCACTCAGTGGTGCCTGCGTGGAATCTCAACCTGGTGCTAAGAGCATTGCAGAAGCCGCCGTTTGAACCCTTGTCGAGGGCATCTCTGAAAGACCTGACGTTGAAAGCAGTCTTTTTGGTGGCTATCACTTCAGCCAGAAGAGTTTCCGAGCTCCAGGCGCTCTCATGTCGAGAGCCTTTTCTGCAGTTCACTGAGGCAGGAGTGACTATTCGCACAGTGCCTTCCTTTCTGCCCAAGATTGTTTCTCGCTTCCATGTGAATCAGCAGCTCTGTCTCCCTTCCTTTCGTAGGGAGGACTACCCAGAGGAGTACTCTGCTCTTAAATATCTGGATGTGAGACGAGTCATCATCAGATACTTGGAAGTGACCAATGATTTCCGGAAATCGGATCATCTGTTTGTCCTGTTTGCAGGTCCTCGTAGGGGTCTGCAGGCTGCTAAGCCTACAGTGGCAAGATGGGTCAAGGAAGCCATTGCAGCGGCTTATGTGACCGCGGGGAAGGTGCCGCCTCTCCAGCTGAAGGCTCACTCCACGAGAGCTCAGGCGGCTTCGATGGCAGAGGCCGGATCCGTCTCCTTGGAAGAGATATGCAAGGCGGCAACTTGGGCTTCGGCTCATACATTCTCCAAGCATTACCGTTTGACTGTGGCTGCACGGGCGGAGGCCCGGTTTGGAGCTTCAGTATTAAGGTCAGGGATTTCAATGTCCCGCCCTGGGTGAGTACTGCTTCGGTACATCCCACCAGTCTATGGATTGATCAGCTTGATGATATGGAAGGTAAAATTATGTATAATCATACCTGATAATTTTCTTTCCATTAATCATAGCTGATCAATCCATAGCCCCTCCCAGATATCTGTACTGTTTTTATTCTGGTTGCATTTCAGGTTCAAGTTTAGTCTTCAGTTACTTCAGGAAGACTTCGTGTTCAAGTTTTTTTTCACTTGGATTCTTCAAGAGTTAAGACGAGTTTGTGTTACAGTGAGCTGCTGCATTCCTCTCCCCTCCGTTTTACGGGGCTGGATTGAGACTTAAAATTCTGCCGGCACTCCCTCCCGCTTCGTGCGGCTGTAGGGCAGCTTTGTACCCCTCCCGCTTCGGCGGTGTTAGGGTCAGTCAGCTCCTCCCGCGGTTGCGGTTGCAGGATAAGCCAGATCCCCCCGCATCGGCGGGTGTGGTGTCCCTCCCCCGCTCCGCGGGGATGAGCTGGACGGATTCCCCTCCCCCACTTGTGTGGGGATGAGCTGGGTTAATTCCCCTCCCCCGTTTCGGCGGTGGTGAGCTGGGCAGAGTGTCCCTTTGTGGGTGTAATTCTCTAAGTGCTGAGTCCTGCGGATGGAGCTTTGATATCGACATACTGAGGAGTTTCCGGCAGCACATGACCACATATAGGGAGGCAAAAGTTTGCTCTCTATCTCCACCTGCTGGTAGATGGACACAACCCACCAGTCTATGGATTGATCAGCTATGATTAATGGAAAGAAAATTATCAGGTATGATTATACATAATTTTACCATTGCCCTCTTAAACTAGGTGCCCCCATATAAAATTATGACTCTCTTTATGTCTGTGTTTTCTTTTATAGGATGTCTACAAACCCGTTGTGAAACCACAAGAAGTAAGGCTTGATCCTGCCCAAGGCAAGTATGTTCAGAGATGGTGAAATACTACACATTCTTGCATTTAAATTTAAATGTACTTTTGTTATTGATTGTACTTAACTAATTATATGGTTATTTTGCTGGTTTGCCTTTCAGCGAAAGGTGACAAGCATAGTAGTCAGATGTTTAACCACAGAATAAATGAGATGGTAAAGTGGAAGGCCTTGAATAAAGGAGCATGCTTGTGTTTTAGTAATACAGTATGTTTAGTTGGTGAAATAAGTGCTTATGAAAAGATTGACAACACTAGGCACCAGGTTGTCTTCCATTTGTCCAAGGACCATGTCCAGCAAGGGCTGCGGCAGTGCAGGTGTCCTTGTGCCACCTTTTCGGCATGTCACTTCTGTACCAGAAGGACTCCCTTCAAAGGAGGGAGAGTAGTTCACTTTCTACGCCTATGCTAATATTTGTCAAACATTAAACATGGAACCCATTGGAGGTGTGGACCAATGAAGTCTCTGTGGATGGCCTGCCCAGATCATGACCCCAAACGTGTTTTGAAATTTAATTTGGTGTCGCAGCCACAGTTTGCTGCTGCGTGGCTAGAGCAGTGCCAGGTAGTGCCAGACTGTGACAGTAGGTTTACCGCTGTGGACACAAGTCCCATGTGAATTTGAGAACTGCAGCTCATTTCACATAGCAGGACTGTCAAAAGTGACATGAACACAGCTTCATAGCATTTGGCCAATTCCCTTGAGCTATCCAGTCCCTCACAGTAGCAAGCATCTGTAAAAGGAAACCAGGTAACAAAAAGAAATCATTTCAGAGGAGTTGATTGAAGGACACAGTTTGCAGGAATGAGTGCCCCATTCCCCCCCCCCCCCATCCTTTGCATTCGATGTGGAGTACATTGTTCAGTTGTGTGCTGAAAGAGACTATTTCACCTCTTCTCGTGCCACATAGGTACTCACTTCTCAGGGGGATTGGGAATAGTAATGTTGATGAGGCAGCAGTCATGATGAGAATAATGGTCCATGTGTCTATACAATTAGCCAGGTCTAGTAATACAGCACAGAGCAAGGGTCCTGTTCTCCCAGCTACTAGGGTATGCAGGCATGTTCAGGTGTATTTTACATAGGCATTATTATAATCTTTGTTTTATTCTCCATTCCTTTATGAGTAATTCTTAACATTGTATTAACTTTATTGGCTGTTGCCACACATTGACCTGATGATTCCAAAATCCTTGCATTCGTTTTGTCCTGTCTTTCTTTTTTTTTTTTTTTTTCTTGGAAAGTACCCTAGAGACCTCTCATACTTCTAGCTCCTTCTTTACCTGTTTTTAAATCTATGCTGAAAGCTCACCTTTTCACTACTGCCTTTGGCACCTAACTGCTACTCATTTGCTCTCCTCCTCCCTGTTCCTCTCTACCCTGTAATTCCCTTGCCTATAATGTCTTGTCTATCTGTTTTACCTAGATTGTAAGCTCTTTGAGCAGGGACTGTCTCTCTGTGTCAAGTGTTCAGCGCTGCGTGCGTCTGGTAGCGCTATATAAATGCTATTAGTAGTAGTAGTATAGTACTTGTGTACTACTGAGGGAGTGGGAGTGATCTTGGCTGGAATACAAAATCCATATGTGAGGAATTGTGGGGAGAAGTGCGGAGGGCATGGGGACAGATTGATAGGATATCGACACTGGCGCCTTTGAGATGGGAGCCAAAATTTGGGGCAGGGAGAGAAAATACCATATTTGCGCGGTGGGAGCAAGTGGGTATCATGAATTTCCGTGCTGTGCTGCAGTGGGGGGGAGGGTGAAGAGTTTTTTGATATACTGTGCTCCATGTATGGTCTGCCCGGGGGGGGGGGGGGGGGTGAGACACATCCTTTCCTATATACAGATTCAACATTTTGTGGAGACATTGGGTTGGGGGAGGGGGAACCCTCAGGAGACGGAAAGTCTGGAAAATCTATGGCTTTTGTTGAGGAAGGTGCCCAGACCAATATCAGGGATATATAAATATTTTAGGGGATGTGATCCCAGACCATTTGGCTTTCAGGGGGCCTGGGAGGAAGATTTAAATTACTGTTTTTCTGATCAGGAGTGGGAAGTTATTTGTGGGGAGGTTCAGAAAGCTTCGGTATGTGTTTTGGTACAGGAAAATGCATATAAAGTCTTATCCAGATGGTATTACACACCTGAGAGATTGAAGCGGATGTACCCTGGTACATCAGACATATGCTGGAGGTGTAAATCCCAGCTGGGTTCTTTTCTACTACTACTACTATTTAGCATTTCTATAGCGCTACAAGGCGTATGCAGCGCTGCACAAACATAGAAGAAAGACAGTCCCTGCTCAAAGAGCTTACAATCTAATAGACAAAAAATAAATAAAGTAATCAAATCAATTAATGTGAACGGGAAGGAAGAGAGGAGGGTAGGTGGAGGCGAGTGGTTACAAGTGGTTACGAGTCAAAAGCAATGTTAAAGAGGTGGGCTTTCAGTCTAGATTTAAAGGTGGCCAAGGATGGGGCAAGACGTAGGGGCTCAGGAAGTTTATTCCAGGCGTAGGGTGCAGCGAGACAGAAGGCGTGAAGTCTGGAGTTGGCAGTAGTGGAGAAGGGAACAGATAAGAAGGATTTATCCATGGAGCGGAGTGCACGGGAAGGGGTGTAGGGAAGGACGAGTGTGGAGAGATACTGGGGAGCAGCAGAGTGAGTACATTTATAGGTTAGTAGAAGAAGTTTGAACAGGATGCGAAAACGGATAGGGAGCCAGTGAAGGGTCTTTTCTACATATATGGTGGACCTGCCCAAGAGTGGTTCCCTTCTGGCAGGTTGTTATGAAAGCATTAGTAATATTGATTGAATCATCATTGGTGTGTAGTCCTGTGGTATGCCTCTTGGGTTTGCATAACGAGCGGGATTCTTGGGAGAAGAGCAAATGGCTGCGGTGGGGGTTGGCAGCAGCCAAGTGCCTTATAGCACAGTATTGGAAGAAGGTAGACCCCCCGACATTGAGTGATTGGAAATGCAAATTGGGTCAGTTAATACAAATGGAGCGCCTTACGGCTTATCGCAGAGATGGGGTTCTGCGACATAAGGGTGGGTGGGCTCGATTCCAACAGTGATTACTACGCATTTAGGCTGATGGAGAATTAGAGGATGTTGATGGGCTTGGAAGGGGAGGGTTAAGGGGGGGAGGGGGTGAGAGAGCGTGCCTCAAAGAACCAAGGGGCATTCAGAAGTTATGAAGGGGTTGGAGGGTTGGGAGGGGGGTGGCGCATATTATTGGTGCACAGTCTATTTGGGGTGTGGAAGTTGTTTAAGGGACTAATTTATAACAAATAATGGAGAGGAGTTCAACTAGCTGATAAGCTTGAGTGTGCTGTATTAGTCTAGAAATTGTTAGCCCCTGTGTGGGCATGAATGTGCAGGATGTCCTCTTTCTGAAAGTTAACTGTTGCAAAATTATTATAATAAAAATTTAAAGTGGAAAAAAAGAGCTTACAGGAGAGCAAAGTATATTAATTGGGACCTTCTATTAAACCCATCAAAATCAGCTGCTAACAAAGAAGAGATTGCCTTTTGTGTTTTGAGACTTTAGTGGGAATAAAGAATTGATTCAGATCATGAGAAAAAGTTGGGAAATCATGTAGTTGCATCCTGCATTTAGAGATATCCCATTAAGGATTTCATTCACACATAGTTGAATGAAGAATTTATTAGTCTGGCAGTGCACCAGAAGAAAAAGAGAGATATGTTATGTGGACATTTCAAAAGTGGGGTTTGTCAGATTTGTAAGTTGACCATACAAGGAAATGGGTTTGTGAATCCTAAGGATGGCAAAAAATATTACTTGATAGATTTCACAACCTGCAGGACTGAATTTGTAATTTATAACATTGTTTGGCCCTGTCAAAAACTTTATATAGGGATGACGAGCTTAGACAATGGATGTGTGATCATAATTCAAATCTGAAAAGAAAAAGACTGCAAGAACCAATGGTAACTCATTGCATTGAGAATCAGCATATTTTGAATGACACCATCCCAGCCAATTTGAGAGGTGGTGATTTGTTTAAAGCAGAGATAAACCTTTTGGATTCATAAGCTTGGTTGTCTTGAACCCAATGGATTGAATAGTTGCATTTATTGGAGTATATTTTGAAAATTCATTTCTGTAGTAGAAAGTACACAGTCATTGTAAAAGTGCGGGCATCGACACTTTTTATGATTGACTGCAAACCATTTTTATTCCAATCATTTAAAAAAAATATAGCACTTTAACAACCTGCAGCCACAGGGTGGCAGCATTGGATTATGTTCAAGAAAATTTGTGTATTTACAAGTAAAAGAACACTAGATGGTAGCAGTTTCATTACACAGGAGCTGGCGTTTTAGTTAAATAAGTGCCATTTTTAAAATCAGCCTGGATTCAGTTAATACAATGCAGAGTGAGTATGTATTTTCATCTGGAGACTTTCTAGCATTCCAGCAGAAGTTAATGTTGAATAATTTGCTTAGAGCATCAGGATAAAATCTGTAGTTTATGCTTTGATTAGTCTATGACACTCTTGATGTTGTACATAGATCTTACATGAGAATATTAAGAATGATGTCTAGTGATTAGCTTTAGTGAGACCCTTGAAAATATTCATATAGAGAAGATGAGTAAGATCTTAGATTGTACTTTTTAACAATTATGTGTTTGTAGCTTTAAAACAAGATTGTGAGCATTGGCGTTAGAGAGCTGCACGGGAACGGGGTTTGCGGGATTCCCGTGGGAATGGAAGCAGTTCTGTGGGGTTCCCGTGGGGACGGAAGCAGTTCCTGTGGGGTCCCCGCGGGGACGGAAGCAGTTCCTGTGGGGTCCCCGCGGGGACGGAAGCAGTTTCTGTGGGGTTCCCGCGGGGATGGAAGCAGTTCTGTGGGGTTCCCGTGGAAGTATAAGCTACACCTGCACCAGCCTCTCATCTACCGAGTACAAAGTTCTTTGAGTGCTGTCTCCTCCTCCTCTTCCCCCTTGCTTTAACAGCACAAATGTAGAAAGTCTTCCATTAAGGAGGTGGTAGAGACACAAATGATGATGGAATTCAAAAAGGCATGGGATGAACACAGAGGATCTCTAATTAGAAAATGGAAGTTATAAAAAACCTAACCTTAAATGGCTGCATGTATGTGGATGTGTGAAGTAATGCTTAGATGGCAACTCTGGCTGTGATTAACTAGGGCCAATACCGGGCAGACTTGTATGGTCTATGTCTAATATATGGAATTCTGGTTTAGGATGGGCTGGAAAGGGCTTAGACAGCAACTTCAGTGGCTGGAACATAAGGACAGTTCTGGACAGATTTTTATGATCTGTGTCCCATAAATGAGAAGACGCATAGACTGGAGTGGGCTTCAACGACAACTCCAGCAGTTGGAACATAAGGATAGGGCCAGATAGACTTTTATGGTCTGTGTTCCAGAAACACAAAAAAAAGACCATAATCAAGTATATAATATCACATTCGTTGATTTAATCATGAATTGATAATGAGTGTGACTATTGGGCAGACTGGATGGACCATTCAGGTCTTTATTTGCTGTCACTTACTATGTTACAATGAATCCTCTTTGCTACCAGGCTGATGAGCAGACCTCAGCTCTGACACAGGCAAGAGCATTGGATGTCACCTGACCTACTCACGCTTGCATGTGGTGACCTCTCAGCACACAGTGCCAGTAAATCAGAGACAAATCTTACATGTACACATCAGAGTGTTCCAAGTTTCAGCTTCCATTCCTTCCTTGCCTACAGTGCTGTGGCTCAAATCCAGAGAGAGACTGAGGGAGCTGACTGGAATTTTCTTTTATGTACCATTAAATTCTTACAACGATGTGTGGGGATGGGATACATTTGTGCGGGGACGGATTACATTTTTGCAGGGACGGGTGGGGATGGGTAAGATTCCAGCGGGGACGGGTGGGCACGGGTAAGATTTCAGCAGGGACGGGCGGAGATGGGTAAGATTTCTGTCCCCGTGCAACTCTCTAATTGGCGTGCTTTGAAAAAGACAGAATTTGTGTTTAGCATGCTTTAAGTCAGTTTGTGAATACACTTATAAGGAGATAGTATTTATGTTCTAGTATGATGTGGTGTGGAGCTCTTTAAAAATGTCCTCTGTATGAATGTTTTGGGAAATTTAGCATCTGGTTATGGTATTCAGTACTTTAACAATATTCAGCAGTTTTTTTTAGTTTTTAGTGTTTATATCTGGTTCAACAGCGCTGTTAAGTTGAAAGATATAAAAAGTCTGGGTATTCAAATTTGGAAAATGTGGACCCAGAGAGCATTTGGATTTATTGCATATTTTTAAAGAGACTGCATCAATATTGGGCATGCTTTAGTTTAATGTTCATCTTAAAGACAATGGTTTTCAATTAATGTATTGAATGCCAATCAGCAGATAAGCAATATTTCTTAAGATTTTTTTTTTTTTTTTTTGGGGGGGGGGGGGGGGGGGGGAGACATGTCTAACATCCATATTTTGCCTCTGGCGATATAAAACATTAAAAAAATTCATAAATAGAATTTACAAGATAATTTATAGATAATTTTTTTGGACCTGTAGTGTCTAGCAATGGTATATTTTAAACAATGCTATCAGAGTGTTTTATAGATTTGATTACTTATATGAAATTAGACATTATAGTTTTCTGACATTTAATTACAAGATTTAATATTTATTAAAAAGGTAATTGTATATTTACCAGGAGGTGTATGAATATGTTTTATTCTTGATTGTTGGTATATAATAGTTGTATGACTAATTTAAAGATCATGTGGCTGGAATTTTACCATGGGAACTATCTCTTATTAAGATTGAATAAGTTCATACATTTTATAAGATTGCCTATTTATTTCTATATTTTGTTATTTCAGATAAAGTCAGCTTTGACTGAATTAAGCAATATTGTGGTCTGATTATGTCAACGGTAAACCCCAGATGAAGTCCGCTTTTTTTTTTGTGGGGGGGGGGGGGTGGGGGAAACGGGTCCCGTTGGGATTATATTTGGACATGTGACCAGTTGACCTCTGAATGGATATTTAGAGTGTACAGAAGTTTTGTACTGGAAACTAATGAATAATTTTTACAGGAAGAGATTTTGGAATAAATTTTAAAAAACGTTCATATATATATGCAATCCATTGTTTGAACTCATCAGTAAGATTTTTTAAGCTATGAAGGTTTTGTAGATTGGATTTTGGGGTTTTTGTGTATTTAGCATTTATTGGGATGGACTACGGGATCCTTATGTTCTTGAAATGGATGGAGTAACTATTTACTCCATTATTCTTCTGGGTGAGAACTCTTCTTTGCTAACACAGCAATCTCCTCAGTATGGTCTCTACCATCTTCTTGATTGGAGCCCAACAGGAAGAAATTTTGCAATGGCAGGAAAATTGCAGGATGCAGCTTCTTCTTACAAGGCCAAGGCTGAACATTTCAATTTTAGAGCTCCTGAAGAAGATGGGTAGCACATTTCCTGTTGTCTCTGCTGAGGAGCTTCCCTCCCTGTTTTCAGCCACTTCTCAGCATGGCAGCAGCCTTGGAACCTGCTGATGTGTTTTTTGTTGAGGTTCAAAGGGTCACACTCTTTGTAGCCTAGGCATCTGCGAACATCTCAGATGTACATCACTTGACTTCTTACCATCGGAAGAGGAAAAAAGTCTGATTCTTCTGGAATGAAATGCCACCCTTAGAAGGAAGAGAATTTGGGCAACATCTGCTCCAAAACCTGGGAGATGCTGCTCTGTGGGGCTTGAGAGGAATTGGAGAACTGAGCCCTCAGGATTAAACTCAGGTTCCAAATTGTAGTCTTTCATTCTCCGCTTCCTGGAGGACTGCATCCCACCCAGAGGAGCTTCTGTGACTCGGTCATAGAGTCAGTCTCTGCCCTCTGGGGGACTTGTGAATTTATCTTCATCCCATATCTCTTCTAGAGGAAAAATACTTGAAGGATGGACATAAGTCTCCTATGCATTACCATGCGCTGTGTCGCCTGAAAAGGAGAATGCCCTATTCTTCCAGTGGCCAAGAATGTGGAAGAGAATGGAAGGGATCTGTGGAATCATCTGGCTGGGGAACAGAAATACTATATATATTTTTTTTATCATAGATGCTTATCCAAGGCAGTCAAAAGGCTCGATGTCAATCCCAGTATGGGAGTTCTGAGCAGATCTTTCCCCTGCACATCTCATGGACTTGGTTTGGAAAACTTCCAGCTTCACTTTTGCACCCTTTGTTCTGGGCTAAGGTGGACTGTGGGGAAGACTCCAGTCAGTCCTGCTCTTCATGCCTTTTGCCTCTAGGACTAGAGAGCCAAGAAGCTCCTGGCCGAAAACCAGCCTTTGCCTTGGCCATAGCTATTTCACGGTGGAAGCAGATTGTCCTGGGCCTGTGCCACAGGAACCATTCTTTGTAGCTGCACCACTCCTTGCATTCATCCACTTGCTGGAGATGGAGAATAGTGGACTTTCTGGCTGCACTAGGCTCTGTAAAGAGGCCAAGTAGCTCTCCATTTCTTAACATAGAAACACAATAGCAGATAAGAGCCAAATGGCCCATCCAGTCTGCTCATCCACCGCAACCACTATCTTGTCCTTTCCCTAAGAGATCCCACATGCCTGTTCCATGTTTTCTTAAATTCAGACACAGTCCTCGTCTCCATCACCTTCAGCGGGAGGCGATTCCATGCGTCCACCACCCTTTCCATGAAAAAGTACTTCCTTAGATTACTCCTGAGCCTATAACCTTTTAATTTCATCCTAAGCCCTCTCATTCCAGAGTTTTCCTTTATTTGGTACATTAATGTCACAGAGGTATTTAAACATCTATCACATCCCCTCTCTCCTGCCTTTCTTCCAAAGTATACATATTGAGAGCCCTGTCCCCGTACGCTTTATGAAAGAGACCACTGACCAATTTTGTAGCTACCCTCTGGACCATCCTGTTTATATCTTTTTGTAGGTGCAATCTCCAGAATTGTGCACATTATTCTAAATGGGCCTCACCAAAGACTTATACAAGGACATTATTGCCTCTTTTTTTTTTCTGCTGGCTATTCCTTTCCGTATGCTCCTGAGCATTCTTCTGGCTTTGACCATCGCATTTTCTACCTGTTTGGCCACCCTGAGATCATCAGACACAATTGTCCCCCAAGTCTCCCTCTTCTTTCCTACACAGAAGTACTTCACTACCTATACTATACCGTTCCCTTGGATTTTTGCAACCTAAGTGTATGACCCTGCATTTTTTAGCATTAAATCTGAGTTGCCAATTGCTGGACCATTCTTCAAGCATTGTCAGATCCCTCTGCATACTATCCATGTCCTCCGGGGTGTCTACCCTATTACCATGTTTGGTATCATCCGCAAAGAGACAAACCTTACCAGACAGTCCTTCTGCAATATTACTTACAAAGATGTTAAAAAGAGCCGGCCCAAGGACCGAACTCTGCGGTACACCACTGATAACATCCTTTTGCTTGGAGCAAACTCCATTTACCTCTACCCTCTGTCTCCTTCCACTTAACCAGTTTTTAACCCAGTTGGTCACTTTAGTACCCACACTGAGGGCACTCGGTTTATTTATCAGTCAGCTGTGTGGAACCATGTCAAAGGCTTTGCTAAAATCCAAGTACACCACATCAGCTTTCCTCCCACGTCCAACTGTTTGGTCACCCAGTCAAAGAAATCAATTAGATTTGTCTGACAAGATCTGCTTCTAGTGTGACCATTCTGCCTTGGGTCCTGCAGTCCATCTGATTCTAGAAATCTCATAGTCCTCCTCTTTGTCAGGTTCTCAGGTTCAGAGCCCGCGGGGCCGGGCTCTGGAGCAAGCGTGAGCCCTTGGGCTGCTGACGAGGAGCGACAGCAGCAGGCAAAACCCACCAACCAACACTGGGCAAGCACACCGGCACCGGCAGGACTGCAGGCTCCGCCCAGCGAGCCGGAGCACAAGGACTGGAATCCCCAGGACGGAGGACACAGGACTGGAACACTGGACTGGAACACACACCGGACCGGAACACAGTGGACTGGTCCATACAGCTTCACCTGCACTTAGCCACTGCCCCCCCCCCCAAGAGTTGAGCCCTTGGGTTTGAGTGACCGGCAGGACTTACCAGATACCGGATGACACAGGGACCAGGACTGGAAACAGAAGTACTCCTAAATCCTAAACTGATCTAAGTGCTCCCAAGCCCTAAACCAACAGAAGTGTTCCTAACAGTAAACTAACAGAAGGACTTCCTACGCCCTATACTAGCAGGAGTGCCCCTAGGCACTGACCTAACAGGAGTGCTTCTCACAGCACCAAAAGGAAAAGCAGGGGAGTTACAAGGGAAAGGCAGGGAAGCTAAACACATAAGCTAATAAAGGTGCTTCCTAAGCACCAAACTTCAGCAGACCTAACACAGGTGCACTGAGCACCAAGCTACAGAAGCTCTACAACTCTAAACTAACTAGGGTGCTCCCACGCACCAAACAACCAGAAGAGCTTCTAGCACTAAAAGGGAAGACAGGGGAGCCACTAGGGAAAAAACAGGGACGCTAAACACGTAAGCCAAAAGTGCTTTCAAAGCACCAAACACAAACAGCAAAGACTGCAATGCTCCCAACAGCACAAACACCAGAAGTACTTCTAACAGCCAAATCTGCAGTGTTCCTAACAACACCAAACCCTGAAGTACTTCTATCAGCAACAGAGCTTCCAAAGCCCTACACACAGCAATGCTTCCAAAGCACCAAGAGGGAAAAGCGGGGGAACCACAAGGGAAAAGCAGGAAAGCTAAACACACAGTCACAAGTGCACACTGCACTAACACTAACCTGGACCTAAAGCAAGTAGCAAAAGCAAACGTTGCAAAGTACCTGAAGGGAAGAACACCACTTCCTTATCAAGGCCCTCCATGATGATGTCACACTCCCTAGACCCAGGCAGACAGCACCCTGAAACCCAGAGAGGCCCAACCCACACCAGTGCAGCACCGTGAAGCACTTGAAGCCAGTACATCCAAAGAGAGGTAGAGCTAACTCAGTCCACCCACACAGCTGTAGCAAAGTGAAACAATTAGAGTCATGCTGCTGGAAGCTGCCAGCATAGAGAGTGAGAGCTAGCTCAGAAAGGACAGACAGAAGAAACGGAAGTCAGCTAAGAAGCTGACCACCAGGAAAAAGGTAAGTTTGAGAGGGGTCCTGACCACGATCATAACACTCTTTAGAAGCATTTCCGCTAGTTTACTCACCACTGAGATCAGACTGACAGGTCTGTAATTCCCAACCTCCTCCTTAATTCCACTCTTGTGTAGAGGGACCACATCCACCCTTCTCCAGTCCTCTGGAACCACTTCGGACTCTAAGGAAGCATTGAAGAGGTCAGACAACAGACCTGCCAAAACTTCCCTGAGTTCTTTGAGCACCCTTGCATGTATCCCATCAGGCCCCATCACTTTATCTTTAGTTTAGCTATCTCCTCACGAACACAGTCTTCTGAGAATTGGTCCTGGTCTACTGAACATCCATTCCCATTAGCATTTGTTTTCTGCAGTCCTATTCCCGGCCTTTCATCCATGAACACAGAACAGAAATAATTGTTAAACAGTTCAGCTTCTATCCTTATCAGCTTTTACATGTTCCTGCCCTTGAGCCTCACTGTGCCATTTTGGTACTTCCTCCTATCACATATGTAAAAAATGTCTTGTCCCAAGTTTTACCATACTGGCTATCTTTTCTTCCTTATGTATCTTTGCTTTCCTGACAGCTTTTCCAGCTTCTCTTAGCTTTTCAAGATATTTTTGCCTGTCTTCCTTATTCTGCATCATCTTGTAACTTATGAAGGCTAACCTTTTTTCTCTTATCTTTTCAACTACTACATTAGAGAACCAAAGCAGCCATCTTTTCCTCTTACTTTTACATACTTTTCCAACATGAAGGGTTGTCGCCTTTAAATGAGCTACTTTCAGTTTTAACCACTGTTGTTCTACTTCCTTCATCTGTTTTCATGCAACTAACTCTTCCTTGAGATATTCCCCCATCTTGGCAAAGCTAATTCTTCTGAAGTCTAGAACCTTCATTCTTGAATAAGCTCTCGTCTCATGTGTCTTAATATTGAAACACACCATACGATGATTGCTATAAGCCATATGATCACCTACCATAACATCAGAAACACTCTCCCCATTTGTAAGCACCAGGTCCAGAATAGCTTAGTTCTGCGTGGGTTCCTTTACCAAATGTTGTAACAATTCTTCCTGTAGAGAATCCAGGATCCCCTTGCTTCTAGACAACCCTGAAGCAGGGACACCCCAGTCAATGTCCGGCACCCTGTTAATCTGAAATCAGTAACAGCACCTCATAAAAAGAAACATTCAGCTCAAAGCAACAACAATTGGAAATTGGCTTTCAAACTTGACTGCAATCTAAATAGAATTATTTGAAGGGCATAGGTAGTGGATTGGTCAGTCTATTTAG
The DNA here is from genome assembly GCF_901765095.1 of Microcaecilia unicolor. Classification (NCBI taxonomy): domain Eukaryota; kingdom Metazoa; phylum Chordata; class Amphibia; order Gymnophiona; family Siphonopidae; genus Microcaecilia; species Microcaecilia unicolor. The sequence continues at coordinate 75,088,151 of NC_044033.1, forward strand.
GAAGTGTCACCCTTGGGATTGGTGAGCTGAGGGGCAGGGTGGGAGGGCCTAAAGAACCAAAGATCTGTGAACTGTGCTAGCTGTGAAACCAGTTTGCAATGCTGAATTAAACACTTCTGCTATTCAACAAAACCTGCCTATGAGATCAAGTGACTTTTAGCTATGGCTAGATAAAAGGTGGGGGAGGGGCAGGAGGCTAGTGCAAAATACTTTAAGGAAATAAAAGTATGAAAACCACAGATAAATATCTAATTTCTACCAAGACCAATGGGAAACAAATATCAGAGATTTAACAGTTTTTAAGATGCAGTGCACAGGTTCAGATCAAGATAAATTTTTTTTTGGAATAAGCAATGAAAGTTTAGAGAAACAGAACAGAATTCCACAAATCACAACACAAGGGTAAGAATTAGCAAGGTAGATATAAGGAGAGAATGCAGAAATATGGCTTGGCTCCAACCGCAAGGCAGATCTCAAAGACCACATGCTAGGTCTTAGCTTCAGAGTTGCCAGATGTCTGAACATTCCCCAAACCAATTTGTGGCCAAACGTAGCCCAGGTACCTGAGGGGGGATCCCCCTCGGAGCTGCCTGAGGAATAGGGGGGGTCCCCCTTGAGGTGAGGAGGGCAAAAAAGCAACCAACGGGGAGGGAAGGGGGATGGACACCAACTGGCATGGCAAAAAAACCAACAACCTGCGATTGTGAAAACTGCCTGCGGCAAGTTTAAAAGAACCAACTAATTCCGCGTGAACTCTGCTTAGCTTCCCTGTTTCAGAAGACTAGCCACGCCTCTGCTTTTTATAGCCTGCCTACAAGACCAGATGACTTTTACCTATGGTTAGAAAAAAGATGGGGGAAGAGGCAGGAGGCTAGTGCAAAATACTTTAAGGAAATAAAAGTAAGTAGGAAAATGGGGCATAAACCACTTGTCTGGACTGGTGTGGCAAAGATGAAGAAAACTATGTGCATTCTTTATAATATCTGTGGTCTCTAGTTTTGATAGTTGTCTTTTCGGAATCTGCTTGCACTCTGTTCATATTTTATATTTATTAGTACAGTGTCCACATAAGTTCTAGGGGGGAGCAGCACAGCAGAATTTCCTCCCTCCCCCCTCCCCCCACCTTTCTGATTCACTTAACCATAACAGTAGGAATGACTTAACTTTGGGGCATTAGAAACATAGAAAATGATGGCAGATAAAAATTATATGGCCTATCCAATCTGCCCATCTACTGTCTCTCCCTCTCCCTTAGAGATCTTCTCTGTCCGTTACTTTATTCAATTCAGATACAGTGTTGGTCTTCTCTATCTCTACTAGGAGGCCTTGCCACTCATCCACCACCCTTTCTGTAAATAATTATTTCCTTAGATCCCCTTTCACCTTCAACCTATGCCCCCTTATTCCTGAGCTTCCTTTCAGTTGAAAGAGACTCGCCTTTTGCATATTTATGCCTCAGAAGTATTTAAATGTCTCTATCATATCTCCCCTCTCCTGCCTTTCTTTCAAAGTATACATATTGAGATCTCTAAGTCTGTCCCCAAATGCACAACCTAACAAACTTCCGAAAATCACTAAAAACCAACCTGTTCAATAAGGCATACCATAATGATCAATCTTAAATACCAGACAACAAAACTTATACCAGAACGGGACAAAACTTTACTGCTTCATTTACTTTGTCACTAATTAACTGTAACGCAATATCACTTGGCTGTTTCATCAGCATATAGAGTTTCGGAGCTTCAGGCTTTCTCTTGTTGGTATTCCTTTCTCCGCATTTTGGAGGCTATGCACAGCTTCTTCCTTTTCTTACAAAAGTGGTAACGGCATTTCATCTCAAACAATCTGTGGAGCTTCCTTCCTTGAAGCTTCTCGATATCTGGAAGTCACGAATGAGTTTCGCAAATCAGACAGACTGTGCTTTTTGGTAAACAGAGGCTTGACCTCATGGCTTCCAAGCCTACAATTTCTAGATGGCTGAAGGAGAGTATCGCGTCAGCTTATTTGCTTGCTGGGAACCAGCTCTGCAGACCTTGTGGGCTCATTCTACGCAACGTACAGCGACATCCTGGGTGGAGACTACTTACTGTCTCCATTGAATATTTGCAAGGTGGTGATGTGATAGATGCTGCATGTTTTTGCCAAGCATTGTAGGGTGGATGTTGTGGCATGCTCGGAAACCAGTTTTGGGACTTCGGTCCTCAGGGCAGCCCTGCTGGGATCCCACCCACTCTAGGGATTGCTTTATGCATCCCACAGGTTCTGGAATGGAGGGAAACTATGTAACGGAAGAAGAAATTAGGTCTTACCTGATCACTTTTTTCCATTAATTCTTCCCACTATTCCAGAGGTCCACTTGAGATTTCTGAGATGTTTAGTTGGTGCGATATAATGGGCCAAATACTACTACTACTACTACTATTTAGCATTTCTATAGCGCTACAAGGCGTACGCAGCGCTGCACAAACATAGAAGAAAGACAGTCCCTGCTCAAAGAGCTTACAATCTAATAGACAAAAAATAAAGTAATCAAATCAATTAATGTGTACAGGAAGGAGGAGAGGAGGGTAGGTGGAGGCGAGTGGTTACAAGTGGTTACGAGTCAAAAGCAATGTTAAAGAGGTGGGCTTTCAGGATGGGGCAAGACGTATGGGCTCAGGAAGTTTATTCCAGACGTAGGGTGCAGAGAGACAGAAGGCGCGAAGTCTGGAGTTGGCAGTAGTGGAGAAGGGAACAGATAAGAAGGATTTATCCATGGAGCGGAGTGCACGGGAAGGGGTGTAGGGAAGGACGAGTGTGGAGAGATACTGGGGAGCAGCAGAGTGAGTACATTTATAGGTTAGTAGAAGAAGTTTGAACAGGATGCGAAAACAGATAGGGAGCCAGTGAAGCGACTTGAGGAGAGGGGTAGTGTGAGTAAAGCGACCCTGGCAGAAGACGAGATGGGCAGCAGAGTTTTGAACCGATTGGAGAGGGGAGAGGTGACTAAGTGGGAGGCCAGCAAGAAGCAGATTGCAGTACTACTACTACTACTATTTAGCATTTCTATAGCGCTACAAATCGTACGCAGCTCTTCACAAACATAGAAGAAAGACAGTCCCTGCTCAAAGAGCTTACAATCTAATAGACAAAAATAAAGCAAGCAAATCAATTAATGTGGGGGAGTGGTTACAAGTCAAAAGCAATGTTAAAGAGGTGGGCTTTCAATCTAGATTTAAAAATGGTCAAGGATGGGGCAGTAATATTCCAGTAAGATGTGTAAATAAAAAACTTAAAGCAAGACGGTCAATATATTGTATATGGATTTTCAGAAGGCACTTGGCAACATGAAAGACTCCTCGGGAAAATTTATGATGAAGCCACAACTTAAGTACTGCAAGCAGTTCTGGGTAGCTGCACCTCAAAACAGCAGAATGGTGAGAAAAACAATTATAGGGCTGATCAGTCCTCTTATAAAAAGAAAGGCTCAACTGGTTAGGAGAAGAAACAAGTGACAGTTGATACCAACAGAGGTCTATAAAATTCTGTATGGTGTGAACAAGTTATTTACAGTTATACAGTAGTCTAAACGAGAGGTGACAAGAGTGTGGATGAGGGTTTTGGTAGAGTTGCTGTGTTTATTCTGAATATTATCCTTGCTGCTTGTCTACGTAAATACTGAGGAGCTGGACTGGATTCCAAGAGAGATGTCTCAGCTCAGTTTTCAGTCCTCTATCTCCACCTGCTTAGTTGATGGACACAACTATCCCACAGGATCTGGAATAGTGGGAAGGACTAATGGAAAGAAAATTATCAGCTAATTTCTCCATAATTACCTTCAGTACAGAAGATAATTATTTCACCAGTTCTGCTAGGAGTTTAAAACCTTAAACTGTTTAGGAGGGTGAGGGTGTTCAGTTTGTTGGGAGATAAGAAAAAGGTTTCAAAAGTTACAAGGAACAATATTGTTATAACATGAGAGTCTCTTAGGAGATTTTTTTCTGTGTATAACAGCTATTTGAAGGATACGGATCTGTATTGTATCAGTTTTGAACGATTTCTGTTGTATTATGTGGATTCTTTCAATAAAGCTCCTTGTTAAAAATAAAAAAAAAACCCTTAAACTGTTTAATCATTTAATATCTATGGGTATGAACTGGGGACATATCCTTGATTCTCTGTGCAGCTACTCACATTGGGACAGGCAAGGTCGCTGTGGGCCAGTGTGGGAAGTATATGGGTATATCAAAGGGAGAAGTGGGAGCACAGAACAAGCAATCACTTTGGGTAGGGGAGGAGAAGCAGAACACATTGATGTGTCAAGGCTCCCCAGCCCTGCAGCTGCAGTCAGCTCTTTTGGCTATGTTTTGTTTAAATGGTTATGTTTTAAATAATGTTTACATCCTTAAATTTTTTTTCTGTTCCTTAGCACCCTGTGTATTTTTAGCAGGCCAAAGTGTATTCTGAGAAAACAGATGATGAAATTATTTTAGTAAATTTGGAAGCCAGCCATGCCACAATACTAGAAAACCATGCTGTTTCTTAGCACTGCAAGTTTTCCGTACTATTAACCTAGGGTGAACCTTTTTTCTCATTGAATCTTATGGTCTTGGGGTTTTGAGGAAGTCGTTTATAATCGGTTTAACAAAAGGATGTCACTTGCAACCCAGCTGTGGTAAATGCTATTTAAATGGATTGTATTGCAGAGCACAGAGGAGTTTAGAAACAGTTTCCGAAGTGGCAAGGTAGGCGAGCTGAACATTGCTTCTGGGAACATTTGTGCCGGTAGTGCTCAAGTTATAAAAAGTTAATAAGGGAAACTCCAGAAAATCTTCTCACAGATACAGGTTCTCACAGCCAGCCATTGCACAGTCACAGTTTCAGTTCAACTACATTTTTTTGTTTTACACTTTGGCTCCAAAGAAACGAATAGAAATCTGGAGCAGTCTAAACAAAGATTTTAATTAAGTCCCAGATAGAATGGTGTTTTACTTTTAGAGGGAAGATCTTTTGGTCTGTGTGTTAAAAACAAACAAACAAACAGTGGCCATTTTGTTTATTTCCATCTTATTGCATCCAGCCTTTATCAGAGATGCCAAGTTACCCAGTTCCAGGCAGGAGATTTTGGGGACAGTCTTGGATTTCTGACCACCCCATCCTTGTGCACTATGGGATTTTCAGCACTGATTTCAATGGGCAGGATCAGGCACTACAAATCTTGCACTGCTTTGAGATGCAAGTTCAAAACCAAGTCTGGCCAAAAAGTCTCTAACCTGGAACTGGGTAACTTGGCATCGCTGCTTTATTTGATTTGGAAATTCAGATTACCTTTACACAAACACACTTGTTTATTTTTCATTCCTTTCCTAAAATGTTTTCCAGTCTTAAGTTAGTTTTTTGGCTATCTTGTAGAAATGTGGACCTTCTGCTTCTCAGTTGACTTGTCAACCCTTCTAGACTTCTAGAGTTGCGTAGCCCAGTTCTTACTTTCACTTCTATTTTGCTGAATCTGCAAGTCGTCTTTTAATGCATGCGAGAGTTGTCCCTGTGGGTGGTGATCTCTTGTAAGAGGCTCCCTTTTAAGTTGTGTCATTCTTTCTGGAGGGTTCTTTAGCTTCTGAGCCTTGCTGAGGGTTCGTTCCCATCTTCACCTGTCTTTCAAGATTTCCTGAACTTTTTTTTCTCCTCTGATCTTGGCTCTGTGGGCTGTGTAAGTTTGCTTTGAGCATCAAGATTTTGACTCCCTGAGTTTTTCTCTTTCTGGGGTATGGCATTTATGCACCTAATTTTTCCACTGAGTGGTAATCTGGTGATATTTTTGAATCATGTTACTCTTTAGTTCTGGGGTGCACTACTCAGGTTTAGAGTCATTTGGTTCAGTGGGACCTTAGCTCCCATAATTTCATTGGGCCTAAATGTTCTCCTGTGCTCTATAGGTAAACATTGTTGTTCCAGTTTTGGCCTTATCCTGTCCTCCTACATTATTTTTTATGCTGTTGTGTCCTTGTCAGTAATCCTGTTTTGGTTTGTGCCGGACAGTTTATTAAAAAAAAAAAAGAAAGAAAGACACGGCTTAAGAATTCAAGAGGTAGGTATATTTTTCTGTTATAGCCGATTTTTCTAAAAAGTTAAGGTTGGCAGCTGACCTTTAGAAGAGGAGAACATGCCTTATCAGGGATACATCTCTGACTGGAAGCCTAAAATCTGAGATTGTGGCTCTCAAACCAGGAGAATTTTTCCTCCTTGAACCTTTTAAGAGTTGGCATATTCTCATCTGGCTGTCACTTCAATGTTTCGTCAGATTTGTGATTATGTCGCAATGTTTTGAGTGACAGCTCTTGAATTGGTATACCTCCTGCAGTCTGTTCCAAGGGCATGGTTGTGGTGTTTGTGCTTCTTCGCCAACAAGAAATCAGAGTGCATCCATATATGGAAGACCTGACTCATTCAAACATCTACTGTGAGAGAAACCGATCTCACAACAGCTCAACTGTTTCCCCTGCCTGTAGTCTCTTGGTTGAATGGTCAGTCTTGCCAAGAGCAATTGACCCATTTTTTAACGCAATTCTTGGGGGCAGCATTCAGAGCCTAGTTTGGGCTAGTATCCTTTCCAAGCAAGGTGTTTCAAGCTGCAAACTCAAATCTGGCAGGGCCTACATCAGACAGTCCCTTGTGTGTGGCAGGCTATATGCAAGTTCTAGACTTCAAGTGACAACTTTGGCCTTGGTATTGAGGGTGAAAGATCACACAAGGCCCTTGCAAGTTTCACTCTTCAGCTGAATGTCAGCATCCACACAGAGCAAGAATCACCTTCCTGGGACACTTCATGATTAGGTCAGCTTCAGGTTGTGGCTTCAAACTCTTATTCTTCTATAGAGAATAAACATATGCTTGCCCAGCTGTACAGTGGTGGTTTCCTCTGCCTGCTTATTCCCTCTGTTTTCTCTCTGGTAATGCATTCCTAATCCACCGGACATTCAGGCATATTTTCAAAGCACTTAGCCTTCCAAAGTTCCATAGTAACCTATGGAACTTTGGAAGGCTAAGTGCTTTGAAAATATGCCTCATTGCCTCCTATCCCATAACTTTTTAATTTTCTCAGGAACCTCTCATGAAGAACTTTGTCAAAAGTGTTCTGAAAATCTAGATACACTACATCAACTGACTCACCTTTATCCACATATTTATTCACGTCTTCAAAGAAATGAAGCAGATTGGTGAGACAAGACTTCCCTTGGCTGAATCCATGCTGACATGGACCTAACAGAACATTGCTGGAGAGATACTAAAGATATATCTATCAGACTGGAATGGAAAAAAGGCTTTTAATTAATACAAATTTGCATAGCAGTCTGCTAGATGTATTTATTATGCCACTCAAATCGAGAAAAATTCTTTGGATCAGAGGAAACTTTGGTTTATTTTGTCCTTTAGTTTCTTCTGATAAGAAGATGGAAAATATATAGTCCTGTCTGACTGTTGACAGTTTAGCATCCTAATTTTCAGATAAATTAAAAAATTAGAAAATCCTTTCTGACAGATTTAGATGCAGTAATCATATATTTATCTTATTATGTTTATATAAAATTGAAAGTACGGAGAGAGTAGTGGATGCTTGGAATGCCCTCCCGCGGGAGGTGGTGGAAATGAAAACGGTAACAGAATTCAAACACGCGTGGGATAAACATAAAGGAATCCTGTTCAGAAGGAATGGATCCTAAGGAGCTTAGCCGAGATTGGGTGGCAGAGCCGGTGGTGGGAGACGGGGATAGTGCTGGGCAGACTTACACGGTCTGTGCCCTGAAAAGGACAGGTACAAATCAAGGTAAGGTATACACAAAAAGTAGCGCACATGAGTTTATCTTGTAGGGCAGACTGGATGGACCATGCAGGTCTTTTTCTTCCGTCATTTACTATGTTACTATTATGATGCTGATTCTTCTCGTGCAGATAGAATTTTGTCTGTTTTTCCAGAGGTCCCAGTCAGTAAGACAAAATCCTTATTAATGAAGTTATCTAAATCTAGTTGCCAACTTGATAGTTGTCCAGCTTATTTAATGGGAGATATACCTTCTCAGTTACTTACCTCTTTTTTTGAATGATTTCTTACAAAAGGCAGTTTTTCCGTCTATGTTGGGTAATAATATTATCAGTCCTCTTTTGAGGAATTCAAAGCTGGACCCTGGCTTACCTGCTAACTATCGGCCGGTCACTAGCATCCCGCTTTTGGCAAAACTATTAGAATCTCATGTTGCAGACTTGTTATCTGATTTTCTGTTCAATTTTGACTGTTCGAATACTTTACAGTTTGGTTTCTGCCCTTTTCATTCTACAGAAGCTGTCTTATTAGCCATTACGTCAGAAGCCAAACTTCTGTTTCCTCAAGGTAGGGCTGCCGTCTTATTGCAGTTCAATTTAACTGCAGCCTTTGATACAGTAGACCATGATATTTTACTATATGAACTGAGCCTTCTCGGACTTGCAGGCATGTTTTGTCTTGGATAAAGGAATTTTTAGTCCATAGGCTTTATCAGGTTAAAATAAACAACAAGTTTTCTCTTCATTGGCGGTCACCTTGTGGAGTTCACCAGGGTGCCGGCTCTCTCCCATGTTGTTCAATGTCTATATAGGAGCCAACTTTTCAAAATTATTGGGGGTGCTATGCCCAATGGAAATAACCCCTCCCTGTACACATTCAAGCAATTTTCTCAATATTGGGGGTGCTCAAGCACCCACAGAGTTGGCTCCTATGTCTATATGACTTTGTTTTGTCATGGTTTTTCTGCATTAGGAGCTAAATTGTTTTGTACACTGGCAATATGTTTCTATTATTCCCTGTTGAGCATGACATTCTCTGCATTCTACCAAATATTACATTATGTATAGAAAGGATTGAACAACTAAGTATTGTACATGACTTTAAACTTAATACTGACAAAACAAAATTATTATTGTTGAATCTGATTGATACATCTCCAGGCTCTAAGATAGTACTGGGCAATCAATGGTTTTTCATTGAATATTGATAGTCTCAAAAGTTTTAGGAGTTTATTTAGCCACTAGTTTATTGTTGGTCCCACAGATTAATCATGTAGCAAAATCTTTTTTTTCCAAACTTCATAAATTAATAACTATTCGATTCGTCTTTTCTGTGAAACACTTCTCAGTTCTGGTCCAGATTGCAAGTTTTGCAGAGCACTACTACTAAATTAATTTTTGGGAGACAGAGATACAACGATGCTAATCCATGCCTTTCAGCTTCATTGGCTTCCTATATTGGCTAGAATTCATTTTAAGCTAGCTTGTTTGATCTATAGGTTATTTGATGGTTCTTGCTCTGACTATATGGTTAGACTGTTTACGTTTCCATCATCTCCTTTTTCCCCTAGATCAGGAAAAAATCTTCTTCATTTCCCCTCTCTAGTTGGAGTTACTTACAAGAAATCACTAGAATTTTCATTTTCATATCAGGCTGTCAAATTTTGGAATTCCTTACCAGTTTCTCTGAAGACCACACCAACTTATTTGAGTTTTTGTAAAACTCTAAAGACCATCATTTTCTAAAATATTGTTAATCTGCTTCTTATTAATTTATTTTTTGTGTAACCCGCTTTGAACCAACCATTAGGAGTTGGCAGGCTATATGAATCATGTCATATCACATCACACAGCCAAGGAAGTCTGTGGAGGTTGCGTTGGAGTAAGTCCTGAACTAAAATGATGTTTTGCCGATGTGGGCAAAGAATTAAAAGATATGAAAAAAGAACTCGCATACAAGATTGAGCTTGTACACCAGGACATGAGATAGCATTGGAGGCCTGTGTAGAAGAGCAGGTGGAAGCCTTGGTTGAAGCTAAGAATAAGAATGATTGTTTGGCAAAACATTTTGAGGAACTCTGTTATAAAATGGATGATATTGAAAACCAAGGGTGCCAGAAGAATCTGCGCATTCGCAGCCTACCTGAGAATACTGGACAAGATAATGTACCGGAAATCATCAAACTAATCTGTGCACAGTTGATGAGGGCCAACATGCCTGTGGTGCCAATTGAATTGGATAGAGTACACAAATCTCTGGGCCACTACCTACTAATATCTATCTAATAGCATCAAAATGTCTGACTGACAAAACAATCACTGAAATAATCAGGACTTTTTACAGAGGAAAGGCCTCGAGAAGCCCCCAGCATTTACTAAAGCTTTGGGGGCTGGGCTTCTTCATTATCGGCCAGAAAACCTCTGTGAATATGTTTATTTTCAGTTTTTAATTTTTACTGAGTCGCTTAGTGCACACCAGATATTACTTAGCTTTTTCAGGTGTTTGAACTTGCGGGTCCTTCTTACACTCTGACCACGACCAACGATGGCCACCGTTTCGAAGACCTGCCTCAGGGTTCTGTGGTCCGTGTATAGTCTCCGCACTACATAATCGTTCAAAAGACCACTACCTACTAATAGACCTCAAGATATTGTGATCCGTTTCTCTAGATTTGTGGATAAAGAGCTTATTTTGCAATGCTACTGGAACCTTAACTCCTTTAAATTTCAGGATGCTGAAGTGCAGTTTATTCAGGACTTGTCTGCCTTTACTCTTGCCAAGTGTAGGAAAATATTAGGTATAAATGGAGCTTCCTGTTACATTCTGCTTTCCATTGGCTGGCAAACTATGCAGAGTGCATACATTGGAGGAGGCTCAGCAGAAATTGTAGGAAGAGGTAGCATTTCGAGGCCACTGTCGCACACTTCTTCATCTCAACCTACTACTACTACTACTACTATTTAGCATTTCTATAGCCTCCATCTAAATCCAAAGAACTGCTGCATCAGTGGGATTCATCTGGAGTTCCCAGCAAGTGTTGACTGGATTGTTCTCCTTTTATTTTCTGTCTTCTTTTTTTGATATAGCAGCCTTGCTGCTGTTGTACAATTTTTTCCATGACTATCCTCTACCTCAAATGGGAATTTGAGGAATTGACATTGTATTCTGTCTGTAGACTAAAGAAATTGGGCTGACTTCAGAATTGACTTATTTATTTATTTGTAGCATTTGTATCCCACATTTCCCACCAATTTGCATATTATGTTGTCTGATTGAAATTTCCTATTTCTTAGAAATGGTTGTGATATTGTTACTCCTTTTTGGACGTTAGGATGTGGAGGGCAGACCCTTGGGATTTGGGGGCTTTTTCTCCTAAACAGGTTTCTTGTACTCTGAGGGAACGGTATTTGTTGATATGGTGGGTAGGTGGGAGGGATGGGGGGTGGTTTGGGGTGTGTCATGGGGATGAGAGGGTTTTGAATGTTTGGTATTTATATTAGTTCTGTTGATAGCTGTGCTTGGGAGGGAATGTACCTCAAGGTCTAACATGCTGTGGTTACAATTGCATTTTTGTCATATTGGGGATATCTAGAAGCTGAGCTATGTTTGTTTTCAATGACTCCAGTTAGAATATTCACGCTTAACTACAAGGATCTTAATTTTCTTCGAAAGCGATATTTGTTGTTTAAAGAATTACTCTCCAAGAGGGCTAGCATAGTTTTATGGCAGGAGACACATTTAAAGAGGTGTCATGAGTCTTTGCTATTTCATAAAGCATATCCACTGTGGGGTTTTTTGCCTTGGCTATGAAAGACTCTAAGACAAGAGGAGTGTGTATTTTAATTCATAAAGACCTGGCTGTCCAAGTTCAAAGGCTTAAGAGAGACCCTGAAGGTCGTTTTTGCACATGCATGTGCTTATTGACTCATTGGAAGTAACTATTGCTAACATTTAGGCTCCCAGTGTCAATCTGATTTTTTTTCAATGGTCTCAAGACATCACTCTCAGAATTTCTGGCTGACCCATTAATTATTTGGGGGGGGGGGATGTTAATGTTTATGCCTCACTTCAGTTAGACTCTTCTAACTGGAGACACCCCACATGTGATCCATGAGTTCTTCAGTGATTTGGGGGTCTTAGATGTGTGGAGGGAGGAATATAAGAGGCAATGGGATTATTCCTTTTTCTCCACTGTTCACCACACTTACATTAGACTAGAGAGGTGATTTCCAGTAAAACTGGTAATATAACCTTCTCTGATCTTGCCCCTTGCTTGTTGGATCTTGAGGGGTTACAGATGGAACATAGAAAGATTAGGTGGATGTTCAGTGCTAGTCTTCAGGGGTTATTTAGAAACCAACCGGACTTCTGGGTCACTGTTACGTACAATTTGGGATGCCTTTAAGGCTGTCTTCCATGGCTTTTTTTTGGTAGTGGAAGTTGATCTATAAAGAAGGACTGAGGAAAAAGAAGGCGCAGTGGCGCGTAGATTCATAATGTGCATTCATTGGATCTGTTGCTTTCTAATGATGACACTTTTATGAGCGAAGAAGATGGGGAAGTATGTATGGAATGATTGAATTCAACAAATAAGATGGAGACCCATTGTGTAAAGCTGTGAAAGTTAAAGTTAAAATTTTGAAATAAACATAATATTGTACAGGGAGACAGTGGAGTTGATAAAGTAAGGGAGTAATATGATCTCATGTTTTCGTACAACATAAAAGTATGCAGCCATTTTCTGCAGGGTTTGAAATGTTCCAGAATTGTTTTTGGTTATCCGGTGTAGATGAAATTACAGTAGCCTATGCGAGATATGAGGAAGGCATGCAAGAAAGTGGATTGAGCAGCCAAGTCAAAGTATTTCCTAAGTGATTTTAACCTATGTAGGACTGCAAAGCCATGCTTAATTACATTGGAAACATGTGAAGAAAATGAGTTTAGAAAAACTAGTCAGAGCAGTAGTAGCTATGTAGTTTTCATGCTGGGATCACGAGTGGTGTTCTCTGGATCACAATCGTTCTCATTTGGGGGTCTCCAATATTGCAGTTTTACAGAGGTCCCTGTCACTCAATTTATCACTAGTGTTTTATGTATCTTATAAAGCTCACAGGACCCCTGCCAACGGCCTGCGTGCCAAAACACAGCCCATGCCGGGTATTGCCTGTATGTGGAACTGAAGGATATGTCTCATTTTGTTATAACTGAAGAATAAATACCCTTGGATATTTTGACTGGTTGTCTTTGGAACTTGTGTGTTTAGTGACTTCCACTTTTTATTTTATTTTATTTTTTTGCTTACTGCTACCTTTGTGGTAAGGTTTTCTCTTTTTTTGTGTCTTTTGCGAAAGACTTATATCCCAGTTTCCTAAAGCCTTTATTGTCTTGAGTAAAAGCTGAAAACCTAAAAAGTGTCTCTGTGTTAAGTGCAAAAATACCCACTCCACATGGCTGCTTTTGAACTTCATATTGACTTAAATATCTGTCGTGGTCTAGTTTCAGTTCAGTGAAAATGGAAACTCACCCCGTATCCTCTCAGGTTGTGATATCATCAGTTAGTTTGCTGGTCCACTACTTGATGAGACCTTGAATATGGAAAATTTTGGTGGAGCTTTCTGATCCACGGCCTCTGTACCAGCTATGAGGTTTGGTGAAAGGAACCTTTTACTTAGAAAGGGAAGCAGATATCACCTGTCCTAGATCAGACATTCGTAATGCTTCAGTGGCCCCATTTTTAATGCAGTAGCCCAGACCATTATTGCACTATCTTAAAGTCATCAAGTGACATAGACTGCAGTAGAATTTTGCAGTAGAAGGCAGTGTTCAAAGAGAAAGTGATTGCAGCATGTCACATACAGCAGAGAGTTATGGCATGATCTCAGAGGAACTTTCTGAATCCCGGTTTAGCAAGTACAACCGGAAACTAAAAATGGGTTAGTGTTTGGTTACGCAATTCTTCTCATTTCCTCATTTCATTTCCTTCTGTTAAAATTAATAGAAAAAGCATAGACAAATTGTTATTTTCTTTTGTAGTGCTAAGCTACTTTCTTTTAGACCTCCATTTATACATTTTTGATTACAAATAATAAAAGGCTCTATTCACCCATAATTTGAAAGTACATTTTATTTTTGCATTTGTTTAAAATTTGATATACTACTATCTTCTAACAAGCATTCAAAGTGATTTACAGTGTTAAAGTTCATTTAAAACACATAAAAGGGGATAGAAATCCATTTTCTTATAGGAAAGTGGCAGTCAATCATACCAGAAACACCACACAGGAAATTAATCTAATGGGAGCATTCACCATTATTCAGTAATCTCCAAACATTTATATAAAAATACACAGGCAATAAACAAATATTAGTTTCCACAGCATGAATTTAAGGAACGTTGCAGACAGTTCTGATATTTGATGTGAAGGTTGCAAATACTGTTTCCAGAAAAGAAAAGAATTTAAGTTATAGGCTATAGTTTGGCAAAGGGGCTTGCCTTCTGGTAAGAAAGGCTTGTTTGTTGGAGAAAAAAATGCATTTTACAGAAATGGGTGCAGTTTGAGGCCCCCATGATTTGGCAATGGAGAAATTTGTTATATAACGTACTATTGTGGGAATGAGAAGGGGCTAAACTTAACGGTGAAATGGAAAAGTTTTTCTACAAGCATGGGAACCATATGTACATATTCTTCCTAGTTTAATTCTTAACAAACGTGAGCTTTGATCAAGTGTTATCAGTAGGAATGTAAGAAAGATATGAATGATAGGGGGGGGTCCTTGCTGGGTAGATTCTTTCTTTTTTTGGAGGGGGGGCGAAAGAATGGAATTGGAGAGACTCCTGTGGACTATAAGAACACAGGTCCATTAGGGGACACAAATACTTACCTGATCTGTGTTGGGGTGGTAGGGTGGAGGGGGAGGGGAGATGAGGCATCACTCAATGTGTAATTAAACTCTTGAATTTGTTTCCAGAGAATATTGTAAAAGCACTTAGCTTAGCAGGGTTTTAAAAAGGTTTGGATAATTTCCTTTTAAAAAAAAAGCTCATAAACCATTATTAAGATGGATTTGGGAAAATCTACTGCTTATTTCTAGGGTAAGCATAAATTTGTTGCACTGTTCTGGGATCTTGCCAGGTTCTTGTGACTTGGATTGGCCACTGTTAGAAACGGGATACAGTGTCTTGATAGACCTTCTGTCTGTTCCACTATGGGAACACGTATGTTCTTTTGACGGGGGGGAAGGGATAATAGTGTTTCTAACAGTATGATGAAAATGGTCTGTTAGATGTTTTGTATTACGAGGGACCAATGCAGTACTTGGACATATTGGACATGTTCTAAACTGTTGAGTAGTTTTTTTTCTTGTACTTTTGTGATTCAATAAAACCATTTTAAGATAAATTATAGGCTATAGTCTTCACAAAAATGTTCTATCTGTATTGAAAGTATGACCTCTGTACATAGTCCATAAATGTCCTCAGTCCCTCTTCCTACCAATCAGCTTCTAGTTGAGTGGTTGGGTAGATGATGTGTGGGAAGAGAGAATGAGTGTCAATAGCTATAAGAGTTTGTGTGCACATCACATAAAGAGGATGAATCTCAGTTGGACAGACCAGATGGGCCATTTTGTTCTCTCTGTGCCATTATTTAATGCATTCTGTGTAATCACCAGTATTTGCAAAACTCTTGGAGGCCTCTTATCCAACTGCTCTTCCAGCCTTGTTTTCTTCTACCATGTAAGTTATATGGTCTAAGTTATTTCTTGAGTAGTTCACGTTGTAAGCATTCAGATGTTTGGGGACTTCTGAATAGATGAGGAACGCACCTTCATTAACTGGGCTCATGGTCTATCTATCATTTATTATTGAATAGATACTGTCTCTGGGTCCTAGTTTTGTTAGTATGACATGGGAAATGAGAACCAACCTCTCTCGTGGAACTACATCATCTGTCTCAACAAGGCTGATCCACAACATGATTAAATAACACTTTTAAATAATTCTATCTTAGTTTATATTTGTATTATTTATTTTATTAGCACTGGGTCATAAATAGAAGGCATTCAAACAATGATGGGTTGAGCAAATTAATAAAACAAATGGAAGATACACAAAGGCTTATTTAATATTTTACAGTGTCCATATAAAACAAAAAAGAATTCATTTTCAAAAGAGAAAAGCATCTCAAAACAACATAAAGTGGCAGTTTGACGTTCTTCCCTGGAAAACATCCATATTGTGATTTTTGAAATTCAGAATTGAGGCATTTTTCTCTGCAGTATGTCCAGATCACAAAGGGGCATGTTTTTATTTTTTATTTATTTTTTATTTTTGTTGCATTTGTACCCCGCGCTTTCCCACTCATGGCAGGCTCAATGCGGCTTACATATTATATACAGGTACTTATTTGTACCTGGGGCAATGGAGGGTTAAGTGACTTGCCCAGAGTCACAAGGAGCTGCCTGTGCCCGAAGTGGGAATCAAACTCAGTTCCTCAGTTCTCCAGGACCAGAGTCCACCACCCTAACCACTAGGCCACTCCTAGGCTGGATTTGGGCATTCCCAAAACTTGGGCATCCAGGGCTAATTTTGGTCTAGACCTGTTTCAGTGATGCCTAAGTCACAAAAAGGTGCTCTAAATGACAAGATTACCACTGGTGGGATTGAGGCATAACCCCCCCTTCACACCCCTAGTGGTCACTGACCCTATCCCAGCCTACAAAAATGTTTAAGAAACGGTACCTACCAGCCTCTATGACAGCTTCATATGTTGTGGCCAGTCCTATTAGAGCAGCAAGTAAGTCCTTAGAGTAGCCTAGTGGTTGGTGCTGTAGACTGTAGAGAAAGGGACCCAAAACCATATCCCACTCGAACTAGTACACTTATGGTGGAAAGTGTGAGCCTTCCAAAACCCACCAAAAACCTACTGTACCTACATATAGGCAAGACTTGCAGGCATAAAGACTCTTTTAGTGGTGTACAGTTGGGTACAGTAGGTATTTGGTGGGATTTAGAGGACTCGCCATATAATATAAGGGGGGTAGTGATGAGATGTGTACCTGGGACCACTGCTCTGCTGGGATATCTGTGTGGCCAGGCTACTAAGAATGGTGGCCAACCATACATACCAGTGGCTCATTTTTGTGCATTTTCCCTTGGCTGTTGCCCCCCCCCCCCCCCCCCCCGAAAATGGTCTTAAAAGTACCAAGCACAAAAAGGTCTAATAAATGGCCATTTTTTAAACAAAAAGGGTTTTTTTTTTCTGGTTTGAAAATGACCATGTTTGCTACTGGATTTTTGGATGTTTTTCACAAATGTCCAAAATTGGCTTAGATGTCATATCGAAAATGCCCCTCCACATCAAATATAAACATTATTAAGTAATTATAATGATAATACAGTAAAATAGAAGTGAAAACTTAGGAATAACACATATTACAAAATTAAATAACCCCTACAGGTCCATGTTTGACAATCATGCCTCCATCAGAAATATGTTTTCAAACCTTTTCATATAAACAAGTATACAAAAACAGACAAAATAAAGATAAATTGCATGGGATATTTCCTATGATACTCTATTATTGGTTAGAAACCCTTCAAACAACAGATGGGAATTATTCTTCCATCCAATCTGAATCTCCCCCCCCCTCCCAACCACCACCACCACCAGGTTACTGATATTATGGCTATGGACAGGGTTCCCACCAATACCTAAAAAGATAAGTGAATTATAGCTAATGGTAAAAGTGAAATAAAATAAAACTCTTCTCTTTTTTTTTCTATTTTGCTTTTATATTATTTCTTGTTTCCCTTTTTTTTTTTTTTTTTACCATTTAAAATCTAAGATGGGGATAGGGAAATGGGACTTGATATACCACCTTTCTGTGGTTTTTGCAACTACATTCAAAGTGGTTTACATAGTATAGAAATGTACATATTTGTTCCTGGGGCAATGGAGGGTTAAGTCACTTGCCCAGAGTCACAAGGAGCAGCAGTGAATACATATTTCATAAACAAAATGTTATGACAACTCCAAAGATACACAGTGATGTTAGTTTTATTTCTCTTCCTGATTTCCCTTATTGCTTAAGTGTCATACTGCATGGTTTCTGATCTTTAAACAAAATGTAATATTAGACAAGGGGAACCTGAGTAAACATGTAACACAGTTTTAAATTATTCATTTATTTAAAGAATAAAGGGGCCCTTTTACTAAAAGGGCATTAACCCCTTAACATAAGGTTAATGCACCAACAGGCTATACATTTTGTAGTGTTTTGCCTATTAGAACACAGTAACCCTCATGTTAGCTATTTAAAAAAAATATTTTTAGAGGGCGCATGTCATGAGCAGAGAGTAGGTGTGGAAGTGTTATCCAGTCAGTGCTTTAGGATTACTGCATGCTAGCTAGATAACACTGGGTTAACACAGGAGCCCTTAATGCCTCCTAAATTGGAGATGGTAAATGCTCCCATGTTAATTTTTTTGCAGGTACCACACATTAATATAAACATTAGTGCATGACTTGCAAATTTAAAAAAAAAAAAAAAAGGACTTAAATATGCTGCGGTTAATCTGGGTTTAGCATGCTGGAAAGATGTTAGAACACACTAAGCCCAAATTTTACCACACTTTAATAAAAGGGCGTCAGAGTTATGGTGTTGGATGACTGTGTTCCTTGTGACCTGTATTCCAGGACATGCCTTTCAGTCCTGTCAGCAAGATTTACTGGTAGTTCCATTGTTTCATCAGTCTGCTTTGAAAATATATGCTGCTCTGCTTTCTCAGTTGTTGCTCCATCTTTGTGGAATGACATCCCATTAGGCCTTCATAAAGAAGCATCCCTCTCACAATTTAAAACTAATCTGAAAACCCACTTTTTCTTAAAATGCTATCCCGAGTAGCCATCTGCTGGCTTCAGTGCTCAATGCCAGCTGGTGCAGTGAGAGCCTTCACAGGTTTACTGTGAACAGTTCTTTCCCACTGAAATACTGTAGTTCCTTTCTTCTAATAATTTTTAATTGTGAACCGCTTAGATGGTATTAACCCATGGGTGTTATATATCAAATGATAAATAAAATTGAAACTTGGAAAACTGTATTATGTGTTTACCCAGGCTCCCTTTGTCTAATGTATTATTACATTTTGTTTAAGAATCAGAAAACATTCAGTGTGACATATATGCAATAATAGGGAAAATTGGGGGAGGGGTGCCTTTTTAACATTACTGTATAAATTATATGAAGCTATTGAGGGAGGAGGATAGGAATTGAATTAAAAAAACAGTTGTACCCCTTAACATCGCTGCCAAGCCACTGAATATGCTCTGAACATAAGAGTATCCATACTGGGTCAGATCAATGGTACATCTAGCCCAGTATTCTGTTTCCAACAGTGGCCAAGCCAGGTCACAAGTATCACCAACGAGATCAATCAAGGCCTCCAAATCATGCACTCCTGGGCTGATGCATTCCAGCTAAAACTCAACGCAGAAAAAACACAATGCCTTATACTCACCTCACAACATAACACAAATAACTTCACCACCATAACCACACCTAACTTTTCTCTTCCTGTCTCAAGCAATCTGAAAATTCTCGGAGTTACCATCGATCGAAATCTCACACTCGAAACCCACGTGAAGAATACAATGAAAAAGATGTTCCACTTCATGTGGAAACTCAAACGAGTAAGACCTTTCTTCCCGAGATCCATTTTCTGTAACCTGGTACAGTCAATGGTGCTAAGCCACCTGGATTACTGCAACACACTATGCGCTGGCTGCAAAGAACAGACTATCAAGAAACTTCAAACAGCCCAGAATACCGCAGCCAGACTCATATTTGGTATAACAAAATATGAAAGTGCAAAACCCCTAAGAAAGAAACTTCATTGGCTCCCACTTAAAGAACGTACCACGTTCAAGATCTGCATGCTTGACCTCGTGGACCTGCCTCCCAGAAATGCTAAAAGATCAGCTCGCAAATTCCTTAACCTACACTTCCCCAACTGTAAAGGATTAAAATACAAGCTAGCACATGCGACTAGCTTCTCCTAAATGAGTACACAGCTATGGAATGCACTACCAACTGACTTGAAAACGATTAACGAAATAACTAACTTTCGCAAATCTCTTAAACAAGGCCTACAACGAGAAACCATAGCTTAACCATAACACTTCAACACTTCACCCTATTCTGATAGTCATCTTTCTATAACTGTTTGCTTAGATCTTTTTTTGCGTCCTGATCTTGTTGTAACACCAATTGTATCTGTTACCCTGGAATGGCGATGCCATAACAGGTCTTTGTAAGCCACATTGAGCCTGCAAATAGGTGGGAAAATGTGGGATACAAATGTAATAAATAAAATAAATAAATGTAGCAACATTCCATGCTACCAATCCCAGGGCAAGCAGTTGCTTCCCCATGTCTGTCTCAATAGCAGGAACTTGTTCAAATCTTTTTTAAACCCAGACACGCTAACTACTGTTACTACATCCTCCGGCAAAGAGTTCCAGAGCTTAACTATTTGTTGAGTAAAAAGATATTTCCTCCTATTTGTTTTAAAAGTATTTCCATGTAAATTCCTTGAGTGTCCCCTAGTCTTTGTACTTTTGGAATGAGTAAAAAATCAATTTACTTCTACTCATTCTACACCACTCATGATTTTGTAGACCTCAATCATATCTCCCCTCATCCGTCTCTTTTCCAAGCTGAAGAGCCCTATCCTCTTTAGCCTTTCCTCATATGAGAGGAGTTCCATCCCCTTTATGAACCTTTTCTAATTCCGCTGTATCTTTTTTGAGATATAGCGACCAGAACTGGACACAGTAATCAAGGTGAGGTCACACCATGGAGTGATACAGAGGCATTATTGTATTTTCGGTCTTATTCACCATCCCTGGGTGTGTAGTAGGCCATGTTTTTACACCTGTTGTTTGTCTTGACTGAAGGCTGCACCACAAAGGGCCTGTTCTGTATGTATTTCTATACAGCACAGTTTAGATCTAGTTGTGCTATAGATAAACAGCAGGTGGGAACAAGTTTGAAGTGTGTATAACTAAAATCATTAGATCAAGCCTATAAATAAACCTCATATCTGCCCCACCTTCAAAAAGATATTTCCTTCTGTCTATCCAGCTGGAGTGGTTCGTGTGCAACTTCTCATCACCCTTATTCTGGAGCCCACTCCTCCATAATATTAGTGTAACTTTCCCCTTTGACCCAACCTATCTTTTCTCTGCATCTCTCCTATGTACCCTTCCCACTACAGACCTTTGTTGTCCCTCTGTCAGGGCTGGTCTTAGGCAGAGGCGACCGAGGCGGCCGCATAGGGCCCCGCACGGCGCGCCTCAGCTCTGCCTCGCCGCCAGACTGCTGCTGCTCGCCCGCCCTCCACCCATGTCAAACGACGTGACTCTCCGCGTTCCCCTGCTCCCCCTCCCTCCAGGCACCTGAGCCCCCCCCCCTCTCCGACCCGCCAAACGACCCTCTTCTGCCACCCGACCCGGCCGGCACCTCACCTGACCCAACATTTAAAAAAAAAATCTTCAAGCGGCGATGCGATGCCTGCGTCTGACTAGAAGAAGAAAAACCGCTTCGCAGTTCGTCCATTGGCCGGCCTTCCCTCATGTCCCGCCCTCTGATGTAACTTCCGCAAGGGTAGGACATGAGGGAAGGCCGGCCAATGGATGAACTGCGAAGCGGTTTTTCTTCTTCTAGTCAGACGCAGGCATCGCCGCTTGAAGATTTTTTTTTAAATGTTGGGTCAGGTGAGGTGCCGGCCGGGTCGGGTGGCAGAAGAGGGTCGTTTGGCGGGTCGGGGAGGGGGGGGCTCAGACGGGAGGAGGGCTCAGGTGCCTGGAGGGGGAGCAGGGAAACGAGGAGAGTCACATGCTGGACATGGGTGGAGGGCATGGGGGACGGGGGGGGGGGGGGGGTTACTGGACATGGGTAGATGGCAGGGGAGGGGGGGTTTGGACATAGGTGGATGGCAGTTGGCAGGGGAGTGCGGGGGGACAGGAGGGTCGCTGGACATGGGAGGATGGCAGGGGAGGGGGGTTTCTGGACATAGGTGGATGGCAGGGGGGACAGGAGGGTCGCTGGACATGGTTGGATGGAGGGGAGGGGGGTTTCTGGACATAGGTGGATGGCAGGGGCGGGCAGGGAGGACAGGAGGGTCACTGGACATGGGTGGATGGCAGGGGAGGGGGGTTTGGACATAGGTGGATGACAGTGGGCAGGGGGGGACAGGAGGGTCACTGGACATGGGTGGATGGCAGGGGAGGGGGGTTTCTGGACATAGGTGGATGGCAGAGGGGACGGGGGGGGGGTTGCTGGACATAGATGGATGGCAGGGGGGACAGGAGGGTTGCTGGTCATGGGTGGATGGAGGGAGGGGAGGAGGGTTTCTGGACATAGGTGGATGGCAGGTAGGACAGGAGGGTCACTGGACATGGGTGGAGGGCAGGGGAGAGGGGTTTCTGGACATAGGTGGATGGCAGGGGCGGGCATGGAGGACAGGAGGGTCGCTGGACATGGGTGGATGGCAGGGGAGGGGGGTTTCTGGACATAGGTGGATGGCAGAGGGGATGGGGGGTGTTGCTGGACATATATGGATGGCAGGGGGGACAGGAGGGTTGCTGGACATGGGTGGATGGAGGAGAGAGAAGAAATGCTGGACATGGATGGAGGTGAGGGAAGAGTGAGGAAGGCGATGAGGTGAGGGAAAAGGAAGAGAGGAGAAAAAGTGCAGATGGATATAGAAAATAGGCAGAAGCTGGATCCACTGGACAGTCAAGTCTGCAGAGGACCCAGCTTTTACTTACGGATGTAGGGCAAGAAAGGAAGAAGAAAGGCGGAAAGTAAAGAAATAAATGGAAAGGAAGCCCTGGAAACGGAGTTAAGAGGACAGATAGCAGCACAATCGGATACTGAGCCAGCATGATCAGAAAAATGAAGTTACCAGACAACAAAGGTAGAAAAAAACTATTTTATTCAGGATTTATTAATTGGAATATGTCAGTTTTTGGAAATGGTGGGGGTTCCCTAGCGTTTACAAGCTGCCGTCATTTAAAGATAAGTTTATGCACTGAGATATGTTGGGCATATTTTATTATTAAAAACAGTTTTGCTGGATTACATAAATTATACGACTTGGAAATTAAACAGTGTGATATGAATGATAAGAAGGGGATTCAATGAGGATTTGCACCACACCATTGTGCTTGTGATGCAAAGAACATAACTGTTCAGATGGATGTGAGAGGCAGTTAGATCTGATGAACCCTGAAAATAATTTGGAGTAAATCGTGGATGACTATAAAAATTTGTAAACCCTGCAGTGAATATATATGTTTGGGACACTAATAGGATATTGGATGGAAGTTTAGTCCCCACATTTGTTCTATCTGGTGGGCTGTAATTTGAATAGTTTTTGGAAATGTGCATCTGTGATATTTTTCAAGTAAGTTTCAATTTTTGTAGCATTGCTGCATGCTGAGTCTGACTTCTTGAGGTAACTTTCCAGTTCAGTATTTTGGCTTCATGTGTTTTTCAGGTGTGATCAAGGAAGGTACAGTATTCTGCTAGCGTATAGTTTGCAGCCCTTTTTTGTTTGTTTTTTTTCACTAGGTTGTGCACTGGTGTTTTAGAGCCCGGTGTAATTACAGTTGCCTTTCCACGCCACGCATAAGGTTGTAGCTCGTCCTGTCCTTGGAATTAGTGCTGTTTATGGTTTGTTAAGGTTATGAGTGTGTTTTTGCACAAGTTTGCGTACAGTGTTTTGCAGTGGAGAGATAGTGTGTTGGCCTTACTAAGGTGGCACCAAACATCAGTAAGGGTGTAGAGCTTAAATCATGACACACTACCTCTAAAAGGGTGATTTGTGGCTCTACATGAAAATTGTGGTATTATGATCCCTTGCTAGCTTCATATTGTTGACGGTCTGCATTTTCCGTATGGGTGGTATATTGGTGTATAAGGTATTAATTGTGTCTATTTTATTTTTACTTATTTTTTTTCTGTGTGTTGTCAGACAATTATGGATGACAGACAGAGTCGGAGTCTTCTTGAGTCAGAGAGTTGTGGTATATATTTTAAAACAATTTTAATACCTTGGTGGTCTATATGTTTTTATATTGTACATTATATTTTACACATCACTTAATTTTATTGTATATCTTTTCATTTCATTTTTATTTTATTGCATATATGGGTTACAGAGTAATAGGGGAATTTGAAAGTACTGAATCTTTTCTTAATATTTTTCCTTTATTCTCCTTTGTTATGAGAATTGGAACTACTAATTGTAGTGGACTTGAACTGAATAATTTCTGGGGAGGGGAGGTTTCATGATAGCATTGTGCTTATTATTTCAATCAGTTTTTTTGTACAAGTTTAGCTTCATTTGTCGTTATTTGAAATTTCATTAAAAAATGTTCTAAAAATGGAATAATCGTATCAATGGGGTGGAGCTAGGGTGGGGCGGGGCTAGGATGGGGCCCCACCAAATTGGTCTGCATAGGGCCCCGCACTTGCTAAGACAGGCCCTGCCCTCTGTAATCCTCTTGGTAAATGATGGTTAAAAGACCAGTGGTCCTCAAACTGGGATGGATTGTTGGGGGCAGGATGAGCATAGGATGTTTGATTTAATGCTACTGTAATTGCAGTATATTGTGCTCCATTTAAAATCATTTATCCTTTTTTTTTTTTTTGAGGGGGGATAATAATAAAAATACTATAGAAAAGGAAACATGACCTTAAAACTGAGAGAGACCAGCTTAGAGATCAGCAGTTAGCATTTCTTCAAACTGGAGGCATTGTTTTCCTTTATTGGCAGACAAAATAATTAATGTATCTGAGTTGCTGCAGTCACTTTGCAGTTTGACTTTCTGAAAAGGCTTTATAAAATTGATATAGACAACTTGGTGTTCCTAGCAGTATTGGATTACAGTTCTTCTCTGAGGACAAGCAGGCTGCTTGTTCTCACATTTGGGCCCAGGAACCGGCATTTTGGAAGCAAAATATAAACAAAGTTTTCCAGAGTCTTCTGGCATGCGTGCAGCATGCGCGGACAACTTCCCGCCCGTCGCATGAGCATGCCTCCTCAGTTCTTTTTTGTCCGCAATGAGGTAACAGGAATTTTCGTGTTCTCGTTTTGGCGCAGGAACAGAGTCTGACGACTTTTTTTTTGCTTTTTTCTTCCTATTTTAGCGTCATTTCTGAAAAAAACAAAAACTATCCCCATAGTTCTCTTTTAGTTTCCCCCCCCCCCCCCTTTCTGAGTTTTCTTTCTTTTCAACACAGTCGGGGTTTTTCCCCTTTTTGTTTTGTGCTCGTTTTTCATTAACAGGCACAATCACGTCTTTTGATTTTGCCGAAGCCGTTTTTCCTTCTGTGTCATTGGAGACACCCAGCGGCTTCAAACGTTGTACTCGGTGCAACCGGACCATCTCCGGTACCAATACCCACGCCTGGTGTATCCAGTGCCTTGGACCCAACCATAGCCCAGCCGCTTGTAGTCTGTGTCTTCGTATGAAGAAATGGACCCAAGCGTCTCGAGAAGCCCAACGAGAGAAGCTTTTTGGGGCTTGGTCTGGTCCATCGACATCGGTACCGAGGTCGGTGTTGACATCGAAAGGAGCATCGACGTTGGGAAGAGAGGTAATGGCTGCTGAGAGACCAACTCGCGCTGGGAGCAGTGAGGCATCGAGTGGGTCTCCACCTGTCTTGAGGCCTCCTGTTATGCAGGCCCCCCCCCCCCCGGCCCCAAGGAGACATGAGGATTCCACGTCCTCGTCGGTACCAAGGAGTCTCGATGATGGGCGTTGAGCAAAGGCGAAGAAGCACCATCATCGATCTCCTTCAACACACGGTACCGGGAGCTCCGGGGCGTCCAGAGAGTCGGCACCCGAGAAGCGTCGGCGCTGAGAGGATCGCTCCCCCTTTGATACAGGAGGTGCCAATGCGTCGGTCTCATAGCAGCCCGATGCCTGCTCCCGAGCCTCCACGGATTCTGACATTGCCTGTTCCATCGACCCCACAGCCTTCTCCAATGGCGGCTCTCGACGAGCGCATCTGGGCCTTGTTTCCAGAACTTCTGTCAGAATTGCTGCGCCAGTCAGCTTCGGTTTCAGGGTGCTTGCGCCTTTTGTACCGTCTGCTACAGTGGTGTCTGGCCCTTCACC
The DNA here is from genome assembly GCF_901765095.1 of Microcaecilia unicolor. Taxonomy (NCBI): domain Eukaryota; kingdom Metazoa; phylum Chordata; class Amphibia; order Gymnophiona; family Siphonopidae; genus Microcaecilia; species Microcaecilia unicolor. The sequence goes on from NC_044033.1 coordinate 75,114,143, forward strand.
TGTGGTGAGGTTCCCGACCGCGGTGCCACCTGTGGCATCGTTGTTGGCTGCTACCCAGGTCGACTCCCCTTAGACGTCGGTGGAGGGAGCTTCACCGCAGTCGGACCAGGCGTCGGCCTCTCGACATTGCCATAGAGGATATCGTTCCTCGGCGTCGAGGCAGGTTCAGTGTCGAAGCACCTTAACACAGGCTTTATCCGATACTGAGAAAGAGTGCTCATGGGAGTCAGAGGAAGATCCCAGGTACTTTTCTTCTGATGAGTCCTTTGGGATTCCCTCTGATCCTTCCCCTCTGCCAGAAAGGAGACAATCTCCACCGGAGAGTCTGTCCTTTTCCTCTTTTGTCCAGGAAATGGCTACGGCTATTCCCTTCCCTGTGGAGGTTGAGGATGAGCCCAGGGTTGAGATGCTCGAGGTCCTGGATTATTCTTCTCCACCTAAAGAGGCTGTGACAGTTCCTTTGCATAAGGTACTGAAGGAAGTCCTTATGCGAAACTGGTCGGCCCCTCTGTCTGGCCCTGTGATCTCGAAGAAAGCTGAATCCCATTATTGGATCCACAGTAAACCTGGATTGATGAAGTCCCAGGTACCCCACAATTCCATGGTGGTGGACTCCGCCCTCAAGAAAGCCAGGAGTACTATAGACTTTGCTTCGGCGCCTCCAGGCAGAGAAGCTAGAACTCTTGATTCTTTTGGGAGGAAGACATATCAGGCCGCTATGCTCACTGCCAAAATTCAGTCTTACAAGCTCTTCACAAGCGTACACTTGCGGGACTCGATACAGCAACTGTCGAGCTTGGTTGATGCACTCCCTACGAAGCTGGCTGAGCCGTTTCGCCAGGTGGTCAGGCAGCAGAAGGCGTGTCGAAAGTTCCTGGCCAGGGGTACGTTTGACACTTTTGATGTAACATCCAGGATTGCTGCTTAGGGTATAGTGATGCACAGACTCTCATGGCTGCGTGTCTCTTACCTGGATCATTTGATCCAGCAGCGAATGGCGGATGTTCCTTGCAGGGGGGACAAACATTTTGGTGAAAAAGTAGAGGATCTTGTTGATCAGATCAAGAAGCATAATGATGCTATGGATTCTCTCTCCCACTGGGTGCCTTCTGCTACTGCCTCCTCATCTAGGAGATATTTTTTGGGGGAAGAGGAGTGCTCCCTATTGCTATCCTAGGCGTAGGTACACTCCTGCTTCCCAGCAGCCTGCCCAGGCTCAGCGCCAGCGCGCTCGTTCTCGTCAACAGCGTGCGTCTAAGACCCATACTGCTCCTCAGCAAAAGCAAGGGACGAGCTTTTGACTGGCTCCAGTTAAGCATAGCCTCAATAAAAGTGTCCATACTGGACGACTTAACAATTGGAGGGAGGTTGATATTTTTTCATCAAAGGTGGCCTCTTATAACCTCGGACCGGTGGGTTCTTCAAATAGTCCAGTTAGGATAAACCCTCAATCTGAAATCCAAACCTCCAAATTGCCCACTGGGAGCTCATTCTTACAGCTCCCAGCACAAGCAGGTACTTGCAGAGGAACTCTCCGCCCTTCTAAAGGCCAGTGCGGTCGAACCCGTTCCGGGGGGATGCGTCCCATCCTAGACCTAAGGGCCCTGAACAAATTTCTAGTCCGAGAAAAGTTTAGGATGGTTTTCCTGGGCACCCTTCTTCCCATGATTCAAGAAAACGATTGGCTATGCTCTCTGGACTTAAAGGATGCTTATACACACATCTCGATACTCCCAGCTCACAGGAAGTATCTTCGATTTTGGGCTGGGAACTCAGCACTTTCAGTACTGTGTACTGCCCAGAGTGTTCACAAAGTGCCTAGTGGTAGTCGCAGACTGGGAGTGCATCTGTTCCCTTTTCTCGATGATTGGCTGGTGAAGAACACCTCGGAGGCTGGCGCTCTACAGTTCATGCGAATGACTATTCAGGTGTTAGAACTACTGGGGTTCCTAATCAATTACTCCAAGTCCCATCTCACCCCAGTTCAAAAGTTGGAATTCATTGGGGCTCTGTTGAACACAAAGACAGCTCGAGCTTATCTTCCCGAGACAAGGGCAGACAACCTCCTGTCCCTGGTGTCCATAGTTCGGGCGTCTCAACAGATCACGGCTCGGCAGATGTTGAGACTTCTGGGACACATGGCCTCCACAGTTCATGTGACTCCCATGGCACGCCTACACATGAGATCAGCTCAGTGGACCCTAGCTTCCCAGTGGTATCAAGCTGCAAGGATTCTAGAGGATGTAATCCAACTGTCCACCGACTTCCGGAATTCTCTGCAGTGGTGGATGATTTGATCCAATTTGACCTTGGGACGTCCATTCCAAATTCCTCAGCCACGAAAAGTGCTGACGACGGATGCATCTCTCCTGGGGTGGGGAGCTCATGTAGATGGGCTTCACACTCAAGGAGCCTGGTCCTTTCAGGAAAAAGGTCTTCAGATCAATCTCCTGGAATTGCGAGCGATCTGGAACGCTCTAAAGGCTTTCAGAGACCGGCTGTCCAACCAAATCGTATTGATTCAGACAGACAATCAGGTTGCCATGTATTACATTAACAAGCAGGGGGGGCACTGGATCTCGCCCTCTGTGTCAGGAAGCCCTCCAGATGTGGCTTTGGGCACGCCGTCACGGCATGTTTCTCCAAGTCACTTATCTGGCAGGCGTAAACAACAGTCTGAGCAGGATAATGCAACCTCACGAGTGGTCACTGGACATGAATGTTGCCTACAAGATCTTCCGAGCATGGGGCACCCCCTCGGTGGATCTTTTTGCCACTAAGGTCAATCACAAGGTCCCTCAGTTCTGTTCCAGGCTTCAGGCCCATGACAGAATGTTGCCCACAAGATCTTCCGAGCATGGGGCACCCCTTCGGTGGATCTTTTTGCCACTCAGGTCAATCACAAGGTCCCTCAGTTCTGTTCCAGGCTTCAGGCCCATGACAGACTAGCGTCAGATGCCTTTCTCCTGCATTGGGGATCAGGCATCCTGTATGCGTATCCTCCCATACCTCTAGTAGAGAAGACTTTGCTGAAACTCAAGCAAGACTGCGGAACCATGATTCTGATTGCTCCCTTCTGGCCGCGTCAGATTTGCTTCCCTTTTCTTCTGGAGTTCTCTTCCGAGGAACTGTGGAGATTGGAGTGCATTCCAACCCTCATCACCCAGAGCGAGGGGTTGCTTCTGCATCCCAGCCTCCAGTCTCTGGCTCTCACGGCCTGGATGTTGAGAGAGAAGTCACCTCCTTGAGTCTTTCAGAGGGTGTCTCTCGAGTCTTGCTTGCTTCCAGGAAGATTCTACGAAGAGGTGTTACTCTTTCAAATGGAGGAAGTTTGCCATCTGGTGTGACAGCAAGGCCCTAGATCCTCTTTCTTGTCCTACACAGACCCTGCTTGAATACCTTCTACACTTGTCAGAGTCTGGTCTCAAGACCATCTCCGTAAGGGTTCACCTCAGTGCAATTAGTGCTTATCATCGGCGTGTAGAGGGTAAGCCTATCTCTGGTCAGCCTTTAGTTGTTCGCTTCATGAGAGGTTTGCTTTTGTCAAACCCCCGGTCAAACCTCCACCAGTGTCATGGGATCTCAGTGTCATTCTCACCCAGCTGATGAAAGCTCCTTTTGAGCCACTGAATTCCTGCCATCTGAAGTACTTGACCTGGAAGGTTGTTTTTTTGGTGGCTGTTACTTCAGCTCGTAGAGTCATTGAGCTTCAGGCCCAGTGCATGCACCTTATATCAGGTTCCATCACAACAGAGTAATCCTCCGCACGCACCCTAAGTTCCTGCCGAAGGTGGTGTTGGAGTACCATCTGAACCAGTCAATCGTCTTGCCAACATTCTTTCCCCGCCTCATACCCGCCCTGGCAAAAGCAGTTTCCATACCTTGGACTGCAAGAGAGCATTGGCATTTTACGTGGAGTGGACAAAGGCCTTCAGACAGTCCGCCTAGTTGTTTGTTCCAACATGAGGGGAGTCGCCATCGGAAAACACACAATCTCCAATTGGCTAGCAGATTGCATTTCCTTCACATGCTCAAGCTGGGCTGACTCTAGAGGGCCATGTCACGGCTCATAATGTTAGAGCCATGGCTGCGTCAGTGGCTCACTTAAAGTCAGCCTCTATTGAAGAGATTTGCAAGGCTGCAACTTGGTCATCAGTCCACACATTCACATCTCGCTACTGCCTTCAGCAGGATACCCGACGCGACAGTTGGTTTGGGCAGTCGGTGCTGCAGAATCTGTTCAGGTTTTAGAATCCAACTCCACCACCCTAGACCCATTTTTGTTCTGTTCCAGGCTGCACTCCCATAGTTTGTTTATGGTTTCAGGTCAATGTATGTTATGTCTTCGCCGTTGCGAGGCCCAATTGACCATTGTTCATTGTTTTGAGTGAGCCTGGTTGCTAGGGATACCCCACATGTGAGAACAAGCAGCCTGCTTGTCCTCGGAGAAAGCGAAGATACTTACCTGTAGCAGAGAACAGCAGGCTGATTGTTCTCAGAAACCCGGCCACCTCCCCTTTGGAGTTGTTGTTTATTTGTTTTTATGCTTTTTGATTAAACTGAGGAGGCACGCTCACGCGACAGGCGGGAAGTCATCTGCACATGCGCAGTGTGCGCTGCACACACTCCAGAAAACTCTGGCAAACCTTTTTTTTTTTTAACGTTAAATTTTTATTGATTATATGGAAAATTCACAAACAGTATATGCACAGTACAATTTAGCATATTTAATCCAAAACACTTATATGCAGTAAGCTGAGGTTATTAAACCATCTCTCCCATAACAATTATCCCTCCCCCCCTCCCTCCTACTCCCACCCATCCCCATTAAATTTCTCCTTAGGAACATTGGGTTAGAGCTAGAAAACGTGTCCATAGGTCAGAAGTCGGATCGTAAAGTCCCAATCTCTTATCTGTAAGTCTTTCCAGCTCTCCAATCACGGATAACTTCAAGAGCCAGTCAGCTTCGGTTGGCCGACTCTAGCAAAACTGTGTTTATATTTTGCTTGCAAAATGCCGATTACTGGGCCGACGCGGACGTCGACCCACGTGAGAACAATCAGCCTTCTGGCCTCGGAGAATACCTGCTACAGGTAAGTATCTTCGCTTTCCCCACTTGATGCAATTAAGGGAATTGTTTTTTGCCATCTCTTCCCTATTGAAGTACTAATTGCTGTACTTTTCTGTGCAGCATCTCGTATGGTGGATCTGACAACCGCAACAGCAGAAACATCAAAGCAGATTAGTGAAACGATGAAAGTAAGTAAGCACAGGTTTATTGAACTCATTTTAATGTCAGGCCATGGTGGGCAAAAAGATATTGTAAATGAGCCAACTGACCGGAGGTCCTCCATACTTTCCACACCAGAGGAGGGGGAGGGTCTTCGAGGCATTCATGGGCTGAAAGGCCCTGCATTTAGGGGCTCCTGTTGCTGCGCACCAGTCTGGAACTACCGTAGGAGCCCAGTGGTAGTTCCCACCCCCAGCGCACGCCATTTCCAGTGCTACAAAAATATTTTCTGTTTTTGTAGTGTCGGTGTTTACCCAGTGGTAATCGTGCAGTGCCATGTGCTGCCCAGTTACTGACGGGTTAGTGCAGGAGACCCCCCCCCTCCCTGAAATGGCCGTGCGGCAAGTGGTTCACTTACCACATAGCCATTTCTTTTCGGGAAACAAAGACAACCTTTTACCCACTGTGGTGAAAGGGAGCCTCGGTGTGTGTCAGAATCACACACTGATGCTAGTGCAGGACCCCTTTTACCGCAGCTTAGTAAAAGTACCCGCTAGTGGTGGTACAGGTTTGGTGAGATGGGTCAGGTAATGGTGGTGGGTGGGTGTGAGGGAGGGAGGGAGGAAAAATGCTGAATGGGGGAAGGGAAGTGAGGAGGTTGTAGGGAAGATGTTACTACTTTTTTGAAGGTGTTAGGATTGTGGCAGGAGCTTGGGACTGAGGAGAGGTGTGGCTGGCTGGATACAAAACTGCAGAGGGCCAATAGGTGTGACACTTCTGCTCAATCAGGCACCTGACTGCTCCTTTAAAGAGAAAAATATTCAGGGGTTAAGTCTATAAGTGGGCGTGTTCATTTAGGCACCCTGATTCTACCTGATAAATGACTGTTATGGCACCTGATCACCCAAATTCCATTATAGAATACTAGTGTAACCCGTATTGGCGCACATTACATTTAGGTATCCACGTTTACACCAGCCTTAGATCTGGTGTAACTTATTATATTCTGTAAGTTCTGTATGTAAGTTGACCCCGCCCACGTGAACACTCCCTCTTGCATTGCCACGTAATGTGCACCCTTACAAAATGGCAGTCAGTTGATTTTGCTGCCACTTTTGCATGTGAGTGTGCATGTATCAGTGAAAGCGCCAGTATTCTGTAATTTATGCACACAAGTAGTGCATAAATTCAGACACCCAGTTATAGAATTGCCCTTTAAATATTTTTGTGCAGTATTCCTATTGTTTCTACACATTTGAGAGTTGTAATTCTCTTCCTGACAAGGGAACACGATTTTAGGTGCAATTTGATTAGCAACTTAAAGTGAAGTCTAATGTTTGTGTTTTTCTCTTCAGTTTCCCTAATTTTTGACACTTCCCCAACCCCGATGGCAAGGTCAGGCAGTTCCAGGCCTAAAGAATTTGGACATCTGCTCAGACGTGATATTCCACATCATTGCTCTGTGGTCTCTAATGGCCGCCATATAACAACTACGGTTTTTCTCCCTCTCGCATCCATTCCTTAGTGGCACTGCTTTCACAACACCCCTTACAGTGGTTGGAACCACAATTAACTTTGACTCTGCAGCAGCATGGTGCTGAAATCTGAGCCTGATTAATTATGTTAATTTTGCATGGACACCTGATGAGGTCTGGCTTACAACTTGCAGCCCAGTCAGACTCTGCTCCAGTCCCACTCACTGCAGTTCAGAAGAGGGAGAGATTCAAAGCTGAGGCACCATGAACGTTCGCTAGTGATTGATGGGGTTTTTCCCTGATATAGTGGAGTCAGGGGTGGGGGACAGAAATTATTTTCTAGGTAAATTAGTTCTTTGGTCCTACCTATATTGCCCAGCAGGCATAGCAAAGAGCATGTATGTGTGAAGATCGATACTTCTCTTAACCACTTAAAGCCTTTTAACCTCCATTGTCTGCAGTTCACATAGTAAGCTGCTTGGAGCAGAAGCATTTTATCTATACACGTTTATTCTCAGAGGACAAGTGGGTGACGTCGATCCATGTTGCCCAGTCCAGCATTTTGCCAAAGCTAAAAATAGAGCTTTGTGGAGTGCCTTCCCGCTTGTCACACGAATGTGGTCTCCTCAGTTCTCTTTTTTCCGTGTGTGAGCTTTTAAGTGCCTTTCGGATAATTTTCTCATTTTTTTTCTTGTGGCTCCTTTATTTGGGCTCTTTTTCCAACCCGTCCTTTAATTTCTTTAGTTTTATTTTCCCTTGGTTTAAGTTTTCTTATTTTTCCATCATCATCTGGCCATTTTTAGGCCCTGACTTTGGTCGGGTTCTTTCCTTTCTTTTTTCCATGCCTTGCCCCTTTTTTAGGCACCATCGAACCATTTAATTTAGCCATGAGGTTTTACTGTCCATGTCCACAAAGACTCCCAGTGGTTTCAAGCACTGTACCTGGTGCAGTCAGACTATCTTGGGAAAAGACACGCATTCTTGGTGTCTGCAGTGTCTTGGGCCCGACCATAGCCCTGCTAACTGTGTTCTCTGTCTTTGCATGAAGAAGAGGACCCAGGTTTCCCAAAAGGCTCAACAAGAGAGAATTTTTGGAGCCAAGTCCATTCCCTCAATGTCAGCATCGAGGTTGGAGGCGTCGGCATTGACGTCAGGCATCACACCAGCATCGGGAGCGTCGATAAGCATGGCTGCTTCGAGACCCTTAGATACTACTGAGAGCAGTGAGGCATTGAGTAGGTCTCCACCTGTCTCGAGGCCTCCTGCTGTGCAAGCCCCTCAGGACCGTCCATCATCAGACCTGACTCCGAGGTGACTTGAGGATTCAACGTCGTTCTCAGCACTGAGGAGCCTTGGCGAAGGCCAAGAAGCATCGTCATCAGTCACCCTCGACACATGGTGTCGGGAGCTCGGGATTGTCGAAAGATTGGCTCCTGAGAAGCGTCAGTGCCGGGAGGATCGCTCTCCATCCATACAGGAGGTTCCAATGCGCTTGTCTTCAAGCAGCCGAGATCCTACTTCTGTGTCAACCTCAGCGGTTCTGCAACCTGCGCCTCAACCGGCATCCCAGCTTTTCCAGGTGTCGGCTCTCAATAAGCGCATTTGGGCCTTGCTTCCAGAGCTGCTGGATGGCCTTATGCAATAGTGTGTATCAGTATCAGGGGTGTTTGCGCCTGCCATACCTCCCGCTGCGGCCCCACCTGGCCCTCAGCCTGTGGTGCGGCCTCCGACGCCAGCAGTGTTTGTGGCCCCAGTGTCGACTGCCACCCAAGCCGGTACCCCCTCAACGTTGGTGGAGGAAGCTTCACCGGAGTCGAGACGGGAGCCGGTTTCTCGACGCCGCTCTTGAGAGCACGTTTCCTCAGCATTGAGGCAGGTTCGGTCTTAGCAATCCCATAGGGAGATACTGTCCGACACGGAGGAGGAGCACTCATGGGATTCGGAGGAAGATCCCAGATACCTCTCCTCAGATGAGTCTTATGGGATCCCCTCTGAACTCTTCCCTCCACCTGAAAGGAGACAGTCTCCACCGGAGAGCCTTTCATTCATTTCCATCTTTTGTTAAGGAAATGGCTGATGCCATTCCTTTTCCTTTGGAAGTGGAGGATGAGCCCAGGACCAAGATGCTCGAGGTCCTGGACTACACATCTCCTCCTAAGGAGGCTGTGACTGCCCCCAATCCACGAGGTACTCAAGGAAGCCCTTGCCAGAACTGGGAGTCCCCTCTGTCAGTCCCTGTCATGCCCAAGAAGGTTGACACCCAGTATCGGATCCACACTGAACCTGGTTTTGTTAGGCCTCAGTTACCTCACAATTCCATGTTGGTAGAGTCCGCTTTCAAAAGAGCCAGGAGCACTAGGTACTATGCTTTGGCGCCCCCAGGCAGAGAAGCCAGAACCCTGGATTCTGTTTGGAGGAAGATGTACCAGTCTTCAATGCTTATCTCCCGTATACAATCCTACCAGCTCTTCACAAAAACTCGGTGCGACAGCTGTCAGACTTGGTGGATGTTCTCCCTCCGGAGCAGGTCGAGCCTTTTCGCAAGTTGGTCAAGCAGAAGAAGGCATGTCAAAAGTTATTTTCTTGGGGCACTTATGACACTTTTGATGTGTCACCCAGGATCTCTGCTCAAGGTATAGCAATGCACAGACTCTCATGGCTGCATGTTTGTGACTTGGAACATTCTGTTCAGCAGAGGTTGGTGGATGCCCCTTGCCGGCTGGATAATCTTTTTGGAGAGAAGGTTGAAGAGGTCGCAGACCAAATCAAACACACTGATACAGTCTCTTCTCTCTCCCACCTCATCTAGGAGGGTTTTTGGCAAGCCAAGAACCTGTCCCTACTACTATTCTAGGCGTAGGTACACTTCTTCGGCTCCTCAGCCTACTCAGGCTCAGCCCCAGCGCGCTCGTTCATGTCAACAGCGTGTGCCTAAGGCCCCTGCTGCTGCTAGGTCAAAGCAAGGGACGAGCTTTTGACTGACTCCAGCAGAGCATAGCCACAGTAATAGTGTCCGTCCCAGACGACTTGCCAGTCATGGGGATGCTCAAATTGTTTCACCAAAGGTGGCCTCTTATAACCTCCGACTGGTGGGTTCTTCATATAGTCTGTCTTGGATATTCCCTCAGTTGGCATCTTAAACCTCCAAATTGCCCACCGATCACTCATTCATTCAGCTCTCAGCACAGGCAGGTACTTGAAGAGGAACTCTCTGCCCTTCTGAAGGCCCATGCAGTCTAACCCATTCCACCAGGGGAAGAAGGGCAGGGATTCTATTGCAGATACTTCCTTGTGCAAAAGAAAACAGGGGGAATTTGTCCCATCCTAGATTTGAGGGCCCTGAACAAATTTCTAGTCCAAGAAAAGTTCAAGATGGTGTCCCTGGGCACCCTTCTCCCAATGATTCAGAAAAATGATTGGCTGTACTCTCTGGACATAAAGGGCGCATATACTCATATCCCGATACTTCCAGCTCACCGTAAGTATCTTCGATTTTGGCTGGGAACACATCGTTACCAGTACCGTGTGTTGCCTTTTGGCTTCGCATCAGCTCCCAGGGACTTTACCAAACGTCTAGCGGTAGTTGCAGCATCACTACACAGATTGGGAGTCCAGTGTTCCCATATTTCGATGAGTGGCTGGTGAAGAGAACCTCAAAAGATGATGGTGTTTGTGAGTCCATGCAGATGACTATTCAGGTGCTAAAGCTACTAGGGTTTGTTTTAAACTATCCCAAGTCCCATCTACACCCTGTCCAGCCATTGGAGTTCATAGGAGCTCTGCTCGACACACAGAGGGTTCAAGCCTACCTCCTGGAGACGAGAGCAGAAAATCTTGTCTCGCTGGTGTCCAAGGTTCGTACCTCTCAGCAGGTCACAGCTCGGCAGATGTTGAGATTGCTGGGCCACATGGCTTCCACAGTGTATGTTACACCCATGACACATCTTCACATGAAATCAGCTCAATGGGCCGTGGCTTCTCAGTGGTATCAAGCCATGGGGAGTCTACAAGATGTCATTCAAGTGTCCTCAGAGCTTTTATGCTCTCTTCAATGTTGGACAATTAGTTTCAATTTGACTCTGGGACTTCCTTTCAAAATTCCTCAGCCATAAAAAGTGCTGACGATGGATGCATCTCTCTTGGACTGTGGAGCTCATGTAGGTGGGCTTCACACTCAAGGAGCTTGGTCCTCCCAGGAAACGAATCTTCAGATCAACCTCCTGGAACTTCGAGCAATCTGGAATTCTCTAAAGGCTTTCAGAGATCGGCTGTCTTACCAAATTGTTCTCATTCAAACAGACAATCAGGTTTCAATGTATTACACCAACAAGCAGGGGGGCACTGGATCATGACCTCTGTGTCAGGAGGCCATCCGGATGTGGCATTGGGCTTGCCAACACAGAATGTTCCTTCAAGCCACTTATTTGGTGGGGGAAACAACACCTTGGCCAAAAAGCTGAGCAGGATAATGCAACCGCATGAGAGGTCTCACAATATGGGCATGGTCCACAAGATCTTCTGAGTGTGGGGCACCCCCTTGGTAGATCATTTTGCCACTTGGATCAAGCACAAGTTCCCTCAGTTTTGTTCTAGGCTTCAGGCCCATGGCAAACTAGCGTTACATGCCTTCCTCCTCGACTGGGGGACAGGTTTTCAGTATGCATATTCTCCAGTACCTCTAGTGAGAATGGTTTTGTTGAAACTCAAGCCAAGACCATGATTCTGATTGTGCCGTACTGGCCGCAGCAGAAATGTTTCCCTTTTCTTCTGGAACCATGGAGATTGGAGTGTTTTCTGACCCTCATCTCACAGAATGAGAGGTCACTTCTTCATCCTAACCTCCAGTCTCTGGCTGTCACAGCCTGGATGTTGAGAGCTTAGAATTTGCTTCCTTGGGTCTTTCGGAGGGTGTCTCCTGAGTCTTGCTGGCTTCCAGGAAAGATTCCACTAAGAGGTGTTACTCTTTTAAATGGACGAGGTTTGCTATCTGGTGTGAGAGCAAGGCATTAGATCCCCTTACTTGCCCTACACAGACCCTGCTTGAATACCTTCTACACTTTTCAGAGTCTGGTCTCAAGACCAACTCCGTAAGGGTCCACCTTAGTGCAATTAGTGGATATCATCAGCGTGTAGAAGGTAAGCCCATCTCTGGACAGCCTTTAGTTGTTCACTTCATGAGAGGTTTGCTTTTGTCAAAGTCCCCTGTAAAACCTTCACCCATGTCATGGGATCTTAACTTCATTCTCACCCAGCTGATGAAAGCTCCTTTTGAGCCACTGAATTCCTGCCATCTGGAAGGTCGTTTTCTTGGTGACTATTACTTCAGCTCGTAGGGTCAGTGAGCTTCAGGCCTTAATAGAGGATGCACCTTATACTAAATTTCATCACAACATAGTAATTCTCCGCACGCATCCTAAGTTCCTGTAGTAGATGGTGTCGGAGTTCCATCTGAACCAGTCGATTGTCTTGCCAACATTCTTTCCCCAACCTCATGCCCATCCTGGTGAAAGCAGCTTGTACACCTGGGGTTGCAAGAGAGCATTGGCCTACTACATGGAGCGGACAAGACACACAGACAATCCACCCAGCTTTTTGTTTCTTTTGATCTCAGCAGGATGGGGGTCGCCATCAGGAAACGCACCATTCCAATTTGGCTGGCAGATTGCATTGCCTTCAGTTATGCCCAGGCTGGGTGGCTTTAGAGGGTCGTGTCATGGCTCATAATGTCAGAGCCATGGCTGCGTCGGTAGCTCACTTGAGGTTAGCCTCCATTGAAGAAATCTGCAAGGCTGAGACTTAGTCTTCAGTCCACACATTCACATCACACTACTGCCTTGAGCAGGATAACTGATGCAACATTTGGTTTGGGCAGTCAGTGTTGCAGAACCTGTTTGGGGTCTAGAATCCAACTCCACCCTCCTAGGCCAGTTTTATTCTATTTCAGGCTGCACTCTCATTCAGATTTTATATACTTTCAGGTTGATCTGTGCTATGTCCTCACCGTTCTGAGGCTCAATTGACCAATGTTTGTTGTTTTGGGTGAGCCTGGTTGCTAGGGTTTCCCCATTTGTGAGAAGATTGAAACCTGCTTGTCCTTGGAGAAAGTGAAGATACTTACCTGTAGCAGGTATTCTCTGAGGACAGCAGGCTTCATATTCTTACAATCCCTCCCACCTCCCCTTGGAGTTGTCCCCTTGGTTATTTTTACTTTTTTTTTTTTTTTTGCTTTAATATTAAACTAAGGAGATTGCGTTCGCCTGACAGGCAGGAAGGCACTCGCGCATGAGCGGTGGAGAGCGGCTTATGCTCCACAAAGCTCAATTTTTAACTTTGTCAAAATGCTGGACTGGGCGACACGGATTGGCATCAGCCACTTGTGAGAATATGAAGCCTGCTGTCCTCGGAGAATACGGTGCTACAGGTAAGTATCTTTGGTTTTTGGTTAGTACCACATCTGTTGGTACACTACAAGTGCTATCTTATTAGTGTCTTTGCTTTGTTATGATGTAGGACACGTCCAGTGCATGGCACTGACTTTCTGTTCGTGCTCGTTTCTCAGCTGCTGCTAGTAACTGGAGTGTGAACATGTTTTCCACACACTGCTTCACAGCACCAAATTGATGTAGCCTAGAATATATCAGATATCTCCCCAGCAGTGTTGTCATATTTCTCCTATTTTGTCTCTGGGGTTTTAGTTTGCTTCCACAATTTGGTACACTTTCACCTCTTTTCTGATCCCATATCCATATCCAAGAATCTTGCTACGTGGGGTTGGCATCCTTAGATTGAGAGAGCCAGAGACAAAAACCTTATGACGTTCATTACCTGCTTTAAATGATTTCCAGTAAGCAAAAAAGTAACCCTTTGTTTGTGAGTTTCCCTTGGTGGATTTTGGATTTGTTAAATGATTTCCAGCCTTTCCAATTTTTAGAATTTTTAGTTTTTCCTTGTTTGAATGTTTATTAAAAGCATGTAATCATATACAAAAATGAACTATAAATTAAATTTCCCAGCCCATATTTGCCTGGCCCAGGTATTGGAACAATGTCCAGCAAGCGCAAGAATGAAAAGCTACTTATGTGCCTATGGCACTCTTCCTGAGGCAGTCAGCAGCTGTTTTCTTGTCTCTTGGGTTGCATGTGCTGCCTCTTCAGGAGAAAAGGCCTGAGTGAGGATCTGAATGCAGCTAAGTAGTTGCTAATCAGTACTAACAAAGCAGATATTCAAACAAATAATTTGGAGCCCTCATTTTGCAGGAAATTTGGCACTTGCAACATTTTGCTACCTACTGTACAAAAAAGCGCCTCAGTACAGACATCCATTGGCTGCTGGAGCTGGGGAGAAGAGTCCAGAGGATGTCAATTGCAGTTTATTTATTTACTAGCCGCTGAGCCCGTGAAAACGGGCTACTTTTGGAATTCCCGGAGTCGCCGCCACCGCCCCTCCACCTGGCCCGAGCAGCACTGTAAACTTACATCAGCACGCAGCAGCAGGCACATCAGCAAAGCTGCCGTCGGGGCGGGCTTCCTTCTCTGCCTGTGTCCCGCCCTCGTGTGACGTAACATCGGCGAGAGCGGGACAAAGGCAGAGAAGGAAGCCCGACGGCAGCTTTGCTGATGTGCTTGCTGCTGCGTGGTGATGTAAGTTTACAGTGCTCGGCCAGATGGAGGGGTGGTGGCGGGGAGGGGGGGAGGGGGAGCGGTTCCGACGTCTGCAGCATGCCAGTAGAGACTTCCCTCTCTGTCCCGCCCCCATCATCACGTATTGAAGCGGGAGCGGGGCAGAGAGGGAAGTCTCTACTGCGCATTTGCGAGTGAGTACGGTCACTCGCCGTTTATATGTTTGATTTGTATCCCACATTTCCCCACCTATTTGTAGGCTCAATGTGGCGGAGAGGCGTTTGCAGACTCTGGTGTAAACAAATACAAAGTGATGTTGTGGTAAGATAAAGTTCATGTGGCACAGCCACATTTGGGAATCGTACAGCGGAAGAGTTGTGTTATGTCCATTACGTACTTTAGTTTTGTTGTGTTGCAGAGATCAGGCATTTATGGTGGCTTGGTAGGGTATGCCTTTTTAAACAGGTTAGTTTTTATTTTTTTCCGGAAGTTTAGGTGGTTGTACATGGTTTTCAAGGCTTTTGGTAATGCATTCCACAGTTGTGTGCTTATATAGGAGAAATTGAATGCTTAAGTTGATTTGTATTTGAGTCCTTTGCAGCTTGGGTAGTGTAGATTTAGGTACGTTCGTGTTGATTCGGATGTGTTTCTAGTTGGTAGGTCAATCAAGTCTGTCATGTATCCCAGGGCTTCACCATAGATAATTTTGTGGACCAGAGTGCAGATTTTGAAAGCAATGCGTTCTTTGATTGGGAGCCAGTGTAGTTTTTCGAGGAGGGGTTTTGCGCTTTTAAATCGCGTTTTTCCGAAGATAAGCCTAGCTGCCGTGTTTTGAGCGGTCTGAAGTTTCTTTAATGTTTGTTCTTTGCATCCCGCATAAATTCTATTGCGGTAGTCTACATGGCTTAGTACCATTGATTGTATCTGGTTGCAAAATGTTTTCCTCGGGAAGAATTGTTTAACGCATTTCAGTTTCCACATTGAATGGAACATTTTCTTTGTTGTGGATGTCACTTGGCTCTCTAGTGTTAGGTTGCGGTCCAATGTAACGTCGAGGATTTTCAGGCAGTCTGAGATAGGGAGGGTGTAGTCTGGGGTGTTGATAATTGTGGGGTTGTTCGCGCTGTGTTGGGATGAGAGGATAAGACAGTGTGTTTTTTCTTTGTTGAGTTTTAGTTGAAATGCATTTGCCCAAGAGTCCATGATGTTCAAGCTGATCGTGATTTTGTTGGTGATTTCTGTCAGTTTAGATTTGTAAGGAATGTAAATTGTGACATGTCTGCATAGATGAAGGGGTTAAGAAGGCCTTGGTTGGATAAGGACTTGGCTAGAGGGGTCATCATTAGGTTGAAGAGGATTGGTGATAGCGGTGATCCTTGTGGTACTCCGCAGTCTGCTTTCCATGGTGATGATATGTTTGAGTTTGATTTTACTTAGTATGTTCTTGTGGTTAGGAAACCCTTGATCCAGCTAAGTATGTTTCCACCGATCCCAAACTTCTAGTAGTCTTATTAATATATTGTGGTTTACCATGTCGAATGCGCTAGACATGTCGAATTGGAGGAGGAGGATGTATTTACCTATTGCTATTTCCTGCTTGAATTTGGCTAGGAGGATGAGTAGTACTGTTTCTGTGCTGTGGAGGGGGCGGAAACCTGACTGTGATTCTTGTAATATTAAGAATTTGTTTATGTAACCTGTGAGTTGTTTGGTTACTCTGCTTTCCATCGTTTGATTGACAGCGGGATGGATGCTACTGGACGGTAGTTAGTGATTTCATTTGTTTTTTTTTTCTTGGTGTCTTTTGGTTTCGGGCTCAGTAGTATATTGCCATTTTCCTTAGGGAAGAGACCTTGCTGTAGCATGTAATTTAGGTGGGATGTGATGGGATGTGAGGTCTACTATGAAGCGGTCAGGTGCGGATTTCATTAGGTAGTTGGGGCAGGTATATAGTTTACAGTGGGTGTTGGAGAACCTGCTGATCGCCCATGCTACTGTATTGACGATGAGGAGGGCAAAATTTAACCAGGTTTGGTCAGTCGGTTATTCTCCCGTGGTTGGGTCCACCTCATTAAGGAAGTTTTCGATGTCAGTGTTGTCCTGAGGTAGCATATTGCGTAGGTTTACAATTTTTTCATTGAAATACTTAGCAAGTTTATCTGCAGGTGGGATGTCTGTATTTGATGTAGTGACCATGTTGGTGTCTAAGAGTTTGTTCACGAGTTGGTATAGTTTCTTCTTGTCTTTGTAATCTGTCCCTATTTTAGTTTTGTAGTATGATCTTTTGGTCTGTCTTATAGCTTATTTGTACTTTCTTAGTGATTGTTTCCATGTGTTGAGTGTGTGTTCATCTTTTGGGTTTTTTTCCATGCTTGTTCGAGTTTTCTAGATTGTGTTTTTAGCCTTTTCAGTTCATCATTGAACCATGGTATCGAGTTATGCTTACATGAAGATCTTGTTCTTAAGGGTGCTATTTCATCTAGTATGCATTTGCATCTTTTATCCCATTCCATGAGGTAATATATGGAGTCTGTTTGTGCTGTCCATTCATTGTTATATATCTGTTGCCAGAATGTTTTCGAGTCTACGTGACCTCTTGTTCTGTAGGTTGTGTGTTCTTGTATTTGGTGTAATCCCTTCTTCCGCCAGTGTAGGGATAAGTTTAGTTTGTAGTGATCAGTCCAGGGTGTTTCTGTCCATTTAATATCTGTTATTATTAAGTTCTGGTCTGTTGAAAGTTTGTGAGATGAGATCAAGTGTGTGCCCTTTGATGTGGGTTGCTTGGATTTGTGGCCATTTGAGATCCCATAATTGGAGGAATTCCTTACATTCTCGTGCATTGGTTGAGTTTGGGTCTTCTAAGTGAAGGTTGATGTCTCCTATTACTAGTACATTGGGGTTGGTTACACTTGTGTTTGAAATGAAGTCCATGAAGTTAGTTTGGCTTTCGTTCCAGTACCTGGAGGTCTGTAAAACAGGACACAAGTCAAATGCTCGTGAAGGGTTTTGTTGTGGATTCTGATTGAGGCCATTTCAAGTTGAGGTGTCATGGACTCGGCAGTAGTTTCGGTGGTAAAGTGAGATTGATAGATTAGTGCTATGCCTCCGCCTCTCTTTTCGTTTCTGGTCCAGTGTGTGATTTTGTATCCTGGAGGTCTAGGATTATAGGGTCCTTTTGGTCATGGATCCAGGTTTCATTGATGAAGAGTAGGTCAAGGTTTTCTGCCATGATCCAGTCTTAGTATTTCTGTTTTGTTTACTGCGGATCTGGCGTTGATGTAGCCCACTTGGATTGTTTGGAATGGGTCTTCTGCGTTTGGTGGTGTTTGGACTTTTATTAGTTGTCGTTTCTTTGTTGATGTGAGTTTGTTTGAACCCTTCTTTGCATTCTGTGGTGGTTGTCCGCATGTTGGTGATCTTCCTTTGTTTGAGTTGTTGTCAGTTTGTTGAGGTGTGGTGTATCTGATCAATCGTTGATGATTGAATAGTATGCGTATAGTGTTACTTTCTGCAAGAGGGGTGGTTAGTGTTACGTGGATCAGTGTTAAGGATTAGATCATTAGGAGTAGTTTGAAGGTGTTCATTTTGGTTTCTATTCGCTATTCGTTTAGCAGAAACTACTTTCAAGGAGACAGATCTTGTTAAATCATCAGAATCCTACTTATTTTTCATTCAAGCAAAAACTTTTCTGGTCTGTGGAGCTCTTCCATTTTTGCTGTCCTTCTCGGACTCTAGTGCTTCCTATTTAATTATGTGGCTTTAGCTCATACCTTTTTCATTGGTAGTTCAAGGTGAGTTACATTTAGGTACAGTAGATGGCTTCTGTCACCTGAGGCTATGCAGTCTAATTTTGTACCTGAGGTAAGGGAGTGTTGTTAAGTGACTTGCCCAAGATCACAAGGAGCAGTAGTGAGATTTGAACCTGGCCTCCATGGTTCTCAGCTTGCTGCTGTAACCATTAGGCTACTTTGTCCACACTTTATTTCTCTTTTTTAGTCTTTGGTCTCTTTGCCAGGGAAGGATAATTAGTTACCTCTTTGTCCTCTTCCCTCCAGGAAGATCTGCATGCTTTAATCTGACTAGCCTGAGAGTTAGAGCAAACATATAAAAAAAAAAGTGTTCCTTGCAGAATTGCTACATTAAATATTGTACAACCAGTTGTTGAAAAGAACATTCTTAACATTGCATCAGAACTAGTCTTTTAATGCAGGTAATCCAGGATCCCTCTAGTGACAGCCAAGAGGAGATGCAAGCTCTCCTGAACATGCAGATGGAGCCTGTTCTCCCTGAGTGTCTCTTTATTACATACAGATTGCAATTCCAGTCTTAATTCTGTAATCCTGAAAATCTGATTAAAATATCTATGGTGCTTCCACCATTCTGCAGCTGAGGTGCTGAATTTGAATGCTCTTTTCCTAAGGTTTTGATTTAGTGATTTGATGTGGAATATAGAAAAATAGGGTGTTCACTAACCCTCTTTACATTTCCAGTGAATTAACTTCAGTTGTTGTTTTTTTTTTTTTTTTCCAAGTCTCTACCTGCATTGATTGAAAAAGCAGAGGGATTTTCCCAGGTGTTAAACTGGCAGCCTCACTTGGAACTCTCCAGGACACATGTGGAAGTATTTCTGAACCGTAAGACTGATCCAGAAACCAAAAATATTATGAGGCAAGTAGAGAGTACACCAAGAGAGACTGAAAGCCAAAAGGAAAGTGACTGTGTCCTGCATAAGAAAAGGAAAATGGAAGATTCACCAGAGTGCCGACTCTATCCCCTACGGTCAAAAAGGAAAATTAGTCTCAATACCTGAGAGAGCAGCCCATGTTAATGGTTTGGAGCTCCAGCCTAATTATCCATGCTGTGCTAAGCAGCTAGACTGGATTTTACACAAGTGAAAAATGTACTTTACCATGTAATGCTGGTTTCTCTGTTCACTGTGTATTGAAAATGGGATTCATTAGTGACCAGTGATGACCTCTGAGCTTTTCCTTACATTACATTCTTGGGGAAATGAGGGTGGTTCAGTTTTACCACTGCCTTTGGATGCTTTTTTTTTTTAAATGAAATACCTAATACTTGCTATTGCTAGTATGTGCTGGATAAGGAAGCAGAACCTCAAATGTGCCATGCTGGGTCAGACCAAAGGTCCATCAAGCCCAGCATCTTGTATCCATCAGTGGCTAATCAGGGTCATTAGGAAGTACTTTTCAGATCCCAAACAGTAGATCCAGTCATTGGTGCTCACACTTGACGAGAAGTGGTGATTTCCCCAAGTCTACTTGAGTAACAATTGTTTATGAACACTCCTCCAGGAACTTGTCCAAACCAGGTAAACATGTTCTCAGTTATAGTAGTCTTGACTTTTTGAGCAGAGTTGCTCTGTAAATGGAAAACCAATAGAACTGTCCTATCCCAATATAGATTACACTTCATCTGTTATCTTGGTTTTCATATTGCTATCTTCCACCTAAGGGGTTATTCTAGTAAAGCACTGTGTAACTGGAAATTTCAATTTAATTTTATTTATTTGGCCTGGAAATTTCTTCCTACTTCTCAGGGCTTCCATCTAAACAGAGCTGGTCTCTACTAGGATTCTTGGGCCGTGAACATTGATCCACCACTAACAGAGGTTTCCCCTAGTTCTTTTTTTTATTATTTTAAAGAAGTATTTATTAAAAATTCAGAGACAACAGTAAAACAGATGACAAAAGGTATACAATACCATAGTCATACATAACAAAACAACATCCATGAGCTTAGAGAAATATCAGATAAAAACAACTTCTCAAATTTTTGTCTTTTTATGTTTTTGAAAATAATCCCTTACCCAACCCCCCCCCCCCATTATTTAAAAAAAAACCCCTCAACACGAGCAGTGTTATAAAAGGTACCCAAGTATCCCCCCACTTTGCTAAAAAATGATGCCTAATTGCCCACAACCTCTCCATGTCACAAACATATCACATCTTATTCAGCCAAGAAATCAAGGAAGGAACATGAGTAGACTTCCAATGAGCTGCTAAAGTAACCCTAGCAGCAGACATAGCATGACGAACCAAGACACCCTGAGATGTAGATAGTCCGGGAGTTGTACCTGGAAATAAGAAAAATTCCGGGGACCACTTAATTGATTTTGAAAGCCATTTCTGGAGTCGATGTTGAACTGCCTTCCAAAATGCTCGCACCTTAGTACAGGTCCACCAGATATGACCCATTGTACCCCTCTGGCCACACCCCCTCCAGCATAATGGAGAAACTGCCTGAAACATGTGATGCAAACGAACAGGAGTCAAATACCACCTATATAAAACTTTTACCACCTTTTCTTTAAATGGAACCAAAACAGACGTCTTTAAATAGCGCATGTTCCAGTCGTGTCCAAACATCATCACTCAATGTCAAACCCAGCTCCCGATGCCAATGCATATGATGCTCAACAGGATAGCTTCCCAAACCACGTAGGTAAGCATATAAACAAGAGATAAGACCCCTTGTAGTCCCAGCATCCTCACATAAATCTTCCAAAATGGAAGCCTCCCTAGTCACAAGCGGCTTGATTGTACAAGAAGTCAGAAAATGTTTAACCTGAACATATGCATAAGTATCCGTTGGCAACATTGAATAAGAATCGACCAAGGATTGAAAATATATAAACTTAGTGTCATCAAAAAATTGACCCCAAGTCTCTAAACCCTTTAAAGACCAACTCATGAAAGGGACCCGTACCAAGACCAGGAGGAAATAACGGATTATATAACGTCGTGAAAGAACCAAATTAGGCTTGTCAAATAGACCATCCCAATAATAAAAAGTTGTTCCTATCGAAGGACAAATGTCACAACTCAGAGATCGATAACGCCGCGGGAGCCAGATCAAAGAATGCAAAGGGCACAAACCCACCGAGGCCTGTTCTAAATGTATCCACCGTTTCTGAGGAGAAGCATGAAACAATTCGAAAGCAGCCACAGCCTGAGCAGACTTATAATACCAAAAAAGGTTAGGTACACCCAAACCACCTGCTTTCGGATCTCCATACAATAGCGAGCAAGGAAGGTGCAGCCGTTTATTTGACCAAATAAACTTTAGCAAGCAATTTTGCAAACCCGAAAGAAACTCACGAGAGTTCTTAATCCTTCTCCTGTCTTGCTCAGCCCTCACAGCAATGGTCCTTCCACACACCACCACTCTAGGGTTGGGTACTTGTGCATCCTGGGACTGTCATTGTCTGTGACAGTTAGGAAGTGAGTCCTGACAACAAAAGAACAGAGACCAGATGGAAGTCCAGCCCAGATTTCCTGACAGGCAACGAACATTTCCACTGAGGCTATGTGGCTAGCTTAACCAGTTTCTGGGTTTACAGTGTCTTCCAGGTCAAAATTTCCAAATATGGTTTGTCATAGCTGATTTTGTATTGTAGCAAGTGTTCATATCAGAAACTTTTCTGCATGCTTGCCTTAGTCGATTAATATCATAAACAGATATCTTCATTAAACCAAGTAAACATTTATTCACATTTAAATGCTACAGCTTTGTATGATATTTTGCATCCTGACTTAAATAAGAAATTTCCAAGCAGTATATCTAGAATTTTCAGACTGCTTGTTTCCCATAGGTTAACTTCAGCTGCACTGTGACTTTCTACTTTTCAAGAGCAGTATAACTGATATCTTTAAAAGTTAAGAGAAAAAAAATGTGTGGGAGGAGGAAAATTAATAAAACAATATTTTGACATACAGTGTACTTGAGCAAGTATTTTTTACTTGTTGCAGAAAATGATCACATTTTCTGAAACTAAAATGTTCTTATGTTTATTTTCTGCCTTCCTAGTCATTCTTTCTGTCTGGAGGACTGAACACAGAGATAGGGAATAGTGGCTGGCAGACAGGTAAGCTAGAGCTTAACTGCTGGTGGGGGAGCGTTGGGAGTGATAGATATTGCTTTGATAGGCAGTATACCAAATAAAGATGAAAAACTGGAAACTAAGTGGTTTACATATTTTAAAAATCATACATAAAAGGGTACGAAAGAGGGAAAAGATATATGAAGATATTCTAGGTTACAATATGTCAGTTGATGTATTAAAACACAAACATAAATCATAAAAATAGAACCACAGTAACATGAATACAAAAGGAGGAGAGGAACTATCAGCAAAAGAAAAGCATTCAATTAGCTGCTGCAATGGAGGGCCACAAGCACCGTTGTAAGAACAACAAAAAAAACCAAAACAAAATGAAGAGAAACTACTCTGAAGAAAAAGCTTGATTTAAAAGATGGTTTTAAAGATGGCTCTAAATCTTTTTTTTTATTGATAGTGCTTTACTAGATCCGGTGGTAAGGAATTCCACAACAGAAATATTCAGTTGATGGGTGCCATTCAACCCAATCTGATACCCAGGTGGGATGGTATCACTAACAAGTTCTGAGAACAGCAGTACATGGGTTCGAGCATAGGGAATGAGAAGGTTATGCAAAAATGCTGGAATACCAATCTAGAACACCTAATGGGCAAATCTTAAAATTTTAAAGGGAATACAATAATCAACTGGAAGCCAATGCTATGCTTGCAGTAAAGGAGTAATCCAATCAAAGCGCTTGGCATTCCAAAGTAGCTTCACTGCAGTGCTTTGAATAAGTTTCAGCCGCCGTTGATGTAAGGTGGTTATAAACCATAGTAAGAAGAATCACAGTAATACAGTCTCGACAGTACTAGGGGAAGGGAATGGGTTACAATCAAAGCGTTTTACATACTATATACATGTACTTATTTTGTACCTGGGGCAATGGAGGGTTAAGGATCAAAGTCCGCTGCACTAGCCACTAGGCTACTCCTCCCCTCCTAGGAAATGCAGAAGAAGACGAAAGCTGTAGAATCAAACCACATCAATCTAAGCAAGGGGCGAATTACCCATAATTGCTGTAGAACAATAATTTTTTTGTAAGAGAAGAGATTTGAGTATCAAAACCTATCTAAAATGACTCCTTGATCTTAACAGGGTCCTTTAATGTAATGAGAATACTCCTAAAAGGTGGGAAAAGAAAAAACGTGGGTGGTTCGTGCCAAGAAAATAGGAAAGCATTAGTCTTAGCTGGGTTAAGCTTTAATGAGCAATAATGTTCAACTGGATGAGATAGCAGAAGAATCAAGTATTGAATAAGCCACTGGATGTTGTCGGCATATATATAAAATATAAATCTCAGAGTTTGAATTAGAAGAGCAAATGGTGCCATAAAGATGTTAAAAAAGAACAGGCCCAAGATAGAGCCCTGGGGCTCTACCTTAGAGTAACAACTTCATAGGAAGAAGTTGTTACTCCAGACAAATGAACCTTAAAAGATTGGTTACTCTAATATCCTATGTTTCAGTAATTACATTTCTCTTAGATTTACTAGACATAGTAGGAGTTGGAGTCAGAGATGGACAGCAGAGAAATATAGGAGTGTGAGTTGAAGATGCTTCCTGCACCACATGACTCAAATTCACAAAGGACTGCGTAGTACAGAGAAGAAAGAAGGACTTATGTTTTGGCAGTAATCTTTAGTATGCTCCTAGGTAAGATGGGGGATGCTCGGAGGGCTTGGGAAGAGTACACAAGTACATAAGTATTGCCATACTGGGAAAGACCAAAGGTCCATTAAGCCCAGCATCCTGATTCCAACAGTGGCCAATCCAGGTCACAAATACTGGCAAGATCCCAAAAAAGTACAAAACATTTTATACTGCTTATCCCAGAAATAGTGAATTTTCCCCAAGTCCATTTAATAATGGTCTATGGACTTTTCCTTTAGGAAGCTGTCCAAACCTTTTTTAAACTCTGCTAAGCTAACCGCCTTTACCACATTCTCTGGCAATGAATTCTAGAGTTTAATTACACATTGAGTGAAGAAAAATGTTCTCCAATTCGTTTTAAATTTACTACATTATAGCTTCATCACATGCCCCCCTAGTCCTAGTATTTTTGGAAAGCGTAAACAGACGCATCACATCTACCCATTCAGCTCCACTCATTATTTTATAGACCTCAATCATATCTCCCCTCAGCCGCCTTTTCTCCAAGCTGAAGAGCCCTAGCCGCTTTAGCCTTTCTTCATAGGGAAGTCGTCACATCCCCTTTATCATTTTTGTCGCCCTTCTCTGCACCTTTTCTAATTCCACTATATCTTTTTTGAGATGTGGTGACCAGAATTGAACACAATATTCGAGGTGCGGTCGCAGCATGGAGCGATACAAAGGCATTATAACATCCTCATTTTTGTTTTCCATTCCTTTCCTAATAATACCTAACATTCTATTTGCTTTCTTAGCCGCAGCAGCAGACTGAGCAGAAGGTTTCAACGTATCATCAATGATGACATCTACATCCCTTTCTTGGTCCGTGACTCCTAACGTGGAACCTTGCATGACGTAGCTATAATTCGGGTTCCTCTTTCCCACATGCATCACTTTGCACTTGCTCACATTAAACGTCATCTGCCATTTAGACGCCCAGTCTCCCAGTCTCGTAAGGTCCTTTTGTAATTTTTCACAGTCCTCCCGTGATTTAACAACAACTTTGAATAACTTTGTGTCATCAGCAAATTTAATTACCTCACTAGTTACTCCCTTCTCTAGTTAATTTATAAATATGTTAAAAAGCAGCGGTCCCAGCACAGACCCCTGGGGAACCCCACTAACTACCCTTCGCCATTGAGAATACTGACCATTTAACCCTACTCTCTGTTTTCTATCTTTTAACCAGTTTTTAATCCACAATAGAACACTACCTTCTATCCCATTACTCTCCAATTTCCTCTGGAGTCTTTCATGAGGTACTTTGTCAAACACCTTCAGAAAATCCAGATACACAATATCAACCGGCTCACCTTTATCCACATGTTTGTTCACCCCTTCAAAGAAATGTAGTAGATTGTGAGGCAAGATTTCCCTTCACTAAATCCATGTTGACTTTGTCTCATTAATCCATGCTTTTGAATATGCTCTGTAATTTTGTTCTTAATAATAGTCTCTACCATTTTGCCCGGCACCAACGTCAGACTCACCGGTCTATAATTTCCCGGATCTCCTCTGGAACCTTTTTTAAAAATCGGCTTTACATTGGCCGCCCTCCAATTTTCCGGTACCATGCTCAATTTTAAGGATAAATTACATATTACTAACAATAGCTCCGCAAGCTCATTTTTCCCATCCGGTCCAGATTTACTACTCTTTAGTTTGTAGAACTGCCCCATTACAGGTTTACAGAGAATTCATAAAGTTTCTCCGACTTGTCAGGTTGGAATACCATTTCTGGCACCAGTACCCCACCCAAATCTTCCTCTGTGAAGACCGAAGCAAAGACTTCATTTAATCTCTCCGCTAAGGCTTTGTCTTCCCTGATCGCCCCTTTTACTCCTCAGTCACTCCGCGGTCCAACCGATTCTTTTGCCGGCTTTCTGCTTTTAATATACCTAAAAAAAAATTTACTATGTGTTTTTGCCTCCAATGCAATCTTTTTTTCTAAGTCCCTCTTAGCCTTCCTTATCAGTGCTTTGCATTTGACTTGACATTCCTTATGCTGTTTCTTATTATTTTCAGTCGGTTCCTTCTTCCATTTTCTGAAGGATTTTCTTTTAGCTCTAATAGCTTCCTTCACCACACTTTTTAACCATGCCGGCTGTCGTTTGGTCTTCTGTCCTCCTTTTTTTAATACGCGGAATATATTTAGCCTGGGCTTCCAGGATTGTGTTTTTGAACAGCATCCACACCTGATGTAATTTTTTTACCCTCGCAGTCACTCCTCTAAGTTTTCTTTTAACCGTTCTTCTCATTTTATCATAGTCTCCTTTTTAAAAATTAAACGCTAATGTATTTGATTTCCTATGTATACTTACTTCAAAGCTAATATCAAATCCGTTCATATTATGATCACTGTTATCAAGCGGCCCCAGCACCATTACCTCCCGCACCAGCTCATGCGCTCCACTAAGGATTAGGTTTAGAATTTTTCTTTCTCTCGTCGGCTCCTGTACCAGTTGCTCCATAAAGCTGTCCTCCCTAGCGTGCCCCGATGTTACATTTACCCAGTCAATATCGGGGTAATTGAAATCACCCATTATTATTGTGTTGCCCAGTTTGTTTGCATCCCTAATTTCCTTTAACATTTCTGCATCCATCTGTTCATCCTGGCCAGGCAGACGGTAGTACACTCCTATCACTATCCTTTTCCCCTTTACACATGGAATTTCAATCCACAGTGATTCCAAGAAGTGTTTTGTTTCCTGCAGAATTTTCAATCTATTTGATTCAAGGCCCTCCTTAACATACAATGCTACCCCTCCACCAATTCAATGTACCCTATCACTACGATATAATTTGTACCCTGGTATGAGAGTGTCCCACTGGTTATCCTCCTTCCACCAGGTCTCAGAGATGCCTATTATATCTCATTTTTCATTTAGTTCAATAAATTCTAACTCTCCCATCTTATTTTTTAGGCTTAGTACTTGACAGTATTAATTTGTAATCTTTTGTCTGATTTTTATTTTTGTTTAAGGTCACCTGATCTACTATGGTCTCTTTTGCAACCTCAGGATACTCTGTCTTCCCTGTTTTGGTGATATCTTTGAAAGTACTACTACTACTACTTATCATTTCTATAACGCTACTAGACGTAAGCAGCGCTGTACACTTGAACATGAAGAGACAGTTCCTGCTCGACAGCGCTTACAATCTAATTAGGACAGACAGGACAAACAAGAGATAAGGTAATATTAAAGTGAGGATGATAAAATAAGGGTTCTGAACAAGTGAATAAGGGTTATTAGTTAAAAGCAACATCAAAAAGGTGTGCTTTTAGCTTAGATTTGAAGACGGTCAGAGATGGAACTTGACGTACCGGCTCAGGAAGTCTATTCCAGGCATATGGTGCGGCAAGATAAAAGGAACGGAGTCTGGAGTTAGCGGTGGAGGAGAAGGGTGCAGATAAGAGAGATTTACCCAGTGAACGGAGTTCCTGGGGAGGAATGTAGGGAGGGATGAGAGTGGAGAGGTACTGAGGAGCTGCAGAGTGAATGCACTTATAGGTCAATAAGAGGAGTTTGAACTATATGCATAAACGGATAGGAAGCCAGTGAAGTGACTTGAGGAGAGAGCTAACATGAGCATAACAACACTGGCGGAATATTAGTCATGCAGCAGAATTTTGAACAGATTGAAGAGGAGAAAGATGGCTAAGTGGGAGACCTGTGAGAAGCAAGTTGCAATAGTCTAAGCAAGAGGTGATAAGAGTGTGGATGAGGGTTCTGGTAGTGTGCTCAGAAAGGAAAGGGCGAATTTTGGTGATATTATAGAGAAAGAAACGACAGGTTTTAGCAGTCTGCTGAATATGTGCAGAGAAGTAGAGGGAGGAGTCGAAGGTGACCCCAAGGTTATGAGCTGATGAGACAGGAAGGATGAGAGAGTTATCCACAGAAATAGAGAATGGGGAAGGAGGAGAGGTTGGTTTAGGGGGAAAGTACATAATTAGATGGGGAGGCTGAGGCCTGGCTAGTATTGGTGGAGGTTAGAGGTGGGCCAGATGGGAGAACTGGGGCTTGATAAATGAAGGAAGAAGATTGTGTGGTGGGAAGTGAGACTAGTGAGAAAGAGATTGGGTGAGGAAAGGATGGGGGGGTGGGCTGTAAGACAAAGGGGCATGGGGGCTGTCCACTGTGTACTACTTCCAATACCTTACAGCGGTGTATTAAGCTTTCTTTTGCTGTGGACATAGAATGGGAAAATAGCCTTAGTGAATCAAGTCCTTAAGAAACTGTCATACATCTCAGATGGGATCTTCCCCCCCCCCCCCCCCCCAAAAAAAAAAAAACAACAACCCACAGTTCAACATTGGTAGTGGTGGCAGTGGCAGCGTTTTGGTTTTTTTGGTCCATTAAAAAAAACAACAACCCTGAATAAGTGCAAAACATAGAAAATGAAGCCATTGGGATGTAGAAGGACAAAGCAGTGGATCCCTCTATGGCAACAAAATGCAGCAGGCAAAAGTAGAGGCTGACCAAAGACGAATCCACCACTGGAGATATTCAACAGTATTTTATTAAGGCAAATCAAAGTAGGACCCGACACGGGCCGTGTTTCGACGCATGTAAGTGCCTGTATCAGGGGTCAAATAAACAACTCTAGATGGAGGCACAGGTACTCAGCTCTGCGCTTGTACGAAAATGTAGAGTGTCAATGAATCTGAACATTGCATGCGAGTGAATCGACACTGGCAACAACTGTTGAAACAAATCAACATTTCTCAGCATGATGTATTATTTATTGTTGAGGGAATATTGAATCTGTCTCAGGACCAAAAGGTCCCTACTGAATCTTTGTGTAATTTAACTCATTTGGCTATGACAAATAACTTTCTTGTTTCAGGATATGCATAAAGATCAAGTAGCAGTTACAACCCTAACCACCATACTGGGCTAATTAGATGGACCGTGCTGGTCTATCTGCCATCATTTACTTTATAATATGCATGCTGCAACACTTCTTTGACTGATTTGATGTAGTCTTGCATTTTTGAAACTTCAGTACAGTTAAGAAAAGCTGTATTTGGAAAAGCAATTTTATCAGTTATCTCAACTATTAAATGAATCTTTGGTCATACCTTTTATGGGATCAATCTGGGAATGATTCTAAGATGCTATGTAAAGAGAGTACACAGAAGATATTTTAGCAGCAGGGTATTAGAAATTGGCCCAAGGATGGAGTAAAAAAAATGTAACTAAAGATGAAAGAATTTGGGGAACTGAATATTGGCCAGGTAGCAGAAATTAGGCATGTTCATGCAATGTGTACCTGATCAGACATAACAAAGCTAATAGGTGCTTCATTATGAAATGTATTCAGAAGGGGGCATTTTCTTTACAGTAGCTTGTACAAAATATTCAGACCCTCATACATTTTTTACAGTTGGCTAAAATTCAAAATGCAGTGAAGTTCAAGTTTGCTTTACTGATCTACATACTTGATGCTGCACATTCAGTAGGAAAGAACAAGTTACAGGAATATTTAAAAAGTTATTAAGAATTAGAAACTAAATATTCTCGAGTGCATAAGTCTTCACATCATTTGTCATAGCAAACTCAAATTAGCTCTGTTTTCCACAATTGCCTTAGCAAAGTCCATAAATGTAGTAAAGCTGATCTGAATCTTTCTGGATGGAGAATTAAGCATTGTTCTCTGAAATTAGTTTGAAGCAAAGGGCTGAACATGAAGCTGCCCAAATAATTTTGTGATAAAGTTATTCAGTGACATGGATTGGGGAAAGGCTATAAGATAATTTCAATGTGTCTGACTATCCCATGGGGGCACTGTCAGATCCATTATTGTAAAATGGAAACAGTTTGGCACCACCAGGATCCTGCTTTGATGAGACCATTCCTCCCAAGACAATGGCCTGAGTAAGGATACTCCTGAGAAAGGTCACTGTGAGACCTGAGATTACTTTAAAAGAACCACAGCGATCTTTAGCTAGGACTGGGACATATGCTGACTATTTCACGATCACTCCCTATGCATGACCCATATGATAGGGTGGCAAGAAGGAAGTCGCTGCAGAAAAGACACAATGTGCTGCATAGCATTTGAAAAGAAACACATGGAGGTGTATTTTCAAAGCACTTATACTTACAAAGTTACGTGGAATCGTATTTTCAAAACACTTAGACTTACAAAGTTCCGTGGGATGTGAGGTCTGCTATGAAGCGGTCGGGGGCAGATTTCATTAGGTAGCTGGGGCACATATCAAATTTGCAGTGAGTGTCGAAGAACTTATGAAGCGCATGGGTAACTGTTTCGGTGGTGAGGGGAGCGAAGTTTGACCAGGTTTGGTCCGCTGGGTATTCACCAGGGGTTGGGTCCAGATCGTTGATGAAGTTTTCGATATCAGTATTGTCGATAGGAAGTGTGTTGCGTAGATTTACAATTTTTTCATTGAAATATTTAGCAAGTTTGTCTGCTGATGGGATGTCTGTGTTGGTTGTGGTGACCAAGGTGGTGTCTAGTTGTTTGTTTACGAGTTGGTATAGTTTCTTCATGTCTTTGTAGTCTAGTCCTATTTTGGTTCTGTAATGTGACCTTTTGGCCTGTCTTATAGCGTATTTGTATTTTCTTTGTAATTATTTCCAAGCGTTGAACATGTGTTCGTCATTTATTTTTTTTTCCTTGCTCTTTCGAGTTTCCTGGATTGTGTTTTTATTTTTTTTTAGTTTGTCGTTGAACCATGGTATCAAGGTATGTCTTTGTGATGTTCTTGTTTGTAAAGGTGCTATTTCGTCTAGTATGCTTCTGCATCTTTTGTCCCAGTTGGAGAGGTAGTGTATGGAGTCCGTTTGTGTTGTCCATTTGTTATTGTATATTTGTTGCCAGAATGTTTTCGAGTCAATTTGGCCTCTTTTGCTGTAGGTTGGGTGTTCTTGTGTATGGTGTGAGCCCTTATTCCGCCAGTTTAGGGATAGTTTTAGTTTGTAGTGGTCAGTCCATGGTGTTTCTGTCCATTTAATATCAGTTATTATTAGATTTTGGTCTGTGGACAATTTATGTGAGATGAGGTCAAGTGTGTGCCCTTTGATATGGGTTGCTTGCGTGTTTGGCCATTTGAGATCCCATAAGTGGAGGAATTCCTTGCATTCTTATGCGTTGGCAGAGTTTGGGTCTTCTAGGTGGATGTCTCCTAGTAACAGTATGTTTGAGTTGGTTACACAAGTGTTTGATATGAAGTCCATGAAGGTTGACTGGCTCTCGTTCCAATTACCTGGTGGTCTATAAAACAAGATACAATTCAGGTGATCAAGCAGGGATTTGCTATAGATTCTGATTGAGGCAATTTCAAGTCGGGTTGTTATGGACTTGTCAGTGGTTTCAGTTGTAAAGTGGGAACAATAGATTAGTGCTATGCCTCCGCCTCTTTTTTCCTTTCTGGTTCAGTGAGTGATTTTGTATCCTGGAGGACATAGGTCAAGGATTATGGGGTCCTTTTGATCAGGAATCCAGGTTTCATTGATGAAGATGAGATCAAGGTTTTCTGACGTGATCCAGTCTGTTACTGTTGTGGTTTTGTTTACGACGGATCTGGCGTTGATATAACCCTGTTACCACCATAGTTTCTAGATTATTAAAACTTACTATACCTCCCAAGCTAGCTCACAGATCTGGGTGGTTTACAATCTAGATAAAAACATGAAAGTTGAGAAAAGAACCAGCAATTACATGAGATCATTCACACCTTTGCAAAGCAGCAAGAGCGAAAGGGTAGGGAAAAGAAAATAAAGGGTAAGGGGAATGGAGTTGGGATAGGGTAAAGGAGAAAGGAAAGCAGTAGACTGAATGCAGGTCCCCCACCCCTTAGGGAGCCACGTTAAAATCTTGGCTAAAATAGAGACCATGAGAATGGGGTTTGTGGGAATCCCCTCTAGGGCTGTGGGATTTCTGTGGGGATGGAAGCAGTTCCTGTGGAAGTGTAAGCTGCACTAGCCTCTTACCTACCAAAAGGGAAATTGGACAATAGGATTCTGCTTTAAGCAGATCCCTGCCCTCCTTGGGTAGGGTAGGATAGGGAAATGCTTTATTGATATTCTCTGGAATTGATCAGTTGTGCAGTGACTCGCTGAACATTGCTTTTAAGGATCCTAGTACCTGCACCCCTAGAATTTGATAAAACTCAGCTATCAGTCCATCTGGACAAGAAACCCTGTGACCCTATGATTTTTTAACTGCCTCCCCAACAATAGGCACATTTGCATACAGCCTAGCATAAAAATTTGACATTTCTACAATCTTATGGTTAGAAATGTGAAGCAACCATCTCATGTTGCAAGATTATAACAAAATGAGACCTATCAACTGTCTTAATTAAACATGCTGAACATTTACCTGGCGTAACCCAAATCTAAAAAGCCTACGCTTCTGATACAGTAGGTATTTAAAGTCCTTTGATATATAAGGAAAACTATCCATTGTGGAGTGGAGGAGTAGCTTAGTGGTTAGTGCAGTGGGCTTTGATCCTGGGGAACTGAGTTTGATTCCCACTGCAGCTCCTTGTGACTCTGGGCAAGTCATTTAACCCTCCATTGCCCCTGGTACAAAATAAGTACCTGAATATATGTGAACCGCTTTGAATGTAGTTGCAAAAACCTCAGAAAGGCGGTATATCAAGTCCCATTTCCCTTTCCCCTTTTAATTGGAAAAACTCTTGTTTAAGGTCTTCAGTTATTGCCTTCACCATCTCTCTCTGAACCTTATACAACTGTTTACCTATCCTAATAAGATTCCCATTCAATTTTTTCCCCCACTGACTAGTCTAAGATGCCATAGTGCGTTGTCTGTGCCAGAGCCGGTGGTGGTTGGGAGGCGGGGATAGTGCTGGGCAGACTTATACGGTCTGTGCCCTGAAAAGGACAGGTACAAATCAAAGTAGGGTATACACAAAAAGTAGCACATATGAGTTTATCTTGTTGGGCAGACTGGATGGACCGTGCAGGTCTTTTTCTGCCGTCATCTACTAAGTTACTATGCTGTAGGGATAGTTTCTCAAAAATGCTGTGGGTCATTTCAGTACTCTAAACATTTAATTATCCTTCCTCTGTTTGTTAAGATGCCCATTGGCATCCTCCATTCTGTTCCACCCACTCAAAACAGAAATCTACAGCCACAGATGAATGGTCTAAGATAACCAGCTGTCCTATGTCTAAAGCCACCAACTTTGAAAAGATATACTATGACACCAATATACAGTCCAGTCGACTCTGCATTGGATGTACTCTAGAAATATGCATACACTCTTTCTCAGCTGAGTGAAAAGCCCATTATATATCCACCGCTGCCATCTCTCTACACAGTCTAGGGATTTCCTCCCTATCATAGTCCCATTCCCTTGGAGGTCCAATCCAAAAATGGATCAGCCACTTTAACATCCCCTGCTACTATCAGAGGGGCCAATTTCAGCCTGAGCAGCATTCTCCAAAGCTTTGTTAAAACTGGCTCATTACATCCATTTGGTGCTATATAAGGACCTAAACTAGAACTCATAGCCTATAACATTTCTACTTTCAGGATCTTTTTATTACCTTTCTCTTTCCATAAATGCTGCATCTTTATGTATTAGATTTGCCACTCTCGCTTTGCAGGAAACTAGTGCTGAAGCATGATAACAGTATCCTGCTCAGTCCCCTTTAAGTTTATCATGTTTCCTGTAGCTTTGCAATCTTTACATTTTGCTTCCAGAGGAATCCCAACATCTTCATATGCTTGATGGGGGAACCCATATCAGCTACACTCCAATACATTATAACACTTCGTGCCATCTTAATACTTTTTATTCTGTTCATCTTCCACTAAAAAAAACAGGAAAAGCCTCCACGGAAAATCAAAACAAAACAGCAAAAGTAACATAGTAATGTAGTAGATGACGGCAGAAAAAGACCTGCATGGTCCATCCAGTCTGCCCAACAAGATAACTCATATGTGCCACTTTTTGTGTATACCTTACCTTGATTTGCACCTGTCTTTTTCAGGGCACAGACCGTATAAGTCTGCCCAGCACTATCCCCGCCCCCTCCTCCCAACCACCAGCCCCGCCTCCCACCACCGGCTCTGCCACAGACCGTATAAGTGCCCAGCACTATCCCCGCCCCTGCCCCCCACCACCGGCTCTGGCACGGACTGTATAAGTCTGCCCAGCACTATCTCCGCCTCCCAACCACCAGCCCCGTCTCCCACTACCGGCTCTGGCACAGACCGTATAAGTCTGCCCAGCACTATCCCCGCCTCCCACTACCGGCTCTTGCCACCCAATCTCGGTTAAGCTCCTGAGGATCCATTCCTTCTGAACAGGATTCCTTTATGTTTATCCCACGCATGTTTGAATTCCGTTACCGTTTTCATCTCCACCACCTCCCGTGGGAGGGCATTCCAAGCATCCACTAATCTCTCTGCGAAAGAAAGTAGAGGCTGACAAATGTACAAATCAATAGGGAGATAATATCAAAAACAATTTATTCAGAATATTCACATCAAGGACCCGACACGGTCCGTGTTTCGGCACGGGTCACAAACAACTTTCTACAGAAAACACAAAACAAATTTTAAAAAATAAAAAAAATTATAATAAATTTTTAAAACATAATTATGTTTTAAAAATGTAATCTCATTTATTTTTTATTTTTTTAAATTTGTTTTGTGTTTTCTGTAGAAAGTTGTTTGTGACCCGTGCCGAAACACGGACCGTGTCGGGTCCTTGATATGAATATTCTGAATAAACTGTTTTTGATATTATCTCCCTATTGGTTTGTACATTTGTCAGCCTCTACTTTTGCTGTTTCATCTTCCACTAAACACATCCAGAACTCCATCCATTCATCCAACCAACCAACCCACATTCTAACCTCACATGTCCTTTCCCATCAAACTAACTGCTGTTAGTTCCCCACAGCAAACTCATCTACAGTATCCAGATCCAAAATTCCCCGCTCCCCTCCAACTACATTACTACACCATTCCGACCTCTTGCAGATCCTAAGGTCAACAAAGATAAGGAAGAATCAATATCATCCCCCAGGAAACATCAACAACATTAATTATTATAAACCTAATGATACCCCACCCTGTTGTGCATTAACATATACATCTCTGAGTGGGAGCTTCCTCAAAACTAATGCCCACAACAGAACAGTAACAGATTAAGCCTCTTAAATTAAAAACTACCCCCAGCCTGGCACTCACTACTGCAACCATACTCAGAAAAAAAATATATATATATATACTATATAATAAAAAGCACCTCCAACATTCTGAAGCTGACTCTGTGGCAGTGTAGGGTTCGTAAGTCTGTAGTTCAGTGTTTCATTGGCTCTCACTGTCCACGCCCTCACGTCGAGGAAACGGAATGCTGCATAGTTGCCAAGGAAACAAACGCGACGTCATAGGAACGAAGAACCAATCAGAACGGAACTTGGAGGAGGAAGTGGAGTGGATTGAATCTCTAACAAACAATCATATACAGGGAGCTACGAACGTCAGTGGAGGCAAGTGCACGGAAGGGAAGACAAACATTTAATCACTTTGTCACTCACTCACACACACACACACACACACACACACACAATCAATCACTCTGTGTATCTCTCTCTTACACTGTCTGTAAAACACACTGTCACTCTCAGTCTATCACATGGGAACTGTATGTTGCATTCTCATGAGTAAGGAGCTCTTCTGATGTGATTGTTAAACTGATTGAAGGGCCTGAACAAGGAAATCTTTTACCACGTTGTAACCCAGTTTACACAAAAAATATTGTATATAAAGAAATCTTACACATGTAAACAACAATTATATTCAGAATACAACCATGGAAACATTAATGGCAGGAACTCATTACATTGCTAGCGCCCGTTTCATTGCGTTAAGAAACGGGCCTTTTTTACTAGTATATATATATATTCCATATCAGCTCCTCCTTACAACGGTCAATACCCTGCTTTGTTACACTCTCTGCATAGTATCTCTCCACTGCTAGAAAACCTTGTAGCTTCATCTGTTCCAGGAAAGCCTGTAACCAACATAAACATCCCCCCTGTATCAACACTGTTCTTAAGCTTCAGAGGCCACCATCCTGAATGACTGCCTCTTCAGTCTCTTTCTTCCATTGCCCCTTAGGGAGCACAACCTTCAATGAGTTTGCTGCATGTGTCCTCTGCATGCTCATTTTTACCAGGCCCATCTCCATCATGACTTTTCAAGCTTCCTCCAAAGTTTTAGATTTATATGTGGAGTGATGTGGTAGCTGTGTTAGTCCACTTTTAAAGGTTATAAATAGAAATAAAACAAAGCATAGAAGAGAAGATGATTCCTTTTTTTATTGGACTGACAATACATTTTTTGATTAGCTTTCAAAGGTAACTTGTTCTTCAGATCAGAAATAAGCAAATGTTGATAAAGAACAGTATATATATGTGACAGTATATGATGTTTCACTGTTCTTTATCAACATTTGCTTATTTCTGATCTGAAGAACAAGTTACCTTCGAAAGCTAATAAAAAATGTATTTAGTCCTATAAAAGAGATCTTATTTTATGTTTTGTTTTATTTCTATTAAGTTTATATGAAATCCTGTTCATTGTATATATTTTAAAAAAATCTAAAAGGACAGAGCCACCTGTGGCGTACGTTTCCTTCTTAAGTCCTGAGGTAATTCCTTAAAGTCTCACCTCTTTTGCAAAGTAATGGGGGAAAGATCGCCATAAATTTCAGCCTTAATACCATAAGGTGTTGTATAATAACAGCAGCAGTGGCTCTTGAAATCTAGTGACTACTGTCGGGAAAATACCATGTTCTTTGCATTAGTGCAGCTTCCCCAAGTGATGTGCTAATGCGACAAAATAAATTGCCTTGAAGGGGGCTCCTGGTCCAGCCAATTCTATGCACTCTGGACCAGTGATATTGCTTGCTTCAAACCGTTCCTTTATTTACAATTCAACAACCATCCTCAAGGATACTCGTTTTAGTTTTATTTATTTATTTTTATTCAATTAACTGCATATCTATGTGGGTATGAAAGTGGCTTCAATGAACTGTTTTAAGTATAGACAGAGGACAGAATTACATGTTAAAAAAAACGTGAGAACTCAAACAGTAGTACTATGAAAGTACATATCGGAAAATATTCTTGGTAAAGTCATGCAAATTCTTAGAAGAGCTGTTGATACCAGTAGTGGCCAAGGGACTCATCATGGCTTGTATCCTAAGACTAAAATGGAAACCTTGAAATCAACAGTTCAGTTGGAAACTTTTTAAGCCTGGGCAAACAAGATGTTAATGTAGCCACTGTGGCCTACTGCATTTAATCTTGTTCTCTCAATGTTCATCTTCTTTCAAGAGTCAAATGCAGTTCTTGCTACTCTGGCACATAGTTATTTTGTAATCTGTACTGAGATTCTGTAGCATGAAGATGATAGGATCTTGCAGCTCCATGCCAAAGGCTGAGCAAGGTGCAGGGAGAGGCTAGAGGGGATTACCCAGTTTCTCAGGAAGTAGACTCCAGCTGAATAAGGGCCCCACCACCACCATATATACAAAAAGCAAAATTACAGGAGGCTGCAGGCTACAAAGGAACCTGATATACACAAAAGAAAAATCTGTGGGACTGATTCACCAGTCACTACAATCATAAATGTGCAAGCTAAATTGTGTCAGTAAATGTCAGGGGCAGCTCAAGGCAATCTGTTGACTGAGGGGAGGTTTGAGATGATGTTTCCTTCTGCAAGGCTGGTGTTAGACATGCAGTGGCCTTTGGCCCTTTGTGGCAAGGGGACCCAAGGCAATTGCCCTAGTTTGTACCTTCTAACACCAGCCCTCTCCTTTTGTCTGACATACTTGCAGCAGTCTGTGTAAAGTATGCAGTTTCTGAGATGCAGACTAAATTTTAGGGGTGGGCATCTAGTGCACTATTAATACAAAAATAAAATTTTTAAAATGTAAACTGTGATTAAATGTTTTAATCTTGAGCAAACTTTTTAACTCCTGTCTGTTTCCCAGCATTGCTTTCTCTCCCCTGCCTATCCTGTTCCACGTTGGCATAATTAACAGAGAGAAGACATCGGCAGCAGTTGCAAGTAACATGTCGGAATCGCTGCTGGAGACCCTACGAAGAACCAGATAAATATTAAGATAAATGCAGGGGGAGCTTTGAATTGTATTATCAGGCAGCTTTACTGCAGATTGTGGCCCATTGGCAGAAGGATATTGATAATCCTTGGACCAGAATGGACGCAAAGGCCTGTGATCTAGTTCCATTATGGGCACTGCCCTGGCTCCCCTTTTCACACTTGAAAGAGAAATTGACCACCACAAGCCCTATCCCGAGAGCTCCTTTATCCTTATAGGTGATGATACGTAAATTTATTTTTGCACAGAGACAATATAATTTAACCACCCCCATACAATATGCTGTTAAATTCACCCCGGGGCTCCTTGATAAAAAAATATATACCCCATTGTCAAACAAGTTATCATTGGTCTAAAACCCTCCTTTCAACCGTTGTTGAACAAACCAAAAAAATAAGCGTTTTTATTTGACAATAACTTTCTCATTCAACAACTGTATATAGTAAACATTACTTAGCTTCTAAATAGCTTGAAGTGATTGTCAGCTCCTCTTTTGTATATGAACACTGTGAACTCCTGGGTAGAGGTACCTACTGATGAAGCCATAGCGAAACGGATCCCCGTAGGGACCTCTACCCAGGAGTTCACAGTGTTCATATACAAAAGAGGAGCTGACAATCACTTCAAGCTATTTAGAAGCTAAGTAATGTTTACTATATACAGTTGTTGAATGACAAAGTTATTGTCAAATAAAAACGCTTATTTTTTTTTGGTTTGTTCAATAACGGTGGAAAGGAGGGTTTTAGACCAATGATGACTTGTTTGACCAACCACATACATAGGAAACAACCAGGAATGTGGTTTAAGGTCTAAATGAGGTATTTTCCTCCTAATTTTTATTTTTATATTTAGATTAAGAAAATACAGAAAAGAGATAAAGATTTGTATTAGGACACCATATAATATTTATAGAGGTACTCTACTGCATGTATATATGGTAATAAGAGCCATTGAAGATTTGGTTGTAGAATACACCCAATATCCGTTTTCTGTGACTACATTTATCATGGCCATTTATGCCAATGAAAACCTGGTGTAAATGCCGACACCTAAATAATGCACAGAACAGGTATGTTCTATAACAGTGCAGGTAAATTCTAGGATCGCCCATGGCCATGCCCCCTTTTCAGATCTGTGTCTTAGAATTTATGTGCATCAATTTATAGAATACACTTAGACATTTGTCTACGTACATTCTAATGCCAATTAGTGTCTAATTGCTTGATTGGCTTGTTAAGCTAATTACGTTGCACACACAAATCCAGAATACGCCAGATTTGCACACACAACTCAAGTTGCACTATATAGAATCTGGTGGATAACGTATGTTCTTTGGCAGCATATTCAACCATTTTGTTGCTTGATACGAAACAGTTAAGGAGAATTCTGTCTTACAAATTATACATTAAGGTGAAGGAAACTGAAGCATCAAATAATGTCTAAAATTACTAATGCAATTCTTACTAAGCATGAAAATTACATTTACCATGCACTGTGATGCATGGCCATATAGAACATAACAAAAATGAAACGTGCCTGCGTTGGAAGCCAGTGGAATTTACAAAAGCAATGACCTGGCACTTTCAAAATTAGTAGTTTTACATATCAGTCAGGCTGCTGTGTTCTGTAATGTCTGTAGTTGGCGTCAGATAGCTAGATGTCATCCAACATATGAAATGTTGCAATAGTCCAAATGTGCCATTATTAGTGTCTGTACTACAAGTTGAAATACTCTAGGTTCAAAACAAGCCCTAAAACATATTAACTTCCACAATAATTCAAACATCTTTGTTGTTAACAGCTGTACATGGAATTCAAAATTGAAAAGATTATCTAATGTCACAGCCAAGATTTTCAATTGTGATTCCATCTTGTAACTTACACCATCAAGTATAAAACCATTAATTGAACATTTCCAGCAAGAATGCTTTATAAGTAAACATTTTGTCTTGTCAGTGTTAAACTTTAATTTAGATGCCATGACCCAGGACTCAAAAGAGTGGAGGAGTAGCCTAGTGGTGAGTGCAGTGGACTTTGATCCTGGGGAACTGAGTTCAATTCCCACTGCAGCTCCTTGTGACTCTGGGCAAGTCACTTAACCCTCCATTGCCCCTGGTACAAAATAAGTCCCATTTCCCTAAATACTGCAACCTCTGTCAAATTTTAGATGTAATGTCTTGGATCTCCCCATCAAAAAGAATACAGATGGTTTCATCATCCATATAAATAAAAGGGTGGTGCCCTATTTCCTCCAATTTGAGGCCCAAAGGGGTCATAAGTATATTTAAAAAAAGAACTGGAGACATTGGGAAGCCCTGGGGTACTCCACATCTAGGGATCCATTCCAAAGATAATTCACCCTTCATTTTCATTGGTAAGATCTTTTGGTAAGAAAACCTCTAAACCAATACAACACTGTTCTTGTTATACCATGAGATCATTAAATTCAGCATTATGTTATGACCTACTAAGCCGAAAGCACTAAACATATCAATTGTAATAACAGAACATGTTTACCCAAAGTAATTAGTTGTTTTGTGTTGGAGTCTGAATTTGTAATCCACTTTGGGCCTTTGATAAGGGACTTGGCGGAATATATATAGGACAGATTAGATCAGATTAACCCAGTCCTCTGGACATACCCAGGGCTGATGCAGAAAGCTGTGTGGTTACCGCAGGTTTTAACAGGGTTGTAACACATGTTTTTACTGAAATGTGAGTGCATCATAGACAGTAAGAACGTATGTGATGGACTTCTGCACATCTTAGAGAGAATGTCAAATACAGAAATCAAAGGAGATTGAGGTGGATTTAAAAATAACTTTAGCAGCAATAACAGCAGCACTGGCTTGGGGAGGGGGAGCGGCAGACAGGTGGCCAAAAGTAAACAAAAGAAGGACAATGACATTGCAATGAAATAATTTTTTTCAAGTGACAACACACCCTGAAAGGATACAGGCAGAGGCAGTTTGAAGGAGGACTAGACATTCAGATACCTCACAGAATATATCAAAATCACAACATGCAAAAAGTTTCAGTAAAAAGACATTTGTAGAGCAAAAGGCAATGGCAAAAGGCAGAAAAGGGATAGACTTGGGAGTAACATAAGGACATTTTTTTCACAAACAGGGTGGTGAATGCATGGACCAGCCTCCCAGAGGAAGTAGTTAAACTCTGGAATTCGTTGCCAGAGAATGTGGTAAAAGTGGTTAGCTTAGCGGAGTTTAAAAAAGGTTTGGACGGCTTCCTAAAGAAAAAGTCCGTAGACCATTATTAAATGGAGTTGGGGAAAATCCACTATTTCTGGGATAAGCAGTATAGAATGTTTTGTACTTTTTTGGGATCTTGCCAGGTATGTGTGACCTGGATTGGCCACTGTTAGAAACAGGATGCTGTGCTTGATGGACCTTTGGTCTTTCCCAGTATGGCAATACTTATGTACTTAGTTATGTCAAAAATAGTTTGACTTCAAGAAAGCTTTTCATAAGCACAGGAAATCCTTAGATGCAGGATAGTGATAATAAAATTGAAGATCTTGAAGGGTCTGTAGTACTCTCAAAAGAAGAGACAACAGCAGATTGGCTGGTCATTACTGTCTTTAACTGCAGCTATATGCTCTAGTCCTGTTCACAGGTGTTTTCTAGCTTGTGCGTAAGCTGCTTTTTGGGCAATCCATAAGAAGGTGGATATTTCCCTGGATTCTATATAGTGCGACTTGAGATATGCACACACAAATCAGGTCATATTCTGGATTTGTGTGCACAACTTAATCAGCTTAACAAGCCAATCAGTGCTGATAATTGAACTTAAAAAGCAATTATTGATACTAATTGACATTAATTAGAATTTACATGCACTAATGTCTAAGCGTATTCTATAATGTGATGCACGTAAATGATAATTAGTAGCAGCAGACTTTCACATACCACTCTGTGCCCCTTGTCTCCTGCAATTCTGTGGGCACAAAATCCAGTCCTTTCCGCAGAATTAGCGAAGAGACTGGGAACCAAGCAGATCTAGCAGGCAGGGGCTAGCAGGCTGTTTAAAGTACCTTCCGCTCCTGTGCTGATCGAGAGCAGCAGGAGAAGGGTTGCACTGTCCTAAGCCATGCCCGTCACCTCTGTCGCCTTGTCCCAACCGCTTTGAACTGCACAGATTCCCCCCTCCCCAATCTAGGATCTCCTCTGTCCTCTCTATGATTACACTCTCCTCTGAGATCCTTCCCCGCCTTCCTTCTCAACACCAATCACTGAGTCCTTGCCTCCCCAACAAAGAACCCAATGAATTAGCTGGGCAAAGAAATGCCAGAAAATAACTTTTTTTTTCTAAAATTAGAAACAATGGGCCAGATTCTGTACAGCGCTCCGCACAAAAATCCAAGCATAGTCTATAACAACACGCATAAC
Source organism: Microcaecilia unicolor (assembly GCF_901765095.1). NCBI lineage: Eukaryota > Metazoa > Chordata > Amphibia > Gymnophiona > Siphonopidae > Microcaecilia > Microcaecilia unicolor. The sequence continues at coordinate 75,156,560 of NC_044033.1, forward strand.
TTAATTGGCTTAAGCCAATCAGCATTGTTAACAGCACTTAAGCAATAATGAGCACTAATTGGCAATTAGAATTTATGTGCACAACTTGCTAAGCATACGCAGTGTGCCTAACTTCTAACATGTGCAAGCAAAAAGGGGTGTGGTTATGGGTGGGGAAAATGGGCATTTTGGGGGCGTTCTGAAATTTACATGCTTTGCTATAGAATATGGCCCACTGCGCCTAAATCTACGTGCTGGGATTTACACCATGTTTTGTTGGCATAAATGGAGGTGTGTAGTTTTAGGCACTGTGATATCAACTACACGTATTTTATATACCACGCCTAAATCTAGGCACCAATTATAGAGTACACAAGTGGAAATTCTTTCTGCGCTGATTTTTTAGGCAGCATATATAGAATCTCCCTCCAATGTGCTAAATGTGAAATGCAAATGTATGAAAATGTGCCACATAGTTGCTGCAGAATTTTGAAAATTCGTAGGATTTGCAAACTCTTGCTGCAGAATCATCTGCACAGATAGGGATAGGGATTGTGGTGGGTGTGATACTAGTGACTCATTCCGCCCAAACTAGAACTCTTAAGCCAGTCTAGCAGTTGCTGTATTGATAAGCAAGAAAGACAACTAAAAGTTACTGGAGATCTGATTAAGAGTTGATCCAGGAAATTGTTCTACAAAAGGGTTATTTGTTCATAAAAGCAATTAATAAATCCTAAGAAATAATTAAAAATTAATAAATGTTCTAATCTAAACATTTTCCCTTAGATACAAAATTGAAAAATACCCTTTAATGCCTCTAGTAATCCTCCTAGGTGACTTTTTCCTTGTGTTTTTTCCTAACATTTAGGAGATTCATTCCACCAGCATTTGTACATTTCGAAGGATGGCTCCATCTACTCTTGCAGCATTATGTCCAATACTAAGCCGCGTAAGCGTCTATGTGCGCCCAATGTGTACCAAAATGGAGTTACTGCTCGACTACTGTGTGGCTGTTGCGGTAATTTCATTTTTGGCACGCATCTGACATGTGCATCTGAAAAATATTTTTTATTTTTGGGCACGCATAACGGACGTGGGCCATGGCATTTGGTGCACATACGTCATTACCGCTCAAGTCTTTACCGCTAGGTCAATGGCTGGCGGTAAGGTCTCAGACCCAAAATGGATGCACGGCAATTTTCATTTTGCCGCTCGTCCATTTTTGGCAAAAAAAATTTTAAAAGTCCTTTTTTACAAGGCATGCTAAAAAATGGATCAGCGCGTGCCCAAAACCTGCGCTCACAATAAAGACATTTTTCAGCGCGCTTTTGTAATAGGACCCCCCCCCCCCCCCTCCAAGTCACAATACATGTGAACATCTTTCTCATCCTATCGCTAGGCGTCAGACTATCTTCTTTCACTTGAGATTAGTCACTTTCACAGCACTCCGACTCATTGAAGGTCATATTAGCAACTTGTAGCCGTGCAGAGTACTGGGAACCCATCTCTCACTTCCCTAGTTAACAAAAATTTCACAGCTGTGGTTTCTGGGCAAGTTCCCTCCGGAGTTTCAAAGGGCTCCACGTGATTTATTTGAAATTAGCAGAGGGGTCATTCCAAGAAGAAGACGAAAAGTCAAGAAGAGAGCAAGGAAGTGTCTACAAACTCTCACGCCGCAGGGATGAGCCGGGGCTACTGAGAGCGACACACAGAGAGCCCGGGGCAAGTGTGTGGGGCTAGCGATCGCCCCCTGCCACCCTCATGCTCTTACCTACCCCGCCCCGGGCTGAGCTGTACGTCCGGCATGTCCGAAGCGCGAAGCAGCACCAGCGGCCTACGGAGCGGATCCACCTCCGGTTCCGAACACGACTTCCAGTCTCAGGTACGGCCCCCCCGGGACGCGATCGCATCTCACCCTGTCCCCCTCCGCTCCGTGGCTGTTTGGGTGAATTAATGCAGGAACCGGCGACCGGAAGTCGGAGAACCTCCTGTACCCCTAAAAAAAAAGCGCTGGGGGTGTGTATGGGGGCTGCGATCAGGAATCCAGGTTTAGGTAGCTCGATTGGAAAATGCCAGCAGATGTTCTTTTCTGTTTCTCTGTCATTCACCTTGCCTAATTTCACTTTCTGCCTTCAGTTGTAAGTAGAAAGTCCACCACAATTGAAGTTTATATATAGACTGTGGCAATACTGTTGTTGGGTACAACAAGTGATATTTTTCAATTTTTAAAGGTACAAGTTGGTTTCCAGGATTGCTTAGGCAGAGCTGTAAATTACTCTGTGCGCTTAATACATTTGTTAATTTGTTTATACTAATCATGATTAATCGAATTGTGCTATGGAAAGTATTTTCTTTTAATTGTCACTTTCTCAACCAGCTTAATTAGGGATTTTCTCCTACTCCATGCCCCTGCAGGGCCAGTGCAAGGGAATTGGGCATCACAGACAAACCTTCAGCCTTATGTACTCTCTCACCCCCTCCCTGTACATCATGCTTACATATCACATACATACAAGCAATAAGGGCAATTTTGAATTCATTCATTCACCCAGGTAAATGGGCTATTTGAAAAATGCCCACCCTTCCTGCAGGTAAAAGTGTGCATTTTTGGTTCTTTAGCGTTTGTGTGGCTGTTAGGATCAGTTGTTTTGCTTTGACTACAATTACTCTTTACTGTCCCCGTGAAGCTGCTGCCCTAGGCAGCTGCCTAGTCTGGTTTGGCTAGCCCTATGTCCTTCACCTAAATGGGAAGATGCCTTTGTGGAAATTAATGTGTATAACGAGTGATTAAGGGTTGTATATGTGACCAGTGTGTAAAACAGTTTACACACTGTGGGGGTCTTTTACAAAGGCGCAGTAGCGTTTTTAGTGTGTGTTAATGATTAGCGCACGCTAAATGCAAGAGACACCCGTAGGAATATATGGTTTGTCTAGCATTTAGCGCACACTTATTTTTAGTGCACGCTAAAAACACTAGTGTGCCTTTGTAAAAGGACTCCTCAGGTAGGCACATAAAATAGCCCTGATGTATAGATGCTCAGAAAACATTGTGCCTACTAGGAGTAGGGGGCATGCGATGAAGCTACAAAGTAGTAAATTTAAAACGAATCAGAGAAAAGTTTTCTTCACTGAACGTGTAATTCAACTCTGGAATTCGTTGCCAGAAAATGTGGTAAAGAAAGTTAGCTTAGCAGAGTTTTTAAAAAGTTTGGACGGATTCCTAAAGGAAAAGTCCATAGACCATTATTAAATTGGACTTGGGGAAAATCCACTATTTCTGGGATAAGCAGCATAAAATGTTTTGTACTTTTTGGGGGATCTTGCCAGGTATTTGTGACCTGGATTGGCCACTTTTGGAAACAGGATGCTGGGCTTGATGGACCTTTGGGCTGTCCCAGTATGGCAATACTTATGTACTTTTACACGATACAGGGGCTCTTTTTATTAAAGATTAATGTGCACTAAGGGGGTCTTTACAAAGATTAGGAATATAATGGGTGTCTCAGCATTTACCTCTAACTGATTTTTACCACAAGCTAAAAACGCTAGTGTGGCTTTGTAAAAGACCCCCCCCCCCCCCCCTCCACTATGTGCCATGTGGCCTGTAGGTTTAGGTGTCCATTATCATGCACTAGAGAATGACATGGGGATGGGAATGGAGACAGAGCCCATGAGGATGGGGGACAAACTTTGTCCCCATGTCACTTTCTACTTTGAAGCCTGTCAATGAACTGGACTGTTATTTATGTTTGATTGATTCAGACGACAATATTTTTATTTTTTGGAAAAACAAGCAAACATGCCGGCCACAGCTAGCAAAATTTGCATGGGAGATCCTGTACATCTTCTAAGAAGACATCTTCTATTGCAGGGGGGACTATGGAAGACAGGAGAGCTAGACTGGATCCTGAGATTGTTGATCACTTCTTATGCATCCACAGATTAAAACATATTAACTGTGCTTCATAGGGCATATTTCTCCCCTCTAGGTTAAACAGAACAGGTTGTATTTTGTACCCCTGGACAATTTAACAGGATGGATTAGGATTCCTTGCGGTAGTAGAAGTCAGCTATTGTTGGGGTTGGAAGGGAAGAGGGTGCTGGTAGTGGTGGTGGGAGGGTTATTATACCTGCTAGTTGTTATTATTGTTTTCTATTTGTAATTTATACACCACAGATGCACAGCAGATTGTTCCTTTTTATACTTTAATAAAAAGATTTCAATATAAAATCATAAGTGAGTGTTCTGCAGATGAGAACAGAGCCCACAGGGATGGGGCGGGGAATGAGACAGAACCTGCAGGGATGGGGTGGGGATAGAGACAGAACCCACGGAGACGGGGTGGGGACGTTTCATTCTCTAGCATGCACTAAGTTTTAGTAAAATCACCCCATAGGTAGGCATTTCCTCTGGTGAATTTGGGGCAGAGTTGCGGATAACGCACACACTTTATATAGTACGTGTAAAATCACATAAAATAAAATGAGTTATTGTGTAAGGGTGAGAGCAGGTGCAAGTGCCTGCGTTATCCTTCCCTGAGCTAGTTTTATGAAGACACATAGATGTATATTTTGCCAGTTCTTTAGGAAATATTCACACTCAGTGCTCCAATGGTCTTTTCCTATCTAGGTGCTCGTTTATAAAATGACCCTCTTACTGTTTGTGCAGCGCTGCGTATGCTTTGTAGCGCTATAGAAATGCTAAATAGTAGTAGTAGTAGTACTGTTTAACTTGGCAGCCTGAAGACTGTTCACCCTCAGAACAGCTGAATGCATGCTTGCTATTCCTCCACAGGGTTGCCAAATTTGAAACCCTAAATAATTGCATGGGGCCCTCAAAATCATTGCTGTTTACACAAAATGATCTTACGCTGCTCAAGTGGAAAAATATGTAAGAGAGAAAATGAATTTAAAGTATCTATGCTAGTGGTTCCCAAACCTGGTCCTGGAGGCACCCCAGCCAGTCAGGTTTTCAGGATATCCACAATGAGTATTCAGGAGAGAGATTTGCAAGCACTACCTCCACTGCATGCAAACCTCTCTCATGAATATTCATTGTGGATATCCTGAAAACCTGACTGGCTGGGGTGCCTCCAGGACCAGGTTTGGGAACCACTGTGCAAACCCAGTGCTTCGTAAACTGGTCCCAACTGAGAAAAGTGCTTTAAATAGTTTACCTTGAACGATGGTGCTATCCCTGACTGAGAGCTGTCTGCATGAACTTCAACAAATCCCTTAACCTTCATTGTAGGCTGGCTGTTCTATCTTAAAAGTGCATTGAAATTACAGTGCAGAACACCTTGGTTTTCTTTCAGCTTCCAAAGAACCACCTTAAAAAATTGTAGTGATAAAGCACAAAAAAACCCATGCATGATCTGGCACCCCACATCCCACCAGTATTGCAGTCCTTGATTCCATTTCATTCTGATTGCTGTGAAAAGTCCTCTCTCCTGGACCTGGTAGCTGGAAGTAGGACTCAAGAGCCGGTTGTTAATAGGTGCCAGGCAGAAGGAAGACTTGAACTAGCAAATATGTGCCCATCATGTGAAACTCACAACTTATACCATGAATATAAATCAATGCCTTCTGTCTCTTACTTTTATGCATTCCATTACCATCCAACACAAACCCTGCTGTAACTCCAAATGCTTAACCTCTTCTCATTTCCACTATCCATGATGTATTGTAAGCCACATTGAGCCTGCAAAGAGGTGGGATAATGTTGGATACAAATGCAATAAAATAAATAAATAAAATCAAGATTTGTCTTTTGCTTCCACTACACCTTTGTTAGCTCAGTGTTGTGCAAATTATAATTACTGATCAGACATCATACAGTTTGGATCACTTATTCCAACTCTGACCTTAAGATGAGCCACTTATTTTGGTTCACTGTAAGCTAAGCCCTGCTAGCTAGGTTGTACCTGAGGCAATGGAGATGAAGTGACTTTCCCAAGGTCACACCAGTGGTGTCGGTGGGAGAAGCAGGATTTGAACCCTAGTTTTTGGGCTGCTGCTCCAACCACTAGGCAACTAGGATGTATATGATTATTGTATGCACATGATAATTGTATGTTTGACAACACGTAGACAGCAAAACACTTTTCAATACCAAAAGTAAGCATAATGAAATAAAAACAGACTATGAACCAGCTCACAAGACAAGCATACTTAAAGGGAGGTGGTAAAGAGCACAACAATACAAAACCAGAGACATAATCAATGATGGGAATCCGGGAAAGAAATAGGGCAAGGAGGGGAAGTTGCTGCAACTGACAAGATGCTTGCTAGAAAGCCTTGCAGAATAGCCAAGCCTTGATGGAGGCTTGGACAGAACAGTGTGTTTTTAAGCCTGTAAATTATATTGAATATTTCTTGAAGTGCATTTCTCTAGTTTGGCCAGCCGGCGGTGCATGTTTATGTTTAAAACTGTTACAGAGGAATGACCGTTATTTAGTTAGCACACAGATAAAGGAAATGCCTGTAGTGATGTATGCAGCTATTTTTGAAACTTGTTGTTCTCGGCTCTAATTGGCCCAGTAGCTCATTTCTTTTAGATTGTACTGGCGTTTGCCCCAGTATAAGCCAGGGAGAAGAAAGCTGTTTGCTGAAGCCCTGTAAAGCAGTTATATTTGATAACTGGTGAGCAGCTATATGTCCTGATCTCCCCAGGTACTTTCTAGAAAGTAAACAAATGTTTAGTTAGTGTTATAATTGATCCATATTTCAGTTACCTGTTATTGTTTGCTGATTGCACATTTTTTGTTCATTGTTCAAGTTTTAAGACAATAAACAATTTAGTTTGTTGCCTCTGCCTGTCTGAACTGATAAAAAATCCTGGTGGTTTGTGTGTTGGGTCTTTGAATGCTTTCTGGGAACTGTGGGACCACTTGGAGTGTGGCCCCAGTAACCTAGGAATCACTGGGGATAATTTGAGAGCAGGAGACTCGCTCTGAGGTGGTTGGGACCCAGTCGGTGGGAGGAGGGTGCTAGTGTAGAGCACAAGCGGCAGGTGCAAACAGACCTGAGCTGAGCTAGGGATAGACCACCTAAATGGCCGCAGGGTAACCCCAGGAGGGTGGCTAGGCATTTTGTGACAGAGGCTTTGAACATCCTAAAGGAAGATTCAATGCAGAGATCTACAGGAATAGAATTCCATATAATGAGGGCCTAGCAACCAAAACCTGTACTACATAAGGTTTCCAATCTGAAGTTGGATGAGGATGGAATCACAAGATAGTGTTAGAAGAGGGTGAGGGTGAAAAGAAATCAAAGAACAGGCTAGATAATGGGAGAACCAGAGTAGTAAGCATGGTGAGTGAGAAAAGAAATATTTTGTGATAAATCCAGTGCCGTAGCAAGGGCGGCTGTCACCCAGGGCGGTTCGCTGCTGCCCCCCCCCCCCAGGTGCAGCACGACACCCCCCCTCGGCACACATTCTTACCTAGTGGTGTAGGGAGCAGGGAACCAGCGGAGTCGACACCCCCCCCCAGCGGCGTGCACCCGGGGCAGACCGCCCCTCCCACCCCCCTTCCTACGCCACTGGATAAATCCTGCTTTGAATGGAGAGCCAGTGGTGTTCAGCTAAGAATGTGGAAACATGATCAGATCCCTTGCATGATAGATAAGTTTCACTATAGTATTGTGAATAATTTGTGCTTATGCTGATATTGGAGGATACCAACCAGGAGGGAATTGCAAAGGTCTAAGCCAGCAGTTCTCAACCCAGCCCTCAGGGCACACCCAGCCAATCAGGTTTTTAGGATATCTGCAATGCATATGCATGAGAGAGGTTTGTATGCACTGCCTCCTTGGAATGCAAACCTATCTCATGCATATGCATTGTGGATATCCTGAAAACCTGACTGGCTGGATGTGCCCCAAGGACTTGGTTAAGAACCACTGGTCTAAGCGGTTAAGGACTAGGGAATGCAGGAGAATCTTTAAAGACTTCGATCTAGAAACAGCTGTAGTGATCGAATCTTCCTAAACACAAAGAAAGAGCATTGAACTACTCATGAGATGTAAGGACTAAAAGATGAATGATTCATCAAAAAGTACACCTAGGAACTGAAGCGAGGTCTTGAGAGGAATCAGGATGTGATTAATGTAGGGTTGAAAATTTATAGATTTATACCTTGCACAGCAATAATCCCTTCATCTGTCATTGGCACTTTGCCACTATTCTATTTTTTTTCTTTTCTTTGCATTTTTATCTTTACTGATATTTTATTTTAAAATTGTAACATTGCTGGATTATTATTTACACAAAGGGAATTTGTCTTTTTACTTTTGATTGCTTAATTACTTCTTCCCTGGATTGTGCTATAACATTATAGTTGTTCTTAATTTTGTACTTTGTTTATAAAAATGTAATAAATTATTTGAACTAAAAAGAATTGCAAGGGTGAAGAATTGCCCTTCCTGGAAAACAGAGGGATTCAGATTAAGTTTCTGTTGGGTGATCCTGGTTGCAATATTGTCCAAATTACTGGATAAGATTGCTAGGAGAGATGAATTTCAGGAACTGTGGGTGATCAGAAGTTGGATGTCATCTGCATAGAGATATATACTGATTCCCAGATCTTGGATTAGAGTTAAGAGGCCAGTTTCCTGCAGGTAAGTGAGAAGGGGACAGAAACCGTCTCTATGAAGCCAGTTCCTATAGACAAAGTGTGAAGTGAGTGATTAGTTACATCAAAGATGGTACTGAGATCCAATTTGAGCAATAGAACTCTTTTCCTAGCGTCAAGATGAGTAATGATCTCATTCAGCATTGCTACTAGAGCTGTTTCAGTGCTGTGAGGACCTCCTGAAGTCCATGTGTTCAGGGGTGAAAGACGTAAGTTGTCGACACTGACACGGGGCATCCCCAGGGGTGTGTTTTGAAAAATAAAACAGATGGGGTAATTCTATAAAATGATTGCTGATTAAGCCCATCAGATGTTTAGAATACTCATATATGTGCCTATGCACTGTTCTGAAAATATGCACATACCTTATAATGAAGAACATATCTTATGTAGTGCATATTTGACAGATGGATTTACACCAAGAGTTCTCAACCCAGTCCTTGGTATACACCTAGCCAATCAGGTTTCCAGGATACACACAATGACTATAATTTGCATGTACTACCTCCATTTTGTGCAAATCTATTCATGTATATTCATTGTGGGTATTCTGAAAACCTAACTGGCCAGGTGTAGCCCGAGGACTGGGTTGAGAACCCCTGGTGTACACATAGGTGGAGTCTGAGTGGATTGAAAGTTGATGCAAAGACTGTGGCTAACAAGTAGCCATGGGCCTAGTTCCGGTGGAGACAGTTTGAGAACTGTACCTTAATGCAATCAGTTGAAATTTCTGAGGAGACAAGCATGACCATTCCTGTTTTGTTTCCTTTATATCGGTGGTTTTGAACCCAGTCCTTGGGACCACCTGACCAGTCAGGTTTTCAGGATATCCGTAATAAATATGCATATGAGAGAGTTGCATACACTGCGTCCTTGGTATGCAGATCTATCTCGTCCATATTTATTGTGGATATCCTGAAAACCTGACTGGCTGGGGTTTCCCCCAGGACAGGTTTCAGAATCCCTGTCCTAATGCATTGTCGTAGTTGTACTCCTGCCTCCATTTGAAATTAGCACTGTGGCTGTGAAAGTGCATCATGGAGGGGGTTCCAGCACTGACTCAGTCTCCCTTGAGAAAGTCATTTGATGGGTGCACTCAGGACTCCTCTGCCTGTTCCTTAATGAAGGTTTCAACCATCCCCAAACTGCTTTGCTGGTTTTTTTTTAAACAAATTGGATTACTATAATTAGAAATGGAGCTCAGGGCCTGTCCCTGAAATGTGACGACATAGGACTTTTGTACCTTGCTTCACAAAAACCAATGCTGCTGAGCATTCATGAGTAATACCTAGCTGTAGACGCTTGTTGCCTGTCAGATTCAGCTGTGTGTATTTTGCATTACAAAAGTGGTTTCTCACATTAAAATACTTTTTACTGGTAGATATATAAAGGAAAATGGTGGTTAACCGATTGAGATATATAATTAGCATTTGAGTCTCTGTGTTTGCATATGATGTTACATCCTGCTGTGGGCAAGACAAATTGCATCTTAGCAGAAGAAACATGGATGTTTGCTTTTTAAAAAAAACATTTTGGGGGGGGGGGGGGTGGGGGGCAATGACTGTTGTTATAGAAGATCAAGGTTTAGCAGCCATGTTGGTCTGTGAGCTTTCAAAAGCTCACATTGGGCCCTTCAAATGTACAAGGAACCCATATGATTTTGAAACGTCACATTCTACATCACTATTGGTCATTTGTTATGTTGGGTCAGTGAAAGGGTGAGAGGAATCCTGCTTTGGGAAATCAAATAAAACCTAGTTCCTTAGAAGTAATCTAGTTCTACACAGGCTATCTTTGCCTCTAGTTTATGATCCTCAGCTCTGAAACAGGCAGGGATGGATTTTCATCATAAGTACATAAGTAATGCCACACTGGGAAAAGACCAAGGGTCCATCGAGCCCAGCATCCTATCCACGACAGCGGCCAATTCAGGCCAAGGGCACCTTGCAAGCTTCCCAAACGTACAAACATTCTATACATGTTATTCCTGGAATTGTGGATTTTTCCCAAGTCCATTTAGTAGCGGTTTATGGACTTGGCCTTTAGGAAACCGTCTAACCCCTTTTAAAACTCTGCCAAGCTAACCGCCTTCACCACGTTCTCCAGCAATGAATTCCAGAGTTTAATTACGCGTTAGGTGAAGAAAAATTTTCTCCGATTTGTTTTAAATTTACTACACTGTAGTTTCATCGCATGCCTCCTAGTCCTAGTATTTTTGGAAAGCGTGAACAGACGCTTCACATCCACCTGTTCCACTCCACTCATTATTTTATATACCTCTATCATGTCTCCCCTCAGCCGTCTCTTCTCCAAGCTGAAAAGCCCTAGCCTCCTTAGTCTTTCTTCATAAGGAAGTCGTCCCATCCCCACTATCATTTTAGTCGCCCTTCGCTGCACCTTTTCCAGTTCCACTATATCTTTCTTGAGATGCGGCGACCAGAATTGAACACAATACTCAAGGTGCGGTCGCACCATGGAGCGATATAATGGCATTATAACATCCTCACACCTGTTTTCCATACCTTTCCTAATAATACCCAACATTCTATTCGCTTTCCGAGCCGCAGCAGCACACTGAGCAGAAGGTTTCAGTGTATTATCGACGACGATACCCAGATCCCTTTCTTGGTCCGTAACTCCTAACGTGGAACCTTGCATGTCGTAGCTATAATTCGGGTTCTTTTTTCCCACATGCATCACCTTGCACTTGCTCACATTAAACGTCATCTGCCATCTAGCCGCCCAGTCTCCCAGTCTCGTAAGGTCCTTCTGTAATTTTTCACAATCCTGTCGCGAGTTAACGACTTTGAATAACTTTGTGTCATCAGCAAATTTAATTACCTCGCTAGTTACTCCCATCTCTAAATCATTTATAAATATATTAAAAAGCAGCGGTCCTAGCACAGACCCCTGAGGAACCCCACTAACTACCCTTCTCCATTGTGAATACTGCCCATTTAACCCCACTCTCTGTTTCCTATCCTTCAACCAGTTTTTAATCCACAATAGGACTTTTCCTCCTATCCCATGACCCTCCAATTTCCTCTGTAGCCTTTCATGAGGTACCTTGTCAAACGCCTTTTGAAAATCCAGATACACAATATCAACCGGCTCCCCTTTGTCCATATGTTTGTTTACTCCTTCAAAGAATTGAAGTAAATTGGTCAGGCAAGATTTCCCCCCACAAAAGCTGTGCTGACTTGGTCTCAGTAATCCATGTCCTCGGATGTGCTCTGTAATTTTGTTTTTAATAATAGCCTCTACCATTTTCCCCGGCACCGACGTCAGACTCACCGGTCTATAATTTCCCGGATCTCCCCTGGAACCTTTTTTAAAAATGGGCGTTAAATTGGCCACCCTCCAATCTTCCGGTACCACGCTTGATTTTAAGGATAAATTGCATATCACTAGCAGTAGCTCTGCAAGCTCATTTTTCAGTTCTATCAGTACTCTAGGATGAATACCATCCGGTCCATGGATGATGAGGGTGGGGGAGAGGCCCTGTGCTCCCTTCTGATCCTGCCCTCTCCTGGCATTCTCTCTTACCTACCTCTCAGCCCTCTTTGGTCCACTCCTCAAGCAACAGCAACTCACTTAAAACATTCAGCACTGGAGGGAATTGCATAATTGTCTATACCTAAATCTGAACCTGAATACAGGGCTTCCCAAATGTGTTTTAGGACTCCGCAGCCAGCTGCATTGTGTGAATAGCCATAATGGAATGCATTACTACATATATATTTATCAGGAATATCCTGAAATTTATTTATTGCATTTGTAACCCACATTTTCCCACCTCTTTGCAGGCTCAATATGGCTTACAGTGTGTCGTTGTTAGTAGATAGTAGATTAGGAGATCACAGTTAGTGTTACATAGAAAGTAGTATCATCAAAATTTAAACAGGTAGCTTATAAGTAGAAAACATTATTGATAATAGGTAAGGTGGAGATATCATAGAAAATAGCGTGATCGATTTTCAAACTAGTGGATGTAGGCAAGGTAAGGTTGTGATGCTGCTCTTATTGGTATGCCTTGTTGAATAGGTGGGTCTTCAGGGATTTGCGAAAGTTGGTTAGTTCATATGTAGTTTTTAAGCTGCGCGGCAATGCTTTCCATAGCTGTGTACTCAGGTAAGAGAAGTTAGACACATGCGTTAGTTTGTATTTTAGGCGTTTACAACTGGGGAAGTGCAGATTAAGGAATGTTCGAGATGACTTTTTTGTGTTCCTGGGTGGCAGGTCTATCAGATCTGACATGTAGGCTGGGGCGTTTCCGTGGATGATTTTTACTTATGTGCTGTAGGGTTCCTTGGACAGGTTTGGGAAGATCTGTGGAACCTTCTACCAAGTAAACTGCAGAAACCATAATATCCATAGCTGGAAGGCACTTGTACTGAACTGAGTGTTGCTGATGCTTGTTTTAGAGCAGCCATTCCCAACCCAGTCCTTGGGGCACGCATAGTCCCATTGGGTATTCAGGATATCCACAATGAATATGCATGCACTGCCTCAATTACATGCAGATCTAACTCATGAATATTCACTGTGGATATCCTGAAAACCTGTTTGGTCTAGGTGTGCCCCCAGAGAATGAGTTGGGAATGGCTAGTTTAGAGGTACAGTTCAGTTAATTTATGCACCTCCCCTTACCTCCTTACACAGACATATACCTGAGGCCTGGAGAGGATTCAAAAATGTTTATAACTCTTGTGGGGCCACCACTGGGTCTGTGGCAGTCTTTGCTAAAAGTAAGTCTTATTTCATTATGAGATGTTGATCTGGCCTGACTTTCTGCCCAACCCCAGATACAGTCTGATGATTATCATTTTGAAAAACTAGGCATTAGAAACTGGATTGGATTAACCTCTCTCATGGGCGGTTAGCTTGACGGAGTTTAAAAAGGGGTTAGATAGATTCCTAAAGGACAAGTCCATAGACCGCTATTAAATGGACTTGGAAAAATTCCGCATTTTTAGGTATAACTTGTCTGGAATGTTTTTACGTTTGGGGAGCGTGCCAGGTGCCCTTGACCTGGATTGGCCACTGTCGGTGACAGGATGCTGGGCTAGATGGACCTTTGGTCTTTCCCAGTATGGCACTACTTATGTACTTATGTACTTATGTAATACATAGGGTAAAACGGGCCATTGCTGTTCCATGGGCTTATCACTGTATCAAAATCTGCTCTTGAAGGGATTAAAGCAAAGCTGTAAAAATCACACTTGGGGCCATGTTTACTAAGGCCCGCTAGCGTTTTTAGCGTGCACTAAACGCTAGAGACGTCCATATGGGCATCTCTAGTGTTTAGCACTTGCTAATTTTTAGCACATGCTAAAAATGCTAGCATGCCTCTAGGTTGGCTTAGTTAACAGGGCCCTTAATATTTAAAGGATAGTCATTTTTTGGAGTGAATAGTATCATACAGTTGGCAGCATCACCATGAATTCAGCGTATTCAACTCTGATGTTAAAATCTTGTATCTTGTTAAGTACTATTTTTAATGTGCTACAAAATGCTTCAAAGAAAATAATGTAATCACTTATGTTCATTAAAATTCAAGTAAATTGTGTTTTAAACAGGTTCAATATAAAATGTTAACATGGCAAACATATGGCAGTATTGAAATAATATACCAACTATTTTATGATCCAGCCACAGAACCTAATAGGGCCATAGATCTAGTACTCTTGTATCCTCTTCAAGAGTAAAAAGGTAAACATCAAAGACATTCCTGTGCTAAATGTTAATAAGAGTTGTTATCTTCCTCCAGTGCTCGGTTAAATAGCTTGTGCATCACCGAATCACCCAAAACACTGTATTAAACTTGTTTAAAATTAGACAAATTGTTTTGAATTTTGCATAAGTGATTCCACAGTTTTCTTTGTCGCATATTATGAATAGTATTTAGGTACCTATAATATCAGTTGAGCCCCTTCACTTTATAGTGGCAGTGACAGTTGCATGGTTCCTTTAACTCCTATAAGTATATTTACCCTTTAAATAAGTTAAGCATGATTTTCATGGTGTCACATTTCTCCCCATGTTTGTAATCTTGTGATAGCTGCTTTTGCCTTCATTTTCTATTTGATTTAAAGTCTGCTGTTGACAGATGCTAAATTCAGTGACTGGAACGTGCACCGGAACATCTGACATGGCAGGAAAATGATAAGCGCAACACTGGGCCTTCAAGAAAGAGACAATGGCTATCCTTTATTGTGAAAAAGACCCAACACGGGCCGTGTTTCGGTGCACAAGCGCCTGCCTCAGGAGTCAGAGTGTGTCTTCACAATATATGAGCAGAAATATTCAAACAGTCTAAGTAAATTGCCAGTAATCGCTGAGCATTTATTTAATCCAGCCAGACGCTGTTTTTTAAACAGACAGCGTCTGGCTGGATTAAATAAATGCTCAGCGATTGCTGGCAATTTACTTAGACCATTTGAATATTTCTGCTCATATATTGTGAAGACACACTCTGACCCCTGAGGCAGGCGCTTGTGCGCCGAGACACGGCCCATGTCGGGTCTTTTTCGCAATAAAGGATAACCATTGTCTCTTTCTTGAAGGCCCAGTGTTGCTCTTTTTTTGTGTATGTTGTATCTTTGTATGCTGTATTACCCTCTCTTTTGTAATCGAGGAAAATGATAAGCACCAGCAAATGTGGAGGATCATTTACAGAAATGCCATACAGAAGCAAGAGGCCAATGTACTAACCTGCAAAACTTTTCAAGGGCTAGAACCGCTGTGTGATATTTTAGCTATGGATATAAATAAGCTCTTGGTTTATCTGCATCCATGGCTAAATCTTCCAGAAGATTCCGCTTGCAACATCTATATAGCACTACAAAGTGCACACAGTGCTCTACAGATACAAGAAAGAGACAGCTCCAGCTCAGGGGAGCTTAGTTTCCTCTTTATTTGCTATACCGCTCAAGGGCAAACCATCTAAGTTGTTTACAATATCTAATAGAAATCTAAAAATTATCAAAGAAAGAAATACAATCAAAACAGGACAGAAGCAATGTGCTGCTGCAGCCACAGCACACTATGCACCTGATATATCATGACTTTGGGTATCCACAAGGAAAAATCAACCACCATAATAAGCCTCACAGAAAAGGTGAGTCTTCAAAAGTTCCCTAAATTTCTTAAAAGAAGACTTTAAACCAAAGGGCTAAATGGAATTTATTCCAAAGGGCAGGTCGGACTACATAGAATATAGAAACCCTAAATTTATTATGAAAAACTGAATGGAACGAAGGAAGATATAGCAAGTTCTCTTGAGATGAATGGAGGACTAAGAATAACATAAGGCGTTAATAAATCGGACAAAACAGACGATGTACCAGAAGACCTAATAGAATGTATCAATTTGAGAACTTTATATTGTACACGGCATCGGATGGGCACCCAGTGCTCGGTCTTCAACAATGGTGTGACATGATCGAATCAGGCCGCACCCAAGATAAGCTGAACAGCCACATTCTGTTCAAGTTGCAGCCATCTGGAGTTTGTTGACTAAACTGTGAGGACTGAATAAGGGTAAGGAAGAGACATGGATCATGAGTGTGGTCAGCCCAACAGTAGAAGACGAGCATGCAATGGAATCTGTAGGAGAATCTGAAATAGAAAGTTATATTGTAGGGAAAATAGATCAGTTATAGAAGGCAATGACTGTTGTTACTATATGTAAATAACAGGACAGAAGGCGCCTTTTACTGTGGAGCCTGCAGTTTAACCAGGATATTTAGGGAGTGTTGAGAGAGGTAGGTTAGGAGCTGAAGGCAGCATCAAATGTGTGAGATCTGAATGTGGCCAGGGAGGGAGCCAGGTACACTGATTCAGAAAGGTCATTTGGTGAGGCCATGTGGAAGATGCAAAGCCAGGATTTGGTGGTAGAGGACATTATTAAGATGGACTTAGAGATAAGCAGCATAAAATCTGTTCTACTGTTCTGGGAACTTGACAGGTACTTGTGACTTGGATTGGCCACTGGTGGAAACAAGATACTGGGCTTGATGGACATTTGGTCTGTCCCAGTATGGCAACGCTTATGTTCTTATGTTTTTATAGTAGCAGCTTGAGGAATTGCCTGTTGAGTATCTATGAAGAGTTTATAAATTTGATGAAATGAACAACAGAAAAGTGTTTTTCACTATAGAGGTATTTTATAAAGCTTTCTTCATGTATACTCTAATAAATGAACCACCACCATACAGTCTCGCGGATAAATTTTATATTGGAAGGAACTTCAGATGGTCCATGGGCAAAATAAATCTTCATGCACCACTAGAACCATTTCCTCAACGGTCCAACAAATTCCTGTATAATTTTTTATATAGAGACTTTTTCACAATCTTCACCAACTGTGATATGACGCTTCCCACTGGGAAGAGTCTACCTATCAGTGAATTCTTGAGGTTACATAGATGTTGCTCATCCTTGCAACAATTTCATTTTCATGCCAGACTTCTGAAGATTAGATTCTTAGTGAGGATACCCTCATAATATAGTTAAAGCAGCATATTTGAGAGTTCATTGGGCCTAGCGAGCAGAAGCATAGCCAGGATTTCATGTCAGGGGAGCAGACAGTGTAAAAAATAGACGCCAGTGCTCACTTTTTGCGCCCCTCCCCCCAACTATGCTTCTGCCACAGAGAACTCTTATTTCAGTATATTTGGAAAGATGATGATCTTCCTTTAACTTTCATTCAAAAATTCTTGCCTTTGTCCACTCGTATTAATTGCATCATTTTACAACATTGACATATCATGCATTTATTGAATTTATATCCAGACAAACCGGTGTTTGCTTACCTGAGAGGTTCCAACATTGATGAAATGGTGAATATCATGGTTCAACTGAAGGTAAATAGCCAAAGAAAGCACTAGCCTTCAAAGCCTTCAAAATCAGGACAAAATTCCTTTAATCACAGAACTGATAAACAGTCTTCAAAAAATGACCCAACACGTTCTGTGTTTTGTCGCTCAACGCCTGCGTCAGGGGTCACAAGGGTCATAAAAAATGTATAGAGTATCAAGGCTTGCTCCTTCGCACATGTATCGGGATAAAAACGCTGTCTCTCAAGTGTTAGGAACGACTTCTCAACTGAAGGTAAAGACACCATCTATGGGTACATATCAGGTTTCTGGTCACTGTCATTGGTGCCAATACACTATCTGTGGGGAAAGATAGAGTGATCCGACAACAGGGAAAAGATATTCTGCATGTTTTAGGACAACAACATGTACTACTGCTAGGGACATCTATTTGATCTCGTGTCCATATAATTTGATATATGTGGACGGTACAGCTCGCTCGGTTGAACTTCGATTGAATGAACATAAGTCTTGGGTGAATATGGACACTGAAGCAGCGCCCCTGGTGAAACATTGGCAGGAAGTGCACTGTTCTATTTCAGATCTCAAGTGCAGTTGAAGAAGGGTGGGGAGTGGGAATTATGAAAAGCAGTTGAATTTTAAAGCGCAGCGCTGGGTTTTTGACTTGGACTCTGTCTCCCCGGCGGGTTTAAGTGAAGATTTAGAATGGGCGTCTCTGGTATAAATTTGTGGCAGTCTCTTTAACTAACCTGTTTGGTTTGTGCTTTATTGATATTGACGTTTTGACGTCATCAAGAGACGGTGCTATATATGCTGTTAGACGCTGCTGCCATATTTCTCTTCTTCATGAGCACAGTCCATGGGGAAAGCTTATGACATGATGATATTTTATTATGTTAACTTATGCAGAAATCATTTTGACTAGGCTTTTAAAAAGAAAAAGGATGGATTTCTCACGCTATTTTATTTTTTAGGTACCTCGACCCTGACGCAAGATATCGAAATGCAAGATTCATGTTGGGAGAGGTGGCCAACTTCATTCACATGTTAAGATAAGTTGTTAATGATATGTTTACTATACTGAAACAATTTAAAAATACAAGGAAGAGTAATACCACAGTTGGTGAAGATTGTGAAAAAGTCTCTATATAAAAAATTATACAAGAATTTGTTGGACCGATGAGGAAATGGTGCTAGTGGTGCATGAAGATTTATTTTGACCACAGACCATCTGAAGATCCTTCCAATATAAAATTTATCTGTGGGACTGTATGGTGGTGGTTCATTTATTAGAGTTGAATGTTTGTGTATTTATATATGACATTTATATCCCACATTTTTCCACACAAATTTAAGTTCAATGTGGATAATAAGCAAGAGGGGTCATTACAAATATAAAATAAAATTCATAAACTCATACATTTCAAGATAAAGAACCATAAATACAAAAAAATCTGATAATAGAGCATACAGAAGAGAATGGAAGGGAAATTCAAACAAAAAAAAACAAAACAAGGCATAACTCCACCTTATAAATTGATAGAGAGATTGGCTATATACTTTCTCCATTTGTACGGCATCTTTTAGCTATGAAAAGTGGCTCTTATAACATTGTGTGTGGTTAAAAATTAGGTGCACTGAAAGACTGTGTCTAGTTTTGTGTGATCTGCCGTAAACATTCCAAGGGATGTAGACTGGACAGAGCTAAGGCTCAGTTATAAAATATGCTTGGTGCATGAACACATTTACACCTGGAGCAGGTGTGAATTTTGACAGTACTGGGGTCATTATAGGAACCTGTTCTGTAAAGAACTTAGGCACCTTGTGCTACCTTTGTAAAACAGGTGCCTTTTTGGAAGTATTTTTAGGTGCCTTGTTATGAAAATTGCAACCCCCCTCCCCCCCCCCCCCCCCCCACACACACACACAAACAAATGTAGATTCTACACATAAAAATACAAAACCAACTGGCAAATGAAATAAGGGAAAATCCCAACCATAAATATAAAACAAATGACTCCACGAGATGCTTGTCACAATCTTGTTTATGTTCCAAACTTTCAGTCTTAAACTCAATTCAACTCAGTGACTGTATAGCTCTCTGAGGAACTATGCAGCCATTTTTGGAATCATCTGCTGGCCTGTCAAAATAAGTAACAAGACTTTTACTCTCTGTTAAGAGACTGGGTGTTGGCTTTCCTTTTAGGGGTAACAAGTGTTTTGATGATATTTGATTAATGTGCAGCAGTGGTGAGCAACAGCACTATATGTATATATAAGATTTTAGAGAATTTTGTTGAAATATGTTCAATATGGAATAAAGATTTTGCAATTTGATATAGCTGTGAAGGTAGAATGTTTGATACTATCAATGCAACTACATTGGAATTGATTTACCCAGTTATTTTTGTTGTGTAGATTAGGGATATTCTTTTAAAACAACATGGGAGATATCATTTGGGGGTCTCCCACTTAGCCATCTCTCTCCTCTTCAATCTGTTCAAAATTCTGCTGCACGACTAATATTCCGCCAGTGTCGTTATGCTCATATTAGCCCTCTCCTCAAGTCACTTCATTGGCTCCCTATCCGTTTCCACATGCAGTTCAAACTCCTCTTATTGACCTATAAGCGCATTCACTCTGCAACTCCTTAGTACCTCTCCACTCTCATCTCTCCCTACATTCCTCCCCGGGAACTCCGTTTACTGGGTAAATCTCTCTTATCTGCACCCTTCTCCTCCACTGCTAACTCCAGACTCCGTTCCTTTTATCTTGCTGCACCTTATGCCTGGAATAGACTTCCTGAGCCGGTACGTCAAGCTCCATCTCTGACCGTCTCAAATCTAAGCTAAAAGCCCACCTTTTTTATGCTGCTTTTAACTCCTAACCCTTGTTCACTTGTTCAGAACCCTTATTTTATCACCCTCACTTTAACATTCCCTTATCTCTTTTTTGTCCTAATTAGATTGTAAGCTCTGTCGAGCAGGGACTGTCTCTTCATGTTCAAGTGTACAGCGCTGCGTACGTCTAGTAGCGCTATAGAAATGATAAGTAGTAGTAGTAGTAGGGGTGGGGTGCCCAATATGACAGGAAAGACCCAACATTTTGTTGTTGTTTTTTTCATGTGTTATCAGTGCACACCTTTTGTAAAATAAAGCCCAATAAAATAGAAATTCCTGTTAGTATATATAAGTATGTAAGCACTGCCGTCCTGGAACAGATTGAAGGACCTTCAAGCCCAGTATCTTGTTTCCAACAGTGACCAATCCAGGTCGCAAGCACCTGGCAAGATTTCAAGTGTAAAATGGATTTCATGCTGCTTATACCAGAAATAAGCCGTGGATTTTCTCCAAGTCCACCATAATAACAGTTTATGAACTTTTCTTCCAATGACGCAGGAAACAAAACGAAAAAAAAATTGGGGGCTGCATACCCCTAGTGCATCAGCGACACAATCTCCTACATTAATGCATTCTGAATTGTATCTTTTAGATGGCAAAATTGTAGGGCCCTGTATTTGATTCAGTGTTGGACTCAGCTTCACTGCTTTACTGGACCTCCAGCTCCGTTGGAACTAACTATCCTTTTTGTTGGATTTGGCACTATCCCCCAAAGTTGCACGTGCAGATTTGAGTAATGAGACAATTAGCACTAATTGGGTGCTAACATTCAATTATTGGTGCTAATTGGCTTCAATTTGGGATTGCGCACGTATCTTGCTATGTGCTAAGTGGAGGAGTGGCCTAGTGGTTAGGGTGGTGGACTTTGGTCCTATGGAACTGAGTTCGATTCCCACTTCAGGCACAGGCAGCTCCTTGTGACTCTGGCAAGTCACTTAACCCTCCATTGCCCCATGTAAGCCGCATTGAGCCTGCCATGAGTGGGAAAGCGCGGGGTACAAATGTAACAAAAATAAATAAAATAAAGATGCACATACAGATCTTTTAGTGTGCAACTGAAAAGGGAGTGTGACCATGGGAGGGGCACGGGCAGGTCAATAAACAGAATCCAACTCAGAATGCTGTTTAGAGAATGGTGCTCAGTGCTCATTTTTTTCGCACTTTGGGTGCCATTTACTGAATCTAGTCCTGTAAGCAGTGCTTTTTTTGTGCCGGTACGCAACGGTACGGCGTACCGGCACCTTTTTTTTTTTTGCTCCCCCCGCCCCATGAGTCCATGTCCCGCACGCAGTGCCAGCCCCCATTTACGGCCGCTGCTGCTTCTCCTGTTGAGCAGCAGCGGCCGCTACACAAAGAAAAAGATTTTTTTAAAAACTTCAAACCTGGCTGAAACGCGGCACCCCGGCACTGTAGACAGCCATTAGGCATTGGCTCAGCTGTTGCCACGCAGCCGCTCCTCCTCTTGCCTCTACGTCACTGCGCTCCTCCGGGGTCTTCCTCCAGGGGCAGTGACGTAGAGGCAAGAGGAGGAGCGGCTGCGGGGCAACAGCCAATGCCTAATGGCTGTCTACAGTGCTGGGGTGCCGCGTTTCAGCCAGGTTTCAATTTTTTTTTAAATCTTCTTTTTCTTTGTGTAGCGGCCGCTGCTGCTCAACAGGAGAAGCAGCAGCGGCCGGAAATAGGGGCTGGTGCCGCGTGCGTCGCGACTTCGCGCCGTTCGCGGGAAACTTGGCAGGGAGAGGGAAACCAACAGAGGGAAGGATTTGGGAGAGAGGGAAACCAACAGAGGGAAGGATTGGGGAGAAAGAGAAAGAGGGAAACCAACAGAGGGAAGGATTGGGGAGAGAGAGAAAGAGGGAAACCAACAGAGAGAAGGATTGGGGAGAGAGAGAAAGAGGGAAATCAACAGAGGGAAGAATTGGGGGGAGAGAGAGAGGGAACACAACAGAGGGAAGGATTGGGGAGAGAGAGAAAGAGGGAAATCAACAGAGGGAAGAATTGGGGAGAGAGAGAGGGAAAACAACAGAGGGAAGGATTGGGGAGAGAGATTGAGAGGGAAAACAACAGCGGGAAGGATTGGGGAGAGAGAGGGGAAAACAGATGGAAGGATGGGGAGAGAGAGGGAAAAACAGATGGAAGGATTGGGGAGAGAGGGGAAAAACAGATGGAAGGATGGGGAGAGAGAGGGAAAAACACAGATGGAAGGATTGGGGAGAGAGGGAAAAACAGATGGAAGGATGGGGAAAGAGAGAGGGAAAACAGATGGAAGGATGGGGAGAGAGAGAAAGAGGGAAACCAACAGAGGGAAGGATTGGGGAGAGAGAGAAAGAGGGAAACCAACAGAGGGAAGGATTGGGGAGAGAGAGAAAGAGGGAAATCAACAGAGGGAAGGATTGGGGAGAGAGAGAGAAAGAGGGAAAACAACAGAGGGAAGGATTGGGGAGAGAGAGAGAGGGAAAACAACAGAGGGAAGGATTGGGGAGAGAGAAAGAGGGAAATCAACAGAGGGAAGGATTGGGGAGAGAGAGAGAAAGAGGGGAAAAACAGATGGAAGGATTGGGGAGAGAGGGGAAAACAGATGGAAGGATGGGGAGAGAGAGAAAGAGGGAAAACAACAGGGAAGGATTGGGAGAGAGAGGGGAAACAGATGGAAGGATGGGGAAAGAGAGGGAAAAACAGATGGAAGGATTGGGGAGAGAGGGAAAAACACAGAAGGAAGGATTGGGGAGAGAGGGGAAAAACAGATGGAAGGATGGGGAAAGAGAGAGGGAAAACAGATGGAAGGATGGGGAGAGAGAGGGGGAAAAACAGATGGAAGGATGGGGAGAGAGAGAGAGGGAAAAACAGATGGAAGGATGGGGATAGGGAGAGAAAGAGGGAAGACGCTGGATGGAAGAATGCAGAAAGAAATAGGGGAGACACTGGAAGGATGGGGAGAGAAAGCAGAGCTGCTGGATGGAAAAGGGGAATAGAGAAAGACTGGAGAATAAGAGGAAGGGGCATGGGGAGAACAAGGGTGAGGAAAAGATGAAAAGCCACAGGTAGATTAAGAATGGATAGTAAGAATGAATTAAATCTGGACAGAGAGAGAGCCTGAAAAATATTGAAGAAAGCAAAGAAAAAGGAGACAAAAATGACAAATGGCACAGAAGAGTTAAGCGAAAACAAAGGAAAGGAGAATCACAGACTGGGACCAATATGGAAAGAAAAACAGTCACCAGACAACAAAGGTATAAAAAAATCATTTTATTTTCATTTTAGTGTTTGTAATATGTCCAATTTGAGAATTTACATTGGCTGTCTTATTTTGCACTGGGTATACTGGAGCTGTAAGAGCTTACAGAGATTATTTATAATGAAAAAAAATCACGTTATTTTTTTCTCCTACAGTACTGTAATATTTTCAATGATGTCTGTTTATATGCGCCATGGCTGGTATAGGGGGTGTGGTTAATATGGGTGTGGCTATCATAGGGGTGGAGCCATATGTGGTGACCCCGCCCATAATGAGTACCGGCACCTTTTTTTCTACAAAAAAAGCACTGCCTGTAAGCCTCAGGGGGAGGAATGCTGGCTTTGGCCTAACCCCTGGAAAACTTTTTCTTGGCTGGAAGGTGCATGGTGGCCTTCTCTGGGGTGACTCCCAGGTCCACTCCGATTCGCTCAGGGCCTTCGCGCCAGGTGCCCACGCTCCCACCAGCTGCTTTCCAGGTGCTGTGGAGAACTTGCAGCCCATTTGTATATCCTCACAACCTTCTCCGGGATGACTCCCAGGTCCACCCCGATCCTCCCAGGGTCTTCGCTCCAGGTGCCTAGGGCTTCCAAGTGCCTTTTGGCTCAGATCATGTGACCCTTAGGGGGAGGAATGCTGACTTCGGCCTAACCCCTAGTAAGCCTTTTCTTGGCTGGGAGGTGAGTAGTGGAGGTGCCCAGTGTTCCCACCAGCTGCCTTCCAGGTGCTGTGGAAGACTTGCAGCCCATCTGCATATCCTCACAGCCTTCTTCAGAGTGACTCCCAGGTCCACTCCAATCCGCTGAGGGCCTTCGTTCCAGGTGCCAAACATTTTCTCTGTACACTTTGTATTTTCTTTCTACTATTTCTCATGGCTCCAGTGTAGTTTCTCTGCTTGGTACTGCCCCTTCCCAATCTGTTTCTCCATCTGAATCCACTGTATACCACAGGAATGCATTTCCCCCCCTTCTGCTTTCACCATCTCACCCTCTTTTTTTTGTCTTCTTCCTTCTTCTCAGCTTTCAAACTTCAACATTTCCTTCCTTCAATTCAACCATCTCCATTCTGAGTACATCTCGCCTTCGTCACTGTCGTCATGCCTCTCCTACTCTTCTCCATACTCTTTTGCTCCTTCTCCTGCTGTCCGCTGTTCTCTCCTGCGCCTTCTCCTGCTGTCCGCTGGGGATATCAATCCCAATCCTGGTCCTCCACATCAGCTCTTATCCTATTCATGCGGGTCACACTGTGATGTCTCTAATCTAATTTCTGTTCCTCTCTTCCCACCCCTCTTCCCTACCTTTCTCATGTGCTCTGTGGAATGCCCGCTCTGCAACAAACTTTCCTACATCCACAACCTCTTTATCTCTCTAGTACTGTCCATCTGCTTGCCCTAACTGAAACTTGGCTTTGCCCTGTAGAATCTGCTTCAGCTGTGGACCTGTGTCCTGGAGGTTACCTTTTCTCCCATGCTCCTCACCCAGTTGGTCATGGAGGAGGTATCGAGCTACTACTTTCACTCTCCTGTAGATTTCAACCTCTTCAATCTCAGTCTCACTGTTTTTCTTCCTTCAAAGTCCACTCCATCTGTCTATTCACTCATCTGCCTCTCCGAGTAGCAGTCGTTTATTGACCCCCTGATAAGTCCCTTTCTTCCTTTCTCAGTGACTTTGACGCCTGACTTTCCTTCTTTCTTGAACCTTTATCTCCTTCCCTCATTTTTGGGGATTTTAACATTCATGTTAATGATCTCTCTGACTCTTATGCTCCTCAGTTTCTCGCTTTAACACCCACTTTCAATCTTTTTTTTTAATGATATGTTTTTTATTTTTATCATAACAGTTCTAACATATAAAACATACACCAACAACTAAATACACATTCTTGTATATTTTACAACCAACATCTCTGATCCACAATCTGTAACATTATCCACAGCAGAACTTATCCCACCTGACCTTACCCCCCCCCTCCCTCCCCTTTCCTCTTCAGCCATGGAGTCATATTAAATTTTGTTTTACAGTTTCATATACCTGCCATATTTTTTGATGGATATGCATCTGGCCTTTTCTCAAGGCCGTTAATTTCGACATCAAGTGTAAATATTCTACTCTATTCAACACTTCCTTAATGCTAGGTGTTGCTACTTGTTTCCAAGCTTTCGCCAGTGCCATTTTTGCGGCTACCCAGAAGTGTATTGCTAACTTATGACTATATTTCTTGCTTTTCCGGGGCCTTGAATACAATAAGCATGTTTCCGCTTGACATGGGTAGTCCACCTGTACTACTTTCTTCACCAGTTCTATTATCTGTAACCAGTACACCTTTACCTTTGGGCACTCCCACCATATATGAAGAAATGTTCCATGGCCACCACATTCCCTCCAGCAATCTACGAGAACCTGGGGATAAATTTTGTGTAATCTCTCTGGTGTGTAATACCACCAATATAGTATTTTATAACCATTTTCTACTAGGGCTTGGGCGATGGAGGGTTTCAGCATATATCTATAACTACAAGTCCACCACTCCGGGGTGAATCTAGTCTGTAATGCTTCCTCCCATCTTTCAGTGTAGAACTCCTGCGGGGTCGAGAGGAGCAGCAAAGCTCTATAAAGCCGTGTAACACTGCCTCTTCCTCCTCCCCGTCTCAGCGCCCTTTCAAGCCTTGTTTCAGCAAGTTCTAACTCTTCCCTCGCCCTTCTCAGGATATAGTTTCTGAAGCAGTGGTAGTACACTAAATCTCTATTTTCCAGACCATATTCTTCTTGTAATTCTCTAACATCTTTTATCTCCCCCTGAGCCCATAGCTGATCAAGTTTATATAAGCCTTTAAATGCCCATTGTTGGTATATCTTTTCTGTCCCCCCTAGAGGGAAGCCCGGCGCTCCTCTGATCGCCATTTGAAGGAAATATTTCCTTTCTGGGAAGACCTTTTTACGTATTAGTAACCATGTATGAAGCAAATGACCTATCCCCATGGGCACCCGCTTTATTAGAGCCTGAATTTCTTTCTCTGATGTCCACAGATTATCCCCCAAGAAGCGCGTTCCTAGCCACGCCCTTTCCCAGTGTAACCACTTCTTAGTAATGTTGGAGTCCCAATCCGCCAATATGCGTATCTGGGCTGCCTGGTAGTACAGCTCAAAATTGGGAACTCCCATCCCTCCCTGAGCCGGCCTTTGAAACATCATTGGTCTGCGAACCCTAGGTGGCCGTTTGTTCCAGATGTATGCAAACAGTTTTCTGTTCAATTGCTGGAAGAATGTTCTAGGTATTGGAATCGGCAGTGCCATAAATCCCACTTTCAATCTTCAACTGTGCTCCACTACCCTGGCCCCAGGGAGAAGAAAAGAAAAGAGAAGAAGACATGCTGCCTCAGGGGAAGGGAGGAAGAGAGATACAAACATGCTGATAGTGGAAGGGGGGGAGGTGGTGTGGGAGAATTGGGAAAAGTTAGGTGGGATGTGGGGCGGGATAAGGGACACAGAGGGGCAATGGCAATGCTGGACAGGACAAGAATAGAGACAGAGTGGAAATGTTGAACATGGTGGGAGAGCTAGGGGCAGGGACAAGAGAGATGCTGGACAGGATGGTTAGGAACATAGAGGGAAGATGGATGGTGATCATGAAGAAAAAAGAAATGTCAAAATGGACAAGGAGACCATAGCAAGAGTTAAGAGAAAAGCAGAAACCAGAAACTGGGACAGCACAATTAGAAAAGTAAGGTTTAAAAAAAAAAGTTTTATTTTCAATTTATTGATTAGAATATATCAGTTTTTGGACTGTACATCTACCAGATCTGGTGTAAGAGATGGCTGGGGCCAATGAAAAATCCCCTCATTTATTGGCCTGAAATTGCCAGCTTTGGGATGGGCCACTCTTGGTATCTGTGCTCTCCCTTCATTTACAACAGGAGACGTGTTAATAAAATGTTATCTCCTACTACTGTAGGACCAATCTTGTGATAAGAACTTCAAAATCTCGCAGCTCTTATTGCGAGACTGGTGCTGTGTCAGCAAGAGAAAAAATGTTATTAAAGCATCTGCTGCTGACGGAGGGGAAGGTGGCTTGTTGGTGTTGCAAAGAATTGGAGGAAGAGAAGAATGTGAAGCCAGGAAGTGGAGTGGGCGGGACTCGGACAGAGTGGGTGGGGCTGGAGGCATGTCCTAAAATCTCCCTCTCAAAAATTGAACCACCTTGGCAGCTCTGGGGTGTAGTTTGAGGGGGCAAGGGGGACATGACCCCCCCCCCCCAAAATGAGCTGTCACCTGAGTGAAAAGCCTCCAGGTTGCCACTCCATTTTTCCTGACTGCCACCCCCCCGAGTTGTGCAGCTGCAGCATCTCTCTCTCTCTCTCTCTCTGTCTCTCTCCCCCCAGAAGCTCTTGTCTCTCCTACAGCTTCCCACAAGGAGGTTTAATGACAGAAGTCCTCTTGACATTAAAAAGTTGAAGCCGTTCCCCCCACCCTGTTGTCGCCATATTGGCCAGAACAAAACAATTGCTATCACTATTGAAAACAATAGCAAACTTGTGAGGTTTTACTAAACCTCCTAAGTTTTGAATTCTCTCTGTTATAAGGAGAACAGCTGAGACATAATATGAATGACCTGGAAGACTGGAGAGAGGATGAGGCATTGAAAAGGGATGGGAGTACTGGGGAGGGGTATGGGAGAAAAAGTATGGGTCTCCTGAAGGGGCTGAGTGAGGGTGGAAATGGGGTTGAAAAGTTTGTGAAAGAGAGGTAATAGGACATGGGGTATAAGGTAAGAGATGGAAGAATGGCCTTGGAGGCAAGGGAAGGAAGGAGAGACAGGGATGGAGCTAGGACTAATGAGATGATGAGATGCAGTGGAGGGTAGATGAGGGCTAAGAGGGTGAATACAGTGCAGGGCTGTGGAGTTGGTACACAAAACCTTTAACTCCTCTATTTTTCTACTGTCCGACTCCAGCTGGGAATGGGGGACTAAGGATGTGGGTGAAATATAGAAGGGGAGGGTATAGGAGACAGGGGAAGAGAGAGACAGAAGGGGCAATGGGAGTGCTGGAGAGGAAATGAGAAGGAGTTGGAAAAAGCCCACAGGGAGATAAGTGAAATTAAGACTAAGGACTAGAGGGTGAAAGAAAGGGAGATAAACACAGAGAAGAGAAACAGGGGGTGGGACAACATATAACAAAAGATCAGCACCAGACGGATGTAGAAAAGGAAAGGAAGACGACAAGAGGAGAGAGAAGAAATGGAAAGGCCAACCTGGAAAAGAATTCAGAAGACTGGTGCATGGAAAGTGGAAGAAACTGGGACCAGTTCAATCAGAAAAGTAAAGTGTTCAGACAACAAAGGTAGAAAAAAATGATTTAATACTTTTTAAGGACGCCTGCTTTGTGAAATGTACTTTTTTTTTTAGTTTTATATTTTGCAGAGCACAGGAGAAAAAAACATTTCTGTTTCTCTCTTACCGGTGATGCTCTGCTTATAGAGTCTGGCTTTTTTGGGCGTAAGAGAGGGGGGGGGGGTCTCCATTTCAGTTTTTGTTTGCATGTTTTTTTTTTTGTGGTTCCCTTTGGGTGAGGGTTTGTCAGTGTTCTGTATGTGCAGCCGAGGTGAAGGATTCTGCTGGCATGTGGTGTCTGTGTAACAGTCCAGCTTGTTCCAGTTTTCCAGTAGAAACTATATTGGTGCTCTAGGGCCCAGTGTAATATTTTATTGCACTATCTTTTCATATCTGAGTTAGGGCTGCTTTGGTGTGTGAAGTTTTCTTTATAGGTTTTGAGTGTCTTTTTGCAGGGTTTTGTGTTAATTTCATAAAGTGTCTGGCCCTATTTTAAAGCAGGCTCTGGGGCAAGAACCCCCACCACTCAAAATAAATATGCTTATCAGCAGTGGTCCAAACATCGTGTATAGTCATCACGCAAACAAAAATACATCTACTTTAAGCAAAGTGTCTGACAGCAGAAGGAGTATATGCTGTTCCTGATGTGATGATCACAATTTGAATATTTTTGTTTGGTGAGCTGTAAGGGGGATAAAGCACTTAACCAGCTAGGATAACCACATAAAACAGAATGCTATCTTTATGCATTTCGTCCTAGCCGGTTAAATGCTGAATATCGCACTTAACCAGCTATATTTTATCCGGCTGCATATGCCTGGATATTCAGTTCCGGTGCATGGACATGGCCTGGCATTGAATATCTGGCAATAAAGCTGCTGCAATTCTCTAGTTCTGCTCTGCACCCATTGTTGCATGAGGAAGGCTCCTGTGGATGCAAAATATATGCTTGTATTTAACACTGTGACAGTGCAGAGTCAGGGGTCTATATCTTTTTTTATAATACAGTTCCAGCAACATTTATCTAATTCGGATAATTTTTTTTGTATTGCTTGGGAATATGTAAATAGCATTTTTTTTTGGGGGGGGGGGGGGCTAACTAGTGTTTAGTATGAGGGGAAGTCCTCACCCTCCTTCCTGATCAGAGTTTTCAGGGTGCCAACTCTTTTGAGTGCCTTGGGGGGTGCTGTCTCATCCCTGACTTCAATCAGCAGATTGCTGTGTGTTGCCCCTAGGGGTAATTGCTGTCAGTGGAGGGGCCAAGAGGAAAAAAAAAGTTATGCCTAGGGGGTAAGTGCTGCTTCTGGGGGAGAAGGGCTAGCAAGAAAGTGCTGCTTGTAAGGGGGTGGGGGTGGGAGGAGGAAAAAGTGCTGCCTGTGTGTAGCCCGGGTCTCGCTTTCCCAGGCTAGGCTCAGTTCCCCGACCCAGGCTTACAGGGACAATTCCATCACTTATACACAGTCACACCACTCTTCTCGTAGTTCCAGTCCACGCTCACAATGAGCTGGGAGTGGGTTAAAGTTCTGGAATTGCGATCCGGGGATTTAGGAGAAACACTTTCCAGGGTGCAACCCCTTTGGTCCTCTGTACGCAAGAACCACACTTTAGGCAAGAGTTTATGCAAGAACTCAAACCTTTATTCTCCAACTCTTCAATGGCAGCAACATCAAACAATTTCAGCATTCTAACTCCAGGTAAACTCAAACTAGGTTCCAATTCTTCTGATGTTCCTCAGGGGAACTCCCGTGCCACCTTTTCCTTCAGGTGTATTTACAAGGGCAAGTGTTTGAGCAAAATATGTATATGTACAGTTCTCCCATTCATGCCTATCCTGTGGGCAGTGTGGTTCCCACTGGCTGTTTCTCCTCCCCTCAGTACAACTCAATTTTCTGCAGGCTCAGACCTTCCTGTGGTCTGACCCTCTTCCAGTGGTGACCCCCTACTCTGGATCCACCCTGGTCCTGGGATTGAGCTTTCCTGGGCTCCAATCCTCTTGCTCCCAGACTGGGTCTCTCCTACACCCACTTTTATGGTTGCTGCTTCAGGAGCTACAACCCCCCTCTACAGCCAGAGGATATGCTCTTCCATAGGATTCCCCTATACTTCCTCTTGGCAGGGGACCATCAGGCAACCAAAGACCCCCTCCTGGGCATATTGCTAATCTTTACCCCTTTTAGTAACTCATCCCTTTTGTCACTCACTCACTCACTCACTCACTCACTCACTCACTCACTCACTCACTCACTCACAGTGAACCTTTATCTCCCTGCAACTTGTATCAAACACTCCCTATGGGTTGGGCTTCCCACCCCAGGGACCTCCCAGTCACTCCCCCCAGTGATTCTCAAGGGGACCTCTTCTCTCAGTAACCTCCATATAATGGGAAATTACATGTGGATGACCCAAGCAAAAAAGTTCTGCCTGTTTGGGGTGGGGGGGGTGCTATATTTTTCTATCCATTTGCATGGTATAGGGAAGTGCTGGTACGGAAGGAGGAAGGGAGAAAGAACAGGGATTTGGAGAAGGAGAAAATGGGTGGATGATGGTGTCAGTCCTAGGTAAGAGGAAAGGAAGAGTGCACGCTCCCCTTGCTAATTTATGTGAATGGCAGAGGAAGCATAATAAAAGATATTTGCCATGGTGCTGGCTCATTTCATTAAAAAAAAAAAAATATATATCCACTGTTTTGATATGCTGGCTTCATATTCAGTGTTTTAGGCTGGTGTGTGTGCTTTGAATAACCATAATGAATATGTAGGAAATGTATGTATGCAAATGAATATGCTAATATGTCAAACCCCCCTTTGCCCTCCCAAATAAACAGTCAAACTATGCCCACGATATCACCCATGATACAGAAATACATTTTTATGTGCACGTGATGGCATTACTTGTCAATAAGAGTAGCCAGCAGCTATTGCTTGGACTTCAGTCCCTTCACCACTATTTCAAAATTATACATTGAAATCACTGCAAGGAAAAACCTCACTCGTTGACTGTCAGTGCACTTATTGGGGTGGTACATATCACTCTTCTTGATGGGCCACCCTTGGCATCTCTGCACTCTGGTCCAGCAGTTTCCTTTCCTCCACTTCTCCCGTGCCCAGCAGTTTCCTTACCCCTTCCACCTCCCCCCATATACTGTGCAACCAAGGAGCTCTCAGACAGTTTGAGCTACCTGAGGTTTGTTAAGCTTGTAGTACCCAGTCTCATGAGACAGCAAAATCAACAGGCTCTCTGAGGGTCGGAGAGGAAGGGCAAAGATATGTGTGAGAGAGGGGTAGGTGGAATGTGAGAGAGAGAAAGAGAGGGGCAGATGGGCTGCAGGCAAGTGGGAGAGGTGAGCCACTGACCGCCTATGGCTAGAGCTACCACTGCTGAAAGGGAACAGGGATCCCAAATTGTTTTCACACTGGGTACCAGCTGGTCTTGGACTGGCCTTGTCTCTCTCTCCTCACTTACTCTGCACAAGATGTTTAGGATTTGGGTCTCCTATAAATTGCTTCTAAAGTGACTTCCGGTGGAGCAGCGAGCCAAGATGGCCGCTGTAAGGTGAGCTCCTGCAGGCAACGACCAGGGATCATACTGATTAAAACAGCCCAAACCCCCAGAACAAGACAGAGAAGACGGGTTAGTACGGAGGAGAGTCCCAGGCTCATAATTGGGAACCGCGAAGCCGCTTGGTGAAGACGGAGCGGCGAAAAACGGCGATCGCGCACCCGACTGCAACCACGTGGAGCCGAGGCCGGCGAGACGCGGGGAGCGGAACACCTAGCTCGACGCGGGCGGGAGACCTGGAGGCTCAAAGACAGAAAGGTCTCGCCGATGTTGCTGATGTGCTCGGGAGCGGGCGATTGAGACCGCAGCTAAGAGCAGCCAGATGAGTGCACGGCAGAGGACGGACAAGAACGTGGGGCAAAAGGAGCATAAGGTACCGTGCTATCAGGAGAAGATGGCGGAGAGATAGTGGGAAGAGAAGCGTGGGGAAACAAGAACAAGGAATACAGCACCAATCTCTGTAAATGAACATGTGGCAATTGAAAAATAAAGAGACAGAGGAATACTTAGCATAGAGACCAAGAATAATAAAACAGTATCCAGCATAAATAACAAGCCGAGTTAACTCACTGCAGCTGAGAAACGGGGACAAAAACAGTATTAAATCAGTGGAATAGACTGTAGTTGCCCCGTGCATTGCTGTATGGCTACCAGAAGCTCCAGGAGAGAGCCGGAGAAGAATAAGAACGGGGGTACAAAGATGGCGGACAAAAATTCCCCACCGTCACCAACAGTGAGCTCTGTTTGGGCCACGGAAATTGTCACGGAGGTAAAAATGGCGGTGGAGGAAACCATGAACAATAAATTGCAGCAAATAATTGACAAGCTTGAAGGAATGGACCAAAGAATCACCACGTTTACCAACGAGTTCCAGGAGGTTCAACAGCGACTGGGAGAGGTGGAAACCTCCACGCAGGAGGCATCAAAATCCATCGAGCATTTACAAGCAATGGTGACAACCTTGGAAGACAAAGTGGACGACCTGGAGAATCGATCTCGAAGGAATAATCTTCGGCTGGTAGGCATACCAGAATCAATACCAGAGGCGGAACTGAGAGGTTTTTTGGAGCCATGGCTCACCAAGCTTTTGACTAACCAGAGTACCGCGGGACCAATTAAGATAGAACGAGCACACCGGTTGGGTCCAAGAAGAGAGAATAATACACGGCCAAGAGTGGTCATATTGCGAATGCTACACTATCAACATAAGATGGATGTGTTGATAGCTATACGGAAAGGAGGGAAGCTGGAGGTGGACGGACATAAGATACTGTGTTTTCAGGACTATTCTACCAAAGTGTCCCTCCAGCGCAAGCAATATTCGCAAATATGTGGGAGACTGCACAAAATGCAGATAAGGTTCAGTCTACTATATCCAGCAAAATTGAGAATCCAGCACAATGGTTCAGTCAGATTTTGTGACACGGTGGAAGCCGCTCAAGCATTCGTGGACCGGCTGGAGGAAGAAAGGCCGGGAACGTCGAGTAAAACCTGAGTAGTGCGGTGACAAGAAAAGAGAGACTGGTACAATAGTAAGAGGAAGAGCAGAAGTGGTGAGGAAACCAGAGACTATTTGATGCAGAGTTACAAAGTTATGAAGATGTTGATACTGTTTGTAAAGTTAATAAGGTAAACTGAGGGGGGAGGGGATAAATGACACACAAGTAAGGATTGGTCTAGAGGGATCCCTGGTCGGAAGCACGGAAGTACAGCACTATAGGTGCCAATAAGAATATGGGGGAGATGGGTAGTAGGGGGGAGGGTGGGGGAGGGAGGGGGAGAGGGTTAATGTGGAACAAAATCTTCATGGTAACAGAAGAACAGGGGAATACAGGCAATATAGTAGGGGACACACGAGTTGAACATCCATGTAGGAACAGGATCAACTATAGGGGGTGGGGGTATAGGCTGGGATGCCCTCCCCACTTAATCAGAGAAAGAATCAAGGTAGTAATACAGCAAACTTACGATATCACTTAATGGCCCTTAAAGTAGTGACATGGAATGTGGGAGGTATTTCTTCGCCGATAAAAAGGCAGAAGATACTCCGGGCACTCCACAGGCAAAAGGTGTCAATAGCATTACTTCAAGAAACACATTTAAATGCCAAGGAACATGAGAAACTATGCCGTTGGTGGGTGGGCTCATATTATGAATCCCCAGCGCAAGCAAAAAAAGCGGGAGTCATAATTCTAATCAAGAAAGGGGTGCAAATAACTACACACAAAGTAATAGCTGATGATGCGGGAAGATTTGTAATTGTACATTTAACTGTAGAACGTCAACCAGTGGTTCTGTGTAATGTATATGCTCCTAACACGTATAACAAAGCTTTCTACAAACAACTTTTACGTCAGTTAACAAGTTTTGAAGGAACACCCATGCTAGTTGGGGGAGATTTCAATGCAGTAGTGGATCCCACACTGGACAGATCACAGGGGGGAAGAAGAGGAGCAGGGATGGAATCAAGAGGACTGGAGGTGTTAAGTGAGGTCCTGGACCTGGTGGATGTGTGGCGAACACTGCATCCCGTAGAGCGTGACTATACTCACTTGTCTCGCGCACATGCCACCATGTCGAGGATTGATTACATATTTATATCTCGATCAATATTTACTAAAATATGTAGTGCAGAAATAGGCCCCATTAAAATATCAGATCATGCAATGGTAATGACCGTATGGGAGCCTATGGAGAGAGAGATTAGACAGTTCCAGTGGAAGTTCCCTATTTGGTTATACAAAGATCAGGGATTCCGAGATTTTATAATTAAAAAATATAAGCAGTTCCAAGACACCAATCAGGCACATACAACAACTCCTATACTTTATTGGGACACGGCAAAGGCTGTGCTTAGGGGAGAGATAATCGCGTACACTAGCCATCAAAAAAAGGCAAGGGAGAAGGAACAGATCTGGCTAGAGAAGGAAATAACAAGGGTAAGACGGGAGTATGGACGCCAACATACTGTTACACTAAAAGCCCAACTATTGGAACTGCAGCAGACCCTTAATGAGAGACTTCATAGAAAGGCCCAACACAACTATGGCTCTTATAAATATAAATTATATAAATATGCTAACAGAGGGGGAAAGATGTTGGCTAGGTTAGCAAATCCAAGGCAAGGACCCCCAAAAATTAACGCATTATATTCGGCCAATGGAACTTTAGAAAACAAAGATACCCAAATAAACAGAATTTTGCAAGGTTATTATAGGCAGCTGTATGATGTCCCTGATCCACCCCCGATGGATAGTGAAATGTATCTGGAGGGACAAAATCTTCCGAGAATAGATATAGAGAGCCAAGAAATGTTAAATGCCCCCATAATGGAAGATGAAGTAGCATGGGCAATACAGCAGGGGCCTTTGGGGAAAGCACCGGGTCCAGATGGGTATAGAGGAGAATTCTATAAAATGATGAGGGATGAAGTGGTGGTACCCATCACATTGATGTTTAATGCCATAGTGAAAGAAAAACAAATGCCTATCTCCTTGAGAACAGCTCAGATCATTGTGCTCCCAAAACCAGGAAGGGACACACAGAAACCAGAATCTTATAGGCCAATTTCGCTACTTAATTATGAGGCTAAACTATTTGCCAAGGTTTTGGCAAATCGTTTATCGCGAATTCTGCCAGATATTATTGAAGATTCACAGGTGGGATTCGTACAGGGGCGAAATATCACAAAAAATGTGAGAAAGATATTGGTAACTTTGGAGGCGGTAGCGGAGCTGGCCACGCCGTCGGTGTTGGTCAGCTTCGATGCTGAAAAGGCATTCGACAGAGTAGTATGGGACTTTATGTTCGGAATATTGGATGTGTACGGAATAACAGGGTTCTTTCAGGAGGCAATTAGAGCATTATACTATCTTCCACAAGCCCAGGTGTGGGCGAATGGAATATTGTCTCCTCCCTTTCCCATTTGTCGGGGAACAAGGCAGGGATGCCCACTATCACCTTTACTATTTGTATTAACCTTAGACCCATTGATTAGGAATATTCAACAAACACCCGATGTAAAGGGAGTTAGGATGGGCACGGAAACTTTTAAAATAGCAGCATTTGCTGATGATTTATTAGCACATGTGACTCAGCCAGAGGAATCACTACCAGCCCTCATAGAGTGTATGGCAGAGTACGGCGACTTCTCAGGCTTTAAGCTCAATCTAGAGAAGTCTGAAGCTATGCAGAGGGAGGGAGCCCAAGTAAGAGACTGGCAAAGACAATTACCATTAAAATGGGCGGCGGAATCGTTCAGATATCTGGGAGTGCACTTAACTATGGATATAACTAATCTATATAAGATCAATATAGAAAAGCTGTTACAAGACACCAGCAGCTCTTTAGAGAGGTGGAATCATTTGCCTCTGTCATTAATAGGAAGAATCAATATGTTCAAAATGATTATATTCCCAAGGTGGCTGTACATATTGCAGGTATTGCCATTGCATATCCTGGGTAAGGACATTAGAAAGTTAAATAGAATAATCCGAAAGTTCCTTTGGGGGGGGAAGAAACCAAAAGTTCGCTTTGAATATTTGTATGATGGATGGACACAGGGGGGAGTGGGATTACCCTGTATAAAACGATACAATCAAGCATGCCTGTTGAGACATCTTAGGGATTGGCTGCTCAATACAAACCAGTATACCCCGACTAGCTGGGAGAGAACACTATTTGAGCCCTGGCACTTGATTTTTATATTGCAGGCCAAAACAAAAAACTTACCATTAAACCTCTGAAAAAGTATATTGTTAAGGCCAATGAGAAGCATATGGCGATGGCTCATGCAGGTATGGAAGCAAAACCCCAATGTTAGCGATCAGCTACCAATCAAAGGAAATGGGGACTTTCCACCCGGTCTGGAGAAAGGTATATTTGACAGGTGGTCAAGGGCGGGGATTACCTTACTCGAACATCTAGTTAATGAGGAGGGAGGGTTGTATGGCTTTCAGGATCTGCAGCAAAGAATGTCTTTAGCAAATCAGGATCATTACTCATACAGACAACTACATCATTACTGGGGCAGTATGGACCAAGAAGCAATAGGCGCGAGGCTTGGTTGTAGACTTCGTGAATTCTTAAAGGGAGATGCACACGGGCAGGTATCAATATCGAGTTTACATAGAGCTTTAGTAGCACTGAGTCCCCCCCGTACCTATGAGATACTTAAAGAGGCATGGAGTAAGGATTTGGGATACGAATTGAAAGGAATAAATTTTGCAAAACTGATAAACGATATACCACATCAAGTAGGTGGGGCAGAGTTACAGGAGAGTCAATATAGGGTAATACACAGGGGATACATAACACAAAACCAAGCAGCAAGAGCGGGTTGGATAGGCGAAGCTCAATGCTCCAAATGTAATAGAGAAAATAATACCTTTTTGCATGCATTCTGGAAATGTGCTCGAATAAAAATATTCTGGAGAGTTATACAGAAGTATATCGAGCAGATCATAGGGCAAAGATTACTCCCCTCCTGGAGAGGAGTGTTGTTGAACAAAAGGGATGCATATGGGATAACAGACAGCTATATAGGGCTATTTTTATGCAAGGCATATGCAGTGGGGAAAAAATGCATACTTAAACACTGGATGCAAGAAGATCCACCTTCCTTTTGGTACTGGAGAAATAGGATGCATGAATTAATGCTTTGGGAGGCTAGGACGGCCTTTGGTAACTCAAAGAAAAGAAAGGAGTTTATTAAAATATGGAGTAAGTACTTGCAAAACATATCCCATAAAGCACGAAGTGCGGTACTAAATAGACTTGGAACGCCTTAGCCAGTGGGGTGTTTGGGAGATTAGCATTTCAGGATGTAAATGGGTATAGTCCTGTAATAGATATTGAAAAAGATTAAGTGCTATGAAGTTAAAAATGATCACTGTAAAGATGTCAACCCCCGGGGGGGGGGGGGAGGGGAGGAAAAAGGGGGGGGGGGGGAGGGGGGAGAAAATGATGATGGAAAATATTGATGAAGCAGTTAAGATGTATGTATGCAACAGTGACCTGTTCTTAGGTTAATGAACTGTTTGAATTTATGAACCATGTTTATAATGTTTATTGTCATCAATAAAAACTGTTGAAACATAAATTGCTTCTAAAGTTTTGCTACTTTCCCATTGAAATTGCAACTACAAATCCATACATGCCGTGGGTTTATGGGTCAGCTTTTCCCCTGATGTAAAGGCTCTATAGGACTTTTCCCTTCTTTTTACCTACAGAAACATTCTTTTGGGTACTTGTGACCTGGATTGGCCACTGTTGGCAACAATTATGTTCTTATGGGAACGTCCATGGCATTCCAACTTTCATTTTTTCTAAACCTTAGCTTACAGTATTGAGACAGGAGGACCATATGACATGTTTCTCTTCTGTTTTCGTTTTATAGAGCCCCAGTTCAGATGACAGGAAAGTGCGGAGGAGGGAGAAAAACAGAGTGGCTGCACAGCGAAGTCGCAAGAAACAGACGCAAAAAGCCGATAAACTGCATGAGGTGAGGTTGCAATCAGGGTGCATTCCAAGAATGATACTTTGTAAGCCGCACTGAACCTGCTATAGAGCGGGGTATAAATGCCACAAATAAATACATCTCTATATATAAAAGGCACCACCAACATTCTAAATGAAGCCTCCAGCCGGAAGTGTGAAGGGGAGAGATATCCGGTTTCCCCATGAGTGTCTGCCCCGCACAAAATCAAATTGCTCTCTCTGTAACAGTGAAGGACTCAGAGGGGGGAGGGGAGAGAGGGCAGAAGCCCTCACTATCTCTGTAACAAACACAGCAGGAAACTTAACACTGAAGGATTCGACTCGGAGGAGGGAGGGGACAGAGAGGACAGACAACACAGGGGAAGGGAGAGAGGGCAGAGGGCAGGGACACACACACTCCCATATGCACACAGAAGAAAACCTTGCTAGCCCCTTTTTTTACTAGTAAATAAATAAATAAGTGATTCTACAGTCTTGTAACTTGCAAACAAAAGTCTTGCATAATTTGGTCAACAGTGAAAATAAATGCAATTATGGGTTTGACTTGGTGGGTCAGAGAAAGCGGTGTACATTAGACAAGGGTTCAATTCTCAGGTCCCTACTCCTGAGGCTGGCTGTTGAGTCCTTCAGGGAAAGAAGACTCGGTCATCATTCAGTGGCAAGACTTTGGGTCCAGGTTAGCTAGTTTCTGGAGGGAGCTGCAGTTAGGGGCATCTAGCTGAGGACTGTTGCGATGGCTGCTCTGAGTTGGGAAGAGTAATTTTTTTTAAGTCATTCTGGTACAGATGTGGCTACATAAGCAAAACATATGTGCTTTAGCATCAAGGCACACACATTACCAGTGGGCAATGCCAAGTTCATACATGTGTGCATAGATTAAGAAATATTGAATCTGGGCATACGTGCCCATTATCATGCCTACGTTTAAAGGCACATTCTCTGCCACATACATGTATCAGAAAGACAAGTAGGTACCTATTTGTCTATGTAAAATAATGCCTACATGGGCACCTACCCATGGCACTCTGTTTATATAATTGGAGGATGACCAAAAGCATTTTGTGTGTGGGTTGGGGGGGGGGGGGGGGGGTTGGCCAAAACTAAACTTGTGACCGAATTTTGCAGCTTGGTTTCAGCCGAAACTGAAACAGTAAACAAAACCGTCCTCTCCTAATCAGCATTGTGTTCCCTCCTGAACAGGAGCTACGCCCCTCCCTGGCCCTCCTGCAAACAAAAGCAGCTCTCCTTCTGGACCCTTATCACCACTAGTAGCCCCCCTGGGACCCACCTTACAAGCGTTGGTGGTCCAGTGGTGCAGTTAGGGCAGGAGCAATCCCCACTCACTCTTGCCCTTGCTGGCTGCATTGTCAAAATAGCTGTTGCAACTTCAAGCATTAATCTCGTGAGACTGCTGCTAGAAGTCACAGCAGCCGCTTTGACGATAGAGCTGGCATGGATAGGCAGTCGCTCCTACCCATGCCAGCTCCAGTCTCAAAAATGGCTTCCATGACCTCTGGTGATAGTCTCGCAAGACTGCTGCTTGAAGTTTATTTATTTATTTGTTGCATTTGTAACCCACATTTTCCCACCTATTTGCAGGCGCAATGTGGCGTACATTGTTCCGTCATGGCAATCGCCATTTCCGGAGTGAGAGATACAAGTGATATTACATTAGAGATCATGATTGGCAAGGTAGATTGCTGCCTGGATGTCTCAACGCCACCTGAAATTAAATATGACCAAAACCGAGCTTCTCATTTTCCCCCCCAAACCCACCTCCCCGCTCCCCCCGTTTTCTATTTCTGTTGATGGCTCTCTCATTCTCCCTGTCTCCTCAGCTCGAAACCTTGGGGTCATCTTTGACTCTTTTCTCTCCTTCTCTGCTCATATCCAGCAGACCGCCAAGACCTGTCGTTTCTTTCTTTACAACATCCGTAAAATCCGCCCCTTTCTTTCCGAGCACTCTACCAAAACCCTCATCCACACCCTTGTCACCTCTCGTTTAGACTACTGCAATCTGCTTCTTGCTGGCCTCCCACTTAGTCACCTCTCCCCTCTCCAGTCGGTTCAAAACTCTGCTGCCCGTCTCATCTTCCGCCAGGGTCGCTTTACTCATACTACCCCTCTCCTCAAGACCCTTCACTGGCTCCCTATCCGTTTTCGCATCCTGTTCAAACTTCTTCTACTAACCTATAAATGTATTCACTCTGCTGCTCCCCAGTATCTCTCCACACTCGTTCTTCCCTACACCCCTTCCCGTGCACTCCGCTCCATGGATAAATCCTTCTTATCTGTTCCCTTCTCCACTACTGCCAACTCCAGACTTCGCGCCTTCTGTCTCGCTGCACCCTACGCCTGGAATAAACTTCCTGAGCCCCTACGTCTTGCCCCATCCTTGGCCACCTTTAAATCTAGACTGAAAGCCCACCTCTTTAACATTGCCTTTGACTCGTAACCACTTGTAACCACTCGCCTCCAACTACCCTGCTCTCTTCCTTCCCGTTCACATTAATTGATTTGATTTGCTTATTTTTTATTTTTTGTCTATTAGATTGTAAGCTCTTTGAGCAGGGACTGTCTTTCTTCTATGTTTGTGCAGCGCTGCGTATGCCTTGTAGCGCTATAGAAATGCTAAATAGTAGTAGTAGTAGTAGATTACACAGACAAGTATGAAGAGTTCATATTCGGAATTAGGGAATAGGGTGTTGATACACTGAAGTTCCTTCATAGTATAGCAGTCTTTGGTAGTTTAGTATAGAGGGTTGGGTTTTTGTGGCTGCCATTTTGACAATGGAGCTGACAGAGGAAGGAACCAGTGGGGATCGCTCCTGCCCTGACTAGACTACCAACACTTAAGGAGAGGGGGAGGCCATGGATAGTAGTGGGGGTCAGGGAGGGGGCTGGAGGGTAGCTGCTCCTGTTTGGGAGATGGGAGGGAGTGGGGGCTGCACCAATTTCATAGACACCACACTAATTTCAGGAACACTGCACAGTTTTGGTTTCAGCCAAAAACACACTTGCATTTTGGGCTGAAACTGAAACAAGACCAAATTCGAATTTTGGGTCAGTTTTGGCACAAAAAAACAAAATTTGGTTGGCCTCTATATATAATTATCCTTTTAAAGGGTAATTTTGTAATAGGTTGCCTAGGTTGGAAGTCCAAATAGATATCTATTTAAGGCTGTTTTATAAAGGCAAATAAGTACTTATGTGTCTCTCTAAAATAGCCTCACAAAACTTGCCACTTGCAGCTAGGTGCACTCACATACATTTGCACATGCTCAGAAGGAGACATAAAATATATGCACATGAAGTACACACTTTATAAACTACACATGTACATCAGGACTCCACCCCCTGAACTTGCCTACATGCAGGTTGCATAAATGTACATGCCTACGTGTGAGCTTTTACTTTTATGTGAACGCCATGAAGATTTTAACAAACAGGTGCAGTGGCAATAATTTTCTTGCATTGTTTATTCTAAAAAGCAGCAAGAAAAATCCTTGGAACAAAACCAAAGGAGAATGACAAATAACACCCTCAAAGAAAGCTCTATAACCAAAGCAGTGGCATAGCTAGGTGGGGCCACGGGGGCCTGGGCCCCCCAAAATTTACTCCAGGCCCCTGGTTGGATGGCGGGGGTCCCTAACCCCCTCTAGCTGAAGACTTCATCCAGCACTGGTCTACAGCGGTGGCGCCGCATTGCCTGCCCTGCTGTCTCTTCCCCTCATGTCGGGCATACTCCTTTTAGTGAAATTGAGCATGCTCAGTTCCACTAAAAGGAGCGTGCAGGATGTGAGGGGAAGAGAGAGCAGGGCAGGCAATGCAGCGGCACCGGAGACCAACACTGGACAAAGTTTTCAGCTGGTGAGGGTTGGGGACCCCTGCCAGCCAAGATGTACAGCGGCGGTGGAGGGGTGGCGAGGCGGCACGGGGCGGGATGGCGACCAGAATGTGCTCCCCCCCCACCTTGGGCTCTGGCCCCCTCCCACCTCGAGGTCTGGCTACGCTCTTGAACCAAAGCAACCTGTAGTGGGTAGTGCTGCTCTTTTGAGTAGAGATGCCTAGTGATAACAAGGAGAGGCCCAGGGTTGAAATCTTACAGCACAGTCTGTGCTGCTGAACTGGAGGATCTTTGCTTCAGTGTATGTGTTTCTCAGACCAGTAACCAGGAGAAAATTTCACCCAGAGGAAAAAAAATCACTGTTTCTAACTAAAAAAAAAAAAAAAATCCTGCTTTACCAGTGAAATGAGTTTCCATCCTC
Source organism: Microcaecilia unicolor (assembly GCF_901765095.1). NCBI lineage: Eukaryota > Metazoa > Chordata > Amphibia > Gymnophiona > Siphonopidae > Microcaecilia > Microcaecilia unicolor. Next base: position 75,199,796 of record NC_044033.1, read on the forward strand.
CAGCAGATGGAACCCCAGCAATTTAAGTCAGTCACAGGAAGGGGGAATAGGATAAGAGAAGTATGAAAGGTTAGACTGACTAATAGGTGCGCATTAATACATGCTAACATAGCAGGTTCTGTTTTCTGTAATGGGACCTATTTACTAATGACAGGGTAGATGTTAAACATACTGGGGTCCAGAGCAGAAATGTGGGGGAGGGGCCCCAAAGACCACCAGCAGGCTACATTTCCTTCAGCTTCAAACACGGGAGCCCTGTTTACACCTGGTTATGCTGGCCTTGATGATATGTTACTGTACAGAAACGTGGCAGGGCACATTAGGAAATCTAGCCCCAAGTGAGATAGACAGAATAGCACAATCTACCATGTTTATACAATCCTTTTTCATTGGAGTTTCAATAAAAATAGAAAGCTGAGTAGTTGAAGGGCTGATGGTGGTTGCTGGAGAAAATTTCTACTTCAATATATATTCTGCAGTGTTGTATAATTTAGGTCGTTATCAGCCCAGTTCACTGATCAGCTGTAGGTCAAAGTTAAGGGCAGGAGGCTGAGGACACATATTACCCCCAGCTGAAAGATCTGCTGTGAAAAAAGGCCGCTCTTCCTCCCCCGTCTTTCTGATTTTCAGACTATGTAAAACCTGTGGCGGAAGTGGAAAGTTAATCACTTAATTTGCATGTGGGTCGTAGTTCTCAGGAATCAGAGACATCTGCTTCAGTATAAAAATGGTTTATCTCTTCCTTGTGCTACCTAAACTACATTCAAGTAAGAAAGGGAAACTGGCATCCGTTCAAGAAGAATTGGAACAGAACACACACACCGAAATCTCTCTCTCAATGAGTAATTTGGGCCTGCCATTAGCCGAAGCCAAACAAAGCACATTCCCTTAGCCCCAGCTCTGAGAACATGTCTTGGCCCTATGGCTAAGATTCAAGTGTAGAATCTGAGCTGTGAGGACAAGATTAACCCTTTCATAGGCCTTAGGCAAAGATTCACATTGGGACCCCCCTTTGAAATATAAATACATTTTAAAACTCCCACATATGCTCCCTCTTCCCCTGACTGCAGAGGTGGAAGCAGCAGGTAAGAAGCATTGCTCACCAATTCCTTTTATCAACGGGAAGACAATGCACAGGGGTTAAGAAAAATAGGCAGATTTCTGAGGACAAAGATGTGGCTCCTGACTCCACCTTTAACTCTTCTTTCTGCCAGCAGATGACATACCACAGCAAAAATCTACCTTGAAAGCCATTGAATAAGCACATCTAAGAAGGCCCCTCTTTGGGATCTAGGCACATGCAGGGGCGTATCTGGACTCTGGCGGTAGGGGGGGCCAGAGCCAGAGGGAGGGGGCACATTTTAGCCCCTCCCCGCCGCCCCCCCTCCCCACCATTGCAGGCCACCCCCTCCCTTCCCGCTGCCAACCCTCCCTCCCCGCCGTCGCTTACTTTTGCTGGCGGGGGACCCCAACCCCCGCCAGCCGAGATCCGCTTCCTCCTCCGAGTCCTACCTTTAAAAATATTTCTTCAGCTGGCGGGGGACTCCAACCCCCGCCAGCCGACCCGAGATCTTCTTTAACTTTCTTCTATCTTCGTCCTCCGCGTGGCCGACGTGTTGCTGCTGTTGTGCAAAGCTGAAATCCAGTTTCGGAGTCTGATGTCGTAACGTGCTGCGACGTCAGACTCCGAAACTGGATTTCAGCTTTGCACAACAGCAGCAACACGTCAGCCACGCAGAGGACGAAGATAGAAAAAAGTTAAAGAAGATCTCGGGTCGGCTGGCGGGGGTTGGAGTCCCCCGCCAGCTGAAGAAATATTTTTAAAGGTAGGACTCGGAGGAGGAAGCGGATCTCGGCTGGCGGGGGTTGGGGTCCCCCGCCAGCAAAAGTAAGCGACGGAGGGGAGGGTTGACGGCGGTGCGGGGGCCCAGGCCCCTGTGGCCCCACGCAGATACGCCCCTGGGCACATGCCTATCCTGCCCTGGCTATCTGCTGATGCTGGTCCATTCATGGTCTTTTGACTGAATTTTGAGAACCTGTATTGTATGGAGGAAGAAAGAGTTACCATTTGAACCTGCTAGAGTCCAAAACAGTTTGTACAAATCCTCATAGTTTTTAAAAAGCTGATGACACTGCTGTTTTGCATTTCTGGGGTTTCTAAAATACAACACACAGGATTACAAATACCACAGTTTTTGGGACATAAACACAGGCCTGCATTGGCTGACAAAAAATGATGCAGAAACAGCATTTAGTCAATCAGACTGCTGGATAGATTGACATAGCATGTGCAGACTGTGGGTTTTACATAAATAGATCTCAGACAAATTCAGAACGCTGCAGGCTGCAAGTAGCGTGACCACATTACACACTTCCTGCAAGAAATACACTGGCTACCAGTACCTTACAGGGCTAAATTTAAAACTCTATTTGATTTTCAAGATCCATAGGCAGGAACTGCTTCTCTAATTATAAACGCATTGGTTAATTTTTTTTTTCAGGAGAAACTTATTTCTTTGGAAACCCAAGTCCAATCTGGCCCATTTTTGAACTCCATGGGCCCAATATTCAGCGCTGTTTAACTGGCCAGGAACGGCTCCTGGCTGGTTAAATAGCACTTAGCCGGCTAACAGAGATGGGTAGTAACAAAGTACTTGTACTTTATTACAGTACCTAAGTACAATTGGCAGTACTTTTATTTGTAATGAGTTACATTTCAGCTGTGCTTTTGTACTTACTAACAAAGTACAAATTTGGAAAGTAGTTTTAAAAATACATATATTTTCCATCTCTTCTTCTCCCCCTCCACAGGCTTTTCAAACAGTGTCAGACGTGGCTTGCAGCTGATTGGGCCCGAACTTCTGGTCCCAGTTCAGATGTTTTTGGGACCGGAAGTTTTGGGCCCAATCAGCAGGGCCACCGAGAGGGGGTGGGGGCAGGGGGGGAAAAATTCCCCGGGCCTGGGCCTCCAAGGGGGGCCCGCTGCAGTCTTCCAGTCGCGGAAACCGGAAGTTACATCAGACAAGGGCGGGACACAGGGAGGGAAGGCCAGAAGAGACGCGATATGCGACTGCCGCTTTGAATGAAGGGGGCCCGGAGACATGGAGGCAGGCAGGTGAGACCGCGGACTGCAGCGGAGGTGGGGCAGCCTTGCCCCGGGCCCGGCCTAGTCTCTCGGCAGCCCTGCCAATCAGATGCAAGCCAGGGTCTGACATCACCTAGAAACCCTGGTCCCCACCCTCTATACCTGCCCAGAACAGCAGTTGATTATTACTTTGCTGTTGTCAGCCTCAGCTGCCTCCCTGGTCTGAACCACACCTTCACTGTGTGCAGGGCCTGCTCTCTCTCCCCTCCCACCCACCATGGTCCTGCAGCATATTCTTGCTTCCTCCCTCCTGCTGCACCTCTGCCTGATTCGTTCTAATAAACTACCATGGGAGACATGTGGGAACCGGCGCTCTGCAGCACCACTAGTGCTTCCTTCACTGGGCCCGCCTCCTCTGATGTAAAGTTCTTTGACTGGTGCAGGAAGCATTAGTGGTGCTGCAGGGAGCCGGGTGCCGCGTGTCTCCCATGGTAGTTTATTAGCGGGGGCCCAGCGGAGAGAGAGAAATTAGGCAAGACTGGATGGGTGGGGAGTATGGCTTCTCCGGGATTTAGTTTAATCTTTGTCTACATATTTCTATTTTTAGTTTGTAGTTATTTATTATATACTTCATGAGGGTCTACCTGTGATCGTGTGTAAAAAAGGCCGAGTATTTTGTTAGTATCAGGTGTCTGTGTAGGTCTGATCTGTTCTAATCCAGCTTATTTTGTTTTCCAATAGGTGTATTAATGTTCTTCTGCACACTGCACTGTTCAGGGTGTGTTTTTCTAGGAAGGACCTTGTGTGACCCCCCTGGAAGTTTGCTTGTAAACCTACTAGATCCTGTGGTCCAACTTGTTAAGAATACTTTTTTCACTTTGTAGTGAAAACATCGTTTTAAGAGCTGTATTTTAGTACTTTTACTTGAGTATTCTTTTTGGATAAGACTTCACTACTTTTGAAGCCAGTACTTTAACATTTTACTTAAGTTCTTTTAAAAAGTAACAACCCCATCTCTGCCGGCTAACCACTAATATTTAGCATGAGAGAGAGCTGGTTATCTCCGCTGAATATTAGTGGTTAGCGGATAAGTTTAGCGATTAAGATAGGCCTGCTATTTATGAGGCCTGTCTTTAACCATTAAGCCCTTAACCATAAGTATTGCCATACTGGGACACACCGAAGGTCCATCAAGCCCAGCATCTTGTTTCCAACAGTGGCCAATCCAGGTTACAAGTACCTGGCAAGATCCCAGAACAGTACAATACATTTTATGCTGCTTATCCTAGAAATAAGCGGTGGATTTTCCCCAAGTCCCTTTTAATAATGGCTTATGGACTTTTCTTTTAGGAAGCTATCCAAACCTTTTTTTAAACTCCGCTAAGCTAACTGCTTTTACTACATTCTCTGGCAATTAATCCCAGAGTTTAATTACACATTGAGTGAAGAAATATTTTCTCTGATTCGTTTTAAATTTACTGCTTTGTAGCTTCATTGCATGCCCCCTAGTACTAGTATTTTTGGAAAGAGTAAACAAGCGATTCACGTCTACCCATTCCACTCCACTCAGTGTTTTATAGACCTCTGTTATATCACCCCTCAGCCGTCTTTGCTCCAAGCTGAAGAGCCCTAACTGTTTTAGCCTTTCCTCATAGGGAAGTCATCCCATCCCTTTTATCATTTTTGTCACCTTTCTTTGTACCTTTTCTAATTCCACTATACCTTTTTTGAGATGCGGTGACCAAAATTGCACACAATATTCGAGGTGCAGTCGCACCATGGAGCGATACAAAGACATTATAATGTCCTCATTTTTGTTTTCCATTCCTTTCCTAATAATAACCTAACATTCTATTTGCTTTCTTAGCTGCTGCCGCCGCACACTGAACAGAGGGTTTTAATGTATCATCAACGGTGATGCCTAGATTCCTTTCCTGGTCGGTGACTCCTAATGTTGAACTTTGCATCACGTAGCTGTAGTTCAGGTTCCTCTTTCCAACATGCATCACTTTGCACTTGCTCACATTAAACGTCATCTGCCATTTGAATGCTCAGTCTCCCAATCTCGTAAGGTCTTCTTGTAATTTTTCACAATCCTCCTGCGATTTAACGACTTTGAATAACTGTGTGTCATCAGCAAATTTAATTACCTCACTAGTTACTCCCATCTCTAGATCATTTATGAATATGTTAAAAAGCAGCGGTCCCAGCACAGACCCCTGGAGAATTCCACTATCCAGTTATGCTGAATATTGGCTTAACTGGTTAAGTTGCCGTGGACAAAACTGAAACCGGATATTCAATGCCAGACACTGGTTATGGCCCAACATTGAATATTTGGAGTTAGCTAACCGTGCTGCCTGCTGCTGGCTGAATATCAGAGGGCATGTGTCTTTTTTTTAATCAGTTTTATCTTCATGCCAGATTTAATCCTGTTGCATTACATTTTCAGTGTTATTCTGCCCTGAGACAGACATTCCTGACCCCTTTTGTATAACACTTTTCTACTTCTATTGAATAAAATGGAACAGATAAGGCTGGACGGCCTTGGAAATAGTTATACCAAACTAAACAGTACTTTTATATCGCAACCATCTTGCCGGTTCTATGTGGTTTACATCAAAAGAACCAGGCATACCTGGGAAGTAAAGATCAAGAAAAAAAGACAAAAATCAAATAAATTATAGAATCTAAAATTAAACTTATTTCAAGAGTTTCTCAAATAGCCGTGTTTTGAGGGTTTTTCTAACTAGCAAGAGACTATTGAAAGATCTAAGGATACCTCGAAGCTCATTCCAGAATTTTATTCCCATAAAAACAATTGGACTGGAAAATTGTCTTGATTCTGATATATTTTGAAGACGGGAGATGTGACCCACTACAACTCCACTAGACACAGTGTGGTTTTTTTCCTTGTCCCTCACGTGTGGAACAATCTTCCTCTCTCCCTCTGCTCTGAACCTTCCTTTAAAATTTTTAAATCTGCCTTAAAATTTTAGCTATTTAAACAGGCTTTTGAGGGATCAGATTGACTGACTGTTTTTTTCCGGATTTCTCAGCAGGAGGCCTTTACCCCCCCCCCCCCCTTTTCTCCTCTTTTCTATACCCCTCCCTCTTTTATCTATACTGGTGTGGCTGCTGTACTTTCCTGTTAAAAATGGAGTTCTTTTCAAATTTCCTTTGTTTTTAGTCTGTACACTGCTCTGTACTGTTCTATCAGCTAGAGCAGTTTAACAAGTTACAATCTACTATAATAAAACTCACCCTCAACGTTCTGAAGACACTGACGTCACTGCAGCCACTCAGACACCGGTTCGTAAGTTCATGGTGGTGAAGCCACAACACTCACCATGTCTCCATGCCCCGCCCTCGCGTCACACGTGATGACGTCGAGGGTGGAACAAATACAGAACAACGCAAATGAACGAACGGGGAGGAGTGTTTCCCTACTCCTCCCCTTCCAACGAATCTCTGCAGACAGCCTCATAAAACGAGGACACTTGCCCCGGTCCATTTCAAGGCCTCACCCTGCCCCTTTCACGCCCTCACCCTGCCCCTTTTGTGCCACACCCCTTTCACGCTATCGCCCCGCCCCCAGTCGCCCCCTCTTCCCCCCATCACCTTCCCTCCACCTTGTCACATCTCCTCCCCTTACGCGACTATCCCTGGTGGTCTAGAGGTACCTCTTCGCTCAGGCCAGGAAAGAAAGAGCCCCCACTTTCTTGGCTGGAACGCTACTGCTAGCTGCCCTGCTGCATCCTGTGTAAGTCCGGCTCTCGGCGTTTCAAAATGGCCACCGAGATTTGAAACAGCCTCGTGAGACGTCAACTCTCAGCGGCCATTTTGAAACGCCGAGGGCCGGACTCGCACAGGATGCAGCAGGGCAGCTAGCAGCAGCGCTCCGACCAGGAAACAGGGGGCTCTTTCTTTCCTGCCCCGACCGAAGAGGTACCTCTAGACCACCAGGGATAGTTGCATAAGGGGAGGGGAAGGGAGTTCCGTGCCCGCCTCCAACGACAGGAGGGCGTGGGACTCGGAGGACAGAAAGGGAGACAGCAACGGAAGGAGTGGGGAACCCTTGCTAGCGCCCGTTTCATTTCAGGCAGAAACGGGCCTTTTTTACTAGTAAACTGTAAACTACCCTGACAAGGAAAAGTAAATAATGACAACATATATTCAGGAATATGACCATGTAAAGTTTTGAAGATGATTGTACAGGCTTTAAAATATATCCTAGCTTGAATGGGAAGCCAGTGGAACCAGATATCTAGGGATAAACATTCATTAATCCAATTTAGCTCTAAAAATGTAATTTTATTTAGGGAAATGCCAGTCGCCTGTGTCCACCAGTTGGACCTTCTCCTTACCTGCTGCAAGCTGCAAAATGTTTCATGTTGCAATATTAGATAGAACAAGCATGTCCTACACTTTGGCCCTTATTTTTAGAAGCTCTATTCATGATTTACAAATCTAAATATTGGCATTTACATGTCCAACTGGAATAAACATAGAAAACCCAGTTTTAGAAAGCTGGGATTTACAGGTGTAAATCTGCACTATGTGCATACAGTAAGGAACCAAAATCTGTACTTGTATTTCCCATTTCAGAAACAGAATGCATGTCTGTGATTAAAGAGATCAATGTCAGGATCTACACCTATATAAGTTTTGTGAACAAAGTAGAACTTCTGGGTGCTGCGATTTGGGGACTGCAGCTAGGGCGCCGGACTTTCAGCTATTAGACTTTTGGCAGCTGGACTTTACAGTACATGGCAGTGTCAAAAATTCCTCTACTTCTCCTCTGCACTGACCTCAGAGGCTGCTTGCTGCTTCAGCCAGAGGCCCTTGAAACAGAAGGGAGATGTGGGCTGCCCCAGGCAGTGTCTGTGAGAGAGGACGGTTGTTCAAGAAGTCTGTTCTGTCTTCTCTCACAGGCACTGCTGGGGGCAGCCCGCAGCCCACATCTCCCTTCACCCTTCTTCTCCAAGGACCACCCAGTGAAGCAACGAGCAGCCACAGGCCCTGCTTTCTGCTGATCAGTGCAGGGTAGAAGTAGAGGAATTTTTGACACTGCCGTTTGGGGGGTCCAAAAGTCTGGTTTGCAAATGGCAGTACCCAAAAGTCATGGGTGCCCAAAGCTCACACATATCCTTTGCAAAAGTGCTCCTTTCGGGTAGTGCTGTACAGGAGCAATTAGGGGAGATTGCTCCCTTAATCCCTTATCAAAACTGACACTGAAGAAGTATTGCAGCCTTTATGCTGAATTAGGAGCAGTTAGAAGTGCAGGCTTCCAAAATAGCAGAGACGCACATCTTAAGTGTTGGCACGTAAACATCTGTCTTCTGAAATCCTCTTTCACATGTGTATGTGCCGACACGTAGACGTGCAAGTTGCTATGTTGCCCCCGTTGATGTTTTAGATGTTGAGAAATGTAAAATGGTTGCTTCTATCACATGTAGCTGGTACATTTACATGCTATCCTGCATGTATGTTAAGAAAAGGATCTACATGGACAGATCTTTTCTAAAATACTATTGGAACTGTCTCAACCAGGACGTCTCAACTCCAGTTTCTCTGTTTCATCTAAAATTGGGTTCTTTGAATTCAATAATGGTGGTACCTGTGACATCGCAAACATGTACCATTGTGCCAGACTTCCTTTACTTTGTGTTAGGTGGAGAGTTTCTTGGGCTTTTGATGTCTGAGGCTTATTGAACATTGAAATTAATTTATCTGTATTCTTTTTTTTTCCAGGAGTATGAGAATCTTGAACAAGAGAACACTTCCCTAAGAAAAGAGATAGGGAAGTTGACAGAGGAGGTGAAGCACCTGAGTGAGGTCTTGAGGGCTCACGAGCAGATCTGTCCTCTACTTCTGTGCCCCATGAACCTCATGGCCATGCCAAGGGGAACGGATGCCACTGCTGCAAGCTGCCTGCCATGATGATGGCTCCCTGTGTCCCATTCACTGCATTTACTGTCTTGTAAATCTCCAGTCCTTTCTGATCTGCACGCAGATAGGGGGAGGGGAATGAAAGAGATTGCATCCCCTTCACCGTTATGCTCAGGGATTAAAAAAAATATTGCAATGTGAAATAAAAATAAGTGATAACATTTCTTATAGGATATACCGTAAATTAATTTTTATAACAGGATACCTCTACAATTTTCCAAAAATGCACCTGCTGTATAAACTAGGCTCCTAGAACCATCCTCTATGTTTCAACATTTTTATTAAGAATATAGCCTGACTAAAAGAAGCTTAAATATACAAACATTTTCCATTTTCCTGCTACAATCAGCCATCACTCACAAAACCTTAAGGATAACAACCAATATAACCCCCCCCTCCTCCCTCCCCCTTCCCCCACTTTTCACTCCTCCTTACCCCCACCTGTAAGGTTAGACATCCCCCTACCCGTACAAACAGCGAACTCTTCCAACCCCTCCCCCCACCCTCCCATTTAAACTCACTGACATTGCAACGTGTTTAAAATAAGACTCCGACCTCTAGGTGACAAAGAGGCCAAGTAAGGGTTCCACAGTTTCAAAAAACAATTCCTACGTTTAAACGAATTCCTTTGCCTCCCGTACTTCCCAGGACAACAACTGATGTACCATATTTTGCCAATGCCAAAATGAACCATCCTCTATAGTGTGCAAATGCCCTTGCTCTGGGGCAGGTATAAGTACATGAGAGTATCCTATGCATGTATGTGGACGTTATATAAAATAGGAGGAAAATTAGGGTTTGTTGATAAACCTTCCAGACACATGCAAAGAGATTCTTAAGAAGTATTTATTGTGATATTACCACTAAGCCGGAGCCGTGTTTTGGTGTTACCATCTGAGGAGTCTGCTGGTGTATGATGAGAAAACTCTCTCTTCTAATAAGGGAGTAATAAAATAACACAAAGTTAAACCTGAATATGCTGTCAAAAAGTCTTGTGAATTTGGTACAAAAGTCAAGGTGCCAAACATCCATATGCCAAAAGTAAAAACATTTTGAGAGTATATTCAGGTTTAACTTTGTGTTCCATGTCAAATTTTAATGGTAATATCGCAACAAATAGTTCTGACGAACTTCTTTGCTTGTGTTTGGAAGGTTTATCAACAGACTCCACGTCTCTTCTTCCATCCTTTCCAGGGCATCTGTAGTGGCGTTTTTTTATTTTATAAAGTATGCATATGTCATCTTCACTTATGTTCCACCCAAACCATCCTCCCAGAAATATATATGCACAGACTGCATAGAAGCAGATGCTGTGTTTCTGTGCACCAACAATTTACTATGTATACCTTGGCACAAGTTTATAACAACTGTTTCCCGTGTGTAGAACATACTTCGCACCTGGGAAATGCTTTAAAAAATTACCACCAAAGAGAATAATTTTCAAAGCCATTTATGTGTGCTTTGCACATGAAAATTGTGTACCTTATTTGAGGGTAAGAGTATGCACTGGGTTCCATTTTGCACATACTTTTACCGGATCTAGCAGGAAGCACTCCTTGGTGGGGGGGGGGGGGGGGCTAGGTTAGAGTAGAGTTTGAAACTATGCACATACTTGTGAGTTTTCACACATCTGCACAAATTAGCAGGTGTAAATGTGTGTAGGCACTTTTCCTGGGATCATTTTCAGAGTCAAAGTATGCATATATTTTTAATTTGAAAATCTTGCAAAGTCTCTGGAGTGATAAGTGCACATGCACATTTCACTAGTGTTGGTGATTTATAAAGCTGTCCCCAAAGTTGCTGTTCTGTGTTAATTTAAGCTTGTCAAGATGCATATGTATAAAATACAAATCTAGTGGTTTTAAAATAGCCATTATTTAATTTCTGTATACCTTTGCACAGAAATAAAGGTTGACAAACAAAAGAAAATATTAATCAGGGATATGTTTTTATTGATCAACTTAATACCGAGATTTCAGGAGGTTACACATCTTTCCTCTAGTTCCAAAAAATCATAGTTTTGTCTCATACACTGGCAGGAAGGGATTGCGTAGTGAAAGCTTATTTTTACACCTGGGTCCCATTTACAGAAGATATTCTGTACCTTTATGATTCTCCTAGGTATCAGCAGTGTAGCCAGGTTACTCTGCCTCCTGCTGACTGAATGACACATGATCTGGACAACTCCACTGTCAGGGTATAGATTAAAAACGGGTGTACATACTATTGAGCGAGCCTCGCAAAATATCCATGGCCGTTCAATGGAAGGGGCTGGTCTCTGCTCTCCATCCCACTTGTCACCTCTCTCTCCCTTCCTGACACCTCATTCTCTCCTCCCTTCCCTGGGTGTCTGGTAACACTGCCTCATTGCGCACGTGGGTCAGCAGCAGCCTGTGGCCTCCTCCCACTCCCCTCATGGTCCTCCAGAGTCCTGGCAGCTGACCAGCAGAGACAGTGATGTAAACGCTTTTACATGTACCCAGCCCCGCCAAGGCTTTTCCTCTGCCATCCTGCCTCCTGTGATGTCACTTCCTGTGGGCCAAAGTGGAAGAGGAAAGGTCTTTGCAGGGCCAGGTACAGGCAATAGTGTTTACATTGTTGCCTTTGCCAGTTAGCCACGGGGACTCTGGAGAACTGGGGGGGGGGGGGAGGGAGGGGAGCTACAGGGTGATGCAGACCCCACCGGTGGGGGGAGGGGGATTAGGAGAGAGATGGGGGACCCACAAGGGGGTGGGGGAACAGAAAGAGGTGCCAGACTTGCATGGGGAAGGGAGCAGCAGGAAGAAATGCCAAACCTGCATGAAAGTAGGGGCTGGAGTGGGGGGGGGGGGGGCAGAGAGAGAGAGAAAAAGGGAGGAGAAGAGATACTGGACTCATGGGGAAATGGAGGAAGGACAGAGAGAGACAGATACTGGGACCAAAAAGGGGAGGAAGAGAAGGTGACAGATGCTTGCCCTGGAGTGGGGGGTCAGGAGTAAGGTGCAGGAGGAAAGGAAGAGAGGGGAGAAGCTGGGCATGGGAGGGACAGGATACAGATGAGATGTGGAGCATGTAAGGAGCATACGGATAGGGAACAAAAGGGCAGTGCTGGACATGGTGGGGGGAGATGATGCTGGATAGGATGGATAAGGGATGCAGAGGGAAGGTGGATGGTGGACATACAGAAGAAATGTCAAAAGGACAGAAGAACCTGAATAGAGTTAATAAAAAGAAAAGAGACACAGACAAAAGCAATACTCCGACAACAAAGGCAGACAAATTAATTTTTTTCAGAATGTGGTAATTTGAATATGTCAGCTTTGGGAAATGATAAACCACAACATGAAAATCCCAAGGTTATTAAACTAGGTTTGATTCATACTGCAGCTCTTTGTGAATCTGGGCCAGTGGCAGCCCTACAGTTAGGCCAACTGAGGCGGGGGCCTCATTCAGCACTCTCCATGGAACAGCATCTCCCCTCTTCCCTCCTCAACCCTCTTCCCCGCGTTTACCTTTTTTTCTTTCATAATAGGCAGCAGTGATTCCCATAGGCTGCCCTGCCGCTGGCATCAGTCTCTTCTTCCTGCTGTGGCCCACCTCTTGACCTAACTTCCTGTTTCCTCAGAGGCGGGATGCAGTAGAGCAAAGAGGCTGATGCCAACAGCAGGGCAGCCTATAGGAATTGCTGCCACTGCTGCCTTTTGGAAAATAAAAAAAAGAAGGTAAATGTGGGGAAGCGAGTTGAGGAGGGAAGGGGGGAGATGCCAGACTGTGGCTGGGCAGGGACGGCATCGGAAGCCATCTCATTCCTGCCTCAGGTGGAAGATTGCCTTGGGCTGCCTCTGTTCTGGGCCCCAAGTACAAAATAAGTACATGTATATAATATATAAACTGCGCTGACTATAACCACAGAAAAGTGGTATAATCAAACCTCATCCCCTTCCCTTCCCTTCCCTTTCACCTTATGCAGGTCCTGGTTGGTATTCACCCAGGGTTCACATAAGTATCATATGCAGATCCCAGCTGAATATCGTCTGGGACTTGCATAAGCTCTGGCGGCCAGCAAATGCTGATCTGGCCCTGGATATTCAATGCCAGTGCCCTGGCATGACCTGGCGTTGAATATGCAGACCTAATTCTGCCTGCAACGGTCAGTGTTTCAAAAAATGCTGAATGCCATGGGCTGAATATTGACTGGAGATGTTTTTAAAGGGCTTTGTTGCTTGACTTCTGGAGGTTGGATGTCTAGATCAACCCCTTTCAAAAGTGACCAGGGATGAGCGGCTAAATTTATTCACTCAAGAGCCAATGTAATAAGCCAGGCACTAAGATTCAGCGCATAGTGGTTTAACACATCCTCTGATAATTTTTACTACTGATACAGTAAACTGATGGCATGCGAATTACCGTGGCATTAAAAAAATGTGTGCGGACAGATAAAAGATCATACCATTGCAGTAATCTGCATTGGGAGTAAAATGTCTCTCTTCCTGTCAGTGTATGAACAAGGTCTGGTTCACATACTGATGGGAAAGGACATTAGAAAACAAATGCCTAGACTCCCTGACATCCCCTGCCTCTTCAGGACTATCTGGTCCAGGACACTCCTGGCCTGGGCACACAGCAGAGGGAACATAGTAACATAGTAGATGACGGCAGAAAAAGACCTGCACGGTCCATCCAGTCTGCCCAACAAGATAACTCATATTTGCTGCTTTTGTGTATACCCTACTTTAATTTGTACCTATGCTCTTCAGGGCACAGACCGTATAAGTCTGCCCCGCACTATCCCCGCCTCCCAACCACCAGCCCCACCTCCCAACCACCGGCTCTGGCACAGGCACAGACCGTATAAGTCTGCCCAGCACTATCCTCACCTCCCCAGCCCTGCCTCCCATCCCCGGCTCTGGCACAGACCGTACAAGTCTGTCCAGCACTATCCCCGCCTCCCAGCCACCAGTCCCGCTTCCCACCACCGGCTCTGGCACAGACCGTATAAGTCTGCCCAGCCCTATCCCCACCTCCCAACCTCCAGTCCCGCCTCCCGATCTTGACTAAGCTCCTGAGGATCCATTCCTTCGGCACAGGATTCCTTTATGCTTATCCCACGCATGTTTGAATTCCGTTACCGTTTTCATTTCCACCACCTCCCGCGGGAGGGCATTCCAAGCATCCACTACTCTCTCCGTGAAAAAATACTTCCTGACATTTTTCTTGAGTCTGCCCCCCTTCAATCTCATTTCATGTCCTCTCGTTCTACCACCTTCCCATCTCCGGAAAAGATTCGTTTGCGGATTAATACCTTTCAAATATTTGAACGTCTGTATCATATCACCCCTGTTTCTCCTTTCCTCCAGAGTATACATGTTTAGTTCAGCAAGTCTCTCCTCATACGTCTTGTAATGCAAATCCCATACCATTCTCGTAGCTTTTCTTTGCACCGCTTCAATTCTTTTTACATCCTTAACAAGATACGGCCTCCAAAACTGAACACAATACTCCAGGTGGGGTCTCACCAACGACTTATACAGGGGCATCAACACCCCCTTTCTTCTGCTGGTCACACCTCTCTTTATACAGCCTAACAACCTTCTAGCTACTGCCACCGCCTTGTCACACTGTTTCGTCGCCTTCAAATCCTCAGATACTATCACCCCAAGATCCCTCTCTCCGCCCGTACCTATCAGACTCTCCCCACCTAACACATACGTCTCTCGTGGATTTCTACTTCCTAAGTGCATCACTTTGCATTTCTTCGCATTGAATTTTAATTGCCAAACCTTAGACCATTCTTCTAGCTTCCGTATGTCCTTTTTCATGTTTTCCACTCCCTCCGGGGTGTCCACTCTGTTACAGATCTTAGTATCATCCGCAAATAGGCAAACTTTACCTTCTAACCCTTCGGCAATGTCACTCACAAATATATTGAACAGAATCGGCCCCAGCACCGATCCTTGAGGCACTCCACTACTTACCTTTCGCTCCTCTGAGCGAATTCCATTCACCACCACCCTCTGGCGTCTGTCCGTCAACCAGTTCCTAATCCAGTTCACCACTTCGGGTCCTATCTTCAGCCCCTCCAGTTTATTTAAGAGCCTCCTGTGGGGAACCGTGTCAAAAGCTTTGCTGAAATCTAAGTAGATTACGTCCATAGCTCGTCCCTGATTCAGTTCTCCTGTCACCCAATCAAAGAACTCAATGAGGTTCATTTGGCACGATTTCCCTTTGGTAAATCCATGCTGTCTTGGATCTTGCAACTTATTGGCTTCCAGGAAATTCACTATCCTTTCCTTCAGCATCGCTTCCATTACTTTTCCAATAACTGAAGTGAGGCTTACCGGCCTGTAGTTTGCAGCTTCTTCCCTCAACCAAAGAGCCTCCATACTGCTGGACCTCCCAGACTAACAATGGTTACATAGTCCAGGGCAGCATACAGCGACATCCTTCTCATCCCACTGTCATATTGGAAAATGGCAGCACCTGACCCCTAGGGGTGTGTCAGGATGCACCACTAGGGGTCAGTCTGCAAAAGAGATTGCCTCAACATCTCTGGATGCTTCCTGATTAGTCCTTGGAGGTTTGCTGGTTGAGGGCCTTCCTGTGCCTGATGCTCGGACTACGGGTGCCTGGGCCCAGGGCTGCCAAGGTTGGGGAGGGGGGGGGGGGGGGGGTCGCCAGCAAGCTTCTTCCGGGTCTGTGTCTCTCCTGCTCTGTGCCAGCTGGGACCCGGATGATTGCATTAATGTGATAACCTGGGTGACTGGGGATATTGCCATAGGCAGTTTGTGGCTTAGCTGTTTGGGGAGGCTAAAGTGGGTAGGGCTGGGGCTGGGCCTGGGCCAAGGTGGGGCCAGGGCAGGGTCTGAGTCAATAATTGTTTGACAACATGCGGAAAGAAGGGTCAGCAAAATAGTTGCAAGTAATGCCTGTTTTAAAATTTAGATATAAAATATGTATCAAGTGCCAAAGAATAAAGTGGCAAGAAAATTAAACAGTGCAAAATTTAGTAGATATATATATGTATAGGTCTCTTAGACAATTTAATTAAAGTAGATTGAAAAACGTGTTCATAGATGATGCTTATGCCGCCATTTGATTCCTGTAGGCAGTCTGCTTCTCTACTCTCTTACACATTTCACTTGCCCTCAACCACCAGATCCTGTCTGATGTTATGAAAAGCTAAAAATATATTACCTCAGTAAGGCCCAACGTACAATCCCTCCACTGCAAAATTCTATACACAACTCTTGTGCAAAAATACACTCAGAACCTTACCATAACAGCACTAACTCCCAGGACTGAAACAGCAATAACCTTATACATGAAAAGGCAGTACTAAAAACATTACACCAGGCTCTAAAACACCAATGCGTTTACCTAGTGGGGAAAAAAAACAAAACAGGAGTGCAACAAGATCTCTACACAGGCCCTACATGACAACAGAATACTGCTCCTTGGTCACACACACAAAACACAGACAGACCCTCAACAAATAAGAAACAAGGGACCACAGATCAGTAATAAAGATATGAAGGCAAAAAAATGAACTGGAAACCTCGAGGTCAGATTCTGCACACATCAGTAATAGACAAAGAGAAACTTAAATGTAAAATATCAGAGATTATAAGAAAAAGATTGTAGAAGCTAAAATCCTCTACTATAAACAGCAAATTGGTTATAACCACTTAAACGCCTATAAGCTCTTTAACCTTATTAATAAGCTTTTATCGACTGAAAACTTAACATTAGAAACTGTAACCACTCCCTCTGCTAATCAATTAGCTATGTATTTCGAACAAAAAGTAACTAAAATTAGGGGGGTTGTGTTCAGTGGCATTCCGAGGGGCGCTGACACCCGGGGCGGATTGCAGATGCGCCCCACCCCCCCAGGTGCAGCGACCCCCCCATGCAGCGTGACCCCCCCCAGCGAAGGGACACCCCCCCACCCCAGTGAAAGAACCCCCCCCGGGTGCACGCCGCTGGGGGGGTGCCGCGCGCCGGTCAGCGTCGTTCGTTTCCATGCTCCCTCTGTCCCGGAACAGGTTACTTCCTGTTCCGGGGCAGAGGGAGCATGGAAACGAACGACGCTGACTGGCGCACGGCACCCCCCCCCCCCCAGCGGCATGCACCTGGGGCAGACCGCCCCCCCCTTGGTACGCCACTGGTTGTGTTGCAACTTAAGGCCACTGATGTTCAATCTTGTTTCAAGCAGCCTAGTCCGAATGCTGGTATTGCAGCTGACCGACTGTGGCCCTTCTTTCTGTTACCCACTCGTGAGACTGTCAAATCCTTTCTCACAAAGTATTCTTCCTCACATTGCCTTCTGGATGCTTGTCTAAGTTATTTATTAAAAACTGCACTGGCAGGATACATTGACCTTCTTCAAGCTCATATCTCGTTTATGCTGACTCAGGGGCTTTTCCTCAGTGGAAAGGTTCCATAATACTTACTCCAATCCTTAAAAGCACCTTGGCTTCATTGGGAGATGTTACTAATTACAAGCCTGTCACTTCTATCCCATTGTTGACTAAGGTAATGGAGGGAATAGTTGGTGCTCAGCTTATGAATCACCTTTTCTCTTTCTCCCTCTTGCATAAATTCCAGTTAGGCCTTGCTATAGTACTGAGACAGTCCTGACCACCTTAATATCTGATTTTAGGAGAGATGATCCAAGATGGCGGCGTGAGTAGAAGCACCCGCGGGAGCTCCTGAACCCTGCTCGAAATTTGCACAACTGAGTTTCCTCAAACCCAAAATGGGTAAGAGGAAAGGGAAGTCTAGCTTGCCTGTCTCCACGGGCAAGGTCGATCCCCCTCCGCTGCGTCAGACGACGTTACAGGAATCAGGCCTCCGAGTGCTCGGATCCGGAGGTAACACTTTGGGTGGTCCGGGAGATCTTGGAGACCGGAGCGCAGAGGGAATTTCGTTGAGCCCTCCCCAGATAACAGTCCCCCCAAGACCGGGGGTTGAGGCGAAGACAATGAGGGAACGCTTAGCAGAATCCGGAAGTCGGTCCCCTGCAGGCGCGGCTGGAGACCCCGTTGCTTCTTCGACGCCGATGAGAACAACAGCCCAGACAGGTTTGCTGTCTGAAGGGAAGCCAGGCGAATCCCCATGGAACCTTGGAGGGTTGACTAAACCACCGACTGTTACACTTGACTTACTATGGGAAGCAATTCAAGGTTTGAATACCAACCTGCAGCAAATTTCAGGTATATTGAGGGGAGAGGTGACTGAACTAAAGCAAGCTCAAATAGTAGTAAAATCTGAAATTGTAGAACAGAAGACCAAAATGGAGACTTTTGATAAAGACTTAGTAGCAGTGAACTCTTCAACTTTAATGTTGATAAAAAAATAGCAATCTCCAGCAGCGAAAAATAGAATATCTTGAAAATCAGATAAGAAGCAATAATTTACGATTTCTTAATTTTCCTAAAGCCCCCCTCACCCCGGCTTTAGATATGCTTAAAAAATATTTTTCAGAGGTATTAGGTATTCCCCTTGAGGGACTACCGCCTATTACCAGGACTCAATATATTTCCGGAGCTGGTCTGAGTAAGGTGCCTATAAAGCCCCAGTCTGATGTTAATTTGACAGAATATTTAGAGCAATCTCTGGAGGTAGTGACTGAAAGAACTACACTGCTGGTTACATTCGCTTTACAACTGGATCGGGACAATATATTTAAACTTTATTTCAGACACATGAACTCTCCTTTTCATAGATCAAAAATACAGATATTTCCGGATTTTTGTAGAGAGACTCAAAGAAGAAGAAAGCAGTTTTTGACGTTAAAAGAGAGGGTTCTCCGATTAGGAGGATCCTTTATATTAAAGTTTCCTTGCAAATGTTATATCTCTTTGAATGCTGTTAATTACATCTTTTTTGACCCAGGGAACTTAATTGAGTTTATTTCAACTAAAGAATAATTGCTGTGAATTCCTTGATTGCTAGCGCTTATCCTGGCTGTGATACTGAAGGTTCTATCTACTCTAAATTTTTCTTTTTTTTTTTTTCCCTTTATTTGCAATTTCTTAGATCTTGGGTCAATATTTGTGGACTAAATAAGAGGATGTTTTTGCCTTTTTGAGATATCTAGTTAATACTTTAATGTGTGAAGTGTGTATCTATGTATTATTGCATAAATGTAAATTTAATAATTCATAAATAAAAAAATTTAAAAAAAAATATCTGATTTTAGGAAAGCAGTCAGTCTAGGCTTTTTTAGTGATGCAATTCGATATGTCAAGTGCCTTTGACCTCATTGATCATGAGTTGCTTTTAGACCTGTTGGATCAGTTTGGATTATGTGGGAAGGTCCACCAATGGTTCCGCGGCTTCCTAAAATCTAGATCATATCAGGTCAGGTTCTCTCTCACCTTCCTGGTCTCCTGACTGTGGAGGGCCACAGGGCTGTCTGCTTTCTCCAATCCTATTCAATGTTATGATGGCTCCATTAGGTGAAAAGCTAGAGGCAGCAGGGTTCTGCACTTTTATTTATGCGAATGATGTCACAATGTATATCCCTTTCAAGATTGGTCTTCCAGAAATTGTCCCTAAGATTAGGCTTGATCTGGATTTGTTGTAATCCTGGGCTTCTGAATTTAAGTTAGAAATAACACTGAATTTCTTGTGGTAACAAACCCCTTTGACTGTACAGCATATAGTTTATTTATTTATTTGTTGCATTTGTATCCCACATTTTCCCACCTTTTTGCAGGCTCAATGTGGCTTACAGTATGCCGTAGTGGCGATCGCCATTTCCGGAATGAGGAATACAAGTGGTATTGTATTAAGTACATAGATAGTAGAGTAAATTATAAATTAAATTAGATAATCAGTTCATTTCGGCGTGAGGAATAAGGTGGTGGTGTATTAACATTCGTTAGTGATAGAGTTACTGAAGCAGTCAGGTATAGAGAGTTTGGTTTGTCTAATTCTGGAAGAGTTTCGTTGTCTGGTATTTAGGATGGATCATTGTGGTATGCCTTTTTGAACAGGTTGGTTCTTAGTAATTTTCGGAAGATCGTTAGGTCGTGCATTGTTTTTACACCATCTAAGAAATGTTAAAAAAAAAACCCAAATCTTTCAAATTTAGTGCTTATAGCCGACATCAAGGGGGAACCTGAAAAACAATAAAAGAATATAATAAAGGAATAGAATTTGAATTATCTTCAAATCATCACTTGCGATCCTAACTCAATATACAGACCCATATCTTATTCCTACACTTGTGTCACTGCAGGGGTTGGGTGTCCTCTTGGGCCGCTAGTGGATATGGTGATAAACCCCCACCCGCCCCTACCAGCGGTAGGCGAGTCTGTACTCCCAGTGCTGGCTGGAGAGTAGCTCTTAAAAGGGCTCTTGGGAGCAGGACCGTCAGAACCGGGACCTGAAATGCCTCTGAAAAGAGCCCTTGAGGGCAGGCCCAGCAGAACTGGGACCTGGGATGGCTCTGGAGATAGCAACATTGAGGCAAGGGCTGAAGACAGGAACACTGAGGCAAGGGCTGGAGACAGGAATGCTGAGGCCATGAGGCAAGGCAAACACACAGCTAGGCCAGGAAAGGCAGGCTGACAATGCGAAGGCAGCTGGAGAGGAGGAATGGCTGCCAAAAATGGGACCAGGCACCTGATATCATCCTTGTGCACCCATCGCATCCCTACGCAGAAGGCCCTTAAAGGATCTTCTGGTGCTCATGTGAGCAGGCCTAGGAACACCAGCGAGGGACTGTACCGTTCTAGGGCCGAAGGCTGCAACACCAGCAGCCCCTCATGCTGGACCGCAAACCTGACAATGCTTCCTGCAGGTAAGTAGGGAGCAGGGCATAGCCTGGGGCCATGACAGTACCCCCTCCCCAAGGGACCCCCCCCCCCCCCACTGTGCGGTCGAAGTTTGGTTTTTGAGGAAACATATAATGGAATGTCCTAAGGAGTTGGGGAGCATATATTTGACTCGCAGACTCCCAAAAGTTTTCTTCAGGTCCATAGCCTTTCCAGGCGAGAAGGTATTGAAGCCTACCCCATACTCTCCTGGAATCAAGGATCTCTTGAACTTCACATTCGGCATCTGGGTTCGCAGATATGACAGCATCAGCAGGGTTCTGCTTCTCCTTCTTAATATGAGTGGCTTAAGAAGGGTCATGTGGAAGGTGTTATGAAGGCATAAAGTGGAAGGAAGCTTCAGTTAGTAAGTTACAGGACCCACCTGGTGGACAAGGGGTAGGGCCCAATGAACCGGGGGGGGGGGGGGGGTGAATTTGGTGGAAGGCATCTTGAGGAGTTTGTTCTGAGTGGATAACCAGACAAGGTCTTTGGGACTGAATTACGGAGCTGGGCATCTCTTTTGTCCGCTTGTCTCTTGTACCTCTCCGAAGCCTGAATCAAGAGTTCCTGAGCGAGTTTCCAGAGGTTGGAGAGGGATTCAATGGTGGCCTCCGCTGCCAGCATGGTAAACATTTGGGGTAAGGATACCCTGGGGTGCTGTCCAAATATGAGCTTGAAGGGTGATGCCCCAGAGGACTCATTCACGTGGTTATTATAGCAGAACTCCACCCAGGTCAACATTTGTGACCAATCATTGTGTTGCGAGGATACATAGTTTCATAAGAAGGACTGTAAGATCTGATTGACCCTCTCCGTCTGGCCATTAGTTTGGGTATGATATCCCGAAGAATAATTCAGCTTAATCCGCAAGGACCCACAGAGGTTATGCTAGACTCTAGATGTGAACTGTACCCCCTGATCGGAAGTAATGGATTTCAGTAGACCATGTAGATGGAAGGCTTCCTTGAAAAAGTGTATGGCCAGAGAAGGGGCAGCAGGTAGTTTGGGCAAGGGAATGAAGTGAATCATCATTGAGAACCGGTCCACAATGATCCATATGATGGTGAATCTGGGCTATATGACTTCATGGTGCTGTTGGTATCAGAAGCGATTGGAAGAGCCCTCATGAATGTGAGTGGGATGGCTTGTGCTGGGCACAGACAGAGCAGGAGGCTACATAATCCCATATGACCTTTTTCAACTGCGACCACTAGTATACTTGAGAGATGAGCTCCAACGTTTGCTGCATTCCGGGGTGCCCAGTGATCTTGGACTCGTGCCCCCACTTCAGCACCTTGTCATGAAGGTGCTTGGGTGCCACAGTCTTGCCCAGGGGAATCAATACAGTGATGGCTGACAGGATTTTGGTGGGGTCCAGAATGGTATGGAGATCAGGGTTCTTGTCTGCTGCCTCAAAAGACCGGGACAGGCCATCAACTCAGACATTCTTCTCCATCAGACAAAAGAGCACCTTGAAGTGAAATCGGGAAAAGAAAAGAGACCATCAGGCCTGGCAGGGATTGAGCCTTTGAGCCTCCTGTGAATACAGAAGGTTCTTATGATCAGTGGTCATTGTGAATGGATACTTAGCTCCCTCCAGCAGATGATGCCATTCCTCCAGGGCCAACTTGATGGCTAACAATTTCTGATCTCTGACAGTATTCTTTTCTGCAAGTGAGAACTTCTGTGAAAAGAAGGCACAGGACAAGTTTGCCTTTCTCATTCTATTGTGAGAAGATGGCACTGGCTCCCAAGGAGAATGCACCAACTTCAACAAAGAAAGAATTCTCCAGGTCAGAATGATGGGGCACCGGGGCCAAGACAAAGGCTCACTTCAACAGGTCAAAGAGAGAGACAACTTCTTCAGGCCAATCCCAGGTATTAGTATCCTTCCAAATGAGAGCTATGAGTGGTGTGGCAATAGTGGAATAGTTCTGGATAAACTAGTGGTAATAGTTAGCGAAGCCCAAAAAATGATGTAAAGCCCGTCGCCCCTGGGGCCAGTCAAGAATGGCTGACAGCTTTGCACACTCAGAGCCCGATTGGATATGATATAACCCAGGAAAGGTAGTTCATTTTACTTGAAGATGCATTTTTCCAGTTTGGCATACAATTGATTCTCCTGCAGGCATTGAAGGACCTGCTTGACCTTTTCTTGGTGTAGCGCCAAAATTAAAATGTCATCCAGATAAATCAGGATGCAGTTCTGTAGTAAATCTCAGAAGATGTCATTGATGAAATGTTGGAAAATGGCAGGGGCATTAGAAAGCCCAAATGGTATGACCAGGTACTCATAGTGACCATCTCTGGTATTGAAGGCTGTCTTCCATTCTTCTCCTTTAGGAATGCATATCAGACTATAGGCTCCCCTCAGAACCAGCTTTATGAAGATGTGAGCCCCTTGCAGACAATCAAACAATTTGGAAATCAGGGGAAGCAAGTACCTATTCTTGACAGTAATGGCATTCAGTCCTCGGTAATCGATGCAGGGGCATAGGAACCCATCCTTCTTTCCCACAAAGGAAAATTCAGAACTTGCCAGGGACATGGAGGGGTGAGTGAAGTCCCTTTGAAGGTTCTTGGTGATATAAGTGGACACGGCCTGGGTCTCGGGGACAGAGAGTGGATACACCTTGCCTTGGGGTGGTGTCTTACCTGGTAAAAGGTCTATAGGACACCTGTACTCCCGGTAAGGTGGAAGAACTTCTGCCTGTTTCTTAGAAAGTACATCACTTAGGCCTTGTAGGCTGGAGAAAGACTCCCAGAGGCATCCAGCTCCGTGACGGCCAAGGATGATTCATGCACTAACGAGGAAAGGCAATGGTGCTGGCAGGTCATACTCCAGCCCATTAACTCCCCACTGTCACAGTCTATCCCTGAGTTGTGTTTCTGTAGCCAGGGGAGTCCCAAGATGATCGGATTGATAGATGTCTGGAGAACACACAGGACAATGGCTTCCCTGTGGAACACCCCAATCCTTAAACAAGGGAACCGTTTGGGACTTGATGTGTCTCTGAAAATTCCCATAAACTGAGGAGACTGGGATGACCTTGGGGAGCTCCTCTGTAGGAATGTTGTAATGATGCTCGAGCACCTCATCGATAAAGTTTCCTCCTGCACTCAAATCAATAAAAGCTTCAGGGGTAGTGTGTTTGTGGTCCAGTTCTAAGGAAGCAGGAACTAAGAACTTTCGAGGAATCCATCAAGACTATTAAACTGGATTGTTCCGCTCCCAGAGAAGAGACACCCATGCAAGGGCCTGGTCAGATAGTAGAGAGATGATATAGGCCACTCAGGCCTTGTCAGAAAAGAAATCCCTTGCTTGTAGTTCAAAAATGATCTGGCATTGATTAAGAAACCTACATATAACAGGGGAACAAATCTTATGCACAGAGTGCTACATCTTATATATCCAATAAAATTGCACTCTGAAAGCTCAAACAATGTTCTTAATTTATTGTTACAAAACACTTATCACCACATTACAAACAATGATAAGTGTTTTGTAACAATAAATTAAGAACATTGTTTGAGCTTTCAGAGTGCAATTTTTTTGGATTGATTAAGAAACCCCTACAGGTTTTTGGATTCCTGTAATATCAGGGAGGGGGCGCAAGTCAGATTCCAGATGGGGCTACCAGGATAGCGCTGGCAGTGGCAGCTGAGGAGGGGAGGTGCCGATGCTTGTGCTGCTGCTGGCATCTGAAGGTGATCCATGCACAGGGTCAGATCTTGGATTGAACCTGAGAGTTGCTGCAGGTGGAGGACCAGCTGCTGGAGCAGCTGTATGGCTGGTGACTCTCTTGAGCTCATGGCCTTCACAATCTGTCACTGCAGGGGTTGGGTGAGCTCTTGGACCACCAGTGGATATGGTGGTAAACTCTCACCCAGGGACTGGCTGGAGAGTAGCTCAAAAGAGCTCTTGGGGGCAAGACCAGCAGAACTGGGACCTGGAATGGCTCTGAAAAGAGTCCTTGGGGCAGATCCAGCAGAACCGGGACCTGGGATGGCTCTGACAAGAACCCTTGGGGCAGGCCCGGCAGAACCGGAAACTGGGATGGCTCTGGAGATAGCAACACTGAGGCAAGGGCTGGAAATAGCTGGAGACAGGAATGCTGAAACTAGGGCTGGAGACAGGAACACTGAAGCAAGGGCTGGAGACAGGAGCACTTAGGCTAGGTTGGAGGCAGGAACACTGAGGCCACAAGGCAAGGAAACACACAGCTAGGCCAGGCCAGGAAAGGCAGGCTGACATTGCGAAGGCAGCGGGAGAGGAGAAATGGCTGCCTAAAATGGGATTGGGCGCCTGATGTCATCCATGTGTGCCCAGCCCTTCACAGTGGGCCCTTAAAGGATCTTCTGGTGTGCACGTGCATACCTAGGAATGCCAGCGGGATAGAGTGCCGGACTGCAGACCCAACCCCGCCTCCTGCAGGCCCGGGGCTGTGACATTAAGGAAATAAACCTATGAAGAAACTTTATCATTCAAAATATTCTCCAGTTGGAAAGGGTAAAAAAGATATATTATTTCCCTTGCCAGGAGATTAAACATTTACAGGGGAACCTTAAAAAGAAAGGTTCCTCCAATTTGAGTAACTTTTGATTTCAACTGAAGAAATGACTTTCTCCTGAGCTGCGTGGACCTAGCCATGTCAGGAAACATTAACACTTTTTGACCACAAAAAGCAATATGTTTTCTCTAAAAATAAATTTTCAAAACCATAATCTTATCTTTTTCTACATAAAAAGTTACCAAGATAGTGGCTTTAGTAGTAATATCATCAGTAGTTGTTTCTAAGAAATTAGTCACATTAAAGTCACTACTCTCTAAGGTGTCAAAAGCTCCTTCTTCAGAATAAGATGCACATTTTCTACTAGGAAGTTAATAACACTAAGAAACATTCAGATCAGCCTTTGTAAGCAACACTTCCTTAAGATATTTAGAAAATAAACTATCTGCCAACAGCAATCTAGTTAAGGGAAAATTCAAGACTGAGATTTTTGGCCTTCTGCAGATTCTTAAGCCTCTCCAACTCATTATGGATTGAAAGGCCAGCTACCTTCAATGTCACCAATTGAGGCTCCAATTTCTGGAGCCCTTGTTCATTTTGAAGAAATTTCTTGTCCAAATCCTTCAGCTTGGTAACTGGTTCTTGAGAGAATTCACATAGCCGCACAACTGTATCACCCAATCTGGACTTAATTCTGGTAACTACTGTCCATATATCTCGAAGAGTGATGTCTTGTGACAAAGAATCCAAAGTCACAGCATCACACTGAGACAACATAACTGGTTTAGGTAACTGAATAAATTGTTCCTCTGATGGGTTAGATAAAGTTCAGCAGGCCCCTTCATCACCCCCAGATGCAGGCACCTTGTTGAGGAGTACTAGATGTCTGAATGGCCTTCAAAGTCTTCTGCGCAGCTTTCCACTTCCCCATATCAAACAAGTAAAGGGAGAGAGTAGAGGAAAATACTACAACTCACATTTAGAAGAGTCTTCAAGGTAGAGACCAACACAACCACTTGGTGCTCCTCACACCCAGTTGGCCACATACAGGGTAAAGACACACATTTGAATGGTCTGGGTGCCTCCCGGACTCCTCCTTGCTTCTCCCAGTGACCACTCTGGCTGGCAGTCCCTGCTTCAATTGCGGAAGACTACAATTTTTAGGAAACCAACTGATAGAAATAAACTGCTTCATTATGAAAGTTTTCATGTGAGAATTTGAAGAACAACTTGCCAGTAAGCCAATTCCTAAGTCTGAAAAAGTTATGCTTTCTATCTATGGAATCTGAATCTTAAGCTTTGGATATAACTAAAAACAATTCAGTGAGAAAGGATATCCCATGCAGAGCATCACAATTTCTGTAGGGGATCTGAGAAGTTATATTTCCTCTGTGGCTTGTTATCCCAAGCAGGGGTTCTGATTATCTTTTCCTCTCACTCACCCCTTAGAGTCTCAAATTTTGTACATTCTGACAATCAGCCCTTACTTTCATTCACAATGCACCAGCCAACAATCAGTACGCATGGATTTTATAGCACTTTTCACTTTCATCTTGAACATGACACAGACAAATAAAAGCATCAATCAGGTGGTTTTGACAAAGCTTTCCAAGTGTTACAACAGCCATCAATCAGGTTCTGGTGAATTTTAAAAGGGTAAAATCCAAGACTGGCCTTCACATGAAGTATGAACCTCATTGGTTTACGTTTTAACTTTATACTTGTTAGATTTTATATAAGTGTGATAACATGAATAAAACATAAGCCTGACAACAACACAAAAGAAAAATGCACCCAACTAAAATATAATTTGATAGTCAACAAAGAGATCTTCAGAAAGGAGAAGAAAGATACTAGGATACCAGCTGCTTCACACAATGAATGGAACAAAATCCCTGTACGCATCACTGTTAGACATCAATCACATGAACAACTGGAAAAGCCTAATCACAACCCCCCACAACAAAACAGTGACCAAACCAACAACCAACAGGCTAAACCTGAATAACAATCAACAAGACCACAATCTCAAAACAGACAGACCACACAGACAATTACAAACTGTTAAACATACCAATATCAAATATGATACATATGTCCCGATACCCATAGGATATATAAATGCGAGATTGGCAGTTAATAAGTCAGCATTACTTAGAGATTAGATAGAAATGGAACAACTAAGATTACTGTTCATAACAGAAACATAACTCCACCTTGAAGATGACCCCTATGCCCACCGGGATATAAAACAATACACATTAACAGAACTAAAAAGAAGGGAGGCGGACTTGCAATAATATAAAAATCCTTCTTCATAGTAGAGCCTGTCACTAAACATATATCCTCAGAAATTGAAATTTTGGCATGCAAAACCACTGACACAACACTAGCTGATCAACTATGCATCATACTGTTGTACCGCCCCCTCCAGGAAGCTGGTCAAAGGCTCAAGACAATTTCATGGATTTATTATCAAACATCTGTACAAACCAACCATATGTCCCACAGCTAGGAGAAATCAACCTGCACCTAGAAAAACAAAATGACACCAACACCAGAACTCTAATGAATTTCCTAAACCAATAGAACTGCAAAATAGCACAAGGTGCCTCATCTCACACAAAAGGCCACCTATTAGACATACTAGCTCACAGGTTCTCAGCAAACAACAATCATATATTAGAAAACCACAAATGGGAAGAGGTATTATGGTCAGACCTCAGTAAGCTCACTTTTACACTACAATAGAAAGAGAACAGCAAGAACAGAGAACCAAGAATGCCATACACTTTCACAATCAGAGGGAAAGTGGACAACCACACCTTCTGGACAATAGCAATGAATGAATATAGTAACATATCGCCCAAGGACATCCAGTTCATGAGAAATTGGGTTGAAGCAAGCGAAAACACACTAAACAAAATAGCACCACTCAAAACAAAAACAATAAAAAACAACCACGTCCCTGGTTTAACGATGAGCTAATACACATGAAAAAACTGTGTAGGAAACTTGAAAGAACATGGGCCAAAACCAAAACAGACATCAACAAAACCATATGGAAAAAAAGCTATAAGAACATATACACACACAACATAAAGAAAGCTAAAGCAGAATATTACAGCACATATGCCAACCCAGAACAGACCAACACAAAAAAAAATATTCAAACTCATGAACCTACTGAAAACCCAAGATGTACTGGCATCAACTGAAACACCACTGACTGCAGATGAGCTTGCACAATATTTTGAACACAAAATAGCAAAAATAAGATCAAACCTTGCGAAACCACAAGCATCCATCATAGACTTCTTACAAGAATGCGAAACCCATGATATCCACACCATGGCAGACAGAATCTGTTCCTCCTTCAAATCACCCAAACTAAGAACAGTAAAGACATTACTGACAAAATATGCACAGGCACGCTGTCTGCTAGATAACTGCCCTAACTATATGATGAAAAACCCACCAGACTAGTTCGTCAAATGTTTCATCAAACACATCACATACATGTTTTCAAATGGACAATTCCCAACAGACAAAGACGACATTGTACTCACCCCAATCCCCCAAAATACAACTAGTAAGATCAGCGATATCACAAACTACATACAGTGGCTTCAATACCACTATTGACCAAAACGATGGAGGGTCTGGTAGCAAAGCAACTAATGGACTACTTGACACAATTTTCAATCCTTCATAACTCCCAATCAGGTTTCAGACCACAACACAGCACTAAGATGATGTTAACCAACCTGATAACGAAGTTCAGAAGCTTAATATGCCAAGGACAGAATATATTATTACTACAATTCGATATGTCAAGTGCATTAGACCTAGTAGTCCACACTACACTAATGGCCCTGCTCGACAACATGGGAATCAGCGGTGCAGTGACAGCATAGTTCAATGGTTTCTTAAGGACCAGATCCTACATTGTAAAGATGTCTAACCAGATATCAGCCTCTTGGATCTCTGAGTGTGGGGTACCACAGGGTTCTCCAATATCATCAATACTGTTCAATGTAATGATGGCACCACTCGGAAAAAAACTGGAACTAATGAACTTCAACCCTTTCATATATGTAGATGATGCCATGCCACCATTTACATACCTTTTAATAACAGCATCACAGAAATACTGAATAAAGCTAAAAAAAAGGCCTGGACCTTATGGAAAACTGGGCAACAACTTTCAAACTCAAATTAAACAGAGACAAAACCAAATTCCTGGTTCTATCCAGCCCACACAACCCCACATCTCACCAAAATGTCATAATCAACCAAACATACCACATCAAAACACAACTAAAAATATTGGGAATTATTCTTGATAAACATCTATCACTGGACAGTCAAATATCAGCAGTAACATCAAAATACTTCAGTACACCATGGAAACTGCGAAGGATCAGAGACTATTTTCCTAGACAATCATTCCGGATATTGGTACAATTGACGATATTATTACAACTAGACTACTGTAATGCAGCATATGTAGTGTGTAAGAAAAACACATTAAAATCATTGCAAACCATCAAAAACACGGCAGCAAGACTGATATTCAAGAAGTCAAAATACAAAAGAGCTACTCCACTGATCAAATACTACAATGGCTGCCAATCAAGGCAAGACTACTCTTCAAAGCCAGCACCCTCATTTTCAAGATACTATTTGGAATGGTTCCTGAATATATGCTAGATATGATTGAACTATCCCCAAGAAATGCAAGCCCAGAGACCGAAGATTACTAACTTCTACACCTACCCAGCTGCAGAAACATAACGTACAAAACCATCTACACATCAGGATTTAGTTACCTGGGTTCCAAATGATGGAACTCAATACCAAAAGCCACAAGAAGCATCACTAACTATCTTCAGTTCAGAAAAGAACTGAAAACCTACCTCTTCAAAAACTTCTATAGCTAACTACATAAGCTATCAATGTCCTTTCTATGTCCTAATTGTAAAACGTAGTTTTACCAAACTGTAAATTGTAAGCCACTTTGAACCAAAACTTGTTTTTGGATAACAGTAGGATACAAGAAAGTATAAATAAATTTGACACCAAATAATCTATAGACCTTGTTGGATCAACAGCAGATCAAAGAAGCCATTATGCAAAATAATCTACAGTTACAAACAAGTGGGCCAAGCAGGTGCAGCATGGCTCATAGAATTCCTTACAACCCCTTTGCGTGTATGTGTGTGTTTGTATCTGTTGTCTCTGTCCTAAAGGGGAGAGCGGTGGGTGGTTCGAATGGAGCTGTTCCCAAACATTCCATTGTTGTGAAAGAGTAAAATGAAACAAAGTTTGATAATTGATCTTATAATTAGATGTTGTTGTCAACAGGTTTCAAAGGATGGATTTTACAGGGTGAAACTGTCCCAAGGAAACTGGAATTGCTGTGCTTCTTTATCACTAGGAAGCAGTACACATAGCAACCAATAGCAAACTACACTGCTAATCGTTAGATGGGCAGTTCCATAAACTGGGTTCTACCATTTATGTGCTCATTTCATACATTAATATTTAGAATACTACCATATATATACTCAGGTGTGCATTTATGTGCTTAATATGGCAGTATGCTGCATAAGCATTATTCTGTAAATATGTTACTATCTTGGATAGCATGTATTTACAAGGGGCCTGTACACATGGGCAGAGCATAGGCAGGGCTCCCACTAACCTGCATAATTTACAGCATACTGTAAGTCACACACATCCCTGCTGAATTTAGGTGCCCAAATTTAAACCAGCTCTATGGCTGCTGTTAAGTGTGGGTGCCTTAATGTTAGCTGCACCAATACCAGGTTACACTAGCATTCTATAACAGAACTAGGTAGCTAGAACAGGCTCCTGCTGCACGGCCTCAGGACATCTACACCAAGGCACCGAGTTATAGAATTAGTCCTTAGGTGCAACCATTAAGAAAGATATGTGGAATTTTATTCAAACTTCCTTTTTATTAGCATAATCAATATTTTATTTGTGTTACATTTGTATCCCACACTTTCCCACTCATGGTAGGCTCAATGCAGCTTACATTGGGCAATGGAAGGTTAAGTGACTTGCCCAGAGTCACAAGGAGCTGCCTGTGCCTGAAGTGGGAATTGAACTCAGTTCCTCAGGACCAAAGTCCACCACCCTAACCACTAGGCCACTCCTCCACAAAGAGCTGTACACAGCAGTAAAACACACAGCTTAAACAGAACAAAAGACCCTCCCCTCAATGCCCTCCCGCCCTACCCTCCCTGTAGAATTTTAAACAAAGAAAATGCAACACACATCTGTATCACAAAGAACCAGCACAGCAGGGAGAAGGATGTAACAGTAGAGGGGAGGTGAATAGTGGAGAAAGCATATAGTGTATGCCTCATGGAATTATTTCCAACCCCTCAGTGAGTGTATGTATGTGTCATAAGAACATAAGACTAGCCAAACTGGGTCAGGCCAATGGTCCATCTAGCCCAGTATCCTGTTTCTAACAGTGGCCAATCCAGGTCACAAGTACCTGACAGAAACCCAAATAGTAGTAACATTCCATGCTACCAGTCCCAGGGTAAGCAGTGGCTTCCTCCATGTCTGTCTCAATAGCAGACTATGGACTTTTCTGTCAGGAACTTGTCCAAACCTTTTAAAAACCCAGATAAGCTAACCACTGTTACCACATCCTCTGGTAAGAAGTTCCAGAGCTTAACTATTCTTTGAGTGAAAAAAATATTTCCTCCTATTTGTTTTAAAAGTATTTCCATGTAATTTCATTGAGTGTTCCCTAGTCTTCGTCATTTTTTTAAAGAGTAAAAAACTGATTCACTTTTACCCAAGTCTGGGAGCAGCAATAGCAAAAGAAAAGTAAACAAGACTGACTCAGTCTGTCTCTGATAACCAGGGACCATTTGCAATCATATGCAGAGGAGCCAACATCAAAATGTTTGAGGGTGCTAAACTCAACCCAAGTGAATGCTCCCTAGAGTAAATGGAGTTTGTCAATATTAGGGGTGCTTAGCACCCACAGCACTCACTGAGCTGGCATCTATGCCCCTATGGTGAGGGATAGGTACAGGAAGACTCTATCTAGGATAAGATAGAGTGGGAAGATAAGGAGTGGGGAATATGGACGGGGGCAAGAAGCAGGACAGAGAAACCCAGGATGGCAGAAGAAAGTGTCAGAGCCAGGGGAGAAAGTGAGCAACAGGGAAAGGCTTAAACTGGTGAGGGGATGACAAAGAAGAAAGCAGAAGGGGGTGAGTATAGAGGGTGGAAACATTGTTTATTATTTATCATTTATTAACATTTGATATACTGGCTGGCTTTACCAGATCGTAGTGGTTTACAATGGACAACAGGTAACTAGGGGCTGGGTGAAAGGCAGATGATGGTATGGAAGACTGGGGAAGGACAGAGTGAATCAAGAATGGAAGAATTAGGGAGGTGATGAGAGAGAGAAGAAGGGATAGAACTAAGACAGACATGGAGGAGAGTGTCAGACTTGTGAGTTCTTGTACCAAGTAGAGCACTGCTGAGCCCGGTACTCGGGCCAGGTTCTGCTTGGCGGCTGGACAACCCCGGGTTTCACCTGCGCTGACCGCCGTTCCCCAGAGGTTGAGCCCCTGGGTGCGGACGGCCGGCAGGACTTACGGGACGGAGCTGGAAGCGGGGTAATGAATGTATTGGCCAGGCAGGCAACAGGTCAAGAGAGTAATCCAGATGCAGGCGAAAGTCAGTAGGCAGGCGGCAGGCAAGAGAGTAATCCAGATGCAGGCGAAAGTCAGTAGGCAAGCGGCAGGCAAGAGAGTAATCCAGAAGCAGGTGAAAGTCAGTAGGCAGGTGGCAGGCAAGAGAGTAATCCAGGTACAGGCGAAAGTCAGTAGGCAGGCGGCAGGCAGAAGGGTAATCCAGGTACAGCAACGAGGGACCAGTAGATAAGAAGCAGACTACAGAGTTAGAAATACCTACCAAAGTAGAAGCCGGAGCATGGAGTCCAGAGAGAGCTCAGCTGATAAAGTGCTGGCATCTGACATCAGCAGGGAGAAGGGGCACAGCCATAGGACAAGAGCAGGGGAAGGAGGAATCGGAAGACCAATATGAGAGAAACAAGGGAAGCCAGGCCGAGGAAAAGCAGACCCAGGTGGGTGGAAGCAAAGCAATCAAGGAGCCTGGAAGCCAGGCAGAGAGAGAGAGAGACCAGAAACAGGTGCATGGAAGCAAAGCAATTAAGGAGCCTGCAACCACTGCTCTCTGAACAAACCCAGAAAGGACTCAGGCAGTGCCAGTCAAGTGTGCGTGTCGAAAGGACCCCTTGCAGCCTGAGGACGCCGCATGCGTTGAGGTAGGGGACATGACAGAGAGGAAATGAAGCAAACATTTGAGAGAAGAAACAGAAAATGGAAAGGAGACCCTGAAAAAAAGAGAAGGCAGCAAAATACAAGCTGACTAACCATTGTGATTTAGAAAAATAAAGTGACCTTACAACAAAGGTAGAAAACATTTTATTTTAAACTTACTGATTAGAACATATCAGCTGTGGGAAAATACATCTGATGTCTTTAGGTTTGCAGTCTTACATGTTTGTTTGTTTTTTTTTTTCATTTTAACACATTTATTTATTTATTTTATATATGTCTGATATTCTAAAGATTTGATTGGTGAAGTTGGCAATTAACTGGACAAGTCTTAACTTTTGAAATTCCTGGGCCAGTGGACTGGTTAATTTTTGTCCAGACAATTTATGTTTATATTTGTTGAAGTTGATACACCACTAGTGGCAGTTGCATCATAGTGATGAACATAGAAATTAAATTGACTTCAATTAAAATTAAATTCAAACACTTAACAAGGTAAAAGGAACTCTAATCTTCATATAGGAAAGAACAGAAAAGTCCAGCCAAAAGTTAAAAGGAAGAGAAAGGAGGGCACAGTTACAATTTACACAGGATAACACTGATATTGAGTGCTATCCAGTTAAAGATAACTGATTAACTCTGCTCAGAAAAAACTGCTGTCTTAAAGTACATTGGATTAAGCTGTCCAGCTATATTTAGAAAGCAATTTTTTAACAGCCTGATTCAACCAATTATCTTTTTTTGAAAGTCCTTGTTAATGTCAACCTTAACTAGATAAACCCTGCTGAATATTGAGCTCATAAGCCCTGGTTACCACTGAGTAACTGCTGAGTCAGAAAGGAAACAAGTCTGTCAAAATCATAGCGCCAAAGAATTAAATTAAATTATATCCCCCCCCCCCCCCCATGTCAGACCTGGACAAGGAGGCACACCTGGGAGGTGCTGGGTCATGAAACAACACTTGGGCTCCCGGACTTTCTTCAGATGGGGGGGAAGATTTGCTTTAAGGCTCTTGGGGGCCCTTTTACAAAGCAGTGATAGGACTACCATGGCAATGGCATGTGGCAAATTGGCCCTACCACTGGGCTACTGCAGGAACCCAGCAGTAGTTCTGGTGTGTGCCATGTGGGATTTCCAGCACTCTGAAATTATTTTTCATTTTTTTAGCGCTGAGGGCTTACCTGGCAGTAATCGGGCAGCACCGCACACTGACTGGTTACTGAAACTTGGTAAAAGGGCCCCTTAGAGTTTGAAACACTCTTTGAGGAATAGACACATCAGTCCAGTAAGCTCTGTTTTAATACAAAAGAATTTACTGAGATAGTGTTGAAAAATAATCAAGTGAGAAAGATATATTTCCTGCAAAATATGGCAGTAACAGAAAACAGAACAGTCCCATTCACAGTTCATCAGCAAGCAGGGATTTCCTTTGACTCAATACCCCTATCAGAGGGTGGAACTCCTTAAGTTTTTGGGACTCCCCTTATTGATACCTGACTCAGCCTGATTAGGTCACCTCCTCCTCCTTTGAAATCCTCTGAGATTCTTCTCACTTCTATGGTATCTCCTTTGGGACTTTCTCTGACCATAACATCACCTTGTATTTGTTTCTCTACCGGACTGGGGTACACTTGGGGTGCAGAAATACAAAAGAGATGTACCTGATAGGAAGGGAGAAATTGGTAAGCTTGCTTCAGGAGAGGTGATGGTGCCTGAAGATCTCAAGGTGACGAAACAGTGCAACAAGGCGGTGCCACGGCCAGAAGGATGCTATAACCAGCAGAAGAAAGGAGGTGTTGATGCCCCTGTACAAGTCGTTGATGAGTTACACTTGGAGTATTGTGTTCAGTTTTGGAGGCCTTATCTTGCTAAGGATGTAAAAAGACTTTAAGCAGTTCAGAGAAAATGGTAGGGTGTTTAGGCAGCAAGATGTACATGGACAGACTTGCTGACCTAAAAACCTACCTATTCAAAAAAGCATACCTTACTGACATAACCTAAAAGTCTGAACCCTGCTTCACAACTAACTAAAGCTAGTAATGGACTCGACACAACTCCTCCTCTCTACGATTCCCAAATGTGTCTGTAACACATGTATCTTATTCTACCATAATACCACTTTGTATTTGTTCTTTACCGGCTTGGCGTATGCCTATGGTATTATGTAAGCCACATTGAGCCTGCAAATAGGTGGGGAAATGTGGGACACAAATAAATAAATAAATAAATGTATACACTGGAGGAAAGGAGAAACAGGGATGATAAGATGTTCAAATATTTGAAAGGCATTAATTTGCAAACAAACCTTTTTCAGAGACGGTATGGTGGTAGAAATAGAGGGCATGAATTGAAAGGGGACAAATTCAGGAATAATGTCAGGAAGTATTTTTTCACTGAGAGGGTGGTAGATACCTGGAATACCCTCCTGCAGGAGGTGGTGGAGATGAAAACGGTAACAGAATTCAAAAATGCGTGGGACAAACACAAAGGAATCCTGTTTAGAGGGATTGGATCCAAAGAAGCTTAGGGGAGATTAGGTAGGAAAACCGGTGCTGGGCTGACTTCTACGGTCTGTGCCCTGATGGAGGCTGAGTAGATTTGGATGGGCCGGAGTGGAACTTTTCTGGTCCTTTGACAACAACTTCAGAAATTTTAGAACAAGGCCAATGCCGGGCAGACGTCTACGGTTCATACCATATGTACTGAGCTTATATTGTTGGACAGACTGGATGGACCGTACAGGTCTTTATCTACTGCCATCTACTATGTTACTATTGGGCTCATTTTCGAAAGAGAAGGACGTCCATCTTTCGACATAAATCAGAAGATGGACGTCCTTCTCCCAGAGACGTCCAAATCGGTATAATCGAAAACCGATTTTAGACGTCTCCAACTGCAGTCCGTCGCAAGGACGTCCAAATTTCAAGGGGGCGTATCGGAAGCATAGTGAAGGTGGGACTTGGGTGTGCCTAACACTTGGACATCTTTGACCCATAATCGAAAAAAGCAAGGACGTCCCTGATGAACACTTGGATGTTTTCACCCGGATGTATTTTAATTATGAATAAGGCACAAAAAGGTGCCCAAAATGACCAGATGACCACCGGACAGAATTGGGGATGACCTCCCGTTACTCCCCCAGTAGTCACTAACCCCCTCCCAC
Source organism: Microcaecilia unicolor (assembly GCF_901765095.1). Classification (NCBI taxonomy): domain Eukaryota; kingdom Metazoa; phylum Chordata; class Amphibia; order Gymnophiona; family Siphonopidae; genus Microcaecilia; species Microcaecilia unicolor. The sequence goes on from NC_044033.1 coordinate 75,236,674, forward strand.
CCTCAAAAAACATCTTTAAAAATATGTCGTGCCAGCCTCTATGCCAGCCTCAGATGTCATACTCAGGTCCATGACAGTGCATGAAGGTCCTAGGAGCAGTTTTCGTGGGTACTGCAGTGCACTTCAAACAGGCGGACCCAGGCCCATACCCCCCTACATTTGTGGAGGAAACAGCGAGCTCTCCAAAACCCACCACAAACCCACTGTACCCATATATAGGTGCCCCACTTCACCCATAGGGGCTATGGTAGTGGTGTACAGTAGTGGGTAGTGGGTTTTGGGGGGCTCAGTACACAAAGTAAGGGAGCTATGTTCCTGGGAGCATTTTATGAAGTCCACTGCAGTGCCCCCTAGGGTGCCAGGTTGGTGTCCTGGCATGTCAGGGGGACCAGTGCACTACAAATGCTGGCTCCTCCCATGTCCAAATGGCATGCATTAGGATGCTTTTGACATTGACTTCTTTGGTTTCGAAAATCGCTGGAAGTCAGAAACGTCCACGTCTAGGGACGTCCAAATCTAGGAACGTCCAAATTTAAGGATTTGAACGTCTCTGACAGTATTTTTGAAACTAAAGATGGACGTCCATCTTTTTTTGAAAATACGGTTTTCCCTGCCCCTGGATTTGGACGTTTTGCAAAGACGTCCAAATCGCAACTTGGATGTTTCTTTCGAAAATGCCCCTCTATGTAATCTATTCATAATGTGCAGCAGTTCATTTGGAATGGAAGAACAAGTATGCTTGTTATTCGTAGGTGAACTACCTGTTTTAGACATGGCGTTTAGCAGCTAGGTTTAACACTTTGAGAACATTTCCTGCAACAGCACTGGTATCACTCTCCAAATGACCATGCTGAGTAATTTTGTGTATCTGTTAATTACAACATGCCTGCTGGCAACATCCATTTTCCTTAACACTTTGTTATAAGCATCTTTCACCGATATTGTGTCTACTTTTGATTTTCTTGCCTGTCCGTAATTTTTTGCTCTCACCATGTAGCTATCAAACATATAAACGGCAAGTGACCGATTCACCTGCAAATGCGCAGTAGAGTTGGAACACTGAGAGTGTAGAAGTCCAAGCCCCGCCTCCACCAGCAGTACAGCCCAATAGGGAGGAGGGCTTGGACATGGGTATGGAAATCGGAGGAGGAGGGAGCAGGGAGAGAAGGAGGGGGCAGAAACTGAGGAAAACAGATACTGGGGGGAGGGCAGGGGAGAGAGAGCAGGGTTGGTGGATGGGGGGAGGCCATAGGAAAACAAAAAACTAGCCCATTGTTACAGGCTTAACAGCTAGAAAGAACATAAGAACAAAAGCGTTACCAAACTGGGATAGACCAAAGATCCATCAAGCCCAATATCCTGTTTCCAACAGTGGTCAATCCAGGTCACAAATACCTGGCAAGATCCCAAAAGAGTAAAACAGATTTTACGCTTCTTATCCTAGAAATAAGCAGCGGATTTCCCCAAGTCCATCTTAATAAAGGGTTATGGACTTTTCTTATAGGAAATTATCCAACCCTTTTTAAAACCCTGCTAAGCTGTTTTTACATTCTTTGGCAATGAATTCCAGAGTTTAATTACATGTTGAATGAAGAAATATTTTCTCCTATTTGTGGCCAATGCTTCAGTTGTATACCTTCAATCCTGACTCACTGTCAGTTCCTTTTTTTTTTTTTCTAATTATTGTACTCTTTATGGCTTTATAGGGCAATTTTCAAATCCCATGGGGTGTTTGCAGGTGCTTCATACACTAGGGACCTGCAAGCTAGTTATCATATGGAAACTCCTTGGGGAATTTCCCCTTCAAAAATTCAGGGCCAGCAGGCACTTTTGTACTGTTGACTTTGCATCTGATGCAGCAGGTGTGAAGTACTCTAGGGGGTTTCAAAATGAAATCCCCATATGTACATTACCTCCCCTACCTTTTGCTGACCACTATGTCCTACGCTTTATACCACAACAGAAAGTACATGGGATGATTCTTATGCCCACTCAGTGCAGGGCAATTTGTCAGCCAGAGGAATTAACCAGGTAACGTTTAGTTATCCATATTTTTTGAGAATTGTTCTTCCTTCGTAAACACATTTCACCACTTCCTTCCACAAAATAGTCAACAAGCACAAAATGCTGCATTTTCTGTAACACTGTAGTCCCTCATTTCAACATGTAATTAATGCCAGAATATTCTTTTGTCATTTCCATATCAGGCAGCAAAGTGGAGGAATTTAGCATAATTATAAGATCTTTTGAAAGTTGTTAAAAACTTGGCAGTTTCAGAAGTTTGTTCTTTCATGAATGGTTTCTGCTTTATGATTTTAAAGTGCTGTATGTTCCAGAGCTGTGCCCTACTCTTTGTCTTTAAGCCACACTGATCTAACTTTGGGTATGTATGACCTATAAGTGTAATCTATTGTAACTAGGGAAAAGTTGATGATGGGTTGAAGTGTCTCCAAGACTTTGGTGCATCGTTGGGCTCGAATGGTGGTACAGTAAATATTTTGTTAAATAAATACATATTTTAGTAATGGATACATTTTGGTGTTTATTCCTTAGATGGGGAAAGGGCTCTTGAACCTGGTGAATATAATCTGACACTGTCACTGCTCTTGGCAATCTCTGAATTGTTGGTGGTTGTTTCTGTATATTAGGCAGGTCTACGTTCAGTCCTCAAGGGCTGCAAGCAGAACAGGTTTTCAGAATGTCCCTAATGAATATGCATCTTCAAGTAACTACCTCAGTCTTTATTGAACATTTCTTAAATTTCTTTATTGAAAACTATGAACATTAAACTGTTATAAAATCGTATATATCATCTAAATAATATTAACCCAACACTCCATCTCATCCTCACCATTCATTCCTCCATTCACTCAAGTGGGTTCATACAACCACGGAGCTCTTTTAACTGCTTCTAATATCTACTCCCATAAGGGTATTCCTCTATTCCAATACAAGTGATACACTTTTTTTCAGTAATACACTTTTTTTTCAACAATGATCTCATATGTCATCTCTTAATAAGTGTCCATCATATCTCAGTTGCTATACATTAACGTTCACTTATCATCATTGCTTTTATTCCAGTGATTGTGATTCCCCACATATATCTACAAACGTCGTGCCCAAATCTCAAATGACGTTTTATCTAAAGCAATGTTCTTAATACAGCAATAACCAATCCGCCGTTCCCTCGGTTCAGTTCTTCTCATAAAGTCACAGAATTATCTGCTTCTTGAAACACTGTCAAACCCTATACAAACCTGTGTTTTGCTGAATGCGTCATCGGGGAGTTTTAACTTGTAATTTTAGAACAATCTCTTGGCCACACTGCCAGAGCGAACTTCCAACCAGTCTCAGGAACAATGGCACTGCTAAAATTATATTGTAACTAGATTGAAATAGGGATACTCGGATAGTGATTTGTAATTAATATGCATGAGACACATCTGCATAAGATGGATGTAGTGGGCATGCAAATCTTTCTTATGCATATTCATTAGGGATATCCTGAAAACCTGGCCTGTTTATAGTCCTTGAGAACTGAACTTGGGCAAGCCCACTGTATATGATGCTTTTTGACTTTCATGGTCATCTTTACATGGAGGGCAGTTCTATAAAGAGACACCTATATTCAGGTGCCCAGAAGCCTGTTTGGAGCCTATCCTATATAAGAAAACTAGTAAAACAGGCCCGTTTCTGACATAAATGAAACGGGCGCTAGCAAGGGTTTCCTCGGAGTGTGTATGTTTGAGAGAGTATGTGTGAGATTGACTGTGTGTGAGAAAGAGAGAGTGAAAGTGCGAGTGTGTGTGTGTGTGTGTGTGTGTGTGTGTGTGACAGAGAGTGAGACTGCTGGGTGCGAGTGTCTCTCCTCTGTCCCCCCTCCAGCCACCCAGCGATTCTCCTCTCTCCCCTGCTCCCCCTCCAGCCACCCAGCGATTCTACTTTTTCCCTTGCCCCCCTCCAGCCACCCACCGATGCTCTTCTCTCCCCTGCCCCCCTCCAGCCACCCACTGAGTTTCCTCTGTCCCCTGCCCCCCTCCAGCCACCAAGCGAGTCTCCTCTTTCCCCTGCTCCCCCTCCAGCCACCCAGCGAGTCTCCTCTGTTCCCTGCCCCCCCTCCAGCCACCCAGCGATTCTCCTCTCTCCCCTGCCCCCCCTCCAGCCACCCAGCGATTCTCCTATGTCCCCTGCCCCCCCTCCAGCCACCCAGCGATTGTCCTATCTCCCCTGCCCCCCCCTCCAGCCACTCCTCCAATTTAATCAGCATATATTAAATTCCCCCCATGTGCTACAGAGAAGCACCGAGCACATCCTATATAATAAAACACACCTCCAACGTTCTGAAGCCATAGTTCCGGAACATTGCAGGAATGCTTCAAGGCTTGAAGGCTTCACTTTCTCGGCTTCAGAACGTTGGAGGTGCGTTTTATTATATAGGATAGGCACCTCCTAGGGATGGGTGGTCATTTGCAACAATATATCCCATGTCATTGTGTGTCGTTAACAAAAACATTTTGTGCTTTTTGTTTACCGATAATAGCGCACACTCTTAGGGGTAAATTCTCTACATGGCACCAAAGATTGGCACAAAAATAATAGCACTTAGCACTATTCTATGATCAGCGCTTAAAGCAGTGGCGAAGCCAGTATGGGGCCACGGGGGCCTGGGCCCCTGTAGATTTGCCCCTGGACCCCCCTGCCGATGACCCTCTCGACCCCCCTCCTGCTGCCAACCCGCCATCGCCTACCTTTGGTGGCAGGGGACCCCCAACCCCCGCCAGCTGAGCCAAGGTCCTCTTCTTCCCAATCCCGCGCAAGGCTTTGTTCTAGTCTGACGTCCTGCACGTACAACGTGCAGGCGATGGCGGGTTGCTGGCGGGAGGGGGGGTGTCAAAGTTGGTGGCGTGGGGGTTCAGCAATGACGGGGGGGTCAGCGGTGCCATGGGGGAGCTAAAATGTGCCCCCTCACCTCGGGCTCTGGACCCCTCTCCCGCCGAAGTCTGGCTATGCCCCTGGCTTAAAGTTAGGCACTGTTTATAGAATAGTGCTTAGCACTCAGCGACTACCTTTAGGCGTGGGCGCTGAAACCACTAGCGCATACTGCATTTAAATGCAGTCTTCAACTACCCCACAGCAATGTGTTAAAAAAAAAGTTTCCCAAGTGCATTTAGGGAAAGGGAAGGGAAATGGGACTTGATACACTGCCTTTTTGAGGTTTTTTTTTGCAACTACATTCAAAGTGGTTTACATATATTTAGGTACTTATTTTGTACCAGGGCGATGGAGGGTTAAGTGACTTGTCCAGAGTCATAAGGAGCTGCAGTGGGAATTGAACTCAGTTACCCAGGATCAAAGTCCACTGTACTAACCACTAGGCTACTCCTCCACATATTTAGCACAGGAAACTTTGTTACAGGTCTGGGGCAGCATAGAGGGTTTGGTTGAGAGAAGCGGGTGTCTAAAAGCACCCATGCTCTCCCTCCAACCTCACTATGCTGATCTTGACCCGATCTGACTGAGTCCTTCATTTCCTTAATTAAAAAAATAGCCCTGGTGATCCATTGGCACCCCGCAAGTATCTGACCCAACCCTCTCCCTCAAATAAAAATTCCATGGTGGTCCATTGGCCCCCTCCAGTCCAAAAATGCCCTGGTAGTTCTGTGGCCATTAGCAACTTCTTCCCCCCTAGCTAAAGCAGGTCAGGTCAGGTTGGGCTGGGTCTAGCCCCCCTTGTCACTATTTGACTAGTAGTCTAGTGGAATCCCACTCCCCCAGACTCATCCATTCCTTGTAGGAGGCAGGAGCGATGCCTACTTGCTTCGTCCTCAAAGCTCCATCACCTTCAAAATGGCAGTGCCTTGCCCCTCCCTGTGCAGCTCTGGGTGTAGTTAGGCTCTGCCCAATGCATCCCAGGATGTACAGGGTAGGGTGAGGTGCCGCCATTTTGAAGATGATGGCACTTGGAGGAGGCAGGAGTAAGTAGGAATTGCTCCTGGAGGAGTCTGGGGGGGGGGGGGGATTCCACTAGACTCCCAGGCCAATGATGACTAGGGGGGGGCCTGACCTAGCCTAGCCTAGGGGTCTGGGCTGGGCCTAGCCAGGAGGGTGGGAGGCCACTGGACTACCAGGGCATTTTTGGACTGGATGGAGGGAGGGAGGGAGGGAGGAGCTGAGGGACCACCAGATCAACATGGAATTTTTTTTATAAGGTTGGGGGAAAGTGGGGGTTGGGTCAGGTTAGGTGCTGCTAGACACCCATATGTTTGCAGGGAGGGGTGGGAAGAGGTTCAGGTAAAGGGTCTATTGCTACAGCATGCTTCTTTTTTTTTTTTTGAAATGAGATTGATCTGCATCATATTTTAAACTAGACATGAATTTGCATGTTCATTATTTTGAGCATGAGGCGGCAATTTTTCTGCACTAGATTTGCAGCACAGTTTCCCTCCACCACAAATCTTTGAGCATCGGCGTCTCAGTCAGGAGATTGAGATGTTTATCTCTGTCTCTTGGGTCAGAGCAGATACAATGATATTGTGTGGCTTGGCTGTGTATAATGGACTTTTTTGTATGTGAAGAATGGAAGCTGAAGGAGGGCCTTGAATCAAATAGATTGAAAATTCTGCAGGAAACAAAACACATCTTGGAATCCCTAAGGATTGAAATTCCATATGTAAAGGGGAAAAAGATAGTGATAGGAGTGTACTACCGTCCACCTGGTCAGGATGAACAGACGGATGTAGAAATGTTATTAGAAATTAGGGAGACTAAAAAACTGGGTAACACAATAATAATGGGTGATTTCAATTACCCCAATATTGACTGGGTAAATGTAACATCAGGACATGCTAGAGAGGTGAAATTCCTTGACGAAATCAAGGACTGCTTTATGGAGCTGCTGGTACAGGAGCCAACAAGAGAAGGAAAAATTCTAGACCTAGTCCTTAGTGGAGCACATGATCTGGTGCAGGAGGTAATGGTGGTGTAGCTGCTTGATAACAGTGATCATAATTTGATCAGATTTGATATCTGCTTTAGAGTAAGTACACACAGGAAATCCAAAACATTAGCATTTAACTTTCAAAAAGGAGACTATGATAAAATGAGAACAATAATAAAAAAAAACTTAAAGGAGCAGCTGCGAAGGTCAAAAATTTACATCAGGTGTGGATGCTGTTCAAAAATACCATCCTGGCAGCCCAGGCCAAATTTATTCCGTCTATTAAAAAAGGAGGAAGGGGGGTGGAATCAAGATGGCATCGTAAACGGATGTCGGGTTAGCCAGCTCCTGAGGACTCCCATAGACTCGCTGCCAAAGTGGAATTTTTTCTGAACTACTGATGGGGAAGAGAAAATGAAAGGTAGCGGTTCCTACCTCCGTGGTACCGCAGTCAACATCCACCACACGACAGACGACTCTGGATACCTTCAGGGTTGGGGTCCATGGAAATCGGACACCCACTTCGATAAACTCGGCCCCTTTGAGGACTGAGTGCAGCATTGAGGGAGTAACGCTTGGCCCTCCCTCCCACACTGCACCACCGCGACCCGGAAGCAATTTGCTGCTCGTGGGGTCACAATGACTGGAACCTGTGGAGTCTCCCGGTTCGTCAGCGTTTGTTGAGGGAGGACCCATGAGCACGTCTACCCCGGACAGAGGAACAACAATGCAGGACTCTGTTCGAGGATCTGCTGTAACTGCCCGGGAGATTGAAGCCGTGAGTACCGGAATCTTTGAAAGACCTGCAGTGGTTACAATGAATGAGCTATGGGACGCTATCCAGGGAGTGAATAATACTTTACTTTTGCTGAATACTTCCTTTAAAAATGAAATTATTGATATAAAGAAATCTAATCAATTGATGGCTGAACAAATTCAAGAGCAGAATGCTAAGACTCAAAAAATCGAAGGACAGATTGAGAAATTACAAAATCTTACAGAGGCTTTAATTAAAGAATGAGAAATCCAGGATCGAAAACTGGAATACCTTGAGAACAATGGACGAAGGAGTAACTTGAGATTTCTAAATTTTCCGAAATCGCCTTTAATTAATGCACTGGATATGTTGAAAAAATATTTCAAAGATATATTGGGGCTCTCAGAAGAGGTTTATCCCCCTATAACGAGAACCCAATATATTACTGGGACATCTTCGTTACCTAAAGATAAACCTCAGGTGCCTCCTTCTATGGAATTGAATTTGACGGATTTCCTGGAATCCTCTCTTGAATTCATTACTGAACGTACTACATTATTGGTGGCATTCGCTCTTGAACCGGACCGCAATAACATCTTACGGTTATATTTCAGGCATATGAATGACCCCTCTCCTCAGGTCACTTCACTGGCTTCCGATCAGATACCGCATTCAATTCAAGCTTCTCCTTCTTACCTACAAATGCACTCAGTCTGCTGCCCCTCACTACCTCTCTACCCTCATCTCCCCTTACGTTCCCGCCCGTAACCTCCGTTCACAGGATAAATCCCTCCTCTCAGTACCCTTCTCCACCACCGCCAACTCCAGGCTCCGCTCATTCTGCCTCGCCTCACCCTATGCTTGGAACAACCTTCCTGAACCCTTACGCCAAGCCCCCTCTCCCTGCCCGTCTTCAAGTCTTTGCTTAAAGCCCACCTCTTCAATGCTGCGTTCGGCACCTAACCCTTACCGTTCAGTGAATCCAGAATGCCCCAATTTGACTGCCCCTATCGGACCGACCGTTCACTTGTCTATTAGATTGTAAGCTCTTTGAGCAGGGACTGTCTCTCTTTGTTAAATTGTACAGCGCTGCGTAACCCTAGTAGCGCTCTAGAAATGTTAAGTAGTAGTAGTAGTTATTCATGGGACATAAAATACAAATTTTCCCTGATCGGGCGCAAGCCACTCAGAGGAAAAGAAAAGAAATGTTGATGTATAAATCGAGGGTTTTAAAGTTAGGTGGAACTTTTATTTTGAAATTCCCATGTAAGTGTTGTATTACCTTGAATTTGGTAAACTACCTTTTCTTTAACCCTAAGAAATTATTGGATTTCATTGAAGCAAAGGAAAAGAATGTTCTATCCCAGGAAAAGAACCCGTAATTAAGACAATGCTGTTAAAATCGGCTGTGGATGTTCATATTTCCTGTCCGTTCTGTTATTCATCTTTCTTTCTTTTTTTTTTTTAATATTAGAATTTCTTAGTTCTTGCTTCTTTATGTTGTGGACAAAAGTAATATTAGAAGTATTTTTGACTTTATATTGCAGGTAATTTTAGTACCTTGTAATAATTATTTCTGAATTTCCCTTGCATTTATGTTGTATGGATATAAATGTAAAAATTTAATAAATAAAGAATTTAAAAAAAAAAAGGAGGAAGGAAGACCAAACGACAGCTGGCATGGTTAAAAAGTGAGTTGAAGGACGCTATTAGAGCTAAAAGAAAATCCTTCAGAAAATGGAAGAAGGAAGCGACTGAAAATAACAAGAAACAGCATAAGGAATTGCAAGTCAAATGCAAAGCACTGATAAAGGAGGCAAAGAGGGACTTTGAAAAAAGATTGCGTTGGAGGCAAAAACACATAGTAAAAACTTTTTTAGGTATATTAAAAGCAGGAAGCCAGCAAAAGAATCAGTTGGACCGCTATGGCTGCCAAGTGGGGTGGAGAGAGGGATCAGAACAGCTTACACCAAGCCCCCTCCTTACCCATCTTCAAATCCTTGCTCAAAGCCCACCTCTTCAATGTTGCTTTCGGCACCTAACCTTTATACCTTTCAGGAAATCTAGACTGCTCCTATTTGACTGACTATACATTTGTCCTTTAGATTGTAAGCTCCTTTGAGCAGGGACTGTTCTTCTATGTTAAATTATACAGCGCTGTGTAACCCTAGTAGCGCTTTAGAAATGTCAAGTAGTAGTAGTAGTAGTAATTATTGAAGGGAGTGATTCATGATCAGGGAGGTCTGCTTGGGAAGAGGGGGAAACAGTGAACTGAGGAGGCTGATGCTGGGGAGCAGCTAATCAAGAGTCTTGATCTACCGGATTCCAGTAACTATCTTGTTTATTTTATATTACTGGATTTTATTTTGATTTTGATGGTTATTTAATTTCACATAATTTATTGTTTCCGCCAGATAGTAACATAGTAACATATTAGATGACGGCAGAAAAAGACCTGCACGGTCCATCCAGTCTGCCCAAGAAGATAAATTCATATGTGCTACTTTTTAATTTGTACTGTCCTCTTCAGGGCATAAACCGTATAAGTCTGGCCAGCCCTATCCCCGCCTCCCAACCACCAACCCCGCCTCCCACCACCAGCTCTGGCACAGACTGTATAAGTCTGCCCAGCACTATCCCCACCGCCCAACCACCAGCCCCGGCACAGACCGTAGAAGTCTGCCCAGCACTAGCCCCGCCTCCCAACCACCAGCTCTGCCACCCATTCTAGGCTAAGCTCCTGAGGATCCCTTCCTTCTGCACAGGATTCCTTTATGTTTATCCCATGCATGTTTGAATTCCGTTACCGTTTTCATCTCCACCACCTCCTGCGGGAGGGCATTCCAAGCATCCACCACCCTCTCCGTGAAAAAATACTTCCTGACATTCTTCTTGAGTCTGCCCCCCTTCAATCTCATTTCATGCCCTCTTGTTCTACCGCCTTCCCATCTCCGGAAAAGGTTTGTTTGCGGATTAATACCTTTCAAATATTTGAACGTCTGTATCATATTCACCCCTGTTCCTCCTTTCCTCCAGGGTATACATAGATAGCAGAAGAGAGAGTTCAAAAGTGCACAAGCAAAGACAGCAAAGCAAAAAAAAAAGAAAACACTCAAATGGGCCTTTATGACTGGAACAATAGAGAGTCCTTTAATAAGTCAACCCGACATGGACCATGTTTCGGCGTGTCTACGCCTGCCTCAGGGGTCAGTGTAAGTGAGTACTCTGTAAACAAACACAATGAGTGTAACAATGTTCTTCAGACAACACTGCAAATAAAATCAAAAGAGTAACATCTAAAAGTGCCACAGCGGCAGTGCATATGCTACATTTATCTGCTCTGACACGGGAAGTAAATCCAACAGGAATACAGGCAATAAACACAAAATGATCCGCGTCTTTAGAACACTGTGGCTTTTGCCTGTGTCAAGTCAATTTATTAAAGGACTCTCGATTGTTCCAGTCTTGAAGGCCCATTTGTGCTTTTTTCTTTTTTGCTGTAATTTATTGTTTATCATGTTGTAAACTGCCTAGAATGTTAGATAATGAAGCATATAAATTTTGAAAGAGATTTGCATGCATTGGAGGCAGTGCATGCAAACCTATCTAATTAATATTTATTGTGGATATCCTGAAAACCTGATTGGCAGGGGTGCCTCCAGGACCAGGTTTGGGAACCACTACTCTAGGCTTACCTTGGTGGTAACAATAAAAGCTTTTCACCCTTGGAGCGAACTAACTGCTAAACAATTTGCAGGTGTCTCAATGACAGATTCTGTAAATACATTACAGTCTAACATGTTATCCCCAGTATTATCTAAGCCCCTTGGAGGATCTTAAGACCTTGAAAATGGTCTTATTCCTATTGCTAGAACCAGCAGTCAGATTAAGAAGCACCTCTTTCAGGCTCATCAATTACTTTTTAATATTTACCCGAGCGTTACTTTAGTCCTGAATGATTTCTGCCGGATTATCTCCAGCATCCTTCTCTTCTGATTGATCATCCAGATAAGGGGTGGGCAACCTGCGGCTCATGGGCCGACTGCGGCCCACTATTGAAATTTATGCAGCCCTCGAGACCATAGAAAATGTTGTTAGCCAGAGTTTGGGCAATTTTAAATACTGTATTTTGCAAATATTTTCAGAATAACACACTAGCTGTTTGTTTCCAACATTTTGAGTTAGTCACAGACGGCCTGTGGAGCTCTGTGCATTTCCCGTCCTGACATTATGTAATGTTGCGGCCTGCTAGGGTGGTACTGACATTCGTGCTGCCCTCTGTGTCGGTTGCCCTCGCCTGGTTCAGATGTTCTGAAACTCATAGGACTACTCGTTCTTTAGGTGGATCCTGAATCATCTCTGGGTGTAACTTATCCAGAACTTCTCATGGGCACAAGATATGCCCCTGGTTCTCTAATACTTTCTTCAGGAACCTCTCCAGTAAATCGTGCAGTTTGTGCAAAACATAGCAAACATTTAATTGGGAGACAACAGTTTCTAACTACTTAGTTTACCAACGAAAATGTAAACAAACCATGATCTGTCTCGGCTAGGAGGATAGGTACTCAGATTGATCTTCCTCCAGGCAGTTCCCATTCTTCAGCAGCAGGGATGATGCTTCTCCTTAGAGATTGCAGCCCTCTTCTAATGCCTGTTTGCAATATCCAGTCAATGTCAGCTAGATGCAGAGTGAGGAGAGACAATCTGGGAAGCAGGAGAGAGAGTGTCTGAGGAAGACAGACAGAGAGAGAGAGAGAGCGAGCCCTAGTGAGCTCTGCTTTATACCTAATAAGAACTGAGGCCCAAATGCACTAAACGTTTTTCATCGTTAAATAAGCCCCTAAGGAAGAATTTCCTATCCTTTCCATGCACTAAAGCCTATTTTTCGACAGCAGTAGCAGCTAACGAAACTGGAATGCAAATGAGAAACTACCATTGAAATGTAGACAATTCGGAATGCACTAACCATACCGACGATAGCAACGATTCACTTACCACCAGAAATTTAACGTCAGCTCAGACCTGTCGTTAAAGCCTGAGCTGTCATCTCCCCACTGCCCCCTGCACGATGAAAAACCAAATTGCTGGCATGTTTTAAAAGAAAAGTGGCTCCCTGCTTCCCTGTGCCTAAAATAAAAAAGGAAACTAAATTAAAAAAGGATCGGGAGGGGGCAAAGGCGCTCATCAGCAGCGTCCTGTATGGACAGCCTTGCCTTGCCCCCCCCCCCCCGAAGTCCCCACTGCTCCCCGCTGCTCCGTTTGTGAAATAAAAGCTTTTAAAAATGAAACCTTTGCAGTTGCTGGGCTCCCCCTCCCTTCCTGTCTCTCTCTTCTTTAGTCGGCAATGCTCCGCCTCCTGCCCTCCTCCACCTCCGTGCCCCGCCCCCCCCCGATTTCGTCCCCGCCGCTCCCCCCCCACCGGACCCCCCCTCCACCATAATGGCCGGTGCAGCGCCTCTCACCTATGTTTGAAGGCGCTGCACAGGATGGATCAGCTGTTCTTGAGCTCTTCTGTCTCCTCCGATGTCTCCTTTTTCTTCCTGTGTCCGCCCTCCTCTGACGTCAGTTATCTACGAAATCGGGGGGGCGGGGCACGGAGGTGGAGGAGGGCAGGAGGCAGAGCATTGCCGACTGAAGAAGAGAGAGACAGGAAGGGAGGGGGAGCCCAGCAACTGCAAAGGTTTCATTTTTAAAAGCTTTTATTTCACAAAAGGAGCAGCGGGGACTTCGGGGGGGGGGGGGGGGGGGGGGCAAGGCAAGGCAAGGCCTTCCATATAGGACGCTGCTGATGAGCGCCTTTGCCCCCTCCCGATCCTTTAATGTTTGTGGAGACATGCAGGGGAAAGTGGGGAGCCACGTGTTTGTGTTTTCTTTTTTATCTTACGTTTCTGGCATGCGCAGAGCAGCCAGCATAACGCTTGGCTGCTTTGCGCATGCTTTACGAGCCGATTACCGACGGGGATTAGTGCATCGTTCTTTACAATACCGCACCAAACGTTTTGGGGCTGTGTTTTTGGAGCATGCTTCGTTATTTGAGATTCGGTAAAGGTTTTTACGTTTCTGATTTTTTTACGTTTGCTTGATGCATCTACCCCTGAGAGGGAACAGGAGCAGAGAGAGATCAAAAACTTCTCTTTCCCAGTTATTTCCTTTACAGAACTCCAGATACTTTCTGAAGTCAGGAAAGGTGACAACTTTCACAGGTTGTCCTGTTTGAAATCCCTAGTGATAGAGCCTCACTGTCTAGCTTTGGTAGCTCTGAAGCCCTGTTCCCAGATGGAACAAAAGGTATGTTAATCAAGAGTAATTGAGAAACCAAAGGGCTATCAGGCCTCTCTGAGCACCATTTGGCCCATTTCATCCTCAATGGTTCCTGCAGGAGAGGGGGGAGAGTTTATCAGAGGTCAGAAGGTGGTTTAATATTGTCAAACTGATTTCATATTAATATAAGTATGTCCAGCAATAATTTTGACCTCCTGCAATCCTGACAGGGACACTGGGAGATAGGTAGTCTACAGATAATGATGAAGAAAAAGCAAATTTGCTAAATAGATACTTTTGTTCTGTTTTCACAGAAGAAAATCCTGGAGAAGGATCATGATTGACTGGCAAAAGTACATATGAGAATGGATATAGCACCGTTCATGGAAGAGAGTGTATATGAGCAACTTGAAAATCGAAAGGTGGACAAAGCCATGGGACTGGACGGGATCCACCCCAGGATATTGAGGGAGCTCAGAGAGGTTCTGGCGGGTCCTCTTAAAGATTTGTTTAATAAATCCTTGGAGACGGGAGAGGTTCCGTAGGATTGGAGAACAGCGGATGTGGTCCCTCTTCACAAAAGTGGTGATAGGGAAAAAGCTGGAAACTACAGGCCGGTTAGCCTCACTTCGGTTATTGGAAAAGTAATGGAAGTGATGCTGAAGGAAAGGATAGTGAATTTCCTGGAAATCAATAAGTTGCAAGATCCCAGACAACATGGTTTTACCAAAGGTAAATCATGCCAAACGAATCTCATTGAATTCTTTGACTGGGTGACCGGAGAATTGAATCATGGGCGTGCTATAGACGTGATCTACTTAGATTTCAGCAAAGCTTTTGACACGGTTCCCCACAGGAGGCTCTTGAATAAACTTGACAGGCTGAAGATAGGACCCGATGTTGTGAACTGGAATAGGAACTGGTTGACGGACAGACGCCAGAGGGTGGTGGTTAATTGAATTCACTCGGATGAGGGAAAGGTGAGTAGTGGAGTGCCTGGGATCGGTGCTGGGGCCAATTCTGTTCAATATATTTGTGAGTGACATTGCCGAAGGGTTAGAAGGTAAAGTTTGCCTTTTTGCAGATGATACTAAGATTTGTAACAGAGTGGACGCCCAGGAGGGAGTGGAAAACATGAAAAAAGATCTGCAGAAGCTAGAAGAATGGTCTAAGGTTTGGCAATTTAAATTCAATGCGAAGAAATGCAAAGTGATGCACTTAGGGAGTATAAATCCACGGGAGACGTATGTGTTAGGTGGGGAGAGTCTGATATGTACAGACGGGGAGAGGGATCTTGGGGTGATAGTATCTGAGGATCTGAAGGCGACGAAACAGTGTGACAAGGTGGTGGCCGTAGCTAGAAGGATGCTAGGCTGTATAGAGAGAGGTGTGACCAGCAGAAGAAAGGAGGTGTTGATGTCCCTGTATAAGTCGTTGGTGAGGCCCTGCCTGGAGTATTGTGTTCAGTTTTGGAGGCCGTATCATGCTAAGGATGTAAAAAGAATTGAAGCGGTGCAAAGAAAAGCTACAAAAATGGTATGGGATTTGCGTTAGAAGATGTATGAGGAGAGACTTGCTGACCTGAACATGTATACCCTGGAGGAAAGGAGAAACAGGGGTGATATGATACAGATGTTCAAATATTTGAAAGGTATTAATCCGCAAACGAACCTTTTCTGTAGATGGGAAGGCGGTAGAACTAGAGGACATGAAATGAGATTGAAGGTGGGCAGACTCAAGAAAAATGTCAGGAAGTATTTTTTCATGGAGAGAGTGGTGGATACTTGGAATGCCCTCCCGCGGGACGTGGTGGAGATGAAAACGGTAACAGAATTCAAAAATGCGTGGGATAAACATAAAGGAATCCTGTTCAGAAGGAATGGATCCTCAGAAGCTTAGCGGAGATTGGGTGGCAGAGCCGGAGGTGGGAGGCGGGGCTAGTGGTTGGGAGGCGGGGCTAGTGCTGGGCAGACTTCTACGGTCTGTGCCCTGAAAATGGCAGATACAAATCAAGGTCAGGTATACACATAAAGTAGCACATATGAGTTTATCTTTTTGGGCAGACTGGATGGACTGTACAGGTCTTTCTCTACCGTCATCTACTATGTTACCACGTTACTGTCTGATAATTAAGGCTTCTGGTTTCCAGGTGTTTAATTTGGCAAATTACAGAGCCCAAGAGGAGCTGTATGCAGCACCAACTTTCTGTAGCTACTGGCATTTATAGCAATCATCACAGCTGCTGTAAGTGTTGGGAGCTGCCAGAAGCTGGCGCTGCCTGAAGCTCAGAACTGCCTTTGGACTCTATGGATTGCTAAAGGAAAACCACTGAAAAGAAAAATCAGTTTGAATGCAGTATTACAGTCCATTGAGGGGTAATTCTGCACTGGACACTTTACCAATTCTACTTTTCTAAGTAAGAACTTTTTTCGGTATTGCAATTTAAATTAATTATTATTCAAAGACGGCGTTTATCTTGTATTATTTTGACAAATAAGACATACAACTTTTTGAAGAAGTGTAAAATATTGTGTACAGAATAATTCATTTCTTGACATAGAATTACCCCATGAATGAATCTGCTCAATGATGAGTACAGCGGAGAAAGTCCACAATGGTGACAGCTAATCCTTTACTGTAACCCAGAGTCTCAGGATTTCCTGGCCACAAAGATGTCTGTTAACGGAAGGTGGGGGTGTCAACTTACAGTTAATACAAAATGTATTTAATATAGAAAATTAGGGTAAGGGTAACATGTGTTATATTCCGCCTTTCTGTGGTACAACCAAAGCGGAAATGTAAATAAAAATAGAAAACAGGCAAATAAAAAAACCTCACTGCTAGTCTCATCAACCAGTAATATCATTGTTCAGTCGTCCACAGTTAACCTGCCTTGTAAGCAGATAATCTCAGCCCATCACTTGCAGTCACAAAGCTGAATTCTATCCTCCACCCTGGAATAACGTGCTCTGGGCTTTATTTCTAGTTCTCGCCTATAAGCAGTGCTGCAGTTTTACCAGCTGTTAGAAGAAACTGGGAAGGTTTTATGCTCCTTAGATTTATATAAAACAGGACCATAACCTTAGTCTTCACTTTTAAGCCTTGAGAACTGCCAATAGGACAGATTGTCAGGATATGCTTAATGAATATGCATGAGAGAGATTTGTATACAGCAGTGGCGTAGCAGGGGGGGCTGCCACCCGGGGCGGGGCGTTTCGCCATTGCACCCCCCCCCCCGGGTGCAGCACAATGACACCCCCCCCCGACGACCAGCTCCCGCACCCTACCTTTAAAAAAATATCGGGAGTCGCACCTTCCCTGCATGTACAAGAAATGTGGACCGTCGGCTCTTCCCTCGCTCTGTCTGTCCTGCCCTTGCGGAAATAGGAAGTTGCGTCAGCGGAGGGCGGGACAGACAGAGCGAGGGAAGAGCCGACGGTCCACATTTCTTGTACGTGCAGGGCAGGTGCAACTCCCGATATTCTTTTTAGAGGTGGGGGGGGGGGGTGTCGATTCGCTGAGGGGGGGGAGCTGGCAGGGAGCACCCCCCCCCCGAGCTGACACCCGGGGCGGACCGCCCCTCCCGCCCCCCTTGTTACGCCACTGGTATACAGTGAAGGTAGTAGAAATGCAAATCTCTCATGCATAATCAGGCAAGTATCATATCCACTAAGGAATTTAAATATTTGCATAAACAATTTCCGACAACCCCAATCATATTTTTGTACCAAAAATGCATAAGTCCATTCACAAGCCTCCAAGTAGACTGATAGTTAATGGCAGGGGTTCAATATTTGAGTCCCTGCCGCAATATTTAGACTTTTATTTGAGACCAAGTTTTCAACAGATTATATCATTTGTGAGGGGCTTGATGCACTTATTGCAGATGTTGGATCAGAGAGAAATATCCAATACTAGATCAATCATTATGGCTACCCTTGATGTAAACACCCTTTATACAAATATACCCCAAAGGGCCACCTTTTCTATGATCAAGCAGAACTTGTTGAAATTGAATATTTCAGATTTGCAGATACCTTTTTTGTATAAATTGGTGGAAGTAGTAATAAGTAAAAATTACTTTGTTTGAACAACAATTTTTCCTCCAAATTAAGGGAGTGGCCATGGGGGGGGGGGGGGGGGGGGGGGGTCACAGTGGCCCCCACGGTGGCCTGTCTGTATATGGCTGAATATGAGGAAAAATATGTATATAATTGCCAGTATAGATCATATATTTTGCAGTGCAAATGTTATATTGACGATGTGCTACTTATTTGGGGAGGCGATGAGGAGTCATTACAAAGCTTTTTTTTGATACTTGAACGAATGTGATAAAAATATTAAGTTTACATCTCATATAGGGGGCAGCGTAGTCAATTTTTTGGATGTTCAAATACAGTATGAACAGGGTCGATTTGTTAATCAAGCCAGGGCCGGCCCTAGGGTCTCTGGCGCCCCCCTGCAGACTATCAGTTGGCGCCCCCCCAGCTTCTGCTTTCTCTCTTCTCCTACCCTGCCCCTGTCCAGCGATTCTCCTTCGCCCCCATCCCCCTCCCATTTATGGCCACCTGCCCATCCTCTTCTCCCCCCAACATCCCCCTTTTTCTTCTTGCCACCCTGCTTGGTTTAAGTCTTTTTTAATTTACCTCCGTCCCAGCGGCTGCGTCATTTCAAAGCCCTGCCCGTCTCTAGCCTTCCCTCCCTTCGTGAGTTTGTTCCCTCAGAGTCCCGCCCTCGAGGACATGATGTCAGAAGGCGGGACTCTGCGAGAACGAACTCACGAAGGGAGGGAAGGCTAGAGACAGGCAGGGCTTTGAAATGATGCGGCCGCTGGGACGGAGTAAATAAAAGATTTAAACCCCGAAGGGCGGCACGGTATGGCGGTGCAGCGCCACAGCGGCGCCCTTGAAGGCAGGCTCCCCCCTGTGGTGCTTACCTCGCTTACTGGGTTTGACCGGCCCTGAATCAAGCATTTCGGAAGGAGACGGACAGGAATACTGTCCATTATCATAGCCATCATCCAGTAGGTTGAAGGACAGCATTCTATCTGGGCAGTTTTTACAAATATTTAGGTTGTGCAGACAGCAAAATGTTTTTGTACAACAAGCACAGGATATGAAATATTGTTTTAATCAAAGGGGATATCCTTTTAAAGTGCTTCACAGAGCCTTTAATGCTCACAGAACATGACTATTATAGAAATCTCAAAAAAGAGAGGAAAATAGAGTTACCTGTATATTACCATATATAGATCAGTGAATGAGGTTAAGAAAATTATTGTAAATATTGGTCTATTTTGTCCTTACACTCAGAATTTAAAGATATGCCTTGATTTGCGTTCACAAGAGGTCAAAATCTGGGAGAGAAATTATCTGATAATAGGAGGAAACCAATGAAATTTCAGAATGCTGGACATTATAAATGTGAGGGATGTACTGGAAACTCATTCTGTACAGGTTCCCAATGTGAGGAAAGAAAAATAGTTCATTTTGCAATCTAGAATGGACTGTAACTTACCATGTGTGATTTATGGCATTGTGTGCCCATGTGGCCTATGGTATAGTGGCCAGACTGTTAGGGAAGTGAAACATTGCATCACTCAACATTTGAGTAAGATAAGGTTAAAACATAGATGCCCTCTTAGAGGGAACACTAGAAAAAGGTCCCACATGTGGTGGAAGACTTGAGGTTCATGATGTTGGTTCAATTCAATTGTAATAGAGGAGGGGACAAAGATTTATATTTGAATGGAAAACAGTAACTCTTATGGGTCTGAACAAGGAAGTTGAATGGCCCGTGGTTTAGGGGGCATGGCAGTACTTTATCAGTTAATGAGATGGTAGAGTTATGTAATGCACATGCGCAAGTGTCTGAGTTAGATCGACACCATTACCTGATTGTCTTGGAGAGAATGCCTGGATTTGTGTCCATTGAGATGTTTGAATATGTTAGAGGTAAGATATATTAGTATTGTTAGGGTGATTATAGAGTAGGAATATGCAGGTTATACACATTTTTTCATATGTTCTTTCTTGTGCTAATTCATTATTACAGTTAGAACCCCTGATGACGCCTTAGAGCGAAACAAAGAACTGTGTTGGGTCATATCTAACAGCAGGAAACATAAGATGGGACAAATGCATACAGGCAATTTGAGAAAGGCGAACTGGTATTTCATGGATTGATTCCTAGATTTTGTACATTTTACTGATTTGTGACGTTTTGAAAATTCAGACCCATATGACGTCACAATATTCATCCCTTTCCAATCCAACCTTACAGAAATCTCGGAGAAAATAATCACTGCCATGAACATCCTAACATCCTGGGCCAACGCCTTCAAGATGAAACTGAACAAAGAGAAAACTCAATGCCTAATCCTTTCATCACAACACGCCACTCAGCTTCCAACCACCCTGACCACCCCCGACGTTACAATCCCAATATCTGACAATCTAAAAATCCTAGGAGTAACATTAGACAACCATCTAACTTTGGAAACTCATGCAAAAGCCACGACGAAGAAGATGTTCAACATGATGTGGGTACTGAAAAGAGTAAAACCATTCCTCCCGCAGAAAACTTTTCGGAATCTAGTACAATCCACAGCACTCACCCATGCTGACTACTGCAACAGTATCTTCATTGGTTGCCAAGCCCAAATCATGAAAAAAACTCCAAACCGCCCAAAACACTGCTGCCAGACTCATTTTTGGCAAATCACGATTTGAAAGTGCAACACCACTGCGTGAAAAACTCCACTGGCTCCCTATCAAGGAACGCATAAACTTCAAAGCCCACACAATGATCCACAAGATCCTCCATGGCGAATCTCCAAGTTACATGACCGAATTGATCGACCTACCAGCCAGGAACGGGTCCAAATCTTCTCGAACATATCTCAACCTTCATCTCCCCAATTGCAAAGGCCTCAAATACAAAACCTACTACGCCTCCAACTTCTCCGTTACAGGCAGCAAACTCTGGAACGCAATACCTCGACACATCCGAACAACCAATGAACATCTACCCTTCCAAAAGCTGCTGAAAACGTACCTCTTCAAACAAGCCTACCCTAACAACCCAACTTAATTCTTAAACCTAATCCACATCCACATCACTAGCACCGCCCAAATTCCAATCCTCTCCCCCACGTATCGTATCGTCCTATTGTCCTACTCTCTATAACTGGGTTATCTCTGTGATACTTTGTACCATACTCTGTATTATCTCTGTGATACTCTGTACCATACCTTGTAAGCCGCACTGAACCTGCTATCGAGCGGGAAAGAGCGGGGTATAAATGCTATATATAAATAAATAAATAAACACAGAGGAATACACAGCTGGTGCTGATTTGATTGATTATGGATTTCACTAGGGAGATTCCATATGAAGAACCTGAAGTTTAAAAGAAGATTTACATCCATGGTTTATATTTCTACATAGGAACTGTTGAAAACATATGGCAGGTTTTGAATTTGAGATGAAGAATGTTAAGGGTATTATTAATACCTTATAGTGGGTTAGAGATAGATAATTATTAGAGCTGTATAATATGTATCCATGCAATCAATTAAGTTCAGACTGTGTGTACTGTTGGAAAGGTGTGAGATGAATGAGTGATGGTGAGATAGTGAAGAATGAATGTTGATTAGATGTGTTATGAAGATTTTATGTGATATTTTATGATATTGTTGTATAGTTAATAAAGACTGTAGTATTGGATTATATAGTTATTTGTGGTTAATTCATATTCAGTAGGGCATCCTGAAAATCTGACCTGTAAGTAAAGGGAATATAGAATCTAATCTAGAAATAGGTGGGAAAATGTGGGGTACAAATGTAACAAATAAATAAACAGATAAAAAATGGTTCAGACAGGCAAAGTATTTTTCAGCAGACAGACAAATTCTAAATAATGGAATAAAATTGAGTCCACCTAGAAAAACTAAATTGAAAGTCATCCATAAAAGCACTTTCTTGATTAAAAAAGAGAAAAGATTTGAACTCTTCAGTCCAAGAACGATGGAAGAAATGGTTAAGCATTGTTTGCACACATCCAAGCAGTGGTATTTTGAAGAAATAGTCCTGAGAAGGAGTAGATAAGCAAGTCCTGCTACAAAATATGTGCAGCTGGTGTTAGTCCTTTTGTGTGTGGCTAGCACATTAGTTGCTTCTTCCATTAAAGATCTGGGAGAGGAGCCAAGCTTTCACCTGCTTCCTGAAGTAGAGATAGTCTTGTGTTAGGCGAAGCCTTTCAGAAAGTGCATTCCAGGGTGTGGGGGGTACAGAGAAGGCTCATTGGCAGGTGTCACATTGTGAGATTTCTTTTGGAGAGGGTGTGGTTTGTGATTATAAATATAAATATGAAATATAAATACTTCCTCAGCTGCAAGAAATACCCTTTTCCCCAGAGCTAATTAAATGGCAGACTGGATTGCTGGAGTGCCAAATTTTTGGCATTGCTGTAGCTGGACTTGGAAGGGGAGCTGAGGAGAGAGAGAGAGAGAGAGAGAGAGAGAGAGAGAGACCTGGAGCAAAAGGCAGGGGGAAGAGAGGAGAGAGATGCTTTACTGGGGCTGCGGGAGTAGAAGGAAAAGAGAGAGAGACCTGGAGCAAAGGGGAGTGGAAAAGAGGAGAGAGATGCTGGACTGAGGAGGTGGAGAAGAGAGAGGGAGAGAGTGGACCAGGAGAGAGAGAGAGGGAGAGATGCTGGACCAACAGAAGGAGGGAAAGAGAGATGCCAAACCACGGATGATGGTGTTGGTGGGGGTGGGATGCAGGAGAAAGGGAAGAGAGGGGCTGCATGTTTACTGCAGGTTAAAATGCACTACCATGGGGTGTGCTCAGGTGTCCCGTAGTAGTTTTGGAATTGGTGCGAGCTACCCATGTGCTAAAATCTAAAAAAAAAAATTTTTACCACGGGGGGGGGGGGGGGGGGGGGGGGGGGGGGGGGGGGGGGGTGTTTGGAGAGGTGAAGATTGGACGTGGCTATCCTAATTGGTTAGCGCATGAGCATTGCTGCACACTGATTTGCGCAGGATTAGCATGTGAGTCCTTACCGCCTTCAAAATAGGTGGCGGTAAGGGCTCACATGCTAATGGCCATTCATTAATGGGGAAATTAACGCATGGCCATTATTAGAAAAAAAGAAAGATCTACCTTTTACTGGCAGTGCTAAAAGTGGCCTCAGCATGCAGGAAAGACCCGTGTTGGGGTTACCACAGGCCACACTCTATTGCTGCTTGTTAAAAGGACCCCTTTGTAATTTTGTGATATTATAATTTTGCAATTTTGTATCTTCATGGAAAATTATTACTTTATTCGTAATTTTGTACCTGCCATGACAGTAATGAATCTCACTTCTAAGCCAGGGTGTGTGGAGTATGGTCTCAGTCTCTTAAATTTACTGTTAACCTTCACCATAACATTTGCATCATGCCCAAGAGAGCTTCTTACCGGAGTTCATAGAATGTAATATGTGTAACTGACAGTGGAGCGACCTCACAAGAGGTCCTGCAGGTCATGGGGGAGTTGGGTAAGAGAAGCACTCATGCCAACCAGAGGAGAAGATCTGGTAAAGAATTTAGTACCAAGTAGAAGAGAAGGTAGTTAATTCCTCTGTATTTTATCGTACTGGAATTTTCACTTTAGGGGAGGAGAACATATTTTTGTGTACAATAAACTTTAAGTGGCAGATTCCTGGGGGCCGGTTGGCTGCAATACCAAGAAAACCTTTACTGTTACTCCACCACAGTGTGAAAAAAAAAATCCCCAAGCTAGTCCCAGGTCTAGAAGAGTGATTTATTGCAGATTTAACTGCTGATAATTTTAAGTAGCAGGTAACAGATCAGATTATTTTTGTTAATGTAATAAAGTCATCTCTCCACATGTGCTGTTCTTTATCTTTAACTTACTTGAATTTTTGGTTGACTATCATGATACTCTTTTGCTTTTCTATCGTTTTATAGGGATGAATCTGCTTACTTCCCTGACCGTCACACCTGTGTGATCGATGCACCATGGCCTGACCTTGGACAATGAGGGTTTTTCACCTTAGTTGATGTTCTGTTTCCTGCATGGAGATTATAGAAAAGCAAGAGTATGCCTGGAGAAATCAATCATTGTGAATGGGTTTTGAGATAGTAGGACTAATATTTCTCTCTAATCAACAGTATTTTGAGGGAAAGTTTCAAATTTAAGATCCTGTGCACTACAGGGAGAAAGTTTTTCAGTTTTTTTTCTGCAGGTAATAAAGTGTCTATGTATGGAAATGTAAAAACTGACCCCCTTAATGAAGGTTGAAGTACCCATGTTGCTCACAATACAGCTACTTTTTACTCATGGTGGTAAAAGGGAAGGGAAAGGACCACAGCCAGGGCCCCAAGTATTTAGAAACTGTAGATAGAAACATGAAGGCAGATAAAGCCAAATGACCCATCTAGTCTGCCCTTCCACAGTAACCACTAACTCCTCCTTTTCCTAAGGGATCCCACGTGACTCTCCCATGCTTTCTTATATTCCGACACAGTCTTCGTCTCCACGACCTCGACTGGGAGGCCGTTACACGCATCCACCACCCTTTCTGTGAAAAGAGTATTTTCTTAGATTCTTCCTAAGTCTATTTCCTCTTAACTTCATCTTATGCCCTCTCATTCCAGAGTTTTCCTTCATTTGAAAAAGACTCACCTCCTGTACATTAATGCCACTGAGGTATTTAAATGTCTCTATTATATCTCCTCTCGCCTCTCTTCCAGCATATACATGTTGAGGTTCATGAGCCTATCACTATAAGTTTTATGACGAGACCACTTACCAATTTGGTAGCTGCCCTCTGGACTGACTCCATCCTATATCTTTCTGTAGGTGCGGTCTCCAGAATTGCATGCATGTACTCTAAGGGGAGCCTCACCCGAAACTTATACAAGGGCACTATTACCTCTTTTTTCCTGCTGGTCATCCCTCTCCTTACACACCCAAGCATCCATCTGGCTTTGACCGTCGCCTTTTCTTCCTGTTTGGCCACCAGCCACCTTAAGGTCATCAGACGCAATCACCCCTGTCCCACTCTTCTTTTGTACACAGGAGCACTTCACCCCCTATATTGTATTGTGCCCCTGGATTCTTGTAACCCAAGGTCATGACCCTTCATTTCTATGCATTAAATCGTAGTTGTCAATTTTCAGACCATTCTTCAAGCTTCGCTAGATCCTTCTTCATGCCATCCACTCCCTTAGGGTTGTCCACCCTATTACAGAGTTTGGTATCATCCGCAAAGAGACAAACCTTACCAGACAGCCCTTCCGCAATATCACTCACAAAGATGTTAAAAAAGAGTTGGCCATAGGACCGATCCCTGCGGTACACCACTGATAATATCCCTTTCCTTGGAGCAAGCTCCATTTACCACTACCCTCTGTCTCCTCCCATTTAACCAGTTTTTAACCCAGTCAGTCACTTTAGGTCCCATACCGAGGGCATTCAGTTTATTAATCAGTCGCCCTTGTAGAACCGTGTCAAAGGCTTTGCTAAAATCACATCTTTTTTTACTATGAATTTTCACATTTACATTTATGCAATAAACATAAATTATAGAATATTTATTTATTTATTTACAGCACTTATATCCCACAATTTCCCACCCAAGGGTAGGCCCAATGTGGCTTACAACAATCTACATAATCATACAGCAGACAAGGTCAAAGTATGGAAAAAATAATCAAGAAGTTAAATCATAATACAAGAAAATAACTCACATATTTTTAGTCCACCATTATTGATCCAAGATCTAGGAAATATGATTTGTAAATCTCAATTAGATTAATTGAAACAGTTATAATCTATAGAGCAGAAGGAACATGAGTGAACACAGCCGAGGCTTAGCGCTAGTGATCAAGGGTAACTACAACATTATTCTTTAGTAGAAATAAATTCTAACAATTTCCCTGGGTCAAAAAATATATAATTTGTAGAATTCAAAGAAACATTACATTTACATGGACATTTGAGAAGAGAAGTCCCCCCTGAATGAAGGACTCTTGCTTTTAACATCATAAATTCTTTTCTTCTTTTTTGTGTATCTCGTGAGAGATCAGGAAAAATCTGTATCTTTGATCCCAGGAAAAGAGAGTTCATGTGGCGGAAATAAAGTCTAAATATATTGTTTTGATCCAGTTCTAGAGCAAACGTGAACAACAATGTTTTTCTTTCTGTTATAACTTCCATGGAGTTTTCAAGGAAATCTGTTAAATTTAAGTCAGATTGAGGAGAAATAGGCAATCTTCTTATTCCAGTACCAGTAATATATTGAGTTTTGGTAACTGGTGGAAAACCTTCAGGGGGGACACCCAGTACCTCCACAGTATCCTTTTTTAACATTTCTAATGCAGGAATGAGAGGAGATTTAGGAAAATTTAAAAAATGTAAGTTATTTCTCCTTATCTGATTCTCCAGCCAGCTTATAATCGAAATAGAAAAACGCCTATATTGTGACCCAAATCGGGAGATAGACGTTTATCTCACAAAAATGAATAAAGCGGTATAATCGAAAGCCGAATTTGGACGTTTTCAACTGCACTCCGTCGCAGATGCGGACAAAGTTGATGGGGCCGTGTCGAAGGCGTGGTGAAGGCAGAACTGGGGCGTGGTTATCGGCCGATCAGAGATAGGCGCCTTTCGCCGATAATGGAAAAAAAATATGCATTTTTAGCGAGAATTTAGGGCACTTTTCCTGGACCCTGTTTTTCCACGAACAAGGCCCCAAAAAGTGCCCTAAATGACCAGATGACCACTGGAGGGAATCGGGGATGACCTCCCCCTGACTCCTCCAGTGGTCACAAACCCCCTCCCACCAGAAAATATGCTGTTTCACAACTTTTTATTTTCACCCTCAAATGTCATACCCACCTCCCTGGCAGCAGTATGCAGGTCACTCGAGCAGTTATTAGGGGGTGCAGTGGACTTCAGGCAGGTGGACCCAGGCCCATCCTCCCCCACCTGTTACACTTGTGCTGGTAAATGGGAGCCCTCCAAACCGCCCCCCAAACCCACTGTACCCACATGTAGGTGCCCCCCTTCACCCCTTAGGGCTATAGGAATGGTGTAGACTTGTGGGCAGTGGGGTTTGAGGGGGATTTGGGGGGCTCAACACACAAGGGAAGGGTGCTATGCACCTGGGAGCTCTTTTACCTTTTTTTTTTTGTTTTTGTAAAAGTGCCCCATAGGGTGCCCAGTTGGTGTCCTGGCATGCGAGGGGGACCAGTGCACTACGACTCCTGGCCCCTCCCACGAACAAATGCCTTGGATTTATTCGTTTTTGAGCTGGGCGCTTTCATTTTCCATTATCACTGAAAAACAAAAACGCCCAGCTCACAAATTGTCCAATAAAACATGGACGTCTATTTTTTTTCGAAAATACGGTTCAGTCCGCCCCTTCACGCACCCGTTCTCGGAGATAAACGCCCATGGAGATAGACGTTTTCGTTCAATTATGCCCATCCAGGTATTCAGTCTTACGTTTTTGGAAGTTACTATCTTTTATTAATGTTAATGTAGAAGATTTCACAGACTTAATGTCATTATCTAAAACCTCCATTTTGGTCATCTGCTCTTCAACCTTGCCAGATAAATGATATCGCTTCCCATAATGTTTCCATTGTAACAACCGCAGGTTTCACCATAACTCCAACCCCCACGGAGGGCTCACCTCAATTTCCCTCAGACATGGGCACCTGCTTCACAGAACCCGCCTGGGGTGCTGTTCCCACTGGCGACGACGTGGCAACGGGGTCTCCACTTCTGGTCTCAGCATGGTATTGTCTCGCTGCCTCCGTTTCTCCTCTGGGTCTTGGAGGTGCAGTTGTCGGGGGAGGACTTAATGACAGTTCCTCAGCGCTGTGGTCAGATGTATCTCCAGGACCCCTTGAGGCGTCCACTCGGGTTCCCGGTGCTCGCATACCCGATTCTTCCAGGGTCAAGTGTCGCGTGGGAGGAGGGTTCGCCATGCCTGTGGAGGTAGGCACATTGGGCTTCCCTTTCCTCTTTCCCATTACGGGTTCGAAATTACTCCCATACGATAGGTTCCTATTGAGAGTCAGGAGCTGCTTCGTACATGTCTGCTCTAGGCGCCATCTTGGATCTTTGCTTCCCAAGTATACCACATCTAGCGTTCCTCCCACATCCAATTGTTTGATCATCCAGTCAAAGAAGCCAATCAGATTTGTTTGACGTGACCTGCCTCTAGTGAAGCCATGCTGCCTTAGGTCCTGCAGGCCACTCGATTCGAGAAACGTCACTAAATCTGCTTTAGAAGCATTTCCATTAGTTTACTCACCACTGAGGTCAGACTGACCGGTCTGTAATTCCCAATCTTCTCCTTACTTCCACTCTTGTGCAGAGGGATAACATCCACCCTCCTCCAGTCCTCCAGGACCACTCCAGATTCTAAGGAAGCATTGAAGAGGTCTGACAGCAGAGCCGCCAGAACATCTCCGAATTCCTTGAGCACCCTCGGATATATCCCATGAGGCCCCATTGCTTTGTCTACTTTTAGTTTAGCTAGCTCCTCATGAACACAGTCTTCCAAGAATCGGTCCCGGTCTACCATACATCCATCATGAAATGGCATCTATAGAGGCTGATGTTTTGCGGCAAGAGGTGTGTCCAAAGTGCAGGAGAATCATAAGATGCCCTGGCTCTGACTCTGGAGGAACGAATGAGGGCAAAGACAGAAGGGATGTGGAGATGAGGGATATGTTGCAGCCAAGGCTGTTGTGATGTCAAGAAACCTGTTTCTTTTTAGCATTGCCATGCAGATCTTACCATTTTTACTTCAGGTCCTTGACAATGTGGTTCTGGTGGTATACAGCATTGAGGCAGTGACAAATGCCTTGCCAGATAGAAATATTTTGATTGGAGCTGATTGGCTCCAGTAGCCCCATATAGCACATCATAGTGCCTCCTGCAGGAGTCTCAGCTTGCCCTGGCTGAAGTTAGACTTCCTCAGTCCAGCTCCCCTTCTCTGTGACATGATGGCAGGGATAGAGAAAGGATAATGTATGCTCACTCCTATTTTATTCGGGCAGGCATAAATTAGCAGCAATCATGCACGCATGTGCTCAATTGACAGGTGCTTAGCTTCTAGGCATGCTAAATGGTGCTCATTAATGGAGTGCCCAAATGTCTGTGTGATGCATGCCAATGGGCTTCATATCTAAGTGTGATGCTGGCCAGTATTTGCTACTTTCAGATAGTAACTAGGGGACCCTTTTACAAAGCAGCAGTAAGCCCACTGCAGGTTTACCACACAGCAATCCGGAACTACTGCCAGCCCAATGTGGGCACTGGCGGTAGTAATTGCATCCCCAAGAGTGGCATTTCCGGTGCTAGTGGAATATTTGAAAAATATTTCTGCAGGGGGTTACTCAACACCCTCACTTATCACCCCTACCACTGCAATTTCCCCAACCCTAGCTGTCTGTTCATCTGCCCAATTTAGATTGTAAGCTCTGTTGAGCAGGGACTGTCTTTTCATGTTCATTTGTACAGTGCTGCGTAAGTCTAGTAGCGCTATAGAAATGTTTAGTAGTAGTAGTAGTAGGTTACCGCCAGATTAGCGTGGGAGCCCTTACCGCCACCTCAATGGGTGGCGGTAAGAGCTCCCCACCCGCATGGTCACGTGGTAAGTGCAATCTTACCACATTGCCATTTCTTTTTTCACTCTTTTTACTCGCTGCAGTAAAAAATGGCCTCTGCGCTCTGCAAAAACAGCCACTTCCTTTAGGACAGGGCCTCTTTTACTGCAGTTTAATAAAAGGGCCCCTAGAAGTGTCTGTGCTCTTCTGATGTGCCACACCTCTTCAGCAAAAGGGTAGATGCTAGTTTCACCTGTGCAGATAGTCTCTGAATTCCCTAAAAAGGGTTTTCAGCAGGGGCCACGGGCCTCTCTTATCCCCTTACAGCAGTGGTTCTCAACCTTTCTTCTACAGTGACACATTGAACACTACGAGTCATACCTGATCAAAAATTTTAACACCCTCCATCCCCATTATTGCTGGTAACAATCATACATGGGAAATACAGATGCAATGGTGGTGATTATGAGGAAGAGATGGAGTAATGGTCAGTGGCGTACCAAGGGGGTGCGGTGGGTGCGGTCCGCCCCGGGTGCATGCCGCTGGGGGGGGGGGTGCCGCGCGCCTGTCCGCTACGTTCATTCTGTGCTCCCTCTGCCTCGGAACAGGTTGCTTCCTGTTTCGGGGCAGAGGAAGCATGGAAATGAACGAACTGGACAGGCACGCGGCACCCCCCCCCCCCCCAGCGGCGTGCACCCGGGGGGGGGGGTTCTTTTGCGGGGGGGGGGGGGGGGGTCGCTGCACCCTGGGGGTGGGGCGCATTGGCGATCTGCCCTGGGTGTCAGCCCCCCTAGGAACGCCACTGGTAATGGTGGACTTCTGGTTGTTAAGGAAATCAAAAGTCTGGTGTCAGATGTTTGATGATATACTTCCCACTTTTGGTGATGCACCAATGTGTTCCAACACACTCTATTCTATTCGTGTTTTATATACTGCTTACATTCCAATAAGGTTCGCTGCGATTAACAAACCAAGAATCTCAACCTACAATGAGGACTATGCTGTCTGGATAGGTGTTTTTTTTTGTTTTGTTACATTTGTACCCCGCGCTTTCCCACTCATGGCAGGCTCAATGCGGCTTACATGGGGCAATGGAGGGTTAAGTGATTTGCCCAGAGTCACAAGGAGCTGCCTGTGCCTGAAGTGGGAATCGAACTCAGTTCCTCAGGACCAAAGTCCACCACCCTAACCACTAGGCCACTCCTGGCTGATGTAGTAATTGCCGTCACTGATACACCCTGCTAAGAAGTTGTCACTCCCTCTGTCCAAGTCACCAACAGCTTCACGATCCCTCCATTACCAGATATTACTTTTGTCCAAATTCCTTCCACTTAAACACATTGGGCCAAATTCAATATATGGCGCCTAAAAAATCTGTAAGGTAAACATTTCCACCTAAGCTTATTCTATAAGTGGCACCTAGATTTAGGTACAGTATATAGAATTTGCTTAGTTGATATCCCCTGTGAACATGATGAGGCTACTGTGATGATGAAGCTCCCACCTCAGGCTCCCAGATCCCTCTTTCACTCAGGGTGAGCTGGTTCTCAATATGCAGATTTTATGCAAATTAATCGACTACCCTTTTCTGCTCAGGGTGACCTGCTTCTCACAAGGCAAACATAGTCAGCATAGTCAGGTCTCACCAATCAGGCTATTTTCAAACACATCTTTATTCCAGCCTCTGGGGCACACTTCTTTTAGCTTAAAACACTTTCACAAGCTTAAACCGTTCTTCCAGCTTAACCATTTCTTCTTTTAGCTTAAAACACTTCCCAAGCTTAAACAGTTCTTCCAGCTTAAACATTTCATTTCTTTCTACTCAGTACAATCTTCCCTTTTAAACATTTCTTCTTGCACAGTTCAATATCCATGGATTTCTTCCCCCTGAGCCCTCTCACACACAGGCATTTGGGCTCAGTACTAACTCAGTCCCTGGACACACAGTCCCTCCTTGTAGCACCCAGCTCTAGACACACAGTCTCTTCCTCTGGGACACACAGTACCTCTTCACTGTTCTAGACACAGTCTTTTCACCTGGGACACACAGTACCTCTTCACTGTTCTAGCCACAGTCTTTTCACCACCAGGCCTAAGGGCTCAGCCAGTACTTCTCATGGGGATCCCTCTGCTGCAGTTACCAGCCTTCTTCCTCAGCTGCCAGCTCTCCTTCCTCCCTTCACAACTCAGGAGGAGTATAAGTAGTTAATAGCCAAACAGGCCCCAGCCCCTAACCTGCTGCACCTGTTTCTATCCCCAGGACTCTCCCCAGTCCTAACGACCTCCAGCTATCCTCCAGGACTCGCCCCGGTCCTAGCGACCTCCAGCTATCCTCCAGGACTCGCCCCGGTCCTAACGACCTCCAGCTCTACCTCCCCTTTCTGGCTCCCTTCAGCAACTCACCCAGCCCTTTTTCCTGGACATTAAAGGGGAACTATGCCCCCTAGGGGCCTAACCAGGGTAGGACAGCCTCTTCCTTCTTACATACCCCCACCCTTAAGATATTTGCTGCTCAACCTCAGCCACTCTGTAAGCCTTTTCCACTGAGGAGCAGCAATTCTTCCAAGAGGGCATACACTTTTCCAGGCTCATCCCTGGGTCTCACCAACCCCCATCTAGGCTCCTCATCCCCCTCTTAGCACATCCCATGGCCCCGGGCCCCTCCCATTCACCAGGCCCGAGGGGTTTCCGCTGCAGCGGGCCCTTCCTGACCCTCTTCTCCTGCAGCCCCCTCCCGCCTCTTGGGCCACCCGACGCTACCATGAGCCCTCCGAGGGAGGGGTCACCTAGCCTGCCTAGGTCCCTTATCTTTCTCTTAGCACCTCACATGGCTTGGCCCATCCCCCCGTTCCCGGGGACCTGAGGTGCCTAACCGCAGCAGGTCCTGTCTGACCCTCCAACTGCAGCCACCTCCTACCGCCTAGGGCTTCCGACCTCACCACGATCCCTCCGAGAAAGGGGTCACCTGATGACTCTTCTCTTAGCACCTCACATGGCCCGGGCCCTTCCCTCTCACTAGGGTGCCCGCCGCTACCATGCTCCCCCAGGCTGGGGCCCCTTGCAGTAGGTCCCTTTTGACCCTCCCCCTGCAAGTCCCGAAACCTGGTTCTTAATGCCCAGCTTTCATAGATCCTCTCCAGCGGTAATTGACTCCGGTGAGTGCTCTGGCCTTCTCCTCCTCAGGCTTGAACTTTCCTCCAGCTTCTCCATCCTCCCTGGCCGTCCGATGGTGCAGCCTGCAATCACACAAAACAAAATCCAAGTGTGGCCTGTTTACTCTCCTGGCCCCCTCACTTGTGCTGCACCTCCCTGTGTGTCCAACTCCCCTCCCAGGGAGAGTCTTGTGGCATCCTCCATCCCCTACAGCCACTCCCAAACCTCCAGTTCTCACTTACGTATCCACTTTCACCTCCCCCTTAAATACCCTTTACCTGGAGTAGGTGAGCAAAGCACTTTTGCTAGTGTTAGCCCCCTTGACGGGCTTCTGGAACCACCGCCTCTGGAACCTCCAGGGACACCTCCATCTCACGCCGACCCCTCATCTGGTCTGATCTGGAATCTGACTGCTCCCACATGGAAGTTCAGTGAAGATCCCACCACTGCCACCATTTGTGAACATGATGAGGCTACTGTGATGATGAAGCTCCCACCTCAGGCTCCCAGATCCCTCTTTCACTCAGGGTGAGCTGGTTCTCAATATGCAGATTTTATGCAAATTAATCGACTACCCTTTTCTGCTCAGGGTGACCTGCTTCTCACAAGGCAAACATAGTCAGCATAGTCAGGTCTCACCAATCAGGCTATTTTCAAACACATCTTTATTCCAGCCTCTAGGGCACACTTCTTTTAGCTTAAAACACTTTCACAAGCTTAAACCGTTCTTCCAGCTTAACCATTTCTTCTTTTAGCTTAAAACACTTCCCAAGCTTAAACAGTTCTTCCAGCTTAAACATTTCATTTCTTTCTACTCAGTGCAATCTTCCCTTTTAAACATTTCTTCTTGCACAGTTCAATATCCATGGATTTCTTCCCCCTGAGCCCTCTCACACAGGCATTTGGGCTCAGTACTAACTTAGTCCCTGGACACACAGTCCCTCCTTGTAGCACCCAGCTCTAGACACACAGTCTCTTCCTCTGGGACACACAGTACCTCTTCACTGTTCTAGCCACAGTCTTTTCACCACCAGGCCTAAGGGCTCAGCCAGTACTTCTCATGGGGATCCCTCTGCTGCAGTTACCAGCCTTCTTCCTCAGCTGCCAGCTCTCCTTCCTCCCTTCACAACTCAGGAGGAGTATAAGTAGTTAATAGCCAAACAGGCCCCAGCCCCTAACCTGCTGCACCTGTTTCTATCCCCAGGACTCTCCCCGGTCCTAATGACCTCCAGCTATCCTCCAGGACTCGCCCCGGTCCTAGCGACCTCCAGCTATCCTCCAGGACTCGCCCCGGTCCTAACGACCTCCAGCTCTACCTCCCCTTTCTGGCTCCCTTCAGCAACTCACCCAGCCCTTTTTCCTGGACATTAAAGGGGAACTACGCCCCCTAGGGGCCTAACCAGGGTAGGACAGCCTCTTCCTTCTTACACCCCGCACCTAAAACTACGCACCTCCATTTACACCAACTAAAACATGCTGTAAATCCCTGCGTGTAGATTTATGCGCACTCGGCCATAATTCTATAACTACATGCATAAATTTTGGAATGCCCAGGAAACGCCCATTTCCCCATCCATAACCATGCCCCTTTTAAACTGCATGCATTAGAATTTAGTCACAGTTCATTACAGAATACGCTTAGCGAGTTGTGCATGTAAGTTATAGTTATTGCCAGTTAGTGCTCAGTATTGCTTGTTAAGTGCTGTTATCAGTGCTGATTAGCTTGTTAAGCCAATTAAGTTACGCATGTTGTTATAGAATACGTCTGGATTACCGTACAGATCTCTAGGCACGCTATATAGAATCTGGCAGATTGTAAAATGGAGTGTACACATGTTCCCACCTGTGTGCTACATTTCACATTTATTACTACCCCCCAATTTCATTTTGCTCTTTTTTTGTTTACAGTGTTATGCGTGTAGATCTGTATTCACGACAGATTGATATGTATTGTTCAAATTATCTCTCCGTATCTACTCCAGTCATCTCTTTTCTGATATCCTTTGTCCATTCCTTCTTTATCATTCCAGCTCATTCCATACCATGTTGTTAGCTTGTTGAAGTTTTGGGATCTTCAGGTTACTGGCACATTTATCTTGAATATTTGTAAAATATTGCTTTAGTTGCAAATATGACAATAATTGTGAATGGACGGTTGGACGGTTTCCTAAAGGACAAGTCCATAGACCACTACTAAATGGACTTGGGAAAAATCCACAATTTTGGAAATAACATGTATAAAATCCTAAAAGCATTGGCCTTAAATATAAGATGACCTACGCGCCCAATTTCACCTATTTAATTATGAAACTGTGGAATGCATTACCAAAAGCAGTGAAAAGGATACATGACCATCTACAATTCAGGCGAACTTTGAAGACCTGTTTTGTAAGGCCTACCCTGCTGTTTCTGATTAGCAGCCTCAACACTGCACTGATTTAAAAGACAATGCTATTTCTTATATCTTTGCCATTTATTGTTCCCATTTACCCCTACCTTCCCTTACCCTGATTCTATTTGTATTTTTTAACATTGACCGTATTGGAGCTCCCAAATACGGTGACTTGTAAGCCACATTGAGCCTGCTAATGTGTGGGAAAATGGGGGATACAAATACTGCAAATAAATGCAGGATATTCCATTTGGTTTTAGTTGGGGGGGGGGGCAGGGATTTTAGGTCCAAGAGGTGGGGTTTTGTGAAGCAGGTGGCCTTTTTGTGTTGGCATCCTCATTATGTTGGGGCAGGTGTCAACTGAGGTCAGGAGAGGATCAAGGTGTTGAATGGGGGATCAAGGTGCTGTGTTGTGTTGAGGTGTCAGGTTGTGAATTGGGGCAGGGTCTGAGTCGGGGGGGGGGGGGTTCAGGTTGTGGATTGGGATGCTGTGCGTTTGGGGTGTCAGGTTGTGGATTGGAGGGGTAGGGTCTGTGTTAGGGGGTCAGGTTGTTGATCAGGGTGCTGTGTTGTGTCAAGGGAGAATCGGGAACAGTTATCACCACCATGGTATCTGTCATGCTGTTTGTTAATACATGGCCACGCCACGTGTAACATGTTCAGGCAGATAGCACAGATGGCCTGCACTATTGGCTCAAGTATGTAACATGGTGGCTGCGTGTTAACTGTGTGCCTTGTGCACTAAATGCAAGGCAGATGCATAACACGTCACTGCATCATTTTCCAAACAACCTTTCTACCTATTGCACAGTAATTTTCATGTTAACCATGTGGTAAAAGTAAAACTTACTGTAGTTTAATAGAAGGACCCTGTCATTCTTAAAATGTTTCAGACTCAATACAACTGAATTTTTAAAGATCTCAGATAAGTACTTTTTCAGCTCTATAGACAATTTGTAGCAATCTTATTGCATGCAGTGGACTGAACCGTTTATCAATTAAATATTTTTGTTTTAAATTGTTGTTACTTTATACTATATTATGAAAAAAAAAACCTTGCAATGATTATAAGCTACAAAGAGATGGTGATCAGTTGACACCTGGTGGTGATGGTACTCTTTCCTCTGTTATGAGCACACAATTATTTTTCTTAAAGAGAGAATTAATGCAAATTGAGTTCATGACTTTCGAAAATCTTTAAAGACTTTCCTTTATAATAAGACTTTCCATAATAATCAATAATAGGAATTCCAACACATCACTAATTACTCGATAATCTGTCTGCCTTCTGATTTACTTAATTGATTATATCCACTATGTTACAGTTGTTCTTTATGTAACCAATTGTTTGTCTACTCTTGATTGGCGCTTGTTATGATGTATTATTGTAAGCCACATTGAGTCTGCAAATAGGTGGAAAAATGTGGGATACAAATGCAACAAATAAATAAATAAATAAATATAAGTGATTATTGTGAGTTTATTGATGCCACTATTCTAAAATGATATCAACATATCGTTTGGTTGGTTCTGATTTAAATGTCATTGGTTTCTTTCCCTGATACCTTCGGAGTTTGTTGCTGTGTTTAGTTTCCAGTTAGCCAGACTACACTTAAAAAAAAAATTAGACAGCCCTTTTACTAAGCTGCAGGAAGCACTAATGCATGATTACCACGGGGTAAAATCCATTTCCGTGGGATGATAGTTTTGTGTATGGCTCTAGGTGCGTGTTTGGAGGCAGAGAGTAGACGTGCCCAGCACTATCGGTTAGCGCAACTGCATCGTCGCTCACTAACTGATTAGCATGTGGTTAGCATGAGAGCCCTTACTGCCTAGTAAACAGGAATTGGTAAGGGCTCCCGCACTAATGGCCATGAGCTAATTGGCAAATTAGCACTTGGCCATTAATTAAAGAAACGGGAAATGTGACCGTTTTACAGCTGCGCTAAAAGTGGCCTCAGCATGTGGGAAAGTAAAGGGGAACCTAGATGTTTCCAAGGCTGTTGACCCTGACCAGTCGTCTGCTCTGCTTCGGTTCATCACGTGACACTCCCAGTGGAGTTTTATTCCATTGAAAAAATAAATAAAGAGTTACAAAGAAAAGTTATCAAATAAGACAGAATGCAACAGCATTACTCCTCTGTACATTTATCATTGGCTGAGTACCCCAGATTTCTATGAATGAAACTAACTCCAAGGCTGGAACCAAAGTATCTAAGGGAAGAGTGCCATCTAGTGGTATTTATTAGAAAGTGTCACCAAACTGCTGCCACCTATGCAAAAATGACCTTCACCAAAGCCAAAAACGTCTTCCATTGAAAGAATCGCTACATCATCACATGATTGCTTTTACACTGCAACAAGAACAGAAACCCTCTGATTCCAATTTTATTCTAATAGCTTTGAAAGCTCTAGAGGAATCTGAGTCTCTGCAGAACAAATAATATTCCATTCTGATCCCAAATATGCTGATTGGTTTAAGGCCCTAGATCAGTACTTTCTCTCAGGGCTGGCAGAATGCGGTAAGCAGGGTATGCATGGCAGGGGGGCACCAACATTCGGGGGCGCCTTGCCTTAGCCCTCCCCAGCTGCCCTGCTCTTTTTCACTGCCGCCGCTGTGCCTCTAGTCAAATGGTCTGGTGCAACAGCACTGTGTATTCCTCTGAGTCACAAAATTAACTACTTCCTATTTCGTGAAACCAAAAGTAGTTAATCTGTGGATTGGAGAAGCGCACGTTGCGGGTGCGCCAGACCTGTTTGACTAGAGGCAGAGCTGGAGGTGGGAGCTGATCCAGGGGAGAAAATGGAGCTGGGGCTGAGAAAGGGGGCAGCTGGGGGAAGGGGGAGAAAGGAGATGCTGGGCTGGAGTGGGGCAGGGGTGACTGATAGTTTGAGGGGGGCTCCAGCAGTGCCGTAGCCAAGGTATGTTGAAGAATAAACCAGCCTTTGTACAGTTGATGGTGACAGATTTCCCCAGCAGCAAGCCTTGGAGGGGCCTCATCCCAACCAGGGGTCCCTTATACACTATAACTACCTCATACCATCAGTCCTCCATAAAGCTGTTTCCATTTTATCATTTGAAGTTTGCACAAGATGTTTTCTCAGCCTCAAGAATTCTTTGAAGCTGTCATTAACCGTCTGACATTGTTTTCCAGTTTTTCTTTAAGTGAGAATGCTGTCCTTCAATGCAAGCTTTCTCTTTCCACAAAACAAGGCCCTTGTAGAGAGCAGAAGCTTTTCTTCAAAAGTATGCATGCTGCTCTAGTGGGAAAAAAGTACCTGCCCAAAACTGAAGTGCAAGTGTGTACAAGTTCTCTTCTTAGCAAATGTTTAAGAGTATGTGTATACTATTAACTGCAAACTCCACACATAAAGGGCTGGATTTGGTAAATGGCACTCAAAACTCAGCGCTTAACGATATTCTATAATAGGCAATCTGAGATTGGCACCCTTTATAGTGCCGGAATCCACGCTCTGAACGTGAGGAGTTACACTTCTTGAAACCAGGTGTAAATCTCGGCATGCAAATTTGGGTACAGATCCGCACTATTCTATAACACTGTGTGTATTTTAAGGGAACATCCTGCCCATGCCCTTCCCATGGCCTCGCACCCTTTACAGATCCACATGGAAACACTTAGACGCTAGTCTGTAAATGGGTGTGTGGGGTTTCATGCAGATCTGCCGTTCCTGCTCTGTTTCAGTGCCTTGCATCTGTTAAAATGCTTTTCCATGCCAAAAATTTGGCATAGAAGTAGCGCCTAACATTCGGCACCATAAATAGAATTCCCCTGAAAAGGGACAATTCTATAAAAGGATACCTAGAACATAGGTGCCTACATTCTTTTATAGAATACTAGCGTGGAACTATTTAAAATCTTGATCGGGGTTAAATGTTGCTAAACTCTAGCAAGAATATGGTGTGATGTGAAGATACAGTACTTAAGGCCAGTGAAATTTCCAGAGAAGCAGAGCTGCTCAAAAATTGCCAGATTTCGTTCAAGTTGAACAAAAAAAACAAAACAAAACTGTTTTGCTCATCCAGCTGCTGATATACTGATGACACAAAATGTTTAAGGAGGTATTCGATTAGTAACAACATGCTCTGAGGCCTTCTCTACAATTTGCTTCCACTGGAGCTGAAATTGCTGGAAAAACCTGCCGTGTTTCATAAACACTATAAGGCAGTGGTTCCCAAACTTTCTCAGGTCATGGCGCCCCTATGCTACACATTTCCTCTTAAGTCTTCCCCCCCTGCCCCCCGCTTCCACCGATGATATTGAGTCCTACCTTTGCTGGCAGGAATGCTGACCGTCCAGCTTCTGCCTACATTCTCTCCCTCCTTCCATCCACCTTCTGCCCACCTTCTCTCCCCCCCCTTCCATCCAGC
This sequence comes from Microcaecilia unicolor, assembly GCF_901765095.1. Lineage (NCBI taxonomy): Eukaryota > Metazoa > Chordata > Amphibia > Gymnophiona > Siphonopidae > Microcaecilia > Microcaecilia unicolor. The sequence continues at coordinate 75,276,202 of NC_044033.1, forward strand.
TTCTGCCCACCTTCTCTCCCCCCTTCCATCCACCTTCTGCCCATGTTCTCTCCCCCCATCCATCCAGCTTCTGCCCACCTTCTCTCCCCCCTTCCATCCAGCTTCTGCCCACCTGAGCAGGAAAGAGTAGTTTCCCCTGGCAACAGTTTCCACCTCCTCTGCTCATGTGACTTCTTGGGTAAGCTGTATCTACGGGAACTCCCGAGAAACAATCAGAGCTGCTCTTATTTGAAAGGTGGCTTTCCTGTGAGTCACGGTTGTAGGCCTCAGAAATGGCACAGAGCTTCAAATGTTGTCCGTGGTGAGCTGGGAGCAAGACGGCAGGGGGCTGTGGATGAGCGTCTCTTCTGGAGAGACTCAGCGGTTTCCTCTTGGCTGGAAGTCACCAGTAGACAACACAGCTAAACTTGTCACAGCATCCCAGTATGGGGATAACATCAGCAACCCTTCTCAGTCCTGCTGTATCTTCCTCGGGTTCGTTTTTAAGCTAAAGAATGGTCTGTAGAGGGGTTGACCCAATATGGCCACTAGTGAAGGCGGCACACTGGAGTTGGGGACCTAAGTAGCAGCAGGAGCTTGGGTGGTAGCAGGAGGGAGGTGGGGAAAATATGCTGTGGCAACCCTGGGAGTTTGCTGTGGTGCCATGGGGTGCTGCAGCACACAGTTTGGGAACCGCTGCTGTAAGGCCTGGTTATTTGCAACTGTTTGATTAAGCATATGTTATCCTGATTAATTGTATTGGGTTACATTATTGTTATTTGCATTTACTGATGTTTTAAACCACGTCATGGCTTTTGAAGAAAATTAGGGATATAAATGTGAGAAATAAACAAATAAACTTCATCCATGAACTTTAACAAATCCCTTTCCACTGGAAAAAGAAGTTTAGCACCATAAATTAGGATTAATGGTGATGGGTGGGCTTAGCCCTCAAGTAAGTAAAACATTAAACGTCCAAATTGTATTTTCAAAACCAATTTTTAGATGTTTTTCTATGAAGTCCATCAGAAGTGCATTCAAATCACAAGGGGACATGTCAGGGGCATATTAAGGGTGGGATTTTGGCGTTTATAACACTTGGACATTTTTCAGCCATTATTGGAACAAAACAAAACCATCCAGGACTAAAACTAAGATGTTTTGAGCTAGACCTGTTTTTATAATGAATAACCAAATGATGGCTAGATTTCAGAATCTCTACGCCAGTCCCAGTTATATCCAATAAACTTTTTAATCAAATAGGATCTGGCAGCAATCCTTTCAACTCAGATTTTTCACAAAAGAACTATTTTTAGGTTTTCAGCACTTAGATCACAATTAATAATTTTCCAATTACATATTCTTACTTTACAAGGTGACCTCAGCGGTGCTCATTGCTCTTCATTGAATCCTCTTCATCTGAATCAAATGAACTTTTTTTCAGTTGTTAAACATCTCACTATACCGCCAGGGATTAATGAATTAGATCCGTCAGTTATCTAGCCAGGATTTTGCTAAAAGTTTAAAAAAAAAAAAGGTAGCAGGTATTGTAGCATCTTTAGATACTAGCAAGATGCCAAAGGAAGAGTTTCAAATTGCTTCTGGACGTATTGACAGTTGGGATACTTCAGAGCAGGTTTGAGAAAACGAACAACCAGATATTGGAAAAAGTGAAGAACGCACGTTGTAAATTAGATCCGATGCACTCGTCAGTTATTAAGGCACTCAAAAATCCATTTGCATCAATTTTTTTTGGAAATTATAAATAAATCATTGAAGGAAGGAGAGATGCCATCTACACTTAAGATTGTTATGATTTATCCAGGATACTGAGCTAGATGGACCATTGGTCTGACCCACTATGGCTATTCTTATGTTGTTATGTTCTTAATTGAAACACACTTTCCAACACATTTTGCATAAATACATGTAAAAGTCCACCTTTTTCACACTGTGTTGTTGAAAAATTAAAAAATTGTCACCTCAACTTTATCTTTTTTTTTAAACTTGCAGTCCACCAGTGTTGATGCTGATACCATATTCAAAAGTCTTTCCAAATGTTCTTGAATCAAATTCTACCATTCCAATATGTGTTGTTCCAAATACAATATATTAGATCACCAAACTCCATTAACGCTCAGCGATATACGACCATCTCCTCAGCTGCTCAGACATCTCGTCAGAATTAAAGAATAATCTTGGTCTTAGTCTCTATAATGGGTGTCTTGGCATTTACTGATAGCTGATTTCTACCATGAGCTAAAAACGTTACCATGGTTTAGTAAAAGGACCTTTATATGCAGTATACCAAATAAAGGTGATGAAAAAATGGCAGATCACACAGTTGCTAGTTGTTGCTGAGCTGATTTGCTGTGTTAAGCTGCCATCTTGTGTATAACATTGTTAAAGAACCAGACTGGTGAGATTTTATTTTTAATACACTGGTTGGTTGGTTGGTTGGTTGGTCGGTTGGTTGGTTGGACTGCCCCTAATGCAACCATTGTGTGGACAAAATATGGTCAGTGTTGGGCTTGTTTTCCATTCTGTTTTAGCAAATAAACCTTGAAGAAAAGAAATTCTGTGTGATCTGCCATTTCTTTTTCAATCACATTGGATCTCGTGGATCACCTGCCTGTTGTTTCTTTGTACCAAATAAAGGTGAAATATGAAATTGTAGAGAGGAACTATCCAGTCTGCACAATTGATGCTTTTTGCATGCATTGGCATTCCTTTCACTTCTGTGTAAATAAGGATTTTCTGTACCTGGCCTGTGGGGGAAGTTAGTTTATCCATTAACAAAAACCCCGAATTTGGCAGCATAAAGCCGCAGGTAATTCTACAGCTGAAAAATTCTGTCCAGTGTCCACAAATTGACAATTGACTAAGTACAATCCACCGAAAAGGAGCTGTCATTTTTCAATGAAGCTTAACATTAAGATATAGTAGCTTTATTATAAGGGGAAGACAGGGGTGGGGGGTAGGGTGGTGATGTGTGTGTGTGTTACGATTTTGGATGCAGCTATAATTCCCAGTCAAGTTCAATGATTGCAACATTTACCACTTCCATTCAGGCATTTATTGGAAAGAGCTTTGAGGTTTTTTGTAAATTCCACAATGACATTTACTGTGTGCCAAGGCGGAAACAAAAAGCCCCAGGTTTCAGTCCTTACCTGGATATTTAAAAAAATCCCTCAAAAAAACCCTATAGTGAGATGAGGTCATGTCTACTGTTTTGTTTCCTCTCTATACCTGTTTAATTCAGTAGTATCGTAGAGAGGTTTTATCTAGGCTGCCCCTCTGTTCCAGGACATCCCTTTTAAATATGGCTGCATACATTGTGTTTCCTCGTTGCATTGGATCTCAGATGATAAAGGTCAACTTGATAATGAAAAGAGATCTTTGTTGTGGTGAAATAATCAAACAACTCAGCTTGTTAATGTTTTTAACGTGCGTTAACCATGTACGTGCCTACAATATCCCTATAGGCGCCTACATGGTTAGCGTGTGCATTAAGTATAGGCGCACTAAAAACACTAACGCACCTTAGTTGTTTTAAAAACTTATATAATACCTAATAAGTAGTTTACAAAAAAAAAAGCATATATAATCATGTTCTACATACTAAAATACATTTTCTATAAAAATCACAATACCAGTTCATAATATATCCAATAGCATAATGTTCCAGAAACTCAATAAAATTCAGTCACAAGCAACTGCTGCAAAGCTGCAAGTGACCCTTAAGAACATTTCATAGCTACATTATACCTGCAACAGTGAAAGAAGAGGTTCTGGTTTCCGCATAATGTGTCTGCATCACTGGATCTAAGGACAGTCGCATCATACTTTCTGATCTCAAAGGCCTTTTTGGATGATACACTTTGAGGACTTGTTGAAAATACACAGGGGAAACAGCATAAATAATTTGATGAACCAAAACCAAGACTTTATATTGAATACGCTGCATGATTAGTAGCCAGTGCAAATCCTTAAGAGCCGGTAATGTAGGTGAATATTTTGATACACCAACAATAAGTCTTGCTGCGGCATTCTGGACTACTTGCAATGCCCTGAGTTGAGGAGATGACAAACCAAGATACAGGGTGTTGCAATAATCCAACCAAGACAGTATCAAACTTTGCACAACCATTCTAAAATCATATACAGTTAACATAGTTCTTCATCTGTGGTATTCTGCTTGGCCTTATCATTATTTAAATTATTTTCTTGCTTGGACAATGTGGGCTTAGGATAGGGATGCAACTTGCAAGTTCTGACAATCCCCAGCAGCCTCACTAGTTCACATTCACACAACCAAATGTAATGCCCCCTTGTGGGCATCCCTCACTGGGTCTGGGGCCTGACCTGGCTGGAGTCCCCCTTGGGCAGGCTCCATTGGACTCTTAAATGTTTGGCGCCTGGTGCCTCTATCTGGAAAAGAAAAGTGTTAGCGAGTGGGATCACTCTCTTTCCCCTCCAGAAACACAAAAATGACCTCTGTGAGCAAGGCTGTCAAAAAAAGTTGAACAGTTTATTAAACTATTTACAGTTTTTGCTATATAGATGTTTGTAGGTATTGAATGATGCAAAATAATTATGATTTTGCATTGAATAAACCACTGAAGTGCACAAAGTTTACGTAGTAACATATGAGCAATTCTCCTAGAAGTCTGACAATGACCTGGGCCCCCGGGCAGTAAAGGTCAATGGGCCCCCCCAGCCACTGCCAGACGTCCCCCATGCTGCATTTCTGCCCTGCTCCTGCAAACCACAGCCCCCCCTACTGCCGCCGCAGCTGCTGCCCCCCTCCTACACATTACAGACCCCTGAGCCTCAGTGGGCCCTCCCTGAGCCTATCTTGAAGGGCCCTGGTGGACTAGTGGCTTCTTCAGGGGCAGAAAAGAACCCCACTCTTTCTTGCCCACTGCTGCTACTCTGCCTGGCGCTGCCATGGCTGTCAAGACTTCCTGCAGTAGTCTCGTGGGTCTCGGCAGTTTTGGCAGCCATTTTTTAAAACACAGCGGTGTGAGAAGGGGGTGGGGAAGAGCCTATCGGTCCCCTAGAACCTCTGGGACTTTGGGAACTGCCTGGCTGCCCATATGGTCAGTCCATCCATGACTAACATTGTTTTAACCAATTAGTCTTTTTGCCAAGGTAGCAGCTCCTGATTCCTTCCTGTCTTTGTGGTGAGCCCTTATATGGGAGTGGCAGTGTAGCCTATGTCCCATCCATTTCTCCTTCCATGAGTCTTCCTCCTTGTCCTTCCTACCCAGTCCCCATATCTCAGCTTCTGGTTGGACACTCGGGACCGGTGATGGCAGGACATTCAAGACAGGCTGATTCAAGTGGGCTTGGCCAGGCTCTGTGGCTGGACTCCAAGTGCTGATTGCGCTCCCTAGAGTCTCTACCTCCACTAGGCACCTAATTCCAACTGCAGTCCACCTCTGCTGGGCTCCTGGTGCCAATTGCACCCTGGGATCCTACACATTTGCTGGGTTCCTGGTGCCAACTGCATCCTGGAAGCCTACATCTCTGCTGGGCTTCTGATGCCAATCACATCCCAGGAGCCTATAAGGCCTTGACCTGAGTTGACTTCCAGGGGCTGCTGAACCCCATGCCTTCTTCCAAGGGCTCTGCCTGCTGTTGGACCTTGGACCTGACTGAGTCTCAGAGGCCGTTGTCCTTCCCTTGAGCTTCTCCCAAGGGCTGGCTGCCCTGAGCCAGCTCCCAAGATCAGCTTGTCTTCTTGGCCTTAGGCACCAATTGAGCCTCGCCTGACCATGCTATTCTGCCCTGAGCCCCTCCCAAAAGCCAATTCCCCCAAGCCAGCTCACAAGGGCTGCTGCTGTTTTATCTTCAGGAAAAGCGTCTAGGGGTCCCTTCTCTGCTTAGAGCCTGTGACTGTAGTTCAAGGGTTTCCCCCTTTAGAGGGAACTTCCATTCTCAGCCAAAAGACCAAGCATCATATCTCTGAATATCAGAGAAAGAACTCCAGATCACAGCTCCCAGTCGAGAGGCAGGGCCATCGAGGGGGGGGGGGGGGGGAATTCCCCGGGCCCGGTGCTGGGAAGCTTCTTCCTGCCTGCTTCTGGGTCTGTCCTCTCCTGCGTGCCATCCAAAACCCGGATGATTACATTAATGCGATATTACGTTAATCCAATCATCCGGGTCCCGACTCCCAGCACACAAGGGCAGGAGAGGACAGAGCGAGGGAGCAGTGCAACAGTGATTCAGATACAGAAAGGGGCAGGGGAAGGCACTGGCGGTGGCCCAGGCGGCCCTGCCGAGAGGTCACATACAGTCCATCCCTCTGAACTCCTGATGAGGAGATTCTCTGAACCCCCATCAGTCCATTCCAGATATCCTTCTCCCATGTGTGTATGTTATTAATATTACATTACTTTATCACTTTTAATGGATGAAGTTTCCCACAGTGTGTAAATGTGGCTAATTCAGTCTGTCTGTGTTTTTCCTCACTGAGCAATTAGTATAATCTTAATCCTGTGCTGCTCACCTTCCCTCTCTGCCAAGCGATGTAACATTTATCAAATTGATACAGTTCCCTCAGCACTGCTGCCAAGCAGTGTTGCCAACGACCTCGCTTATTTCCCATGAGTTTGGGCTTCTTTTTTTTTTTTTTACTTATGGCTTTTTAATTTTTTTATTCGTGGTTAGCTTGTTTTGGGGCTTTTTTTTTCTTTTAACTTGCTTTTATTTCAGCTTTTTCCCACTAGCAGGAAATAAACAAAGTTGGCAACTCACTTCACTCTCTTTGCTGCTGTGATGCAACCCGTGCTCCACCACCCCCCCCCCCAGTCCACCCCAGTGCGGAAACAGGAAAGTAAAATTAAACACAATAGGCTGCAGGCAGTGAGTGAGTTTCGAGGGAGAAAAATCCCCAAACAACCTAAACTGTCCAAAAGCTGCTGGGAAGCATCTGAGGATGAGGACACTCTCTTGCCTGTCACAGAGGGAAAGCGCTGCTTCACTGCTCTGCCATCTGCCCTAGAGAGAACTAGTAATGGGTGCCCTGCTTCCTGCCCCTTAGGGATAGCTATTGCCCTTCTTCCCCAGGACACATGGGGAGGGCTTTGAGGATTACTATGAAGATGCAGGTTTGGAAAGGGGGCAAATAAAACCTAAGAAAGGTGATGGTTTAAATAAAGGATATGGAAGTGTAGGACATCACAACAGGCAATGGGAAGGATTATCCGTGCTTGTGCATGATATCAAATGACCCTTTAAAACTGTTTTTCATGGGGGGGGGGGTTCCTCCTTTTTCATCCCGTATTAATTATAACCTCTCTGGGGACAGGGGAGTACGTACTGTCCCTGACTGTCTGGCCTCGAGTTCCTATGATATCAAATGACCCTTTAAAACTTTTTCACAAGAGTTTTTTTCCCCTCCTTTGGACATCCCGTATCAATTATAACCTCTCTGGGGACAGGGGAGTACGTACTGTCCCTGACTATCTGGCCTCAAGCTACAATGGAAATATGTGAGCTGAATCTAGATAATAATAAAAATTCTTATAAGTGTCACTAATGACAGTGGTCCCTGCAGCCTCTAGATAGGTAGCATTTATCATCTAGCTTCTCTAGACTGGCAATTGCAAAAAAAAATATATTGTGCTACAGCTTTTGATTAAAACTAATACAAAATAATTAATAACTGGTTGTGCAAAAAACTTACTAGATTTGAGTTAGAGATTGCAGGAAAATGTTAAGTACAATTCAGCTGGCCAGTCACTTTTCTTTTTCCAGTGCAGTGGTCACATCTGAGTGGCCAATCCTTATCTATAAATGGTTATAAATTATATAGGTAGCAACAGGCCATTTAAATAATTATATGACACAATACTATTGATATAACTGGGCTGTGGATGATCTAAGGAGGCACCATGAATTATCTGTATAGGCGACTTGAACAATAGACCTAACGTGGTCAGTTAATCTGTTTACTGCACTGGCTAAAAATCTGGCCCTTGGTTTTCATGGCTAGTGAAACTGTTGTCAAGTCATGTTTTGAAATGTTTAAAATAATGTCTAATGGATAGTGGTGCTCCTTGACGGCAGTAATATATTAGGTATGTTTTTACACTAGAAAAGCTTGTAGAAGCATGGAGATGTTAGGGATGGCAAATGAAATTTGTTCCAAATGACTGCCCAAGTGTGTACTAATGGGTTCAAATAAGGAGAAGTGGTGGGAATGGATTTAAACTTTCAACTGAATAACACTGATGGTCAGCACGATCCAGTTAAAGTCAACCAGTTAAGGGAGACATTTTCTAATGGTTAGTGCATGTTAACACTGTTGTTGCCATTTGCATGCTGTATGCCACACAGAAAATAAATCGGGCTCTGCGTCAGATAACACTGGATAACAGTGTTAACACGCCTGAACCATTAACAGCAGGTTCGGCTAACTTTAACGTGTGATTATTCAGCATAATTGGATATCTCTTTGAATATCTGGTTATCTAAAATACATATAAGGAATGGATTTGTATGTAGATGCCAACCAAAGGGAAAGGGAAAAACACCCTGCGTGAAAAACACCTAAAGTTGGAGTAGAGGGGGCCAAAGAACTTCTAGCAGTTGAATGTAACCAGATACACTTTTATTGACAAAGCACCAATAATAAAGGGACCCGACACAGGACGGTGTTTCAGCGGTGAACTACCTGCCTCAGGGGTCACAAACACTCTGTCAGGATGTATCTAGAACCATAAAGAGTGATGGGATAAGATGTCAAATCCAGTGGAAATGATGATATCCAACCAGAGGGTTAACAGTATGAGATGTCAAAACAGCTCACATTCTTCTTCTTATTATTATTATTATTACTACAGTCTTATAAACCGTAAATCACCAAAAGTTCACTGCGGGTAACAACTGACAAAAGCTGAACAAACATCAGGAGTTATAATATTTTAAACCAAATTATACAATAATTTTCAAAAAATACGCCATTACCATAAATTAGTAACATTTCTTAGAAAGAAATGTCTTAAGAGCTTTCCTAAACTTGAAGATAACCATAATTTCTTAAAAGAAAAGAAGGAAGAGAATTTCAAAATTGTGCAGCCTGATAGGAAAAAGTAGATTGAAAAATCCTCTTTGCCTTTACATGCCGAAATGAGGGAAATTTTAATAAAAATTGATTTATCGTAGATCAAGAAATAAAATCATTTAGAGAAACAAGATGAACACCTAAATAAACAGGATTTCACCCACACAATGCTTGATAGATCAAAGCTGATACCTTAAATTGAAATCTTGCCTCCAATGGTAGTCGGTGCAAACAAAATAACAAAGGAGTAATATGATCATATTTGTTTGCTGCAAAAATAACTCTTGCTACTGCATTCTGTACTCGTAATTTAGACTTCAGCAACTTTGTGCAACCAATAGAAATAGAGTTGCAATAGTCTAGTTTTGAAAGCGTCAAAACCTGAACCAACAATCTAAAGACAGACAATCAAAAAAATTCTGAATAATTCTTAATTTCTTTAATAACAGAAAAGAATCTCTTACCAACTTATGAACCTGAGTTCCTAAAGATAATTGACTATCCACACCTCAATTCAGTTTTACCTGAAAATTATTAACTTGTAACATCATATCACTCAAAGGTAATGGTGGACTTACCCATAAAAACTTTGTTTTCTCTTTATTAAACTTCAATGTATATGCAGAGACCCATGAATCAACTAAATCTAAACAACCACAAAAAGTAGATTCATTTATTTATTTATTGCATTTGTATCCCACATTTTCCCACCTCTTTGCAGGCTCAATGTGCCTTACAATACATCATGAATGGTGGAAATATATAAGAAAATAGACATTTAGTATTACAGAAGGATCTTGGGTAATATGATAATGATAAAGCATGATAGTAATATAACAAGCAGATATTGTAAGATAGTTCTGAATATATTTGGAGGAGTTTATATTTGTTGATCTTTAAAGAGATGGGTCTTCAGTAGTTTGCGAAAGTTAGTTAGTTCATAGGTCATTTTTAAGTTGCGCGGCAACGCATTCCATAGCTGTGTACTCAAGTTGACACATGCGTTAGTTTGTATTTTAGACCATTGCAGTCAGAGAAGTGAAGATTAAGGAATGTGCAGGATGATTTTTTAGCATTCCTGGGTGGTAAGTCTATCAGGTCTGACATGTAGGCTGGGGCATCTCCGTGAATGATTTTGTGAACTAGGGAGCATATTTTGAATGTGATGCATTCTTTAAGTGGGAGCCAGTGTAGCTTTTCTCGTAGGGGTTTAGCACTTTCATATTTTGTTTTGCCGAATATGAGTCTAGCTGCAGTGTTCTGGGCTGTCTGAAGTTTCTTGATTATTTGCTCTTTGCAGCCAGCGTAGAGTGCGTTGCAGTAGTCTAGATGGCTGAGTACCATTGATTGTACCAGGTTACGGAAAACGGTCCTTGGGAAGAAAGGTCTTACTTTTTTTAATTTCCACATTGAGTGGAACATCTTCTTGGTTGTGTTTTTCACGTGGCTCTCAAGTGTTAGGTGTGGATCAATGGTAACTCCAAGAATTTTTAGGGTTTCCGAAATTGGAAGGTTCAGATTTGGTGTGTTAATGGTGGTGAATTTGTTCATGTTATGTTGGGAGGTGAGTATTAGGCACTGGGTTTTTTCTGCATTGAGTTTCAGCTGAAATGCATCCGCCCATGAATGCATGATATGGAGAATTTGGTTGATGTCATTGGAAATTTCCTTTAAATCTTGTTTAAATTCATATCCTATGTTGTCAATAGTGAAAGGTAATATCATAGTAATGTCATCTGCATATATAAAGGATTGGATATTTGAGTTCTCTAGACTTTTTGCTAATGCTTGCATCACGATGCTTGCATCTCCTAACAGAAACAGATGGAACACTTTTAACCTAATGACAGAGGAGAGTCTTGACAAAATCCTAAGAGACCTTCAACCAACTACCTGCTCCCTCGATCCCTGCCCATCAAAGATAATGCAGCAGGCAAGTATGGGTCTTATAGAAGGCGCCACAAAAATTGTGAACACTTCTCTTTCTAATGGGCAACTACCAACAGCATTAAAAAGGGCAGTGGTTCGCCCTCTGCTGAAGAATAACAACCTTGACCAGGACAAACTTGAAAGTTACAGGCCAGTATCCAACATCCCGTTTCTAGACAGTCTGTGTTCAACTTAATGAATGGCTAGAAAAGAGTAACTGGCTAGATCCATGTCAATCTGGATTCAGATCTGGTTATGGAACAGAAACGGTCCTCGTATCCCTGCTAGATGATCTTCACAGAAACCGAGACAAGGGATTTGCCTCGATGTTAGTACTGCTAGATTTCTCAGCAGCTTTTGACACTGTGGATCATGATATCTTGCTAGCACGACTGACAGAAACAGGTATCAATGGAACAGTACTTGCCTGGTTCAGATCCGATCTATCAGACAGGCAACAATCCATAATGATTGGCAGCAACTCATCACCACCATGGACACTGGCCTGTGAGGTACCACAAGGATCGATACTGTCACCTATTCTGTTCAATATCTAGCTCAAGCCACTAGCTGAGCTGATTCGGTCAATGGACACTCAGTTCTATATCTATGCGGATGATATGCAGCTACTCATACCCATTGAACCTGACTTACCTACAGCCTTGAATAAACTGATCGCTTGTCTAACATCAATTCAAGAATGGGCTAAACACAACAAACTTTGCCTGGACCCAAGTAAAACCGAGCTTCTCTGGGTCCCTAACACAAGTGGATACATACCTGACATCAAAATCCCTTTTGGGAAGTATGAACTCCCCCTCAAATCACAAGTCAGGAACCTTGGAATACAGTTAGATTTAACACTTACTCTGATTCCCCAAATCCAAGCAGCCTTCAAGAGCTGTTTCTACTATTTACATAAGTACATAAGTATTGCCATACTGGGAAAGACCAAAGGTCCATCAAGCCCAGCATCCTGTTTCCAACAGTGGCCAATCCAGATCACAAATACCTGGCAAGATCCCAAAAAGTACAAAACATTTTATATTGCTTATCCCAGAAATAGTGGATTTTCCCCAAGTCCATTTAATAACGGTCTATAGACTTTTCCTTTAGGAAGCTGGCCAAACCTTTTTTAAACTCCGGTAAGCTAACCACCTTTACCACATTCTCTGGCAACGAATTCCTTACATCGAGAAGGTAAATCTTATCCCAGTTGTGAATGCCATGGTAACATCAAGACTGAATTACTGCAATGCACTATACAATGGTTTGACTACAAAGGGCCTGCACCAGCTCCAGTTGATTCAGAATGCAACAGCAAGACTCATAGAAGGTTGCAAGCGACTTGAACATATCACACCATTTTTGCAAAACTTCATTGGCTACCAGTACAATACAGGGCTAAATTTAAAAGTCTATGTCTGATCTTCAAGGCCCTGAAAGGAAATAGCCCCGAGTATCTGAAGAATAGGATGATCCTCTACACACCGCCAAGGACACTAAGGTCCTCCCAACTAGGACTTTGACTAACTACACTCTCTCCAAAAGACATTACATGATGTGATACCCGCAAGCGAGCCTTCTCCGGAGTAGTCTCCACACTCTGGAATGCACTGCCTGAAAGGCTCCGCTTAACACAAGACTACCTCTACTTCAGGAAGCAGGTGAAAGCTTGGCTCTTCAACCAAGCCTTTAATGGAAGAAGTAACTAACTTGTTAGTCTCACTCACACACACAAGGATTGACACGGGCTGCACATACTGCAGCAGGACATGTTTATCCATTCCTACCCTAGCTGAGATAATACTTAACCATCTCTCTGACCTCATGAGCAACTTTCTTCAAATCAATCACCTTATTTTCTAATTCTTCCTACTTTCTTACTCATCTATATGTTACAACTTTGCTTTACCCCTCACTACCAATTATAATGTTCTAGTACATGTTGTGTTGTCATTGCAAGTAGTATACCATATTCTATAACAACCTATTCCCAAGGAATATCGTATATGGTGAACCGGGCCTCCAATGCTGAAGTTTATTTATATATCAAAATGACCTCAATACCTCCACCCCTGGTCTAACACCAAATGGTGAAACAGAACCTTTATATAAAGGATACCAGGGATTCTGTGGGGTTATTTCTTATCATAGGTCATGATTTTAATTAAAGTTAAAATACTCAATTTATTACTAAATCAAAAAAACTTCTTTGTTTGCATTGGCTGACCTGAATCAGCACATACTCTTACATCTTACATAAAAGTGTCTTGAACACAATGTATACACGGAGTTCCTTTATCCCTATACCTTCATTTTCTATTGCTTATATCTATCCACCTTTTCCTTCTGTCCCATGAAAGAATACACTTAACTGAATTGTGTTTAATCTTCTCCAGCCGGCTGGTGCCTATTCATGAGCCCATGAGGTATGTGGTAGTGCTTTCTCCGGTATGCAGATCTCTTCGTCACTCCGTTCTTATTTGTCTTTCATTGTGTATTTCATCATAATTTTCCAACTCTGTCGAAAAAAGAAAATAAATTTTTATGTCACATGCAAGCTAGGACCCCTATCCTATACACAGTGCCCAAAATCCATAAAAATCTTAGGAAACCTCCAGGGAGGCCAATAGTGTCAGCTCGAAATTCACTCTCAGAGCGAATCTGCCAGTATGTAGACACATTCTTACGTCCACTTATGGTGGAAATACCATCATATATAAAAGATTCCACGCATTTTTTGAAACAGATAGCTAACGTCAAGATCTCACATTCAACAAAACTAGTCACATTAGATGTGAGAGCATTATATACTTCGATACCTCAAAATGAAGCACTAGAAGTGACAGAACAGGCCCTGAATACACGGGTGAGACCATGGACAGTCCCTACAACATTTTTACAAAGGCTCATAAGTTTGGCATTGAAAAATAATTTCTTTTTGTTTGATGACCAGCTATATTTGCAAATAGCGGGTATAGCTATGGGAGCCACGTGTGCTCCATCAATAGCTAACTTGTTTATGGCACGTTATGAACAAAAGTATGTCTATACCGCCCCCGAATGGCAGAAAATCATATATTGGGGTCGATACATAGACGACATTTTTGCCCTATGGGAAGGTACAGAACAAGAATTTTCACAGTTTGTAGAGAAACTAAATTACTGTCATCCAACAATTAAGTTTGATTACAACTTGGAAAAGGTCCATATTAATTTTTTAGATATATGGATTCAAAAAGAAGGGCAAGAGCTACACACAGATTTGTACACAAAACCAACGGATAGCAATTCTCTTTTGGCATACGACAGTATGCATCCTAAACATCTAATAGGGAGTTTACCTTTTTCGCAATTCATACGATATAGAAGGATATGTGATTCCACTCGGAAATATGTGGAAAAATCAGAAATATTGAAGAGCAAATTTCAAGAAAGAGGTTACCCCAACAAAGAAATAAAACGGGCTCAAAAAAGAGCAAGGTTTAACGATAGAGAATGGTTATTGCAACCTAGAGAAAAGATAGAGGAGCCACAAATTAATTGTATATTGAAATATACAAAAGAATCAGATAAGCTAACAAAAATATTAAAAAAAACATTGGGGTATACTGCAAACACAGAATGAATTTAAAGATAAAAGACTGATGGTTTCATATAAGAGGAACACGAATCTGCAAGATACTCTTTGTAGATCAGACGTATGGACAAAAGAGCAGACAAATACAGGCATCCAAAAGAAATGTGGTAGATGTAGTATTTGTCCAAACATTTTAGAAGGATCGATTCTAGAATGGGAACATGGACAACAAATGATTAAAGTGAGAGGCCAAGCGAATTGTGAGACAGAGAATGTAGTATATGCAAGCAGATGTCCATGTAGCAAGATCTATATAGGACACACTTCAAGAAAATTTAAAACACGCATAATAGAACATAAACATGGAATAGTACATAAGAAAATAGAAGCACCTATGGCACAGCATTGTGCAGAAGAGGGTCATTCATTTGAACAAATGCAATTCATTGTGTTGGAAGTGATTAGTAAGGGCAAGAGAGGGGGGGATATTAAACAACAACTTTGGCAGCAGGAACAACGACTGATTTATCAGTTCAAAACAACTATGCCCAGAGGATTAAACAAGAACGTAGAATGGAAGGCATTCTACTAGCGGTCCCTTTAAATGAATGAAACAAAGGGATTGGAGGAGGATTTAGTGGGCGTCATATAAATATCGCGGCCATCTTGTGCACGGTAACATCAGAATTGAAAGTAAGAAATATAAGTAAAGAAGTTCCTGAAGCAGCGATTGTTATCGCGAAACAAGACGTTCTTGTCAACAGAGTTGGAAAATTATGATGAAATACACAATGAAAGACAAATAAGAACGGAGTGACGAAGAGATCTGCATACCGGAGAAAGCACTACCACATACCTCATGGGCTCATGAATAGGCACCAGCCGGCTGGAGAAGATTAAACACAATTCAGTTAAGTGTATTCTTTCATGGGACAGAAGGAAAAGGTGGATAGATATAAGCAATAGAAAATGAAGGTATAGGGATAAAGGAACTCCGTGTATACATTGTGTTCAAGACACTTTTATGTAAGATGTAAGAGTATGTGCTGATTCAGGTCAGCCAATGCAAACAAAGAAGTTTTTTTGATTTAGTAATAAATTGAGTATTTTAACTTTAATTAAAATCATGACCTATGATAAGAAATAACCCCACAGAATCCCTGGTATCCTTTATATAAAGGTTCTGTTTCACCATTTGGTGTTAGACCAGGGGTGGAGGTATTGAGGTCATTTTGATATATAAATAAACTTCAGCATTGGAGGCCCGGTTCACCATATACGATATTCCTTGGGAATAGGTTGTTATAGAATATAGTAAACCAAGGTACCCAATTAAAGGAAAAATAGAGAAGTAGTATACCATGCCATACTTTGTATTGTTCAAATATTTTTACTGCTATAAGTGCCTACTGCTCATGTTTGATCTATTCTTACGGTACACCGCCTTGAGTGAATTCCTTCAAAAAGGAGGTAAATAAATCCTAATAATAAATAAATAAATAAATAAATAAATAAATAAATAAAGATATTAAACAGCGTAGAGGACAATGGGGAGCCCTGAGGGACCCCATAAGTAGCTCCCCCAGGGCTCTGCCATTTCCTCATGCATTCTCACTATATATGATCTATATTCACTATATATGAAACCACAAAGTGTGAGAAACAGAATGTTTGTTCCCCAAGGCAGATGGTTCTTTGCCGAAACATGGTCTCATATCAGTTCCCTTTGGTATTGGTGCTTTGTCAATAAAAGTATATCTGGTTACATTTGATTGCTGGAAGTTCTTTGGTCTCCCCAACTTCAGATGGATTTGTATGAGCCAGCTCTGTGCAACGGGAGTATCCATTGTACAAGTGTCAATGTTTAAAATATCAGCAGGGCATTTACGAGTATATGCCAATTTTTCAAGACCTACGTGTGTAAGTGCTGCCATATAGAGATTGAGATTGATGACACAGAATATATCATGGCAACTTATGATGTTAATTCACTGTATACATCAATATCACAAAATGAGGCTATGAATGTGATCCAGGAAGTACGTGACAATAAGGAGCATCTACACAGTATCCCTACAGAATTTTTGATGAGTTTATCACATCTTGCTATGAAAGAGAATTTTTTCATTTATAAGGGACACATTTTCTTACAATGTATGGGGTAGTGGTGGGAACGACCTTCGCTTCATCCATTGCGAATTTATGTATGTTCAAATTCGAAGATAATCAGGTATAATGTTCACCATTTATTGAGAAAATAGATGGGTTTGATACATAGATGATATCTTTGTTTCATGGAGTGGTACAAAGATTGAACTGATTAAGTTCACTGAATGTTTGGGTACATGTGATGAGAATCTTAAATTTACAGCAACAGTGGCTACAGATACCATTCATTTCCTTATGTAGAGGTCTCATTACATAAGACCAGTTTTTCAACTAAGGTCTTTAATAAGCCCACAGACAGGAATACCTTTTTTATCATATGAAAGCTGTCATCCAAAATGTCTCAAAAACAGTCTGCCCTTGTCTCAGTTTTTACATATTAAAAGAAATTGTTCAGAATTGCAGGATTTCAGACAACAGAGTACAGAGTTAATGAAGAGGCTTAAACAAAGAGGTTATCCGAAAAAAGTTCTTAAAACATCCTATAAGAGAGCAAGATTTTACAATAGGGATTATTGTTGCAACCTAAGAACAAGGATATTAAGAATGATACCCATACTTGTGTGTTAAACATTTTTCTAATTGTACAGGAGCAGTCTGTAAAACTCCATCCAGCTTTTGCGGAGGTTGACCTAAGAGTTTTTTTGCTCGCAATAAAAATCTTAAGGAGATCTTATGCCCAGTAGGAATTGAAAAGAATGGTAAAATCTCCCAGAAGGGTGTTGTGGGCCACTTTAAATGTATGCAGTGTTCGGTTTGTGACATTATGTTACAGACTAAAGAGTTTTCTAATCCATCCGATGGTAGGGTGTATTATTTACAACATTCTTCTACATGTAAAAGTAAATATGTCATCTATGTAATAATATGTCCCTGTCAGAAATTATATGTGGGAATGACAAGCAGGAGTTTGAGATTGTATAGATAATAAGCACCGCTTTAAGGATGTTTTGTTATCGATCAAGAACCGATATGGCATTGAGGTGGTAATCGAATGCAGAGATTACAAAGACGGGAAGCACGTTGGATCTATAAACTCAATACCCTACAACCAATGGGATTGAATTAAGAGATCGATTGTTTTTAAGGATATAATAAAAAAAAAGTTTAGAAGGACGGTGACAGGGCAATCTCTACAATTGAACTTTTTTTGCAGATGAATCATGTAGGTATATTTTATCATTATTTTGTATTTTGTTGTAATGTTTTGTATAGTGTTGTATTTTAAATGTGACCCCTGAGGCAGGCGCTTTGGCGCCGAAACACGGACCGTGTCGGGTCCTTGATATGAATATTCTGAATAAACTGGTTTTTGATATTTCTCCCTATTGGTTTGCGCATTTGTCAGCCTCTACTTTTGCTGTTTTCCATTATTAAAGCGCCAGGCTGGAGGCGTCTGATGTCCGCAGTGCCCAGCCTAGATATGAGTTTATCTTTGCCAAACACACAGCAACTGCAAAGTAAGTGCTATGCAGTTTTTCTTTTATATATTTTTTTCAAAATGTTTTCTATATAGTAAGTATTTGTTGTTTTATTTTTTAGATTGGTTGTCTGTACTGACTAAGACCATGAAGAAGCTGTTTTTTGGTGAAACGGGTCCCGTTGGTTTTTATGCAGCAGACAATTTCTGTTGGCGTCATTTGAATATATCTACATTGTAGGTGCTTTAAAAATTGATGCTGAACTGTTAAATGTTTAAAAGATTTGGAAGAAAATGTAAAAACATATATTTCTATCTACAAGAGTGTGGAAAATCACTGACTAAATGTGAACACTTTCTTTGCTTTATATCGGGAGATTTGTTTGCTTTTTAATTCATATTTATGCCACATTTATTCCATGTTTTATCACTTTTGCTGATTTTATGGTATGTTTTTAAAGTTTTAATTTAATATATTGGTTATAGCATAATGGTGTTTTTATATGTATACTCCACTATTTATGTTTATTTTAATTTGTAAGTTTGTAATTTTCTGTATAGTTTTGGATTACCATTACCACTATATATGTATTTGCATATTTTAGGTTTCACAGACTCCTGACGCAGGCCAGTTGGCCGAAATACAGACCAGAGTCAAGTCACGCATTGTTTTGATTAAGGTATTAAGAGCATCATTATTGACATTGTGTTCTTTCATTGTCATCTTTGCTGTTTGTTATATGCAAGTACTTTCTCTGTCACAATCTATTTTTTTTCTGTACTTGGGGTATTTGGGGGTTAAGTGAGGTGGCAGAGGGAATTGAACCCAGTTCCTTAGGTTCTCCGCCCACTGCACTAACCATTAGGCTACTCCTCCTCCGCTAAACCTCTATGCTCTACTTCTGCTTTTTCCAAATATTCTATAAACTGGTGATGGTTGCAGGCACGCGCGTGAAGAAAATTCACAACTTTAATCATGTTTTCTATCCCATCAGGCAATGAAATTGACTTGCAAAGTATATAGCAAAGTGACCATTCTTCTAACTTCTGCAGATTCTTTTTCATGTTTTCCCCACCCTCCGGAGTGTCCACTCTGTTACAAATCTTGGTATCATCTGCAAAAAGGCAGACCTTCTAACCCTTTGGCAATGTCACTCACAAATATATTAAACAGAATCGGTCCCAGCACCGATCCTTGAGGCACTTCACAACTCACCTTTCCTTCCTCTGAGTAAATTCCATTAACCACCACCCTCTGACATCTGTCAACCAGTTCCTAATCCAGTTCACCACTTTGGGTCCTAACAAGCAACTATCAACAGTAATTGGCGTCAGTGGCGTACCAAGGGGGGGCGGTCCGCCCCGGGTGCACGCCGCTGGGGGGTGCTGCGGTGCGCGCCTGCTCTGAGTTCGCTAACTTCGCTCGTTCGCTGCAGCTCCCTCTGCCCCGGAACAGGTTACTTCCTGTTCCAGGGCAGAGGGAGCTGCAGCGAACGAGTGAAGTTAGCAAACTTGGAGCAGGCGCGCGCTGCGGCACCCCCCCAGCAGCGTGCACCTGGGGGGGGTGTCATATCACTGGAGGGGGGAGGTGTCATTTAGCGGGGGGGGGTGCGCTGCACCCGAGGGGGGGGGGGGGCGCATCGGCGATCCGCCCCGGGTGCCATCCAGGCCAGGAACGCCACTGGTTGGCGTTAAGATTTATGCACACAACTCACTAACCAGCTTATTTTCGAAAGAGAAAAACGCCTATAGTGTGACCTAAATTGGGAGATAGACGTTTGTCTCGCAAAGGCGCCCAAATTGGTATAATCAAAAGCTGATTTTGGGCGTTTCCAACTGCACTCCGTCACGGAAACGAATAAAGTTGACGGGGGCATGTCGGAGGCGTGGTGTAGGTGGAACTGGGGCGTGGTTATCAGCCGAGGAGAGATGGGCGTCTTTAGCTGATAATTGAAAAAAAAGGCATTTTGACCATGATTTTGGGTCACTTTTTTTGGACCCTTTTTTTTCACGAACAAGTCCCAAAAAAGTGCTCCAACTGCCCAGATAACCACTGGAGGGAATCGGAGATGACCTCCCCGGACTCCCCCAGTGGTCACTAACCCCCTCCCACCAAAAAGCCCCCACTTTAAAAACTTTTTTTCCAGCCTGTATGCCAGCCTCAAATGCCGTACCCACCTCCATGACAGCAAAATGTGTTCGATCCTCTCACAGCCTTTCCCTGGGTCAGATGTGGCTCTCGGGTGCAGTACAGGGTCACATCAGCATTGCATTGTGGTGGGTGTAGAGTATTGGGCTCCGTGATTTCATTAGCTTGTGTTACAGTCTCACGATGTTGGTAGTTGGTAGGCTCTTCTCCCATGGTGCTTTTCCCCCTGCCTACTGGGTCAGAGTGTGCCCTGTTGTGTTTCCTGTTGTAGTCCATGCAGTAGTGGCCATTTTTGTAAGCCAGTTTTAGTTCCCTTTCCTGTGTTAGCCACGTTAGACAACTTAGTTCTTCCCTTGAATGTGGCTGAAAGAGGGCATTGTACAGCATTCTGCCAGCTCTGACCTACTGCTCATCTCAGTACCAGGGAGACTCGTTGCCAGTGGGGCACAACCTCTGATCTGCAGTTAACTGTGAGTAAAGGCGGTTATTCCAATAAAGGACGTTTTCAGAGAGATTAGTCTTCAGGTGTCAACTGGTGTGCCAATGTTATATAGCAGCAACCAGTCCTAGAGGCCTGCATGTATGCAGGTCCCTGGAGCACTTTTAGTGGGTACCGCAGTGCACTTCAGCCAGGTGGCCCCAGACCCATCCCCCCCCCCACCTGTAACACTTGTGCTGGTAAATGGGAGGCCTCCAAAACCCACTGTACCCACATGTAGGTGCCCTCTTCACCCCTAACAGCTATGGTAGTGTTATACATTTGTGGGTAGTGGGTTTTGGGGGAGGGGGGTTGGGAGCTCAGCACCTGTGGTAAGGGAGCTATGCATGTGGGAGCTTTTTCTGAAGTCCACCGCACTGACCTAGGGTGCCTAGTTGGTGTCCTGGCATATCAGGGGGGCCAGTGCAGGGGCGTATCTGAACTGCGGCGGTAGGGGGGGCCAGGGCCAGAGTGAGGGGGCACATTATAGCCCCCCCCTGCCGCCGCCATTGCCGATCCCCCTCCCCCCAGCCGCTGCCATTGCCAACCCTCCCCCTCCGTTGTTGTCGCCTACCTTCGCTGGCGGGGGACCCCAACCCCCGCCAGCCAAGGTCCGCGTCCTCCTGCCGCTGCCGGCTGCCGTTAAAAGAATTCCGTCAGCTGGCGGGGGACCCCCAACCCCCGCCAGCCAAGCCGAGGTCCTTTCATTTCTTCTTCCAGTAAAGCTGGCGCCGAAAGTTTCTTCTGAGTCTGATGTCGCTGCACGTTGTACGTGCAGGACGTCAGACTCAGAAACAGATCATTCTGTTTCTGAGTCTGACGTCCTGCACGTACAACGTGCAGCGACGTCAGACTCAGAAGAAACTTTCGGCGCCAGCTTTACTGGAAGAAGAAATGAAAGGACCTCGGCTTGGCTGGCGGGGGTTGGGGGTCCCCCGCCAGCTGACGGAATTCTTTTAACGGCAGCCGGCAGCGGCAGGAGGACGCGGACCTTGGCTGGCGGGGGTTGGGGTCCCCCGCCAGCGAAGGTAGGCGACAACAACGGAGGGGGAGGGTTGGCAGCGGTAGGGGGGTCCAGGGCGAAATCTGCGGGGGCCCAGGCCCCTGAGGCCCCACGCAGATACGCCCCTGGGCCAGTGTACTACCAATCCTGGCCCCTCCCACGACCAAATGGCTTGGATTAGGACGTTTTTGAGCTGGGCATTTTTAGTTTCCATTATCGCTAAAAAACAAACAAACGCCCAGCTCAAAAACGTCCATTTTTTTGAAAATTCGGTTCGGTTCGCCCCTTCGCGGACCCGTTCTCGGAGATAAACGCCCATGGAGATAGGCGTTTCCGTTCGATTATGCCCCTCCACATGTATTCTGTAATGTGGTGCGCATAAATTCTAAGTTGCATAGTTGAAAGGGGGGGTTTGGCCATGGGCGGGACATTGGCATTTCTTAAATCTATGCATGTTGCTATAAAATACACCTGCTCTGTGCCTAATTTAAGCATTGGGATTTACGCCAAGTAAAACACAGTGTAAATGGCCACAACTAAATTTGGTTGTGTGGAGAGGTGCACGGCGTATTCTATATACCATGTGGAAATGTAAGCCTATTCTATAAAATTTAGGCATATTTTAGGGGCCCTTTTACTAAGCCGTGTAAGTGTCTATGCGCGCCCAGTGCATGCAAAAATGGATTTACCGCATGGCTGTTGTGATAATTTCATTTTTGGCGCGTGGCCGATACACGCGGCCGAAAAATATTTTTTATTTTCTGCTGCATGTATTGAATGTGTGCCAAGTGGCATTTGGCGCACGTAGGTCATTACCGCCCGGCTACCGCGTGAGACTATCGGACCGACCGTTCACTTGTCTATTAGATTGTAAGCTCTTTGAGCAGGGACTGTCTCTCTTTGTTAAATTGTACAGCGCTGCGTAACCCTAGTAGCACTCTAGAAATGTTAAGTAGTAGTAGTAGTAGACTTTACCGCTAGGTCAATGGCTGGTGGTAAGGTCTCAGACCCAAAATGCACACGCGGCAATTTTCATTTTGTCACACGTCTATTTTGGCAAGAATTAAAAAAAAGGCCTTTTTTTACAGGTGCGCTGAAAAATGATTCTGCGTGCGCCCAAAATCCGTGCCTACACTACCGCAGCCATTTTTCAGTGCACCTTAGTAAAAGGACCCCTTAGAGAATACGCCTAGGCGTATTTTTTTCCCATGTGGAATTTTCAGACACCATATATAGAATCTAGCCCTTTTTGCCTAACTTTGGGCATGAGCATTTATGCCTGCAGGTGTAAATGTTGGCGTGCAAACGCAGGTATTCAATAACATCATGCCTAAATCCTGGAAATGCCTTTAACGCTGCAACTTGACTCTCCCATGGCCATGCCTCCTTTGGAGTGACACGCCAATAATTGATTGTTGGTGCCTAATTGACTAATTAGTTTACATGTTGATCTGGGATATGCACCCAGATTTGGGCAACCTATACAGAATCTGGGGTGTGCCCCCTCTGAACACAGAAATCCACTTGGCCTGTAGATTAAAAAAGAAAATGACAATATGGGACATCACTCTGAAAGGCCTTGTGTATCAGTGCTAAGATATTAAACTTTATCCAGAATTGAATACGCAGCCAAAGCAATGATTTTAAGTAAAGTGTTAATATGATGATGACATTTAGAAGAAGGTGAACTGGTAGTCAGGGATGAACCACCATATGATGGTGAGCTAGCTGAGGCAAGGTGGAAGGGGTGGGGGGAGCAGTGCACATTTTGGGTTGAACAGGACCTTAAAGCTATATTGCAACTGCTTAATTAAGAGGTTAATTTTATAACAGGTTGCATTGGTTTGGAAGGAAAGTAGGCATCTATTTTTAGCTTATTTTATAAAGACACATTGGCCTCTATGACATTATAGATTCATTTACTGCCGTTTTAAAGAAACTCACTCAAGGCGGTGCACAGCAGGAATAAGTCAAACATAGGCAACAGACAATTACAGCTGTAAAAGTATTCAAATAACAAATGTGAGCCTAAAACACATTAAAACATTTTAACAGACAGTATAGAGTGTAAGCAAAGATGGAACATATAGATAAGAGAGTAGGAACTAATTAAAAGAAACTTGCACATGAAGTCAAAAAGGTACTTGAATATGATCTCAACTAGGGCAGGAGAGGATAAGCAAGTCCTGCTACAGGACAAACTCTACGCAAATAAAAGAAACTGAATGCTTAGCCAGAATAGGGGGAGGAGTGGCCTAGTGGTTAGGGTGGTGGACTTTGGTCCTGGGGAACTGAGGAACTGAGTTCAATTCCTGGCACAGGCAGCTCCTTGTGACCTTGGGCAAGTCACTTAACCCTCCATTGCCCGCCACATTGAGCCTGCCATGAGTGGGAAAGCACAGGGTACAAATGTAATAAAAAATAAATACAATAAGACACATAACAAAGGGACAGTAGATAGAAACAGAAACCCCTATATAGGTAAGAGAGCTAAACCTATAAGTTGAAGATCACAGGGAAAACATCACATCAATGACTACTCCCCATTTGGCTGAATCTGTAATGAATATCACCAGCTGCACTATTCATTTTGACCTTTAAAGTTCTTGAGAATTTCGATTGAGGGGGCTGGAAAGTGTTGATAAATTGAGGAACCTTCGGTTTCTCAGTTTTCCTATTGCTCATTTGATCTCTCCAGAAATACTTTTCTTTAATTATTTTAAGGATGCCCATAGTTATTCTAACCCGGATGGAATAATGATTTCATTTACATAAGTCTCTTCTGGCACATGTGATGAAAGATGAATTTGATTCCATAGAGGAGGCAGGGAGCTTGGATCTGACAGGTTTTCTGGAATGCTCCACAGATTTGATATCCTCTAGAGTTACACTTTTAGACACATTTACCAAAGAGAAAGACATGATTTTAGTTTTAAGAGCTTACTTGAAAAAGAAAGACCTTATGTATTGTGATCAAAACAATTCAGGCCACTAAAGTAACCTTGAAGTCATGTGTCTTAGCCTTGTGAGGTTCTCCTGTATGTGCCTTGTGACCTGAAAGGCAGTTGATATATCTTCACTGATGTAACTCAATTAGAGAAATGTATTCTTCTTAGGTCACAATTTGCTTCACCCAGATGAGGATTAGTAAATGAGGGTGGTTATTGGTATTGTAAGTTTACCATGGAACTTTGTAAATCTAAGTGCTTTGAAAATACACCTCCACATGATGGGTCTCATCATGCTTATAAGGATGTCATTTTGGGACTTTTCTTTTTGATTTTTAATTTTATATTCTTCTTCTCTCCTTGATGTGGGCTAGGAGAGATTAATTAGCTGCATTTCTTTTTCATTATATTGTTTACCATCCCTATTTTGTCAATTATCAAAGCATTGTTAGCATATCTGGGTTTAAAAAAGGTTTGGACAAAGTCCATAAACTGCTAGGACATGGGGAAATCCACTACTGGGATTAGTAGCATAGAATCATAGGTGTTGTAGTCCACATTATGGAAGCTCAAATGACATGTACTAAACCGTGCTAGGGATTCCTGGTGTGGCAAATGGCCATGTGGGAATCCCTAGCAGCGGCGTAGCGAGGCCGGCTGACACCAGGGGCGGGTCGCCGCTATGCACCCCCCCCCCCCGGGTGCAGCACGGCGCATCCCCCCCCTCGGCGCACGCAACCCCACCCCACCCCAGAGTGCATCTTTACCACTGGCGCTCCGCCCCGCCAAGTGCACATCATCTCTGGGAGCTGCGTCGGCTCCGTTGGTTCCCTGCTTTCTCTGCCCTGGAACAGGAAGTAACCTGTTCCGGGGCAGAGAGAACAGGTAACCAGCAGCGCCGACACTTCCCCAGCGCGTGCACCCGGGGCGGACCGCCCCACCGCCCTCCCCTTCCTACGCCACTGATCCCTAGCATGGTTTAGTAAAAGAGGTTCTTAGTTTACAAAAAGAAAAATAATTTGAAGAAAAAAAAATAGAATTCAATCCTACCCTATGATAGTATTGTTTAAAACGTATACTAGTATTATTCAGTTAAAGAGAAGCTGGAGTAACACTGAGCAATTGCTATTTCTTCAGGTGATGAAATTTTTAGCACCTCCTTAAAATATTTATTCAACAACATCTCTGATGAAAGCAATCTTGTTTGAAGAAAATTTAAAAAAATCTCAGGTTTTTAGAGCACAGTGAGTTTTCTAGTCTCTCCGTTGCATATCGCATTATGAGGCTGTCTTTAATTGCTGTAACTCCAGAAGCCTAAAGAGTACAAATCGGAGCCTTGCATGGCGGCATGTCTCTCTCTCCTTCCTTCTTGCAGTCTCCAGTATCACTTCTCCTCCTCTCCGCTCTGCTCCCGCTATTGCAACTTCCTGTTTTCCTCGTAGGCAGGTTGCTCGCAGCAGAGAGAAGACTTCCGGGCCACGCAAAGGCAGCGTGCTTACCATTGCTAACGTGGCCGACAGCCCAGAAGATGGAAAGGCTGCAGAAGGATCAGAGCAGAGAGGTGGAGGAGTGACACCGGAGCTTTCAGGGGGAGCAAGAGTGTGACACAGGACCCAGCGGCGACAGTAGAGGGGGGGGAGTGAGTGACACCGAACTTGTAGGGAAGGAGGGAGGAAGGGCGGGTGACACCGGACTATAGAGTTGCACGAGGACAGAAATCCAACCCATCCCCGCCCATCCCCACTGGAATCCAACCCATCCCCGTCCGTCCCCGTGGGGAATCTAACCCATCCCTGCCCGTCCCCACTGGGAATCTAACCCGTCCCCGCAAGAAGTTAACCTGTCCTCACACAGTCCCACAAGAATTTAATGGTACATTTTAAAAAATTGCTGTCGGCTCTCTCAGTCTCTCTCTGGGTTTGAGCTGCAGCACTGTAGGCAAGGAAGGAACAGAAGTTGGAACACTCTGGTGCACACATGTAAGACATTTCTGCTTCATTGGCACTGTGGGCTAAGATATCGCCACATGCACGCGGCAATAGGTCAGGTGATATCTGATGCTCATGCCTATGTCAGAGCTGAGGTCTGTGCATCAGTCTGGGAGCAGAGAGGAGTAATAGTAACATAGTAAATGACAGCAGATAAAAACCGGATCGGTCCATCCAGTCTGCCCAATAGTCACAATCATTATCAATTCATGCTTAAATCAACAATGAATGTGATATTATATACCTGATTTTGGTCTTTCTGTGGCGTTTCTGGGGCATAGACCATAGAAGTCCACCTGACCCTATCCTTATGTTCCAACTGCTGGAGTTGCCCTCGAAGCCCACTCCAGCCTATTCATCTTCTCATTTGCAGGACACAGACCATAAAAGTCTGTCCAGCACTGTCCTCATGTTCCAGCCACTAAAGTTGCTGTTTAAACCCTTTCCAACCGATCCTAAACCAGATTGCCATATATGAGACACAGACCGTACAGGTCTCCCAGTATCAGCCTTAGTTCATCACAGCCAGAGTCACCATCTGTCACTTGACACATCCTCACACATGCAGCCATTTAAGTTTAGGTTTTTTATAACTTTCATTTTCTAATTAGAGATTCTCTGTGTTCATCCCATGCCTTTTTGAATTTCATCACCATTTATATCTCTACCACCTTCTCAATGGAGACTTTCCGCATCTGTGCTGTTAAAGCAAAGAAAAGGAGGAGGAGACAGCACTCAAAGAACTTGGTACTTGGTAGGTGAGAGGCTGGCGCAAGTGCAGCATACACTGCCATGAGAACCTCACAAGAACTGCTGCCCCCACGGGAACCCCACAGGAACTGCTTCTGTCCCCACATGATCCCCACAGGATCCCCACAGAACTGCTTCCATCCCTGTAGGAATTCCATGGGTTCCACGGGATTCCTGCAAACCCCGTTCCCATGTAGGTCTCTACACCGGACCTTGTAGGAAAGGAGGGAGGGAGAGTGATACCGACCCTGTGGGGGGGGGGAGATTGGGAGAGTGAAGGAGGGAAAGCAACACAGAACCTTGTGGGGGAGGGAGGGAAAGCAACACTGGACCTTGTGGGGGGGCAGGGGGGTAGGCAGGGAAAGCAACACCAGACTTTGTGGAGGGGGAGAGGGAGGGAAAGTGACACCGGACCTTTTTTTTTTTGTTACATTTGTACCCCGCGCTTTTCCCACTCATGGCAGGCTCAATGCGGGCTGGGTCAATGAAGGGTTAAGTGACTTGCCCAGAGTCACAAGGAGCTGCCTGTGCCTGAAGTGGGAATCAAACTCATTTCCTCAGTTCCCCAGGACCAAAGTCCACCACCCTAACCACTAGGCCACTCCTCCACTCCGGACTCTGGACCTTGGAGAGAAGGAGGGAGGGAGGGGGAGCGAGGCCGTACCTTGGAGGGGGAGAGGGAGGGGGAGCGAACCCGTACCTTGGAGGGAGAAGGGAGGGAGTGAGCAAGCCCATACCTTGGAGGGAGGGAGAGAGGGGGAGCAACACTTGACATTGCAAGGGGGGGAGAGAGGAAGTAAGGGCATGGGTATAGGGTAAGAGATATAAGAAATGCCTTGGAAGCAAGGGAATGAAAGAGAGACAGGGATGGAGCTGGCGACTAATAGGGTGATGAGATCCAGTGGAGGGTAGATGAGGGCTAAGAGGATGGGAATGGGGGCTAAGAAAGTGGGTGAAAGATGGGGAAAGATAGGGGTTTAGGAGACTGGATATGTGAGAGACAGAGGGAGCAATGGTAAAAGCTAGTAGGTAGATGAGAAGTGAAACAGAGACTGTGAGAGAAAGGGGGATAAACACAAATGGGAGGGGGGACATGAAATTAAAGGTCACTGCCAGACAAATGTAGAGAAAGTAAGGAAGAAGCCAAGAGGAGAGAGAAGAAATGGAAACGCCAACACGGAAAAGCATTTAGAGAAGACCGACACATGGAATGTGGAAAAGAGACTGAGACCAGCTCAGTTAGAAAAATAAAATGCTGGGACAACAAAGGTAGAAAAGAAATATTTTTAAGGACTGAGATGTACCTGTTTTGTAAAATGTACATCTTTTCTATTTTTGTATTTTGCAGAGTACAGGAGAAAATACATTGCTTACAGATTCTGGCTTTCTTGAGGGAGATCTCTGTGTCAGTTTTTCTGTGGTTCCTTGTTTTGTATAGTGATAAAAACCACTGAGGTGGGGGATCTGTCCTGGGACTTCTTCTCTTCTCCATCTATACTTCTTCCCTTGGTACTCTGATCTCATCCCATGGTTTTCAGTATCAGGGCCGGTCTTAGCAAGTGCGGGGCCCTATGCAGACCAATTTGGTGGGGCCCCATCCTAGCCCCGCCCCTATCCTAGCCCCGCCCCCGCCCATTGATAAGATTATTCAGTTTTCAGAAAATTTTTATTTATGAAATTTCAAATAAAGACAAATGAAGCTAAACTTGTACAGAAAAACTGATTGAAATAATAAGCACAATGCTATCATGAAACCCCCCCTCCCAAGAAATTATTCAAGTCCACAATTAGTAATTCAAATTCTCATAACCCCGGGGGGGGGGGGGGGTGCGGACACACAATCTCTCCACTGCAAAACATTATACACAAACTTGTGCAAAAACACAGTCAGAACCTTACCAAACCATAACAGCACTAATTCCAAGGACAGGTCGAGCTACAACCTTATGCATGGAAAGGCAGAACTGTAATTACACCAGGCTCTATAACACCAATATACTACCTTGTGAAAAAAAAAGGGCTGCAAATACTACACGCTAGCAGGATACTGTACCTTGATCACACATGAAAAACACATGACACAACAAATATGAAGGCAAAATACTGAATGGAAAATTACCTCAAGAAGTCAGACTCAGCATGCAGCAATACTAGAAAAATTGAAACTTACATGCAAAATATCACAGATGCACATTTCTAAAAGCTGACATTCCAATTAATAAATTCTGAATAAAATACTTTTTTTCTACCTTTGTTGTCTGATCATTTAGTTTTTCTATTCGCTTTGGTCCCAGTGTCTTCTGTTTTATGCAGTGTCTTCTTTCCGTTTGATATTTTTTCTCTCACCGTGTCCACCATCCTCCTGTGTCCTTATGTGTTCTGTCTACCATCCAGCCCTTAAATTCAACAATTTGCCCTCCATACACATCCAGCATTTCTCCTCTCTCCCCTCCACTCCATTTCCAGCAATTTCTCCTCTCCCTGGGCCCTGCCATCCCATCCAAGTCCATCCTTGGCCCTCTCTACCCTTCCCTCCTCCATCCACATCCAGCAATTCTCCTCTCTCCCCTCCCCTCCATTTCCAGCAATTTCTCCTCTCCCTGGGCCCTGCCCTCCCATCTGTTCCTCTCTCCCCTGCCCCCCTCCATTCACCCATGTATCCAGCAATTCCCCTCTCTCCCTGGGCCCTGCCATCCCATCCAAGTCCATCCTTGGCCCTCTCTGCCCTTCCCTCCTCCATCCACATCCAGTAATTGTCCCCTCTCCCTTCCCCTCCATTTCCAGCAATTTCTCCTCTCCCTGGGCCCTGCCCTCCCATCTGTTCCTCTCTCCCCTGCCCCCCTCTATTCACCCATGTATCCAGCAATTCCCCTCTCTCCCTGGGCCCTGCCATCCCATCCAAGTCCATCCTTGGCCCTCTCTGCCCTTCCCTCCTCCATCCACATCCAGTAATTGTCCCCTCTCCCTTCCCCTCCATTTCCAGCAATTTCTCCTCTCCCTGGGCCCTGCCCTCCCATCTGTTCCTCTCTCCCCTGCCCCCCTCCATTCACCCATGTATCCAGCAATTCCCCTCTCTCCCTGAGCCCTGCCATCCCATCCATGTCTCTCTTTCCCCTGCCTGCCCTCTTCTCTCCCCCACGATGCACGATCGATCATCGATCCCTTTCCTTTTTCGCTTTTAAATTTACCTCCAGTCCAGCAGCGTCAGTGAAAGCGCTCCCAGCCAGTAAAAGCGCTTCTCTTCGCTGTGTCCCGCCTTCTTCTGACGTCATGACGTCAGAAGAAGGCGGGACACAGCGAAGAGAAGCGCTTTTATTGGCTGGGAGCGCTTTCACTGACGCTGCCGGACTGGAGGTAAATTTAAAAGCGAAAAAGGAAAGGGATCGGTGATCGATTGTGGGGGAGAGAAGAGGGCAGGCAGTTCGGACGAGCGGCGGCGATCCCCGGTTGGAACTAGGTCAAGGCTGACTGAGGCACGCCGCGCGGGGCCCCCCTAAGCGCGGGGCCCTATGCGGCCGCCTCGGTCGCCTCGGCCTAAGACCGGCTCTGTTCAGTATCATCTTTACGCTGATGACTCCCAGATCTACCTCTCCACACCAGAAATCTCAGCCGAAATCCAGGTCAAAGTATCAGCCTGCCTGTCTGACATTGCTGCCTGGATGTCTCAGCGCCATCTGAAACTAAACATGACCAAGACTGAGCTTCTTATCTTTCCCCCTAAACCAACCTCTCCTCCTCCCCCATTCTCTATTTCTGTGGATAACACTTTCATCCTTCCTGTCTCATCAGCGCTTAACCTTGGGGTCATCTTCGACTCCTCCCTCTCCTTCTCTGCACATAGTCAACAGACTGCTAAAACCTGTTGTTTCTTTTTCTATAATATCAGCAAAATTCACCCTTTCCTTTCTGAGCACACTACCAGAACCCTCATCCACGCTCTTATCACCTCTCGCTTAGACTATTGCAACTTGCTTCTCACAGGTCTCCCACTTAGCCATCTCTCTCCTCTTCAATCTGTTCAAAATTCTGCTGCACGACTAATATTCCGCCAGGGTCGTTATGCTCATATTAGCCCTCTCCTCAAGTCACTTCACTGGCTTCCTATCCCTTTCTGCATACAGTTCAAACTCCTCTTATTGACCTATAAGTGCATTCACTCTGCAGCTCCTCAGTACCTCTCCACTCTCATCTCTCCCTACATTCCTCCCCAGGAACTCCGTTCACTGGGTAAATCTCTCTTATCTGCACCCTTCTCCTCCACTGCTAACTCCAGACTCCGTTCCTTTTATCTTGCTGCACCATATGCCTGGAATAGACTTCCTGAGCTGGTATGTCAAGCTCCATCTCTGACCGTCTTCAAATCTAAGCTAAAAGCCCACCTTTTTGATGCTGCTTTTAACTCCTAACCCTTGTTCACTTGTTCAGAACCCTTATTTTATCATCCTCACTTTAGTATTCCCTTATCTTTTGTTTGTCCTGTCTGTCCTAATTAGATTATAAACTCTGTCGAGCAGGGACTATCTCTTCATGTTCAAGTGTACAGCGCTGCGTATGTCTAGTAGCACTATAGAAATGATAAGTAGTAGTAGTAAGTAGGAATGGATGACCACTATGAATAGTCTAGAAGGGAAAAGAGGGAAAGTAGTGGAAGGGTCTTCCAACATAGGACACTAACACACAGGTAATTGTTCAAGAGGCTTTATTGGCAATTACCTGCATGATAATGTTGGAGGATCCTTCCACCACTCTCCCTCTTTTCCCTATTTTGTATCATGTGAGGGGTCTGTACATGTTCTGCATGTGCAACTTAGGTGAAGGATTCTGCTAGCATGTAGTGTCTGTATAGGAATGCATAACAGTCCAGATTGTTCCAGCTGCCCAGCAGCAGGTAGCAGGTACATTGGTGTTTGGGGGGGGGGGGTATTTTTTCTATCTATGTGGCATGGTATGGAGAGTTTTTGATAAGAAAGGAGAAAGCTGGCATTTGGAGATAGCAAATTACAAATAATCAGGAAGAACAAATCCAACAAACCAAGTTAAACCATAAACTCACTATAATAAACTTGGGTTCAAAATAATTTATCTTTTTTTATATATGCACTTTAAAAAAATACTATGAAGTGTTTTAAATTGTTTTAAATGTGATCAGACCATACCGTTTACACCCATTATATCCCCAAGAGGAATATGTGGTGGTGTCACAATGGAACCATCATTGCACATACGATGTTCCGCCTCCTAATATTTGTGTATGTACATACAGCTGAGCCCAAGTAGATCTTAATCACCGGTGTATGCGTATATCTATAATACATATGTATAGGTCATAAACTACTCACATTAAATACTGTTAGACTTGAGCTCAAACCTCCGCCCATAAATTATGGTACATTCCATATTACCATCTGATACATGGATTATAAAACATACAATTCAACATTTGTTTAAACCTAAAGGAGGTATATGTTAATTCATGACACCCTGATCTCACTTCCCCCACATATCTTACATAAACCAACCCACAATGCGATATACACACATATTCACATAATTATTTCACTTCCCTTGGGGTATATTGTGCTCGTGCTTGTGCTTCATTAAAATCACATATCATTCATCCATTCCAATCTTGCCATCATAATAACTGCTCCCTTTAACTCTGGCCGAGTTTCAAAAGTCTTCATCAGAAAGGGAAAAATACTAATCCTTTAAACCAATTTACAGGCATCATAAATCCCCCGGGTGGGATCGCCTCTGGAACCCTTCCTCACTCCAAGTTTATTATAGTGAATTTGGAGATAGCAAACAGAGATGGTGCTGTGTCAGGCCTAGGGAAAGTGCACTCTCCCCTTGCTAATTGTATAAATGTGAGGGGCATAATGAGAGAAATTTCCCTTTGTGCTGGCTCATTTCAGTTTAAAAACAAAACCAAAACTTCATTGCTTTGATATACTGGCTTCATATTCAATGTTTTAATCTGGGGTGTGTGTTTTTTTTAAGAACCATAATGAATATGTATGTATGCAAATGAATAAGCCACATCCTTCCCCCCCCCCCCCCCCCACCACCCCACCAAAAAAAATAAAATGACCAAACTACGCCCATGCTTGGTTCTATTTTTTAAAATATTTTTGTAAGTGACTTTGCAGAAGGGCTGTCGGGAAAGTTTTGTCTTTTTGCAGATATCAAATTCAGCAACAGGGTAGATGTTCTGGAAGGTGTGGAAACACGAAGAGGGATGTAGTGAAGACTGAGGAATATTCTAGAGTTTGGTACTTAAGATTTAATGTTAAAACATACAGGGTCTGGTACAATATAGGGGGTGATGTTCCAGGTCATTGTACCTGGGCCAGGGGCATGAACTAGGGCTTTTTCCAGAACCCAGAAATTATAGGTTCCAGATGCAGTCCCTAGGTGTAGCCTTTAAGCATGGCGTTAACTCCCACCCTGCTCCTGGGAGCATTGAACAATGCCTTCTCAGCCACCCCCATCCCATCTAAC
The DNA here is from genome assembly GCF_901765095.1 of Microcaecilia unicolor. NCBI lineage: Eukaryota > Metazoa > Chordata > Amphibia > Gymnophiona > Siphonopidae > Microcaecilia > Microcaecilia unicolor. The sequence continues at coordinate 75,310,169 of NC_044033.1, forward strand.
ACAGGGATCAAATTGGAAATGTTTCACATGGCCATGAAAGCTCTACCACTGAGTCAGCGCCACCTTTCTTGTTTTAAATGAGATAAACATAAAGGAATCCTGTGCAGAAGGAAGGGATCCTCAGGAGCTTAGCCTAGAATGGGTGGCAGAGCTGGTGGTTGGGAGGCGGGGCTAGTGCTGGGCAGACTTATACGGTCTGTGCTGGGGCTGGTGGTTGGGAGGCGGGACTAGTGCTGGGCAGATTTATACGGTCTGTGCCCGGGCTGGTGGTTGGGCGGCGGGGATAGTGCTGGGCAGACTTATACGGTCTGTGCCAGAGCCGGTGGTGGGAGGCAGGGATAGTGCTGGGCAGACTTATACGGTCTATGCCAGAGCTGGTGGTGGGAGGCAGGACTGGTAGTTGGGAGCTGGGGATAGTGCTGGGCAGACTTATAGGGTCTGTGCCAGAGCTGGTGGTTGGGAGGCGGGGTTGGTGGTTGGGAGGCGGGGATAGGGCTGGCCAGACTTATACGGTCTGTGCACTGAAGAGGACAGTACAAATAAAAAAAGTAGCACATATGAATTTATCTTCTTGGGCAGACTGGATGGACCATGCAGGTCTTTTTCTGCCGGCATCTACTATGTTTACTTATTTATTAGCCTTATGACACAAGCAGCTGTGTGAAGCCTCTAAATCCAATGTCCTTTATGGTGAGACATTCATGACAGTGCAAAAAATTATGGATGGGAGTAAATCGACATAGGACTGAACTGGATAATCCCTCAAAGCCTTTTGTTTCTGCGCATGAAAGAAAAAGACATAGGCCATAGGTCTCCAGATATTCAACACAACAAACCACCAAGGTGGAAAAACAAGATCCGCTACGGATAAGACAAAGTCAAAGAAAAGGAAAGTAACGTGATCAACAGGACTCTTCCAAATAATGGTGTAAAAGTCTTTAATCAATACTGAAGAAGGACTCAACACGGCACCGTGTTTCGGCAAAGTGCCTGCATCAGGAGTCTAAAATACAACAGATAAAAACAATAAATACAGACACATGAAAATAAATACAATCACTTCGAAAAAATAAGGAAATAGAGTCTATTGCATGAAAGTATACCCATTTGTTCTGGTTAACATAGTATGGAAATAGGAACAAGGAATAATAAAAGAGCCTACAGGGGTAAAGAAAGTAACAAGTACTTTTTTTCACCACACATGGGTTAGTTTTTAAAGTTGCTTTTATTCATATTCTCTTTTTCATATCCTCACATAAAATAATTTTTAAATTTGTTACTTATAATTTCTTAATCTTTTCTTTGTTACTTTCTTTACCCCTGTAGGCTCTTTTATTATTCCTTGTTCCCATTTCCTTATTTTTTCGATGTAATTGTATTTATTTTCATGTGACTGTATTTATTGTTTTTATTGACTCCTGATGCAGGCATTTTGCCAAAACACGGTACTATGTTGAGTCCTTCTTCAATATTGATTAAAGACTTTTACACCATTATTTTATTTTTTTTTTTATTATGCTTTTAGAATTATTTACAAGCCATATACAAACTTGTACAACACACCATTATTACATCTCCTGGGATCTTTGGAAGAGTCCTGATGATTATGTTACTTTCCTTTTTTTTTTCACTCTTCAGATATTCAGCCATTTCTGCATGTCAGTGAGTTTGCAGAACAGTGACAATTGAGATTTATTTTAGTGTACTAAGGGGGAGATGCACAACAATTCCTATAAAGCACCTATTGCAATTTCCACCTTTGTAAAAATTATCGAGGTGGAAATAGTAAGTGATGCAAAAAAAAAAATCATATGCAAATGAACTGCATGTAATGAGCAGTCAATCGCTAAGCATGGCATTATCTGCTCATGCTCTGTATGCGGATTACCCCCAGGCAAGAAGGCTGTATTAATAATGATGCTGGGAGCGGAGGTTATTTTTGATTGGGGAATCCCGGGACGATAAACCTTTTTAAAATGCAGACATGCTTATCGCAGCATAAGAAAGCCAAGTAAGTGAGGATTGACACAGAAGAATGTATTTTGTGGTGTGTTCCAGGAAGGAGGCTAGTGCTGCCTACAGAAAGGCGCTTTTGCACCAGATCCGAGGAAGCAGAGCTCAAGGCACATCAGCTGGACTGGCAAAGCCCTTCTTTTGTTCATGTCACCCTTGTCATTTAATTATCCTGACAGAAGGGTGAAGCGGACAGCGGCAGAAGCAAGAAAACCTACTGCTACGGCCGCTCCAGACCTCCTGTTAAATTTTGATCATAAAAGGTAGGCGGGCCTTTCTGTGCATCACTCGCAGATGGCTGTGCATTCTTCGGAATGCTCATTTGAATAGTGATAAGCTCATTGTAATACATTAGCATATGATTCCCATTGGCTGCTATTGCGAATGGAAAACAGCCTGCAGAGTCCCTTTGTGCATTCATTGCTGGATACCCTGGCTTGAACAAATCACAAATACATGGCCCGGTCAGTTTTGTAGACAAAAAGGAAATAGAACTGTGGAGCTGGAGGTGGAGGACAGGTGATCCAGGACCAGGAGCAACAAGAGAAGAAGTGCTGGAATAGGGAGCAGAGTCATTTTTAAATCCTGTTTTCGACTGCTGTGTTAGTGGCACACTCACCTGTCTCTATGTCATGGTGCTTGCATGAAGAGGAAGTGTTTTCAAAAGTCTTGGTTTCACCAAACAGCTTCACGTACCTTTTTCATATTATGGTTCACGTCACTGTAATGGGACTAGTTCCAGTACTGATCTGATGCCTATTTATGGAAAAGTGCCATCACAACACATCTGTAACCTACAATCTCCCTACTTCTCAGTAAGCAAAGTTAAGCCCTTGTAACTCAACTCATTCTGTGATCTAAGATAGTAGTTCAGTAACCTGAAATGAATGATTAACAGAATATTGCATTTACTAAGAATTATTTCTGAATCCAGCTTCAGGGAATTTTCATAATGAGCCGAGCTGACTCATTACAGTGTGCTAATGCCACTCATCCTTCCTGAACTTAAAAATTCAGCTTTGTTAAACCTTTGGACCTGACAGTGGATTTACCTTTCACTAATTTGCACTGGTTTCTACAGAACTTAGGGGTTCTTTTACTAAGGTACGCTGAAAAGTAGACGCGCGTTTTGGGCGCATGCAGAATTATTTTTTAGGGTACCTACAAAAAATGCCTCTTTTTTTGCCGAAAATGGACATGCAGCAAAATGAAAATTGCCAAGCGTCCATTTTGGGTCTGAGACCTTACTGCAAGCCATTGACCTAGCGGTAAAGTCTCACACAGTAACCAGGTGGTAATGGTCTACACGCGGCAAATTCCACTTGATGCACGTAGCTGCCGTGCGTCAGAAAATAAAAAATATTTTTCAGGAGCATGTAGCGGACACACGCCAAAATTGAAATTACCATAAGGGCCATGCGGTCACTGGGCAGTAACTCCAATTTGGCGCACGTTGGGCACACGTAGGCACCTACGCAGTATAGTAAAAGGGCCCCTTAGGTTCCAAAGAGCTAAAAACTATAATCGATGTGCATTTGTTCCAAACATTTCTCATGTCGTTCCTTGAAAGCAGAAAGGCAGACGATCTGCAAACTCCAAGATGGAAAATGAACAAAGCAGATCGTTATAAGACAAAATATAAAATATAATTTATTATTGAGTACTAAAATTGTATATACAAGTCAGCCCGACACAGGCCGTGTTTCGCCCAGCAGGGCTGCTTCAGGGGATGTATTGAAGACCATGATCGTAAATCTTCTAATGTATGTGTTTTGAAAAAAACAGCTCATTCGAATAAACCAGAAAAAAGTGCTGACATAGAATTCGTCGGACACTCTCTTGATTCTGGTAATGCTGAAAAAAAAAAAAGATTTACGATCATGGTCTTCAATACATCCCCTGAAGCAGCCCTGCTGGGCGAAACACGGCCTGTGTCGGGCTGACTTGTATATACAATTTTAGTACTCATTAATAAATTATATTTTATATTTTGTCTTATAACGATCTGCTTTGTTCATTTCCCGTCATGTCGTTCCTTGTCATTCTTTTTCCCAAAATATTAGAAAAAGCCCAAATTTTGGATTTTTCATAAAGGACGCACTCTTTCCTGATAATACACAAATGTGCCTACCGTTGTGCATGTGTGACTAGTATGGACATGCCTGCAATATCGGAAAAGAGTGTGTCCTCTTTGCAAATGCTGTACATGCTTAATGATATTTCTCCTGTGGCCAAAACATAGGGAAAAATAAACCTGAACACAATGAAAATTCCTGTAAATGTCATGGGAAATGATATAATATGGAAAATGTCAGACTGCACGTTCCTACTACTACTACTACTACTTAGCATTTCTATAGCGCTGCCAGGGTTACGCAGCGCTGTACAAGTTTAAACATGGGGAAGGACAGTCCCTGCTCAAGAGAGCTTACAATCTAAAGGTAAAAACTATGTAGTCAGTGTAGGTATCAGGAATGGGAAGGTGGTTAGGCACCAAAAGCAAGGGAGAAGAGATGGGCCTTGAGTAAGGACTTGAAAATGGGCAGGGAGGGCGCATGGCGTATGGGCTCAGGAAGTCTGTTCCAGGCATAAGGTGATGCGAGGCAGAAGGGGCGGAGTCTGGAGTTAGCGGTGGTGGAGAAGGGTACAGAAAGGAGTGATTTGTCCTGAGAGCAGAGGTTACGGGTGGGAACATATGGGGAGAGGAGGGTAGAGAGGTAATGGGGGGCTGCAGATTGAGTGCACTTGAAGGTCCTACTAAACAAACAAACAAACAAACAAACAAAAACTATATTAAATCAGCCAAAAAACAGGATACAGAAGTGACTGAAGCTCCAGGGCCACCAAGAGGAAGGAGGCAAGATTCCCTGGGCTCGGCTGGGGTCTGTCTCTCTCCTGCACCTGTGTGTCAGGACCCGGGTGATTGCGTTAATGCGATAACCTGGGTCCCGGCACACAGGAACAGGAGAGTGGCAGACATGCAGGAAGGTAAGGGGCGGTGGCTGCCCAAATGGGGGGTGGGGAATGGAACAGGGGACAGCTGCAGCGGCCCGAGTGAGTAGGCTGGGGGTGGCCGCTGCGGCAGCCCTGCCCTGGGCCCAGCTCTGTCTCTAGGTGGCCCTGTGAAGCTCATGTAGGTACTGGTTGACTTCCACTGTAAGAAGCTATGAAATGCTTTCTGGGTAGAAAGCCAAGTTTGCTTAGAGTCCATCTGCTTAATAAGCACTTCCTTACAATATTAAGAAGAGATTTTTCCAAGGAAAAGATTTCCAAATCTAATAGAATAAAACAGCACTTCATCTTATTAAATTCAAATCAATTCATCCCATGGCATAATTTCAGTATATCAATTACTTCAATCCAAAAAGTATTCCGAACAAAAATCTGACTCAAGTAACTAAAAAATGTTCTGTAAATCACAACCACACAGAAGCATAAATGCAAGAAAACAGATGAAAAGTGGAGTTTGCCTTCCAAAAATACGTTTTGCAAGAGGAAGGTTTTTTATGTTGATGATGAAATGTTTAAGCTCTTTACCGTAGTTTACCTTGAGCTCTTTGAGGTTTTTATTTCCTCTTTTGCAATTATGCTTCTGTGTGGTTGTGATTTACAGAACATTTTTTTTAGTAGTTACTTGAGTCATAATTTCAGTATGTAACAGAGACAAGTGTAAAACCACTGCCCCTGAAAGGAAGCACCAATAATTTGCCGTGTGTGAAGAAACTGGAGAAACTGGCATAACAGAACCCATAACAGAACCCTCAAAGGCAAAGGCTTCTAGTCAGTAGAGTAAGAGCAGAGAATATACTTCCACGGCTGAGGTTCAGAGGTAGCCAGCTGGGGCAGCTAACACAGTTCCAGCAGACAAAAATACAGATCTTGTTATATTTATTTAACACCTATCCTATACCTTGATCTAAGGGAAAAGAATCAAAACCATGTAAGTAACCTAAAATAAGGAATGCAAAAAATAAAAACTGTGAAAAAAAATGCCCTTCTGCAATATTTCATTTAATAAATTAATATCAGATCCAAGATGGCCGCCTGAACCGGTCGTAGGTCTCCACGCTCTGATTTTTTTTTCTTGCGAAATGCCGAAGCGCAGAGGCAGGTCAACAGCCACTGTTCCCCCAGGTCGACTTACCTCCTCACAGATCGGCCCTCTTGATGCATATCTGCGGAGACCGGAGGTTTTTGGAAGGTTGGAGGGCAGCACGCTGGCAGCGTCCGGGACAAACGGAGGAACTGAGACGCTATCTGTGCATGATGTCACCCTTAGCCCTGACCAACGAGCACCCCCTCCGCAACCCCAGGCTGTTCTCTCTCCGGTCTTGGCGTCGTCTCCGAAGTACCCAGGAATTGGGCTAACGGCAGAGCTTCTGGGGGGAAATGACCTATCGACGGAGAGTCGAGGGGCGGAAGGATTTGAGAGCCCTCATTCAAGCCTGGAAAATAGTGTTCAGCTTGCAGGAGGAAGATTGGCGGTTATTGCTAATACAGAAGCAGAGAAGACATTGGCCGAGGAGAGACAAAGACAAGGTACTTTGATTTTCCTTCAAGATAAACCAGCGGAGATTACCCTGGAAAGTTTATGGGGCTTGATTGCTAATTTAGGGAAAGTACTGTGCCCACAAATATTGGACTTGGAGTCACGAGTAAAAAACTTAGAAAAAAATGTTGAATCAATAGAAAGAGAGAATAAAGAGTTAATGGGAAAATCTAAGACCTCGGTACAACAAGTGGAAAAAACGCAGGAGGTACAAATTAATATGATAAGAGACTTTACTAATATGAGGAAAAAAAATCGAAAATCTGGAAAACTCTCAAAGAGTAAACAATTTAAGACTTTTGAATTTTCCGAGAGCTGTAACTATTCCTCCAAGAGAAATGTTAGCCAGATACATAAAAGAAATTTTAGGATTCACAGATGAAAATTTTCCACCTATGAGTCAAGTTTATTATTTACCACAATCGAAATCTGGGCCCTCTATATAACAACAAGAGGAATCACTTGACGTATCAGTGATTTTGGAGACACCAACAGAGGACTTAGTAGCCCCGGCTACATTGTTAGTAACCTTAGCTATTCCTATTGATAAAATTATGGTTATGAAGAAATACTTTAAAAATAGAGAAAAAGAATTTATGGGTTTTAAGATATGTATATTTCCAGATGTCTCTAAGGAGACTCAAAAAAGACGCAGACAGTTTTTATTATTGAAACCAGGAGTTCTCCAGCTAGGTGCAACATTTTTCTTACGTTACCCTTGTAAGTGCATTGTCTGCTGTCGATCGGTCAAATATGTTTTTTCTGAATCTGTACAACTTAGTGAATTTATAACTGCTAAAAGATCTTTGAAGTGAAAAGAACATGCTTGAATAGAAAAAGGAAAAAAAAAAACCCCAGACCGGTTTTTGTTTTCTTTAAAATTGTTTCTATATTCTCCGGTTATTGTAAATCTTGGATCTAATTTTGAGGACTAGTGTGTACCTAGTCAGGATTCATTATTTCTTTGAATATTTCTTTTAAAAATTATGGACAAATGTACCTTTTCTTTACCAGTGTAATACTTGGTGTATAATTTGAAATTAATAAAGAATAATAATAAAAAAAAAATTAATATCACACACATCTAAAATTTATCAAGACAATATTTTGGAAGCGGAACAGGTTCTCTTTATTCAGCAGTCTTCCAAGATTTACATATAACATAATAGAATATACGCAGATGACATACAATTTGTGATCCTTGTTAAAAATCATGACCAAGACGTTTCTGTACAACTGAAAAATATTTTTGACAGAATTATGGATTGGATGAAACAGGCAAAAATGTCTTTAAACTTTGTGAAGACAGAAATAATGTATGCTGGTAGGACCCTTGACTCATCCCTACCAACAATATTTGAATATCAAGGCAAAAAAGTGATCATGAAGCCCTTTGTACATAGTCTAGGAGTTTTCCTAGACACTAACTTGGCAATGCAAAAACATATAGACCATGTGATTTAACCTCTTTCAACTTCGCATATTGAGCGAGTTGAAAGACATGATTACACCGTATGATTTTCAGATGATCATACCGAGCTTGGTACTAACAAAAATTGATTACTGTAACTCTCTATTTCTGGGTATACCATCAACCCGAATCCAAGCTCTACAGGTTGTACAAAACGCAGCTGTGCGATTGATCACTAGAATCTCAAAGTCCGAACACATTATTCCAACATTTAAAAAATTACATAGTAACATAGTAAATGATGGCAGATAAAGACCTGAACGGTCCATCCAGTCTGCCCAACAAGATAAACTCATTTGACATGGTATGTAATACTTTATATGTATATTCGAGTTTGATTTGTCCCTGCCTTTCTCAGGGCACAGACTGTAGAAGTCCACCCTGCACTGGTTTTATTCTCCAAATACCGGCGTCGCCACCCAATGTCCGCTAAGATTCCATAGATCCATTCCTTCTAAACAGGATTCCTTTCTGTTTATCCCAAGCATGTTTGAATTCCATTACCGTTTTCATCTCCACCACCTCCCGCGGGAGGGCATTCCACGTATCCACCACCCTCTCCGTGAAAAAATACTTCCTGACATTACTCCTGAGTCTGCCCCCCTGCAACCTCAATTCATGTCCTCTAGTTCTACCACCTTCCTGTCTCCGGAAAAGGTTCGTATGCGGATTAATACCTTTCAAATATTTGAACATCTGTATCATGACACCCCTGTTTCTCCTAGCGATATCCCCCCCCCCCCATGTGGCATCTTCACTTGCTTGAGGACTACGTATCTTAAATCGGAGATGTTATGATTACAATTGGCCCAATGATCTACCAGAGGTGCCTCTCTCTTCTGAATCCTCAGGTTACTAACATGTTCGGCTATACGCTGCTTGATTTTTCGTATAGTGTAGCCAATGTACCACTTCTTACAAGGGCAAATGATGCCATATACAACCTGGGCAGATTCACAATCAGTGTCACTTACAAGATGGAATGGGCGTCCAGTCTTGGGATGAACCACTTGATCAGTTGCCCACACATATTGACAAGTAAACGCATCTTGAACACGGTTTGTGCCCGCCCCTAGGTACGGTCAAAAAGGGTTCATTTATACAAGATCGAGTACGTACAAGTTCGCCCATATTCTTGGCTCTGGTGTTGGCAAAAGGTGGCAGATCTGAGAAATTTAGTAATGACAGCATGGGCCAGTGCTTCCTAATAATCCGATGTACAGCCGTTGTTCTGTTGGAATTTTAACTGCCAGACCCTCGACCATTCTTCTAACTTTCAGAGATCCCTTCTCATCATTTCTACTCCCTCTAAGGTAACCACTCTACTACTACTTATCACTTCTATAGCGCTACAAGGCATATGCAGCGCTGTACACCATACATGAAAAGACAGTTCCTGCTCAAAGAGCTCACAATCTAAATAGGACAGACAAACAGACAGAACAACTAAGAGGTAAGGGAATTAAAGAGATGGGGATAAAAGGGTACAGGGCAAGTGAGTAGTGGTTAGGAGTCAAAAGCAGCATTAAAGAGGTGGGCTTTTAGCCTGGTTTGAAAACGGCCACTCTATTGGCTATCTTCGTGTCATCTGCAAAAAGGCAAACCTTTCCTTCCAACCCTTCAGCAATCTCTCTCAACAAATATATTAAACAAAATGGGCCCCAGCACCGACCTCTGAGGAACCCCACTGCTCACCATCCTTTCCTCCGAGCAGATTCCATTTACCACCACCCTCTGCCACCTGTCGGTCAACCAGTTTTCTATCCAGTTCACCACTTTCGGTCCTAAGTTCAGCCCTTTCAGCTTCTTCACGAGTCTTCTGTGGGGGACCTTATCAAAGGCTTTGCTGAAATCCAAGTAGATAGAACACGGCCTTCATTCATTTCTTTTGTCACCCAGTCAAAGAAGTCAATGAGATTCGTTTGGCAGGATTTTCCTTTGGTAAAGCCATGTTGCCTCAAGTCCTGTAACCCGTTGTCTTCTAGAAAGTTAACTGTCCTTTCTTTCAGCAGCGACTCCATTATTTTTCCTAGCTGTAATGTACAGAATTCAATTCAAGACTCTTGTACTGATGCATCAACGTACTGTATATTTGGAACAGTCACAGCCTACTTTAGAAACACCCTACAAACATGTAAACCAAAATGAGCTCTGAGATCCGAGACGTCCCACCAGCTCTGCTTACCTTCCACAAAGTCATACAACTATGCAGAGACAAAACTACAAGCCTTCTCCATCATTGCCCTATCCTTGTGGAATGCTCTACTGGGATGCCTAAGATCACATTGAGATTCTCAACAATTCAAGCAGTTACTAAAAACGTATCTGTTTGTAAAAGCCTTTTCAGCTACATGAGAACTCATCTAAATGACTCTCTTCAGCTTTTTTTTATTTTCTTTTCTGTTGTCTCTTTTCAGTTATAACCATTTCACTGATTAAATTTCATCTGCATATGTTTGCAACTGCTACCCATCTAAAACTATGTAGGTGACTAATAGTGTAAGAACATATATGTTACTATTGTTTAAGACTATGTATGTGACTACTGATTAAGTCTATGTATGTGACTATTGTTACCCGCCTTGGATAAAGGCAGGATATGAATGTAATAAATAAATGCACCAGTGTGATATACTGTCCTGGTCTAAATTGCAAGGGCAAGGTGATGCCGTAGGAAGTGGAAGGCAATGCTCAAATACTGAGATCAAGTTATACTCATCTGAGAGCTAGTTCCGTTAGCTGCAAAGAGAGATGAGTGTGTTACATGCAGATCAGTGAGCAGAGGAAAGAGAGGAAGAGCTGATTCTAATACGTCATTCTCTTGCTGTAATCCTTTTGTGAGCAGTATTGCAGAGACATTATGAAGAAAAATGTACCTGTTTGTGGACAGCATTAAGATCTGCAACATGGTGGACATAAAATAATAAGCAATTTGTGGACGTTTGAAAAACAGTTGATGGCTAGGAAGCTAAGTTTCAAAATAAAAAAAACCCACAGAGTAATGCTTTTTGGATACAGAAATTCAAGAGAACAGTATACAATAAGGAGCAAGACATCAATAGCCATGAACCAAGAGAGAGATTTTGCGGTAATTGTTTTCAGTGTAGGAAGACAGTGCAAAAAGGTGATGGCACAAGGAAGTTTATAACTAATAGAAAAGAGGAGTGATTATTATGCTGTTGTACAGATCATTAGTAAGATCTCACCAGGAGTATTAAGTCCAGTTTTGAAGGTTGTACCTCTCAAAGGGTAGAGATAGAGCTGAGGTGTCCAAAGAAAGGCTACTGAAATGAGGCAGGGTTTGCTTCAAAAGCCCTAAAAGGAGAGACTAAGAAAATCTAAACCTGTTTACCCCTGAGTAGTGAGACAGGGCTGATAGCAAAGAGGCCTAAAAATACCTGAAAAGTATTTATAATGCACAAGAAACAAGCCTGTTTCAAGGTAAAGGTTGTCCTAGAACTTAGGTCATGATTTGCAAGAGTTTACGGAAGAAGAAGCGTTTTTCATAGAAAGAGTGGTAGAGGAATGGAACCTCCTCCCTGCGTACGTGGTGGGAGTTAAAACCGTAACAATTTAAGAGAGAATAGAATAAGCATAGAGGTGAAAAAGAGCAAATGGCACAACCCAATGAGATATATTCAGTGTTTAATTTGCCTCCACCTACCCTCCTCTCTTCCTTCACGTTCACATTAATTGATTTGATTTGCTTACTTTATTTATTTTTTGTCTATTAGATTGTAAGCTCTTTGAGCAGGGACTGTCTTTCTTCTATGTTTGTGCAGCGCTGCGTACGCCTTGTAGCGCTATAGAAATGCTAAATAGTAGTAGTAGTAGTAGTAGTAGTGGTAGTAATCAAAAAGGAAGTGGAACAATTGGGGCGGTGGGCGGGAAATGAAGGGAAGGGACAGGCCAGAGATGGGTGTGAACTGTGTGAGGAATTGAGTTCAGAGTAGGTGTGAACTGTCTTGCCACAAAAACCCTATACACAACCTCTGTCACGTTAGTGAGGATACGTGAGCCCTTGGGCCGCTGCCGAGGAGTGGCAGTGGCAGGAGAATCACCCCAAAACAAGAGACAAGGCAGAACACAGACAGTCTGATACAACCAGGACTGGAGCAGCCGGACTGAAGCTGCAGCTGAAGTAGAGCAAGCTGGAACAGGCAGGGCAGGACACAGTAGAGGCTTCCAGGAAACCAAACAGAGTCTTAGGCGGGCAGCAAGCCGGAGAAGTAATCAGGATACCAGGGCCGTGCCGATGCGGTAAGCGAGGTAAGCGCCGCGGGGGGCGCCCACCTCTGGAGGGCGCCACCGCGGTGCTTACCCTCGCCCCGCGCCCCCGAGGACTTTAAATTACCTCGGTCGCAGGCTGCAGCAGCATCGGTGAAAGCGCTGCCGACGTCTCCCTTCCCTTGCACTCATTGGTTCCCTCAGTGTCCCGCCTTCTTCTGACGTCAGAAGAAGGCGGACACTGAGGGAACCAAGAGCGCGGTGGAGGCGGTCCGCCCCGGGTGTCAGCGGGTGGGGGGTGCTCCGCTCCCGCTGCTCCCACCCTACCTTCTTTTAAAAAAGAAATCAGTAAAGCGGCGTGGCAGGCAGCGCAGCTTCGCGTCTGCCCTGCTTGTAAAACAAGTAGATCTCCTCGTCGGGCCTTCGCTCACTGGGTCCCGCCCTCCTCTGAGGTAACTTCCTATTTCCTCGAGGGCGGGACCCAGTGAGCGAAGGCCCGACGAGGAGATCTACTTGTTTTACAAGCAGGGCAGACGCGAAGCTGCGCTGCCTGCCACGCCGCTTTACTGATTTCTTTTTTAAAAGAAGGTAGGGTGGGAGCAGCGGGAGCGGAGCACCCCCCCCACCCGCTGTCATCTCGACGGAGCTGGTAGTCGGGTCGGATCAGGGGTGCCCAGATGGCAGATGGGGAGGGGAACCCAGATGACAGAAGGGGATGGGGAGGGGAGCCCAGATGACAGAAGGGGATGGGGTGCCCAGATGACAGAAGGGGATGGGGTGGGGTGCCCAGATGACAGAAGGGGATGGGGTGGGGAGCCCAGATGGGAGAAGGGGATGGGATGGGGTGCCCAGATGGGGAGGGGAGCCCAGATGACAGAAGGGGATGGGAGCCTAGATGGCAGAAGGGGATGGGGTGGGGAGCCCAGATGACAGAAGGGGATGGGAAGGGGAGCCCAGATGACAGAAGGGGATGGGGTGGGGAGCCCAGATGGGAGAAGGGGATGGGATGGGGTGCCCAGATGACAGAAGGGGATGGGAGCCCAGATGGCAGAAGGGGATGGGGTGGGGTGCCCAGATGACAGAAGGGGATGGGGAGGGGAGCCCAGATGACAGATGGGGAGGGAGCCCAGATGGCAGAAGGGGATGGGGTGGGGTGCCCAGATGACAGAAGGGGATGGGAACCCAGATGACAGATGGGGAGGGGAGCCCAGATGGCAGAAGGGGATGGGGTGGGGTGCCCAGATGACAGAAGGGGATGGGGTGGGGAGCCCAGATGGCAGAAGGGGATGGGGTGGCCAGATGGGAGAAGGGGTTGGGGTGCCCAGATGGGAGAAGGGGATGGGGTGCCCAGGTGGGAGAAGGGGATGGGGAGGGGATGGGGAGGGGATGGGGAGGGGATGGGGAGGGGAGCCCAGATGGGGTCTGGGGCTGAAAGGGGAGGCCCTAATGAAGGCATGTGGATGAAGGGAGCTGGAACTGGGGGCTGAAAAGGAGGGTAGGTGGGATAAGGGGGCTAGTACTGGGACTGGGGGCTGAAAAGGGACAAGAGCTGAAACTGTGGGGACTGGGGGCTGAAAAGAAGACAGGGAGAAGTGGCTGGGGCTGAAGCTCGGGACTAGTGAGAGAAAAGGGCTGGGTTTGAAACTGGGGGCTGAAAAGGGGACAGGGAGAAGTGGCTGGGGGCCGAAGCTCAAGACTGGTGGGAGAAAAGGGCTAGGGCTGAAACTGGGGACTGGTGGGATAGTAGGGCTGGAACTGGGGGCTGAAAAAAAGGGGCAGAGAGAGGGGACAGATCCTAGATGGAAGGGGGAGTGAGAGGGAGGGCAGACCCTAGATGGATGGGAGAGGGAGGGCAAATGGTGGATTGAGCGGACAGAGAGAAAGGGCAGACAGTGGATGGAAGCGATAGAAAGGGCAGACAGTGAATGGAAGGGGGAGAGAGAGGGCAGACAGGGGCAGATGGTGGATGGAAGGGGCAGAGATAGAGGGCAGATGTAGATGGAAGGGGCAGGGAGAGAGGGCAGACATTGGATGAAGGAGACAGCAGAGAGGGCAGACACTGGATGGCAGAGAGAGAACAAAGACAGATGCTGGATGGAAGGAAGGAAGACAGTGAAAAGAAGATGAGGAAAGCAGAAACCAGAGACAACAAACTGTAAATAAAATATTTACTTTTATTTTTTTGCTTTAGGATATAGTAGTATTGTAGCTGTGTTAATAAATGTTTATAATAGGTAATCTTTTTATTGGACTAATTTTAATACATTTTGACTAACTTTCGGAGAACAAAACCCCCTTCCTCAGGTCAGGATAGGATACTGTAACAGCACTATACTGTATTGACCTGAGGAAGGATGTTTTGGCCTCTGAAAGCTAAATGTATTAGTCCAATAAAATGGTATTATTTTATTTTCTATATTTGTTTTATTTCTATTTGTTAATTTGTAAAGTGGTGATTGGTTCTTGTTAGTTTTTTTCAAATTTACATCTGCAGTCTTTATATTTTGCACAGTACTAGGGGACATTTTCTGTTTCTGTGGTGTTGCATTGTATGCAGAGTTTGGCATCTTGGGGGTTCAGTTTAATTTTTGTCTAGCGTTTGGAATATGTCCACTTTGAGAATTTACATCTGCTATCTTATTTTGCAATGTATAGCAATTTGTTTCTAAGAATATTGCTGACAATTCCTGTCAGTGTGGCAAGTGGTGAGCGATCATTTTCACCGGGGGGGGGGGGGCGTGATCATTTTCACGGGGGGTAGGGGCGCCAACTGATAGTCTGCAGGGGGGCGCCAGAGACCCTAGGCACGGCCCTGCAGGATACCAGCAGAAGTCAGGGCAGGCAGTGAGCAGAGAGTAGTCAGGATACCAGCAGAAGTCAGGGCAGGCAGCGAGCAGAGAGTAGTCAGGATACCAGCAGAACTCAGGGCAGGCAGCGAGCAGAGAAGTAAACCAGGGAAACAAGAAGGGCCGGTCCACCACAGGATAAGGAGATCAGGAAGCACTGCAACAACTCTCACCAACGAGAAGCTCATCAGATGACCTCTGTTGCCAAGGCAAAGTAGAAAGTATCCAGGTGGTTCAGAAAGGCAACCGACAAGGGAGTTCACCAGGTAAGGGTGCTGTTAAGTTCCAAAAGTCCCAAGCCAGTCTGGAAGGCTGGAAGATCCGGACCGGACCGGCATGACTTCTGGAACAGGGGAAACAACAACCAGACAGCCCACTGCAGCCACCAGGTTTAACCACCAGGTGGCGAAATGAATGAGCGCATGAAACATGGCCACAATCGTTACAACCTCTCTCTCACATACACCTACATTAACACATTCCACACATTGAATAGAAGATGGTTGTCTGTTCCCTGCTCACCTTCTTCCCTGGGACCTCCCTGCAGGCTGCCTGGAGAGGAGTCATTATAGTAGAACACCCCTTCTGCTCTTGAGTCCAAAAAGAAGTGGCAGAATTGTATTCCAGGCCGTTCCTCCAGAAATTAAAACCTAGACATATTCAAGCACTCAGAACACCACCCTTGCTCGATTCAACAATGAGTGTTGAATGTATGGCAATGTTAGAAATCCTAGCAGTAACATGGATATCTAAATGTAGAATGGATGAGCAACTGGAAAAGTCCTAGTGGAAACACTGATGTCCATATAGCAGAGTCAGTCTAGCAAGCTATGAAAGAGATCTAGGATGCTTCATAGCAATTTAGAGCATTATGTAATTATAGATTTAAGCTAGCAACTGGGTCTACTCTGTAAGGGATTTAGCTCACACCTTTTCAGCAGTAGCTCAATGCAAATTACAGTCAGGTACACTAGATATTTCCCTGTCTTCACAGGGATTACAATCTGAGGGCGCCTTTTACTAAGCTGTGGTAGTGATTCTTGCACAGCGAATGCGACAAAGCCCATAGTAATTGAATGGGTTTCGTCACAGTTGCCACACTGGGAATTACTACCGCAGCTTAGTAAAAGGAGCCCTAAGTTTGCACCTGAAGCATAGGCAGCGGAATGGGGTAGGCCACTGAGGCTGTGGCCCAACCAATTTGGCCCAACACAGTATCAGCAACTAGAGAGCGTGGGCGTGGGGCTGGAAAGTGGATTACCTGGCCCCTCCTACCAAAAGGGTGTTCTGCTGTCCTTGACCTGAGGCAACGAAGGGACAAGTGATTTGCCCAAGATCACAAGATATATCAGTAGGAATTGAATCCTGGCTTCTCTGGTTCTCAGTCTACTGTTATAACCACTAGGCTACTCCTCTACTCCAACTAACTAGAAATTTAAGCAGAAATGCAAGCACTCGCATAGTTGGGCCTGTCTGGCAGGGTATATGTGGGGGTACTTAGGAGGCTGGAAGCTTGGGCAATGGCCATGCTGGTATTGCTGGCTCTTTAGAGACTTGTTAAAGTTAACCAAATAAGTTATCTAGTTAACTAACCAGCTATTCAGTGGAAATATCACACACAGAGATTCTGGAGCTCTGCTCGCTTCTTGGTTCCTCAGTGTGGAACGGGAGGCATTTCTGCAAATGTTACACTGGTGGTTCTGAATTATAGCTTTTTACCTAAAAGCATCAATTTGGCTTCCAGAACATTCCTGCCACACTGTCCTGTGTTGTTTGCACTCACATGTACCAAGACAACTGGCTCCTTCCT
Organism: Microcaecilia unicolor; assembly: GCF_901765095.1. Taxonomy (NCBI): domain Eukaryota; kingdom Metazoa; phylum Chordata; class Amphibia; order Gymnophiona; family Siphonopidae; genus Microcaecilia; species Microcaecilia unicolor. The sequence goes on from NC_044033.1 coordinate 75,327,085, forward strand.
GTCTAGGTGAGGCATAAGGTAGGCCACCTTTGTAGTACAAAGTTTGTACCACCTGGTTAGAGACAGAGCAGCAGGCTGAGAACAAGGGGAGTTCAGTTCAAATCCCATTGCAGATCCTTGTGATCTTGGGCACGTCACTTAACCCTCCATTGCCTCATGTACAAACTTAGATCAAGAACCCTCCGGAAACAGAAAAATACGTACCGTACCTGAATGCACTGCTTTGATAGCTTTCAAGTACTATATAAGAAATTAAAATAAAAATGCAAGTTCCCAAGTGATCCTCACAACTATCTAAATGCCTAATAATTGAATCACCAGCCTAATCCTATGCTCCTGGGCACTGGAGACACATTCTCGGGGTAAGAGAATACAGGTCCTAGTTACAGGATCACTTCCTGCTACCCTAAGGTGATACTCTTCTTCCAGGTTACCTTTCTTCTCCAAAGCAGTGCAGGGGTTGCCAGAATGAAAATGGGACTTTTCTACTATTTCCTGAAGGTCTCCTTTATATACCCATCTGCCTCAGCTCTGCTCTGACCAGGAGATGATTGTACATATGGCACACAATGCAAAAGACTGGCTAGCTTTCTCATAAGTACATAAAAGTAATGCCATACTGGGAAAAGACCAAGGGTCCATCGAGCCCTGCATCCTGTCCACGACAGCGGCCAATCCAGGCCAAGGGCACCTGGCGAGCTTCCCAAACGTACAAACATTCTATACATGTTATTCTTTAGTATTGGTGAGTTGTGTAGTTATGTAGTTATTTAAAGTTGCTAAGTGAGTAGGGATACCTCAGTATAAAAAAAAAAGCCCTTACGATTTAGTATATTTTCTACTATTTTATGTTTGCTTCTCGACTACTCACTTGCTGATGAAAATAAGCTTCCCTCTTGTTGTCTTAATTGGGATAAGGGACTATAAATTAAGAGATGTACCCGGTGTAGACAGGAGTTAGGGGAGGGTTGGGTAAGGGAAAAAAAGACAAAGAAAACCCAAGCAAATTGATTTCAGCTATTTTAAACACCTGTTTTGTTCTGTGTGTAAGAGTACCAGTAATCACCACTTGGTGTCAGTGGTAGGATAAAGTCATGTTCAAACTGCATCTTTATTTAGCTGACCTTAGTTCTGCATCCCTCTGGACAAATATTGATAAACTACAAAAACACACGTCTTTAATAACATTAACTTTATTTACAAGGATATAGACAAGAATGTGATATATATATATATATATATATATATATATATATATAAGTTCTTTAATTGCTAGAATGAACATCAGTCGTGTATCAATTGGAATAAACATACACTCCCTATTGCAAAGTACCACCTGTTTGTTCCCCGATTGGTCAGTGATTACCGATCTTGAAATACACAACATGAGTAGGTGATGTAACTTCCTTCTCAAGGACTTTTCACAGGCAATGGTTGCTCTTGACCTTCAGCTGTTGCTGGAGATCTGTTGCTCTGAAGTGTTTTCCCGATGATCAGATGAAGTTGTAATAGTGGTTGATGGTGTTAATCTCTTGTCACAGAAGATGCCCTTTTATATCATTTTGATATCAGCAATGTCTCTGATGATTTGATAGCATTGCATAAGGTGACTGGCTCGTGCCTTATGTTATGGCTTTTGCTGTCACTCTGGAAGATTTCCCAAATTCCAGGCTCCAGGCAGGCTGGGTCACTATAACCAAGGGTCCTTATCATGTTGCCCACATTCCTTTGTCTTGCATCAGCCAGATTGCCATCACCACAGTTCTAAGATGGGCACAGGTTCCTTCCATCAGAAAGCCATGTCTAGGCAAAAGTCTTTATTTTAGCATAGAGCACTGTATATTCTGTCATCTGTATAAGCTGTACCACAGATCTAGTATACCCCAGTTGTATTGTGGCAGGAACTTATACCCCTACACAGGGCTGTAAAAGACCAAACACCCCTAGGACAAATTGATTTAAAATTAAAACATGCTAATATGCTGTATTCCCTATTAATATGTAAGCCGCATTGAACCTGCTTTGAGTGGGAAAGCACGGGATACAAATGTAATAAATAAATAACTAATTTGTGTTTTTATAATGAAATAAAATTGTACAATTTATCAATAAAATCTCAATCTCTCTTTTGTCCAAAGCTTTAAGTCACCAAAGTAATGCTCACTTATCCAAGGCTTTGTCTACTCTCAGTACACCCTCAGAAAGCAGGCTGTCTACTGTAGGTTAGAATCGGCAGGAGTAAGTGTGACCGAGTGTGTGGATGAATCAGTGAGCAACCACAGGGAATGTGTCCACACAAGTTGAGAGACAGGGTAAAGGAGTAGTCTAATACTTAGAGCAGTAGGCTGAGAATCAAGGATGACAGTGTTCAAATCTCACCGATTCCCTAGCTGTCTGTTCATTTAGATTGAAAGCTCTGTTGAGCAGGGACTGTCTTTTCATGTTAATTTGTACAGCGCTGCTATAGAAATGTTTAATAGTAGTAGTAGTAGTAACTAACTACTAACAAACATTTCTAAAGCGCTACTAGGGTTACACAGCACTGTACAATTCAAACACAGAAGGACAGTCCCTGCTCAAAGAGCTTACAATCTAAAAGACAAGAGAACAATCTAAAGACAAGTGAACAATCTAGAGGACGAGTGAACAGTTAATCTGATAGGGTGGATGGATTGGGGCATTTTATATTTCTCGAGCGGTTAGGCGCCGAAGGCAGCATTGAAGAGGTGAGTTTTAAGCAGAGATTTGAAGATGGGTAGGGAGGGGGCATGGCGTATGGGTAAAGGAAGATTGTTCCAGGCATAGGGTGAGTCAAGGCAGAATGCGCGGAGCCTGGAGTTGGCAGTGGTGGAGAAGGGTACTGAGAGAAGGGCTTTGTCCTGTGAGCGGAGGTTGCGGGCGGGAACATAGGGGGAGATGAGGGTGGAGAGGTAGTGAGGAGCCGCAGACTGAGTGCATTTGTAGGTAAGGAGGAGGAGCTTGAATTGTATGCGATATCTGATCGGAAGCCAATGAAGTGATTTAAGGAGACCTTGGGCAAGCCATGCAACCCTCCATTGCCTCAGGTACCAACGTAGATAAGCCCTCTGAGGCAGGGAAGTAGTAAGTATCTTGTATACATAAATATAACTCATTTTGAATGGAAGTCTGAGCCATTCACAGCACGTTTAGCTCTAAACGCGCTGTGATTGGCTCAGAGACTTCAAGGTCTCTCAGCTGAGTGAAGCACGGCCAAAAAGGACGTTTTTATTATTTGGGTGTGAATAATGGCCAAAACGGAAGGCTATTTTTGTGATGGACGTTTTCAACTGCACTTTCCGATATCAGCTGATGGAACCCCCCCCCCCCCCCCCGGCCAAAATGGAAGGCTATGTTTGTGATGGACGCTTTCAACTGCACTCTCCGATATCAGCTGATCAGGTGAGCGGTGGCGTCTTCGGGCGGCACAGAGGCATATTTGGCATGCGCAGAGTAGACAGCATAACGCTTTGCTGCTCTGCGTATGCTCGACCGGCCGATTGGCCGACTGTTTTACGATGGAATAGAGAATGCAAGTGAGCTACAACGAGTAGCTCATTTGCATTCCCTTTCCTTGATGCATAGCTGTTCCCTACCGATTCGCTATGGAATTCGGTAGGGAACGGCTCTGACGACGACTTTAGTGCATCGTGCCCTAGGTTAAGGGAGTCTGTAGCAGCACACAATATAGCTCACTGCATGGGATACAAATGCTTTATACGTTTCTAGTCTGTATTTTTTGCACCCCACACCCCTTGGCAGAAGTAAGCTTTAAACAGGATCCAACTGCCTTTATACTGGAGTAGTACCTGCACCAGGGAGCAAGGCTGAGCAGGACTGAAAGCACTGGAGGCCACCCAGCCACTAAATCTAATTCAGCATGTCAGTCACGTGAAGTGGTCTTTCTACATCCAGCCCCATTTCTAGGGCTAGCGAAAGGCACCAGATAAGGAACAGGAAGAGGAAAAAAGCCACACCATACACAATGCATAATATAAAGCACAGTTGAGATCAGCTCCAGCTTTTGCAGTAGGTAGTACTCATTACCAGGATACTGACTAAGAGGGTGTTGGGCTTATTTTCAAAACAGAAAAACATCTAAAACGTGGAATAAAAGCAGCATTTGGACATTTTTCTCACAAAAATGTCCCAATCTGTATTTTCGAAACCAATTTTTTGATGTTTTTCTTTGAATTCCGTCAGAAGTGCATCCAAATCTCAAGAGGGCGTATCAGGGACCGTGTTCAAGGCAGGACTTGGGCATTCATGAGACAAAACCATCCAGGACTAAAACTAAGACGTTTTGAGCTAGACCAGTTTTATAACGAATAAGGCACAAAAAGGTGCCCTAAATAACCATGTGACCACTGGAGGGAATCAGGGATGACCTCCCCTTATTCCCCCTAATCTCTCCCCCCCCCCCCCCCAAAAAAAAAAAATGTGTTGAAAACATTACTTGCCAGCCTCCGATGTTATACTCAGGTCCATTAGAACAGCATGCAGGTCCCCAGAGTAGTCTAGTGGTAGATGCAGTGTACTGCAGACAGGTGGACCCAGGCTTCTACCTCCCCCTACCTGTTACACTTGTGGAGGAAAATGTGAGCCCTCCAAAACTCACCAGAAACCCACTGTACCAACATATAGGTGCCCCCTTCACCCATAAGGGCTATGGTAGTGGGGGTAGTGGGTTTTGGGGGGCTCAGCAGACAAGGTAAGGGAGCAATGGTCAGATGTGTACCTGGGAACATTTCATGAAGTCCATTGCAGTGCCCTATTGCTTTCCTGGAATGTCAGGGGGACCAGTGTACTACAAAATGCTGGCTCCTCCTACATCCCAATGGCTTGATTTTGTGGATTTTGCACTTCGATGGTTTTTTTTTGAAAATGGACCAAAAAAATAAAACGCCCAAATCACAAAACCTATTTTCAATAAACAAAAATATAGACGTTTTTCTTTTTTGAAAATGACCTTCTTTGCTATTCAGATTTTGGATGTTTCCAAAGTCAGACTTAGACCACTCGAAAATGGCCCTCTGTGTACAGCAATGTATGAAGCCACCCATGATATGTGCATTCATATATTTTTATTAAAGTATCAAAAACAAAATATATAAAACAAAACATTCTTAATGAACTTAAAGTTTCATCACTTTCTCCAAATGTTAGACACATGCAGTTCAGTGCCTCTTTGAGATCTCTCCTCTTTATGGTATTCTCAAATGCCTTCCAAAGAACACCCCAACAACTCAGTGACATTACTTTCTGCCAAACAATGTGTCAGATAAGGAAGAGATTTGAGAGAAAAAAAATGAATACCTTAGGAAGCACGCAGCTTGCCAATAGATATTTAGGAGTGTAATGAAAGCAAACAATGACGCCTGCGTCACCATAATACATTGAGTGCATCATTAAAACAATTCTTAATGAGACATTAACTTCATAAGTACAGTATAGTTATAATACAATCCAGTATTCAATGCCCCTACCACATCAGCCTGGTTACCTTTCCTCCTCTTCATCAGGTTATTTGAAAATAGGCTGAGCACAATTCTGATTGCACAATAAAAGAATATTTATTGGAAGACCATGTCATTTAAAACATACTTCCTCTGTTCCTATGGCACCTTTTCTCCAGGCCAATCCCCCCTCCACATCACTAGAGGGCAGTATCAGCTGTTATCACATACACCTTTTTCTAATGTGTGAAATGAAATGCAGGACAATTAGAATATCTATAACACATTTGATACAATGGAAATCTTACACCTAAAGCTCTGCTACAGAACAGTAAAGAGGCCATTGAGGCTGGTTTTTGACACCCATACCCAGTTCAACTAGTTGCACCTTACACAGAATTCTAAATTCTTAGATACCACAGTTGATTCTTGATACTCCATGAGATTTGACATCGGTTGGGAACCTGGTCTAAAGGGTTATTTTATGCCGTTTTAATAGTTCTATGATGGCTACGTAACATTCAAACATTTGGTTACTCCAATCAAAGTAGAGACTCAGCATATTAAAACTAAACCAAAATTTCAACCAGGGGTCCCAAACTTTTCAGGAGAGGGAACTCAGAACAGTTCACAGGGCCAGTGGGGGGGGGGGTTCCTAAATAGAATTGGATAAGAATTTGTGACTGTGCCCTGCTGCCATTGTTTTCTTTGCATGGCACAGCCGTTTTTTTGTTGAGGTTACACTGAAATCCTCTGCTTGGTGTGCAGCAGCAGCAGCTAAGAAAGCAAACAGAATGTTAGGAATTAGGAAAGAAAACAGATAATGCCTTGGTATAACTGCACCTCCAATATGGTGTGCAGTTCTGGTCACCACATCTCAAAAAATGACTGAATTAGAAAAAGGTACTAAGAATTGCAAACAAAATGATAAAGGGGATGGGGCTAGTCCGCCTGAAGAGACAGCCGAAGGGAGATATGACAGGGGTCTATAAAATCCTGAGTGGAGTGAAATAGGTAGGCATGAATCACTTGTTCAGGGTTTCCAAAAAATACAAGGGGACATGCAATGCAGCTACTAAGTAATATATTTAATACAAATCAGAAAAAATATTTCTTCGCTCAATGAAATTAAGCTCTGGAATTCATTGCCAGAGAATGTGGTCAAAGCAATTGGTGTTGCAAAAGTTTGGACAAAAAAATCTATTAAACCATTAAGGTGCACTTGGGGAGAATCCCCTGCTTATTTCTGGGATAAGCTTATTATACTATTTTGGGATCTTGCCAGGTACTTATGACCTGGATTGGCCACTGTGAAACAGGACACCAGATTTAGACCCCACTATGGTGATGCTTATGTGCATACAGAATCCCTCCTGTTGTGTTAATTGTGTTGCTACTGCACATTAAAAAAAAACCTCAAAAGATGAATCTGGCCCATGGAAGTTTTTCATATTAATTTATGATAGGCTGAAAAACTGTAGGTTTCATGTACTCCATGAGCAATAGGTTGGAGACCACTTTTAGGATATTTCATCTCTTTAAAAGGGAAAAAAAAAAAAACAGAGCAGCTTTGGTATTCAATCCATAGTATTTGCAAGGTTTATCACTATTCTCAGGCATTTAATATCCTGCTTCCCAGACAGCTCATTACAGTAAAATGCAGCAGTACTGTGGTGTAACAGAATCAGTATCTGACCCTTCACAGCTCAAGGAGTCCAAATACCCGAGCCAGGTTCAAGAAAAGCCACCAATAGAGCTAATTCTGCACTGTAACTTTGGCTCAAAGGGGTCAAAGTGACACACAGAACTTAGGAGTGTCTCTTCCAAAAGATGGATTTCATTGCATTAGCTCTAAACTTTGTGCGCTAAATTTGTTTTACATATGCAAGATCTGTGGGCTGCTCAGAGCTGAGCAGCTGTCACCATCTAAAAACAGTGGGTGTCCAAACCATTTCACTGGAAACAGATGCTCGCAGCAAATTGAGCACAATTCCACCTACAAAACTCCGAGATGACTCACAAACACCCAACCCCCATGGCGCTCAAAAACATAAAACTATGCATGGGACAGGAGGGTACAGTAAGACATGTTACATAATAGCATGCTTGCTGATAGAGTGAAAGATATGCTTAAATGCTTATTGTGCTTCCTCTACCTTCATGGAGAGGCCCTGTCCAGTGGGCCAGTCTGCCCGTAAACTCTGCATTATGAGTCACAGTGTTGCTTCATGAACAAAACTAGTGAAAAGTGAACTAGCAGCAGGGACCTAAACATGTACAACTCCTGCCTGTAACTCCTGGTAGCTGCACGTGTGGGACAGGATATATTAAACCCTGGAGCCAAGGCAAAAAGGACTTCCTTGCACTTGCTCATGACCAAAGCGTGCGACACTGGTGTCGCACCTGAGCCACACCCCTCCTTCCTGCCAACGTACATTACTTCTGTCTCATGGTTCAGCAGCAGAGGCACCCTGGGCCCATCAAGTCCCATCCCTCATGACTTCAGGGTTTGTTTGTTTTTTGGTATTTTATGCTGGACAATGAGGATGCTTGGAGGTCCTCAATTTTGCTGATTAGCTCTGCAGTGTTCCTTCTTTGATCTGCTGGATGAACAGGTTTCTCTCATCCTCTGGTGTTCTTCCATTCTGTGCGCGGACTATACAAGTGGGCCGATGAAGGTTGAGCATGTATATCAAATGTTGCTTCTCATTTTTCAACTCTTCAATCTGGGCTTTTAACTCTGCATTGATCGTTTCCAGCTTTTCCGACTCCTAATAAGACAAAGCAGTATTAAGATGCATGTCCGGGGGAGGAAAGGGGATTCTTGCTTTCACCTGACCCCTCATATCACTGAAAAGACAACTATAGGCTAATAAGGTTGAAAATTAAATCCCTCTTTAGCTGAACACCCTGCTTCTCAATCATGTTGAGACTTCATCTGCTATTGGCAAAAGCAGTTTGAACAATTACAGCTTTGTGCATTTAGGTGGTCACCCTAATACCCAGGGCTTAATTTGTAGACAAAAAAAAAAAAAATAGCCAGGGAAGGGAGGCAGGAGCAAGGGGGTGGATTAGGGAGCAGACTTTTCTGCAGACTGCCTGTAAGGGAGGGGCTGGAAGCAGAACACCCCACTTTTCTAGAGTCTGAAAAAAAATGGCCAACTGCGTTGCAGGCCACTTGCCTAGAAATCAGTGCCGTAACGAGGGCTGCTGACACCCGGGGCGGGTGCCGCTATGCACCCCCCCCCCCCGGGTGCAGCACGGCGCACCCCCCCCCCCCCCCCCCCCGGAGCACGTACTTACAAGGGAAGGCAAGTGATGGGCGGGAGGGCTGAACCGCCCCGAGTGCATGTCGCTGGGAGCTGCGTCGGCTCCGCTGGTTCCCTGCTCTCTTTGCCCCGGAACAAGAAGTAACCTGTTCCGGGGCAGAGAGAGCAGGGAACCAGCGGAGCCGACACCCCCCCCAGCGGCGTGCACCTGGGGCAGACTGCGCCACTGCTAGAAATTAAGCCATAATGCCTAATTGCACCTGCTCAAGAGACTTAGCTTTCAAGCTCCAGAGGTTGTTGGTGGAGGCATATGCAACCACAGCAGGGAGGTGAGGAGTGGCCTCACCCACGGGGGCTCAGCAACCATTTTGATGGAGGAACTGGTGGGGGTAGGAATGATTAGGACAGCTCCTTCCCTGAAGAGGTCACTAGGACACCAGAGAAAAAGTTAAAGGTAGGCCTGGTGAGGGCCTTGGAGTGGAGGCTGCCCAGCCTGGCCTGTCTGGGCCAAGTCTCTGCGGAAATGGGGTGGTGGATAGTGGTACCACCTGGCCTCTGATGGGGGGGGGGGAGGGGGGTAGTTTGGCAGCCTAGGAGGACCCACTGTTTGCTGGGGGGAGGGGAGGGATGCAGCACTGTTTGTTTTTGGGTTCAGTATCAGCCAAAACCAAACAGCAAATTTCAGTTGCTGATTCGGTTTTGGTTGGTCTCTAAAGTGTAGCTTTGGTCATTTTGCCACCAAGACAGCTAATGTTATTTAGAATTACCTGTTTTGTGGTCAATGGCAACAGTGGTATTGACTACATAAGCAGACTGATATTCAAAAATCACTTGTTTCTGGGGTACCTGGCTGTCGGTTTTTCTATATGCTGTTCTTTACTTCCTGAATTACTCCCCCACCCCCCCCTCCAAATGTACTAAAGGCTTTACAAAGTGAATTTTTCAATCTATTTACAGCCTTGAAGTCAGGATTGCCATGCTAGTAAAATCAAACTTGGGAGTTGAAGGCTCCAGTTTGTTAACTACAACAGAACACAAAAATGCAGTTGATTGGCAGAGAAGAGCGTACAGAATACAGCTGCTGCTACTTTGTGCTTCATTAGTCTAACTAGAAAGACTGCAGTTATTGCCTAGAATTGTTCCAGCACAATGAATGATTTGCAACTGTTTTAGGTTCCTTTGATTTCTAATTCACTCCCTACTCTTAACCCAGCCTTTACAACGGTAGACTTCTGTCAGGGGTCAGACCGCAATTCCCTATGCAGTCAGCATACCCAGGGGTGAACCTAACCTGTAGGACCGCTAGGTGTCACTCTTACATAATGATCAGGACTCCTTTCCCCCATAATGCAACAGCCCTAGCACCAGCCGCCTTGAGGGTTTAAAAGGCAGATTTTTTTTTTTTTATTTGTTGCATTTATATCCCACATTTTCTCACCTATTGAAGAACCAACCTTAAATCTATATGCCAGCACAGTAGGACTGGACCCCGAGAACATGTTTTGGCTGTGTCTCACTTCGATTTTGCTGAGGAACAGAAGCAGCAGGGGAATCCAAAACTACCAAGAAGAGCTATGTTTTGACTGCCAGTCAAGTACAGGCACAGCTTAACTCGGCTGTGGAATGCTGTATTCAAATATACACAACTGAGGTTTCAAGTTTATTGGAGGTAAATAAAGAGCAAGTCTAGTCAAATCCATTGTACATGAATTCATCTGCTGAAATGCTAAGCAGCATCTAGTGTGTAGATTTACCCACCCCTAGCGAAAAAATAAGGCAGCAGCAGCTTTTCGCTGACAACATTCAGTGTTGTACAGCTCTACCTGGCCCCTGTAGATACCAGATCAGAAGTCCCCGAAGGTCTGTACAGGGAACTGACTGAGCAACTGTTTCACACAGAAGCTTCAAACTGAGCAGCATGGGGTGGGGTGGGGGGTGCACTGGACCCCATGATAGTGACTGGATTAGAAGTTTTGCCAAGGAAGGGTTCTACTGGCCTTTCCCAGAACAGTGGCCTACATCTACACAGCATCCTGTACTATCAAGCAAAACTGATGACAGAAGGGACTAGGCCTGCTGTGAAGATACTTTCTCATGCTAGCCTTGCCAACTCCTTGTTCTGAAAGAGCTGGCAAGAATAGGGGGCAACCAGTGACTAGAAGAAAGCCCATGAACTTATATACAAGGATCATAGGGGGGGAAATGCCCAAGATTGGGGCTAGAGAAATCCCCCCATTGTTCTGTAATTCTTAAGGATGCATGCGATGTTCTACAAGCAGTCAACGTGTCTAGAGACTTACTTTCTGCAAGCACTCTGTCCGCTCTTTCTTCTTGTTTCTACATTTTGCGGCTGCAATTTTATTTCTCTCTCTCCTCCGCCTTTTTCTGTCATCCTCAGGGGCAAACTGTTCAAATAAATAAATATCATTTACTCAAAGATTCAGAGAATACAAACTCAAAGCAGTGGGAGATAAAACCCAGAAATATTTGGCAATGGGTAGGAGGGTTAGACAGACATCCCTCCCCCCCCCCCCCCCCTCCATTTTACATTCACATGCCATGTGCCTAAATTATAGAATACTAATGCTTATTTGCATGTCTGTTTCAGTTACCCCAGTGCTAGGTGGTAATCTATAACTTTAGTGTGAAAATGCAAAGGGAAATTCACAGGGGGAGGCACATGGGCAGGGTATAGGTGTGTCCCAATATTTAAAGGTTTGGGTTACAGAATACTTTTGAGTGCATTTATGCCTGCCAACCCAGTTGTAAGTGGGTATGTCTAAATGTAGGTGTATAGATGCCAACTTGCACTAGTCAAACAAACGGCAAGTGACCGACTGACCTGCAAATGCGCAGTAGAGACTTCCCTCTCTGTCCCGCCCTCGCGTCAAGACGTGATGATGTCAGAGGGCGGAACAGAGAGGGAAACGGAGTCGGAGTCACTGTCGGATGCTGCCGCCTGGAAACGAACGAACATCGCGCACACCAACCTCCACCTTCCCCCCCACCATCCCCGCCGCCGCGCCCACCCTCCTCCGCATCGGGCCCCCTGCACTGACCTGACAGCGCCTCTCACCTCCGTGTGGAAGCGCTGCAGGCAGCAGCAGAGCGCTCTGCTGCTGCCTGCAGCGCTTCCACACGGAGGTGAGAGGCGCTGTCAGGTCAGTGCAGGGGGCCCGATACGGAGGGGGGAGGGAGCGGTGGCGAGGAGGGTAGCTGGAAATCTCGCCCGTTTTACGGGCTTAACGGCTAGTATTATATAATGGAACCTTGGTGCCCAGAGTTAGCACTTTACTGGGAGCCAAATGTTTGGCGGCCAGTTGTAAAATTTCCCTCTTTACTCCTGCTCCTTTTGGCTTTCCATTCAACTTGTAACCAGCTAGGACTGCAACTCCTCCCGCCCCTATTCATATATTTCAATGGTTTTTATTAATGACAGCTCAAGAACTGCACATATATACTATAAATGCATTAATAGTCAAACAGAATCGACTACCTTCAACAAATACAAACCGGTATATACTGTCAATCTTTTAACTTTTATCTCCCACCCCCCCACACTTTATATCCCAAGACTTTTTTTATTGACAAATCATTGCAAACAAAATCAGCAATTAACCCCGAATAAGTTCTCATAACAAAACATACATGCCAATGGGTTAAACGTCCCTATTACCATCAATAGTTTATTCCACCCCCTCCCTCTTCTCTCCCTCCCCCACCCACTATTACAATAACTTCCCTTCAATGTTTTTGCTCAAACAGGCCCACTCAAGGTTGTTCATCAGCCCCTCCCCTATTCAATCCAAGCACTACAATTTAGTGCAAACAGACCCCGACTCCCTTTTGACATCCAATACATATGCACCTGTTTGGGGCCAGCAGGCATCACTACTGCACAATGGCTAGGACTCTTCCTTTCCTGACACCTGAGACGCAGAATCCATGTTCAGAAACCAAACCCCAATCTCTAAGTGACAGCAACCATCAGCCAACTAGAATACCTACATCTGCTCAGAACATCTAGTGTGCCAGTAAAGGTAGTTCTTTAACTGGTTCAATCAACGGCCATTAAACTCCTGCACAATGCTCACAGGTTTCATCGTGTCATCCCCTTGAGTCACACAGAACATTGGCTTCCCATCTCCACTTGTATCAAATTTAAATCCTCCTCATGGTCTACAAATCTAGCCTCCCTTTCATCCCCTACTACCTTGACCCCCTCATCCCCTAGACCCCCCCTCCGTTGCCTTCACTCTGCCAATCACAACCATCTCCCAATCCCGCCACCCTCAATTATACAACTGTCCACCACCTGCAACTCTGTTTTTAGCTACTTGGGCCCTAAACTTTGGGATGACCTCTCCCTACATGTCAGAAACCAACTTTCTCTTTCTGCCTTCAAACAAGCCCTGAAAACCCACCTCTTTTCTATCTCCTAATGCCTCTATCACTCTATGATGCAACCTCACCTTGAGTACTGCATTGAGATCTGGTCACCGTATTTCAAAAACGATATAGCAGAATTAGAAAAGGTTCAAAGAAGAGTGACCAAAACAATAAAAGGGGATGGAATTCCTCTCGTATGAGGAAAGGCTAATGAGATTAGGGCTCTTCAGCTTGGAAGAGCGAGATGAGGGGAGACTGAGTTCTACAAAATCCTCAGTGGTATAAAAACAAGTAGAAGTAAATCCATTTTTCACTCGTTCCAAAAGCACAAAGACTAGGGGACACTCAAGTTACATGGAAATACTTTTTAAAAAATTAGGAGGAAATATTTTTGCACTCAATGAATAGTTAAGCTCTGGAAATGTTTGCTGGAGGATGTAGTAACAGCAGTTAGTGTATCTGGTTTTAAAAAAGGTTTGGACAAGTTCCCGAAGGAAAACTCCATAGTCTGTTATTGAGATGTAGACATGGGGAAGCCACTGCTTGCCCTGGATTTGTAGCATGGAATGTTGCCATGATTTGGGTTTCTGCCAGGTATTTGTGACCTGGTTTGGGCACCGTTGGAAACAGGACTCTGGGCTAGATGGACACTGGTCTGACCCAGTTTGGATACTCTTATGTTCCTTTCCTAGTACCACATGGAGGGGCATAATTGAACGAAAACGTCTATCTCCATGGGCGTTTATCTCCGAGAACGGGTCCGTGAAGGGGCGGACCGAACCGTATTTTCGAAAAAAAATAGACGTCCATGTTTTATTCGACAATTTGTGAGCTGGGCGTTTTTGTTTTTCAGCAATAATGGAAAATGAAAGCGCCCAGCTCAAAAACGAATAAATCCAAGGCATTTGTTCGTGGGAGGGGCCAGGAGTCGTAGTGCACTGGTCCCCCTCACATGCCAGGACACCAACCGGGCACCCTAGGGGGCACTTTTACAAAAACAAACAAAAAGGTAAAAGCTCCCAGGTGCATAGCACCCTTCCCTTGTGTGTTGAGCCCCCCAAATCCCCCTCAAAACCCACTGCCCACAAGTCTACCCCATTACTATAGCCCTAAGGGGTGAAGGGGGGCACCTACATGTGGGTACAGTGGGTTTGGGGGGGGGTTGGACGACTAAGCATTAAGCAGCACAATTGTAACAGGTGGGGGGGATGGGCCTGGGTCCACCTGCCTGAAGTCCACTGCACCCCCTAACAACTGCTCCAGGGACCTGCATACTGCTGCCAGGGAGGTGGGTATGACATTTGAGGGTGAAAATAAAAAGTTGTGAAACATCATGTTTTGTGGTGGGAGGGGGTTAGTGACCACTGGGGGAGTCAGGGGAGGTCATCCCCGATTCCCTCTGGTGGTAATCTGGTCATTTAGGGCACTTTTTGGGGCCTTATTCATGAAAAAACAGGGTCCAGGAAAAGTGCCCTAAATTCTAGCTACAAACGCATACTTTTTTTCCATTATCGGCGAAAGGCACCCATCTCTGTTCGGGTGATAACCATGCCCCAGTTCCACCTTCGCCATGCCTCCGACACGCCCCCGTCAACTTTGTACGCTTCCGCGATGGAGTGCAGTTGAAAACGTCCAAAATCGGCTTTCCATTATACCGATTTATTCGTTTTTGTGAGATAAATGTCTATCTCCCGATTTGGGTCGAAATCTAGGCGTTTTTCTCTTTCAATTATAAGGTGGATAGCCTCTCTTCCCTGCAACCTGTAAACCACTTTATGCCTTTGTGTAGGCTGTAGCAGTATAATAAAATGTGTTGAAATAATAAACACTACCTGCTGCCCAGTGCCTTATGATTGGGCAACAGTACTAACAGCTTAATTTATGTCCCAGCTTCCACTGTGGCAATATACCTGCAGTCTTCATCTCCCCCCCCCCCTCCTCATTCTATACAGGCCACCCAAAGTTGGATGTGCATACACAAACTAGGCAATTAGGTGCAATAATAAGAGTTAAGTGGCATCATTTTAGAAATTTTATTTGGATTTTGCTCACACCTTTTTCTGTAGTAGCTCAGGGTGAGTTACATTCAAGTGTACACTGGGTATTTCCCTGGCCCTGGAGGGCTCACAATTTAATTTTGTACCCAAGGCAATGGAGGATTTAAGTGACTTGCTCAAGGATCACAAGGAGCAGCAGTGGGATTTGAACTGGCCACCTCTGGATGTCAAGACCAGTGCTCTAACCACTAGGCCACTCCTCCCGCTTATAGCTGACCTAGTCACTATTCTATAAAACCTGTGTCTAAATTTCATAGCATGCAACTCAAAATGGGCATGGCTACGGCAGGGGTATGGGTAGGTAAGGGCCTTTCCAGAAATTAGGCCCCTGACCTACCAATACCCATGACCTAATTAGATGCAATTTGCATGCCCAACTGCCATCATTTGGGTATTAGTTACACCAGCTTTCAGTAGGCCTAAGTCCTCATGCCCAAACTTAGGTGCAGGAATCCGCTCTAAGCACTATTCTATAAAATTGGAGCCCCATTTACTGAATCTGGCCCTATGTGCCTGCTAAATCTGGCTGACCGGACAGCAGTTAACTGTCCAAACCAATCAGGTTGTAAAAAACAAAGAAGTGAACTTGGAATTGAAGAGGTGAATTCCAAAAACTGTTAAAGTACAGTTTTTCAAAATGGAGTTCATACCAGATACAGACTGCCTTTATAGATATCTTACGGCTATGTGAAATTTGCACTAAAAGGCATTTATTCAAACAATATATGATATTCAGGGGGAAAAAACCTTGCATTTATGCACAGAACAGCTACACACAGGGCTTTTTTTGAGGGGGTACTGAGTACCAGCACCTTTTCCATTGTCAGCTAAAATTGACCAGTGGAACCCAAGTTTTAATGATAGAGCTCAGGTTCTACACACCAATTTTGTCTTGTCGTAAATTCTGTGACTGGTTGCAGGGAGCCTGGCTATTATGGGGTGGGACCTTCAGTGATCACCGCACTCCTGAAGGGTGGCCTAGTATTTGAGTACTGGCACCTTTTTAGTGAGAAAAAACACTGGCTACACAACAAACAATTTCTTTAAATCCCTAGACGAACTATAGATCAAATCAAACAAGATACCAACCACTCGCTCCCTCTAGTGTTATATAACATTGTTTCTAACCAACAAGATTGTATTCACACCAACGTCCTACCTATAATATTGTACCGCCAATGATGTAAACCCCACTGAACACTAAACAGGGAATATTAGCAGTATACAAGATGTGAACTGAACTGAATAGTTATGGATTGGGCAGCATACAACTACACCTATCAATGCTCTCCTTAAACACTAATACACACTAGAAATTTAGTTGTGTTATCAAATTATGGATGTAAATACAGTTATTATATATGTGAAGGTCAGCCCTCGGCCTTAATGGTATGGCACCACCTGGTGCGCCTTATGCTTAATAGCTGGTGATTGTAGGACTAAAACTAATCCTACAATCACCAGCTGATATCTTAGATATCAACCAACTGCACAATATAGTGTGTCATGTGGGCAGAGGTGAAGGCAATCTTGCTTTTGGAGATCTGCAAAGCCACCACCTGGTCAATGTTGCATTCATTTGCAAAGCATTATAAATTGGATGTCCAGGGCAGGAGTCATTTCTACAAATGTGCCAGAGCCAGTGGTGGGAGGCGGGGCAGACTTATACGGTCTGTGCCCTGAAAAGGACAGGTACAAATCAAGGTAAGGTATACATAAAAAGTAGCACATGTGAGTTTATCTTGTTGGGCAGACTGGATGGACCGTGCAGGTCTTTTTCTGCCGTCATCTACTATGTTACTATATGTAAGTGCTCAAATGTGTCCAACACAAGATTGTATAAATCCTTCTATTCTTACAGCTGGACGAAATTCAACTTCTCAAATATATGCAACAAACCATTGCTTTATGACTCAATGAAGTGCCCCGTTTTGCTTCTCTCTCAGTAGCCCAGCCAACTTCATTGTCTGCTAAACATCGCAGCATCAACTTTCAAACTAATATGACTGCAAATGTTCCAGTTTACCAGGCACAACCAGAGAGTTTGCATCCTAAACATTGAAAATCGATTGGAATTTGCAAGTTAAGCTGTATTTTGCTTAGAATCACAAGGCCCCTGATGGGTCTATTTTTAGAGCTCCCTCACGGTGGGTCCCTCCTGGACAACTCATATTTCCACTTTTTAAAAATTGGTATTACAGGATTTGGAAGAATTGAAACAGAGAAACCATCATTGTGGATTGAGGAATTTAACTAGGGCTCAAAATGTGGCATTGCTTTCTTTACAAGACTAATACTGTGTGGCCTGCTGACAAGAGTGGCGCTATAGACTTATAGCGTAAGAACCAGTATACTAATGAGGCTTTGACTCAATTGAATGATTCAAGATTTTATCAAAGACTGATTCAGGATCCCAAGAAGGCTCTTAAATGGATGCTTTGGATGAAGGACTTGTCACCAAAGCAGAGTCACATTTTTTGATACAAGATCATCCTAAAGTTCCTACATTTTACATGGTACCTAAGATCCACAAATTGATGGTAACTCCTCCAGGACACCCCCATAGTTTCCCCAAGAGGCACCATATTAGCGCCATTATCACAATTTGTGGATCATATCCTTAAACCTTTTGTAAGTCAATTAAGATCCTATGTCAAAGGCTACAGATTTCTTATTGAAAATTCAAATCAATTCAAGAGGTTCAAGCTTTATTAGAAAAGGTACAGAGAAGAGCAACGAAAATGATAAAAGGGATGGTACGACTTCTCTATGAAGAAAGGCTGAAGCGGCTAGGGCTCTCCAGCTTGGAGAAGAGACATTATAGAGGTCTCTAAAACAGTGAGTGGAATGGAATGGGTAGATGTGAATCGCTTGTTTACTCTTTCCAAAAATACTAGGACTAGGAGGAACACAATGAAGCTACAAAGCAGTAAGTTTAAAATAAATCTGAGGAAATATTTCTTCACTCAACGTGTAATTAAACTCTGGAATTCGTTGCCAGAGAATGTAGTAAAAGCAAGTAGCTTAGCAGGGTTTAAAAAAGGTTTGGATAGCTTCCTAAAAGCTTCCTAAAAGAAAAGCCCATAAGCCATTAAAATGACTTGGGGAAAATCCACTGCTTATTTCTAGGCATTAAGATAGAGTGAGCATAAGATATACCAGGAAGCTGGAACCGATTATCCCTTGACAAAGCAATTTGGCGAAACAGGTCCTGTCGGGATAACGAAGGTTCCTGGTTGCTCCTTATTATATTCACAAAATACACAAGATAAGTTATTTTGTTGATTGATTGGTGGTTGTACAAATAGTTTTCTTCCTACCATTATAAGTGTGTGCTCTAAGTACTTTTTACATGATATTCATCTTTATTACAATTTATCATATTTTGGATGGAGGGGGTAGTCAATGATTAAAAACTGCTACGGCTGCCAGACAAAAATATTTTGTCATAACATACAGCCAAACTATTATCTATGAGACATCCCCAAAAATTTAAGTTATATCATACTATGTGACACACACTTATCTATTTTCTACTTTTCGTTTTTGGTTGTTGAGTTTTGATAACTTAATAAGTAGAACGCCTAATCCTTTTTACAGTATTTCTAGGATAAGCAGCATAAAACGCATTGTATTGTTTGGTGATCTTGCCAAGTACTTGTGACCTGGATTGGCCACTGTTGGAAACAGGATGCTGGGCTTGACGGACCTCCGGTCTGTCCCAGTATGGCAATACGCATGTACTTATACACTAACATTTCCCAAATTTCAGCTTTGCAGACTATTCAGGACAAGTTACATCATGAAGGACAACCACAAGTTACTACTTTCTTAATGTCATTAGTTGAATTGTTATTGTCCATTAGGAAGGCCGAGGCTCTCCGTCACATATAATTAAAAAAAACTACATCTATGCAATTTGATAACAAGACTATTTCTAGTGTGTATTAGTGTTCATATGTAGTATATGTTATTTAAGGACAGCATTGATAGGTGTATAGATTTTAGTTTCTTTCTATTCAGAATTTTGAGGATTTTCCTGGCACAGAAATACTTAACAGGTTTTGAAAATCACCTCTGATTGTCACAACAGAAAAACCACCTGAAGAAAGCTCAGCATCCTTTGAATGCCAGGCTGCCTCATCTTTCAGAGCCCCACCAAAGCTTAAACTTGTTTTCTGGAATGCAGATAATCACATGGTTATCAGCAGTGGAGAAGAAAACAGGTCCCAACACTGTTACTTAGAATTGCATCACAATTTTGAGAAGTGACTGGGTTCCCAGTCTTTCACCTGTCCTGAGATTTATCATGTAGCCCTGTTCAGTCATTAGTGAAGCTAAATATTTTAACAGTATTGTTTCACTTTCATCTTTGTTGTCTATGAAATCAGTCCTTGAGTCTGAAGTTTTTCAGGCTTCTGCACAGACAGCAAGAACTTGTCCAGGCTGCTTTTAAAAATTCTCTAGATATGAACAGTATTGGTCCACTGGAAACGTGGCCTAGTGGTAACAGCAGCAGACCGAGAAGCAGGCAGGCCAAGGTAAGTGATGGACAGTATTTAGTCCACTGGAGATGTGGCCTAGTGGTAACAGAAGTGAACTGAGAAGCAGGCAGGCCAAGGTACAAGTCCTGCTTCTGTCACTGATGCTCCTTGTGACCATGGCAAGTCACTTAACCCCTCTATTGCCTCATGTACCAGCTTAGATTGTATGCCCTCTAGAGACAAGGAAATATTGTACCCAAATGCAACTTGCCTTTACAATGAAAAGGCATGATGTAAAACTAGGAAATACTTCCACAAATAAGAAGTTTCCATACCGTAAGTTTCTAAAGCTTTTTCTTGACAGTAAATGAGATGCAGAGCAGACAGGCTCTTCTAGAGGCCGAGATCAGTTCTTTACAACACAGATAGGATCCCAGTGCTCTAAGTTTACAAACATCTTGCAGAACAAGTTTGAGTCATTTATTTAGATGAACTGGCCTGTTTGAAACTGCTCCTCTGGTTAGAAGGGCACATGGTTTTCCACAGCACATGAATTAAAAGGCTTTCCGTGGGTGGGGTTGGGGGGGGGGGGGGGGGAAATCACAGCACATAACTTGCCATTTTCAGATGGGTGCTATTTTATCTCACTATTTATGTAAGTATCAGGTGCAGATTAAAAGGAAACTTTAACAAGTCATTTAGTAGCTCATTTTCAAAGAGTTTCTCTAGGTAGCATCTCTGACAATTAGCATGCACAAGAATACCCACACACTGATTGTGCAAGCTATTTGAAGCTTGCCCCATTTGTGAACTGAAAACAGGTTCAAAACAGGCTTGTAGAAGCCAAGAATGGTCAAACGTACCTCTGTTTTCAGGGTAGACATTTGTAAGGGCCCTTCAGATACAGTAACCGTGTCCAGCACAGATGGGAGTCTGTTGGCCAGGCATTTATTCTGGATGGCGAATCTCAATTCTTCTTTCACTAGCGGGGTCAGGTTCGTGAAGTCCTCAAATCCAAACGACATCATGGGGGACAAACAAGGAACAATTGCAGATGCACTGACTTCGGATGCAGTTCCCTGGGCTGGGTGCTGGAGCATCATTTTGCTAAAAATGCAGATTTGATAAGATGCCTTTAAGTTTTAAAAAAACAATTTCCTAATCAAAAGTGTTCACGCTGAGTAGCCTTGGGCAAGCAGCTGCCCTGTGCTTCAGTATTCAACTGCAATTACATATCGTTCCCTCTTAAAATCCATCATACATTGAAATGAAAACTAACCAGGTTAGTACATAGAAGTGAGTTTCCAACTAATCCAGCTGATTTAGGGGTCCTTTTACTAAGATGCACTGAAAAATGGCCTGCGGTAGTGTAGACGCGTGTTTTGAGCGCGAACTGAATTATTTTTTAGCGCACCTACAAAAAATGCCTTTTTTTAAAATGTTTGCTGAAAATGGAAGTGCAGCAAAATGAAAACTGTTGCACATCCATTTTGGGTCTGTAACTGGGCGGTAATGGTCTACGCATGTCAAATGCCACTTGACATGTGTAACTGCCGGTCACCAGAAAGTATTTTTCAGACTCATGTAGCAGATACACGCCAAAATTGAAATTACCACAAGGGCCATGCAGAAACTGGGCGGGACGAGGGCGGTAACTCCAATTTGGCACACGCAGCTTAGTAAAAGGGTCCCTTAGTTCTAACATTGGTCTTAGCCTTGTATACCTTCAGCCATAAAAGGTTGGGGGGGGGGGGGGATTTTGTTCTGAAACATCCCCACCTGTAGGGAATATCAATACCTTCAGTAGTTTCCGGAAATTCCAAAACAAATCAAAACTTCTCCTTTTGACACATGTAGAATAGCTCTCACTTTCATTCCTTCTTGGGCTTCCTTTGAGGAGGGCATCAAATCCCCATTTATGACTGTCCTATTTTAAACACCACCCCTAGGGAAGGGATAAGATGCGCCAGGGCCCAGAGCTGGAACCTGGGCAAACCTGGTGGGCCAGAGAAATTTGCCTAGTTACTACCCACCACCATCACCACACTTGCAGAGAGTATCCTTCAGAAGCCACACAAAATTATGACCAAGTCTGGCCACTAGGTGTCGCCTCTGCGACAGGACTGCAATTCCCTCCCCTCCAAAGCTGTGAATCTTGCCTCCACTTTATCCCTTGCCATTAACTGGCCCAGGGAGCAGAGGCCTGTGCCAGGAATCAAACCCAGGTTCTTTGTACGACAGCACACAGCACTGTCACCAAACCACCAAGTCTACTTTCTAATCTTTAGAAAACTAGATATGGATATTTTGTTAAAAGGCCAAAATTGCTCAATGCTAGTTCATTTACACAAAGACTTAATCACACTGAGTTTCAGAAACTGGCGTTTGACAAACACAGGAGCCCAAAATTAACAGCTGTGCCATTACTAATCTGTTTCATTTAGGGCTGATTTATGCTATACTACAAGGTAAAAATATTTTATTTCTTGTGCCCGATATACTGCACATCAAGCACAATGTACTACTGCTTGGTTTACAATTCTGAACAAGATACCCAAAGACCAGAAAAGAAGTTAAAGTGATCATTCAAAAAAGGTAAACTGCAGAGCAAAGAGATGGGTGAGCAACAGCGCAATAACACAAAAAGGGGGATTGGAAGGGAACAGGAAAAGGCAGGATCCAAAAAAAAAAAGGATCAACAGGAAGAAATCATTGAAAAGTAGATTGAAAGAGCCAAGTTTTAATAGCTTTCTTTGAAGTAGGAGAAGAGCTAGCTGCCTGGTCTAACAGGAAAGAATTCCACAGCTATGGACCCAGATAAGGAAGCAGTGGTCCTAGTGACGTCCAGCTTGAGCTTGGTTGGAGGCAGAAGGGTCAAGAAAGCTTCCTGAGACCACTGAAGGGATCGGGTGGGGGGGGAGGGGGTAAATAAATCAAATATTGAGACACACCCGGGGTAAGGCCCTTGAATACCAGGCAGTGCACTTTGAATTTAATTCTGGCTGTGATTGGGAGCCAATGCTTTTAACTGAAAATGAACATGTGAGCCTGCACAGAACCAAATGATTAAGAAGTCATGAATGTACAACATGTAAACGTTCTCTGCTTCCGAGCCCGATTTAGATATAAGCAACTGCTTAGGGCACCAAACACCCAAATTAAAGAGAAGCCCACCCACTTTACGTTAGGGTCATACAGGTCAAGGTGTCACCGTGACACTGACCGCCACCTCTGCTCTCTCCTGAATCGTAAATCTGGTCCTTACCTGCCCCTGAGAGATTGTCACTGCTACCAAGTTTTTCGGACACCACTTTTTAGCTGTTTAGAAGTAGACATGACAGCAAATAAAATGTATTTGGTAATGGTAAGTTGGATTTATATCCCGCTATTACCTTGCAGTTCTAAGCGGGTTACAACTATTTAAGAAATCAGTTTCATTTAACTGGGAAAAAGGGGCATAATAATAAGTTTAGTAATTAAGAATAAATAGTAATCAGTAGTTAGCGTAAGATATATATTTCTGAAACAGAAGTGTTTTCAAATTTTTTCCTGAAAAGAATATAGGACTGAAGATTTAAGTATAGGTGAAATTGTAGTCCATAATCTTGCTGCTTGAAATGCCAACCTTAGTTTACCTTTTGATGATTGAAAAGAATAACCTACAGTACCAGTACATCTTGTTCTTAAAGCATAAATAAATATAAAATGTGGATATAGATAGTCCCCGCTGCCAAGCCATGTAAAAGCTTCAAGAGAAAATACGCCAATTTGAAATAGATTCTAGCCTCGGTAGGCAACCAGTGTAATAATAAATAACTGGAAGTGATCCTATCGAATTTGGAGAATCCAAAAATCATTTGCAGTCTCCTCACCAAACTTATTACATCCTAAATAAACCAGATTACAATAATCCAATTGAGAAACTAAGAGAGACTGAACCAGTATTCTAAAATGATCTTGTTCAAAATAGTTTTGCACGCAGGCGAAAAACTTGGCTTACGGTTACATAAACAGTTGACGCTGATTAGTGTTAATTCAATGATTAACGGTTTAATTGAACTTCTGAACATTAAGGAGTAGGTACATTTTCTCTTGGAGATGGCGACACACCTCTTCCCCCTCCAGTTCCACTTTCGAATTTCAAAACAAGAGGACAGTAATTACAACTAAATGCTGAATCAGAAGGTGGTACATTTTGGAGACAGAGCATAAAGTTATAAAAGCAGTTTTCGCCGGCTCACGTTTTAAGAATACCGATAATCAGCTGTAGCCACTTCATGTGCTATAACCTCAGGCCGCTTCACTTTCATTCTCGCGGCACTCCAGGGGTCACGGCGCACTCCCAGTGACCCTGGGCACTATGACATCACCCCCTTCGACCAAGGGTGCTATGACATCAGAGCGCCTCCTCTTAACTAAAGGAATGGAAGCCAGCTCCGCACAGTGACCCACGTTATCCAATCAGCAGCTCCCACACCTATCCAGTTCACTAATGCTCTGCATCTTATCTATGACTGACACGAGGGACGCAGCATTAATGCAACAAGCTAACGTGAGTTTGTAATCGGGACCACTGTTACAACTGAGGACTTCACCACCTTAAGATTGTACTCGTTTATTATGAGCAAACTATTAGAAATAGCAGCACCTAGGCAATGGGAAATCAGACTATACCCGGCCCTTATATCGCTATCGTTAGTAATAAATACATTTAATAAGGCAAATTAGTAGGGCATTCTTTTAAAAAGGCGCACTAGCGTTTTAGCGCAAGCTAAAAATAAGCTTGCGCTAAATGCTAGAGACACATATATCCCTATGGGCATCTCTAGCATTTCGTGCACACTAAAAATACTAACATACCTTTGTAAAAGACCCCCTAAATGCAGGACAGTAATCTGTTACTTCAAGAAATTACTCAAATCTCATCTGTTTACTCAATCTTTTGGTCCAGTTAACTAGCTCTTTCTTTTTCTCCTTTCATTGCCATATCTCCGCTCTTTCACTTTCTCCTTTCATTGCCTCACTTTCATTTATATTTTTTATTGTTTTATTATTATTATTATTAATTGTAATCTGCTTTGAAGCAGAGCACAGGTATATTCCACCTAAATACTAGGTGGATGGATCACAGTAAGACATCCATAAAAGCTTTAGGTAAACAGTAAAATTAGACATAAAACAATGTAAACTGAAAAGCTGTCCCACTCCCATTAAAGGGATATGTTAACAGAAACAAATAGGTCTTCAGTAGCCTCTGGCAGACTATTCCACAAACGCAGTCCCACAATAGAAAACGCAGCTGCCCTTGTCTTCCAGATTTACAATTTCCAAATATTTCACGTCCACATCAGTTGATACACCTTTAAAAATCTGTGAAAAATACCAGGGAGTTGTGTCATTAATAGCCTGGTATACGAGAGTCAACGCTTTGAATGAAACCTGGCTCGGCACCGGCAGGCAACGAAGCTGCTCCTTCAATATTGGAGTTACGTGCACGTACCTGGCTTCCGTGTTAATCCAGTTGGCTACGTGACAAAGCCAAAACCAAACTATAGCAATCACTTATTAATAAAGTTTCTAGACCAGCTTTCCTGAGTTAACCCCCCACCCCCTCCCTGCCTCAGATCTGAATACAGAAGAACGAACAAATTGTAAGCAAGATTTTTTTTCTCGGTAATGGACCTTAGTCGTTGTTACCTGATTACCATTAAACATAAAAGTTTAACTAGGACCGTTCTTTTTTTTTTTGTCCAAATGCAGAAGATCGACCAGGGTTCTATTCAAAAAAAGTTCTTTTAAAAGTTAAGTCAAGCAGACCAACCATACAACAGAGTAAGGGCAGGCATTATGCTCCAAGGACAGGAGATCCCTGTTTGTGTAGTTATTTTCCCCTCAAAAATCTGTCCTGGAAGTTCGGCTAAGTGGTTGAATGGGCAACGCGTAACTTTTCACCCCGCCTGAACTTTCCGTTCCTCCCTTGTCTCGCTCCAGTCCCCACTGCCGTGTGGTCCCGGGCTATAAAGCTCGATGACAACGACAAAAACGAAACTGTTACAAAGCAGTTTCATCAGAATCCTTTTTCTAACTCCTCCAGGAAGTTACTTAACACGCAAGGAAACAGCGAGCGTGAGAGCCCCGATGCCTGAAAACTTCCTCCAAAGCCACCCCCAACTATACCGAGGGATGCCCAGAAGGAGACCCCCCCCCCACGAGCGCTAAAGAATCGGAGGGCACCGAACAGCACTGCCACGTTAACTTTTCCTAACAGATACCTCCACTGTCCTCCCCATCTCCCTTCATCCTGCCTCTGATACGCAGAGCCAGAGGAGTCCCAAAACAAGTAACCAGGCGCGGGTGGTACCTCGCACACATCAGGGGGGGAAAAAAAAGTTCCTTCCCGCTAGTCTCTAACTCCCATGAAAAGTCAGGGCATCCCAACTACTCACCTTCCCGAAAGTAAAGCAAAGCCGCTACTGAGCTTCCGATCGCACTGCTGCCTCCCCTCTCCCGATCCGCCGCTGTCACCTCCCGTCTCTCTCACTCCCTGCCCCGCTCTTGCATCACCTCTTTATATAGGCGAGGGCGCAGCGAGGGCCGCGCGCCGCGGGCTGACGTCATGCTATTAATAGCTCCGGGAGCGCTCGCCTTAGCGCTGATGCAAGCGGTGGCCGGAGGGAGCCTCTCTCCATAACAGGCCTGCTCGGCATCAGGTTGCCGCTGACATTTTTTTAACTCCTTCGGGGGTGGTCAGTGCAGCGTCCAGGGCCGGGAAACGAGGGCTCGGCTCGCTCATAGGGCGGAGCTCTGGGTCTTTACAGGAGGACAGCCATTGCGAAGGCCGGCCACCCAGACAGTAGACGTAGCTCCCCATCGCGGCTTTCGTACCTAGCGATTAGAACCAGGATGTCAAGTGCCTACGCCTTGGAAAACAATATGAGCCATATAAGCAAAATAGCTGACCCACAAAACAAATACTTTCTAGAGGATTCGCCTGAACGTTGAATGTCGAAAGTGTCAGTCTATGAAATACTTTGGGAAGGAGAAAAAGTTCCTCTCCTGGGGCTAGAAAACAATTTGATGATAGTACTAGAAACATAAACGCCTGGTATATATTTTTCTCCTCCTGTTTAATATGTACATTTAAGCGACTGTGTGATATTGTTTTATAACTGATTCCTTGCCTACACGATCGCCGATAACTTATTTTTATTTAAGCATCTAATGGGTTTATTCATTATTGCCCGTAACAGAACAGAGTGATTCATAGGCAGCTATCACATCATACGTAAGAAAAAAAAAAATACACAGTTCTGATCCCTTTGAATGCCTCGAAAAATAATCTTTGCACTTACTGTAAAAGTCTGCTGGAGTCAGTGCAGTCTTAACTGGATTCCTAACACAATCATTGTAATATTGGAAGTAGCTAAATGCAAAAGCTCTTCTCGTTTATTTGATTTGATTGATTGAGGAAGAAGAATGAATATACGCTATGATTACAGAAGCCGTTTTATTAGAAACCGTTAGGATGTCATATTCCTAACTTTCTCCTTACTGAAGGGAAGAAAAGACTCTTGAAACACAGTGTGTGTGAGCAACGTGACTAATCTGTTTCTGTATTTTCGTGTGACAACGTGTACCGTGGAACATAGGCGAGAAGATCTGCCCGGGAGCCTAATGCACACGCTAATCAACGATTTGTTTACTGTCATCGGGCTAAAATTCTCCTCTCATACAATTGTGATCTACTACACTCCGGGGTGTTAAAAAGCCGTAAAACACACACACATCTGCCATGACAACGCCAACTCGCCCTCCCGTTTATCCCAGTCTTTTAGGCACATCATGGAGCAGCCAAGAGCATCATCTTTAATCCTAATAAATATTAATGCACTAAAATTCTGAAACGTCAGTTTTCTCTTTCAAATACCGACCATTGTAATCGGGAACATGCAGACACCTTCCCTACCTCATGCCTCCCCTCAAACCACATGAACTCTGCCAGTGCAGGAACTGAAGAGAACTTAGAGAGAACTGACAAAAGCGCATAATAAATTGTTAAAATACTAGAAATCAATAATAGGAATAATAAAAAAAAAGCATGTAGACTTTAAAATGATGAGACCTTTGGGGGTCTGGTTTGTGCCTGCTCCGTATGCTCAGCTCATTGCTTAAAGTTACGTTAAAGTTTTCAGGTCGGAAGCTCCGCACTGTGAAAATAAGAGAAGGTCAGAACGGGTCCTTTCTGCATCTGATATCATGCGATAATTACCATCACAGTCCAGTGAAGTCAGCTAATTTAGTTGATGATGTCATTTCCAGAAAGGACCAGCTTCGGGCTTAGGTTCCATTGTGCACTAACTGAAGTCCAAAGACATTTTTGCCTGTGGGCAAAGCCCCTGCTTAGCGGTTCTTTACTGTGTGAAAATGGGATTTTAACAAGGGAATGGCTCAGCCATGACTTATAATTCCTAAATTAGTTTTATAAAGATTTTAGTTTTAAAATCTCTTTCCCTTTTTAAATAAAACAAAGAAGGCATTTCTTAAAAGGAGAAGAAAAGGGTTTGACATTTCAGTGTCCCACACATTAAAAGACCACTATTGTCAAAAGAGGGGTATTTTTTAAATTATTACTTTTATTGTACCTCATGGAGCCTCCTTCTTCTTTACCTATACTGACAAAAGGCCACATATTACAAATCTGTATATTATATATATATATATAATTTTTTTTTTTAACATGAGGTGGCTTTTTTTTTGTCCCAGGCTACTTCCAAACAACAAAAATCCTCCCATGGGAATAACATTAAAGAAATTACCCTGGTGGTTTTATGACCACAAGCTTTCTCTCTTCTCATCTAAAGTAATGTGATTGCTGGTGTTAGTCCACTTCAAAGATAATAAAAGAAAAAAAAAAGGAAAATCCTTTTTTATTGGACTGACAATATTTTGCGACTCTTTTACTAAGCTGCATTAAAAGGTAGCCTATGCATGGATTTCCTGTGCACTGAGGCCACCTTTTAAACGTGGGGTAAAATGGCAGATTTTGGTATATTAGAAATAATGGCCACATGCTAATTTTTCCATTAGCGCATGACCCCTTAAATACACCTATTTTCCAGGCAGTAAGGGCTCACGTGGTAATCATGCACTGATGGGTTAGCGTGTGGCAATGCCCCCTTTCCCCCCAAACATGCCCCAGCACTAAAAAATACAAATGATTTTTTTTAGCATGTGAGAAGCACACATACATTCCAAAACTACTGCGGGATGCCTCGGCGCACCCCACGGCAGGCGTTTTTAACCTGCAGTAAGCACACATTAGTGCTTACCGCAGCATAGTAAAAGGGCCCCTTTGTGACTAGTTTTTGAAGGCCAGAAGCTTCTTCCTCAGGTCAGGACAATATGAGCAAAAGACAATATTAATAGAATAGCATAATACCATTCCAATGACAGTCTCAAGGGAAAATGGAAGGGGTGGCTGGGGTGTGGAGGATGAGAAACAATTCTTTTAATGCATCCCACCCTTCAATCAGATTCAAAATTGAATACCCCACAGATAATATTAACATTCTAGTCACCACAGTTTCCGTCAACAATGGTTGTATGCAAACATCTACAGTAGAGTCCTTATTATCTAGTTAATGGAACCAACAGATGACGGGATAACCAAAAAGTTGGATAATACAGAGAAAGTGGATGAGGGATAAAAGAGAGGCATATTGAATGCGTGTTAAGCAGTAGCAAGAGTTTGCAAGCTTAATGTGCCCAAGAATCTTATCTAGTACTGCTGCTTTTTAACTAAATGTGATGATGCTAGGAAAGAGAACGAAACCTGCACCAATGATGTTACCTAAGTATGTTGGATGAACCAAGTGATAAGTGAGTCTCTACTGTATAAACAGGAAAGCAATAGACAGATGCAGCTACCTCCACAATTCCAGCGTCCACTCACATACAAAGAAAGTCTGTTTTACATATCCAAGCTACCATAGCATATGATCTAACCCAAGAAGCAGAGATCCGCATCTCAAAGAATCTTACACCAGAAAATAGAATAACCAAATACATCATAATAGGTTCAATCTTTTTATTGAATTATATAAGTAACACAATGACAGCAACACAGGCAGAGAAGAGCATATGTACAAAGCGGTCATTGCTTCTTAATTGGTCTACATAAGGAGCAAAACAAAGTAGGGAGCTTTAGCTCTTATAGCCCCCTACAATAAAACATATAATCGCCAGTGACCCATATAACTCCATCCCACCCCACACTACCCCCTCCCTTTATAAATTCAAACTGTTATTATTGATGACACCTAAGGAAACATGAAACAATTATTTATTTATTTGTTACATTTGTACCCCACATTTTCCCACCTATTTGCAGGCTCGTTGATGCCAACATTATGGCATCAACGAAGCAAAGGCATCAGTAGAATTTGCGATAACATTCCAACCAACTGCGATAACATTCCAACCAACTACTCCCCCTCTCAACCCTACCTACAGAACACAGGATAACTAAACCCCTACTCTCCCTGCCAACCATTATCCTCTATACAGATTACAAAAACTATATTTATTTTTTTTTAAATACACATTACACTAGAGTCCTCCGAGCTTGGCAGTCCAACAATGCAATAATGCCTAGAGGGAATTCAAAACAAAACTCCAAACCCTAGAGGGCAATGATGAAAATTAGGAGTCCCATATTGATTAAAAAACAACAACCCTTTTTAAGTACATAAGTAATGCCACACTGGGAAAAGACCAAGGGTCCATCGAGCCCAGCATCCTGTTCTAGACAGCGGGCAATCCATGCCAAGGGCACCTGGCACGCTTCCCAAACGTACAAACATTCTATACATGTTATTCCTGGAATTGTGAATTTTTCCCAAGTCCATTTAGTAGTGGTTTATGGACTTGTCCTTTAGGAAACCATCTAACCCCTTTTTAAACTCTGCCAAGCTAACCACCTTCACCGCAAGTGAGTTACCCACATGCAATTTTCCCAAGAGCATATGGTTATGAAGCATGCTTTGCCAGTCCCAGTATGAAGAAGTGTCTGAAATGGTCCACAATTTCAAAACTGATTTTTTTTTTCCCCAATAAAGCTGCTTTACGAAAAAAAAGATGGCAACCCCCACCCTGCAATGAAAAAACCTCATGATGGTCTTAACAGAAGACCCACTGCTGACACTGGAATGGTGGAATCCAAATACATTATAATAATCATCCCGTACACTAATAGCTTACAAAATGGTTCCTGCTAGAGCAGAAAGAATTAACTGTGTACATGGTTTGGTGGGTGCCTAAGGGGGTCCCTTTACAAAATTACAGTAGAAAGTGGCTTTAGCCTGCCCTTAAGTGGCTCTTTCCCATGTGCTAAGGCCATTTCTACCGCAGCCAGAAAATGACCAATTTCCCATTTTCTGAATTAATGGCCATGCGCTAATGCTAGCTTTTTCCAATACATGCACGTGTTGGAAAAAGCTATTCCCTGAAGCAGCCAGATGGTCTGGCGAAACAAAGATCTTTTGTTGGGACTATGTTTCTTTCTGCATAATTTAAGATAAGTAACAATCCATTTTGTATTTTGATGTTTGTGATTAAGAAGAGGATTGAATTGCAGTGCACATTTTGGATTTTGATTGTTGCAGAGGCTATTCCTGGGGCATCTAGGCATTATAATTTTTTTCCTTCCAGTCTTTTAGTATCAATGGAGTTTTTTTTTTAATGCCAATGATAGGATTTTCGGTAGCTTTTTGAGTGCTTTGCAGTCACTTAAGTTTGAGGCTTTTTTCTCCATCTGACTTTTTAAAAGAGACTGGGTTGGCTAAAATGGCAATTTATATATTTGTTGCCATGTACAGGGCCATTAAAAAAAATAGTATGTGTGCACTTACCGTCACCTATTTTGTGCTAATCCCATGTTAATTAGTTAGCGTGCAGCAATGCAGATGCACTGATTAGCACAGAAATGTCCACCTCCGCCCCCAGAACGCCCCATTGGCCAAAAAATAAAAACATATTTGCTACCACATGGCTAGTGCATACACATTTGAAACAGTATAAAGACACCTAAATATTTAAAGTCTGTACAAGTCACTTGTATGCAAATATACCTACAAATTAACATGCATCTAATCAGTTTGCACTCTTACAAAAGTTGATAGCATGCCTACAAGTTGCGTGCAAAGTACAAGGCAAAACAAAACAAAATGCTTGAAATTTGGGAAAAGTTTGTTTAAAAAACAAGCATGAATTAAACTTTTTGGGCCATGTACACCCCTAATGAGAATCATTTACTAAGCTGTGTCAAGCACATAACAATATCATCAAGATATTGAAATCTTACAGGTAGCTATCCCAACGGAAGCGACTCTCTGGCAAGTGTACCAGACTAATAAGTTTTGGGCTAGACTTTCTAAGAGGCAGTCCCATCCTACCATAGAATAACTTGTATTAATGCAGGTTATGTACTGCTGGTCCGCATTACTAATAAGTGCTTTTTAGTAAGTAGAAGAAATGTCTTTTTATATGTTCAATGCAAAATAAACTTTGAGAGTCATTTCTTGATTAATTAATATAGTAAACCAAAGGTTATGTAATTACTGGAACTGAGTGATTAACTGCATGGGGGTCAAGAAGAGACTAATGTGAAACATGCATTATGAATCAGCTTTAATCATTTCATACTTTATTATAATACATATACTTTTTAATGCAAGCTTATTTTCAAGTGATTTTTAGAAATTTGTTAGTTAATATTAGTTTGATAGCATAGGGATGATTTATAGATTTTTAAAAGTTATGTTGGTTGCTTTTACCCTTTTTTTTATTAGTATTAGACTGTGATATACAAGCAAGTTTGTTTCATTGTTTTACCATGGTCAAATTTGTTTTATTGTGATTCACTGCAGGAACTATAAGGTCTTTTTATTAAAGCTCAGTGCATGCAAAGGGCCACTTTTACCATGCTGTGGGAAAAGGGGGCCCATGGTGGTGTTGGCACATGGGTTTGCCATACACCGAGGTCCCCTTTTACCGCAGTGGGTAAAAGGCATTTTTGTTTTGTTTTAAAGGAAATGGCCACAGGGCAAGTTAACCACTTGCTGTGCAGCCACTTCCCAGGGGAGCCCTTACCACCTCCTATTTAGGAGATGGTAAGCGATCCTGCGCTAACCCAGTGGTAACTGGGCAGTGCAGCGCTGCCCACTGGGGAAGTCCTGGCACAGAAAAATTTTTTAAAACCCAATGCGCTGGGAATGGCATGTGGAGGGAGCAGGCACTGCTGCTGGGCTCCTGCGGTAGCCTGGTTGTAGTGCCTGATTGGCATTGTAAAAGGGCCCTGAAACGTTGCACATCCTATTTTATACCTATTGGCCACATGGCACTTAATGCCAGATGTTATATTTCACACCTTAATTTCTATGTGGAAATTGAAACGTATTCTATAACAATGCGCATAACTAGCTAATCAGTGCTGTCAATTGGATGTTAACAGGAAATTATCAGGTATAGAACAAAATAGTGAGGAGAAACCAAGGAGGATACCAAAAAACTTTTATTGGGTTTCTAAAAAACGACCCGACACGGCCATGTTTCGGCCCTAAGGCCTGCCTCAGGGGTCTTGATCAATCTCAGGTGTTACGGTGTGATATAATACACCGGTGAGAATTTGTGCCCAATATATGGATAATCAAAATTCTAACTGACAACACGCCATTTTCCAAGGAGAAGAGACTAAAGAAGTTTTTTTATTATCCATATATTGGGCACAAATTCTCACCGGTGTATTATATCACACCGCAACACCTGAGATTGATCAAGACCCCTGAGGCAGGCCTTAGAGCCGAAACACGGCCATGTCGGGTCGTTTTTTACAAACCCACTAAAAGCTTTTTGGTATCCTCCTTGGTTTCTCCTCACTATTTTGTTCTATATCTCATGGCAGCGTGAGGTTTTTTACCTCCTTTTCTTTGCTTAACAGGAAATTATCAGCACTAATTGGCATTAAGATTTACGCCAACTCACTAACTGTATTCTGTAATGTGGTGTGCCTAAATTCTAAGTTGCATAGTTGAAAGGGGGAGTGGCCATAGGCAGAGCATGGGCGTTTCTAAAATCTATGCGTGTTGTTATAGAATATACCTGCTCTCACGCAGATTCTATACAAGGCGCTTGAAAATCCGCACGGAAACCAAAGCGTATTCTATGACAATGCATATAACTTAATTGGTTAACTAACTAATCAGTGCTGTCCATTGGATGTTCACAAACAATTATGGGGTCCTTTTACAAAGGTGCACTAGAAGATGCCCATAGAAATATCTGGTCATCTCTAGCATTTAGCGCATGGTTACTTTTAGAACGTGCTAAAAACACTAGCGCACTTTTATAAAAGGACCCCTATCACCACCAATTGGCATTGAGATTTATGCGCACAACTTGCTAAGTATATTCTATAATGTGATGTGTCTAAATTCTAAGTTGCATAGTTGAAAAGGGGGCGTGGCCATGGGCGGGGTGTGGACGTTTCTAAAATGTATGCACACTGCTATAGAATATACCCGATCTGCGCCTTACTTAGACTTCGGGATTTACACCAAGTAAAATATGGCCTAAATGGATGTGACCAATTGATGTGGCGAGCTGCTTGGCATGTTTTATATATTGTGCACAAATTTAAGTCTATTCTATAAAATTTAGGCATACTTTAGAGAAAACGCCTAGATGTCATTTTTTTCCACATGGAATTTTCAGGCGCCATATATAGAATCTAGCCCTCTGCACCTAATTTAGGCATCAGGATTTATGCCAAGTAAAATCTGGCCTAAATGACTGCGACTAAATTTGGTTGCATAGAGAGGTGCTCGCTGTATCCTATATGAAGACAAATGACTCAACACAAACGTTGTGGTTTGGCCGCTAGGCCTATATCAGGAGTCTAAAACTTCAAATGCCAAATGGTCTTTGTGCAAAGGCTATATCCTTTGGTTTGAAAAGATTGTGTCAGTGAAAATAGATGCTAAAAGTCTATTTTCACTGACACGATCTTTTCAAACTAAAGGTCTTTTTCAAGACCATTATTTAACTCATTCAATCAAAGAGATTGGATATAGCCTATGCACAAAGACCATTCAGCATTGGAAGTTTTCTGTTAATACAGACTCCTGATGCAGGCCTAGTGGCTGAAACACAACGTTTGTGTCAAGTCATTTGTCCAATAAACCTTTTTTCCAAGTACATTGTTCCAGTCTTTGGTATCCGTGGTCAACCTCCCACTCTTTCTCTTCATATCTTTGTGGTTTCTCGTGGGACGTTCAAGTTCTTCGTTCTGGCGGACTCTCCCGGTGTTTCCTGTATAGCACATGGAAATTTAAGCCTATCCTATTAAATTTAGGCATACTTTAGAAAATACACCTAGGCATATTTTTTCCATGCGGAATTTTCAGGCGCCATTTATAAAATCTAGCCCTTAGGGCCCCTATGTATTTATTGGGTTAGTTTGATATATTTAGATATGCATTGTATGTGCTTTAAGTGTACCACTCTGACCACTTACTATTTAAAAAAAGGCAGAATATAAAAATGTATGAAACTAGGGTGTGATTTTTAAAAATTAGCCACATCTTACCTGCAGGGCAGTAGGAAGAGGGGCTATTGTGGGCAGCACAGTGATGTAGAGAGCTGAGTAGGTGCAGTGTGGGGGCTACAAGAAAGAAATAGAGCAGATTTTCAGTGGCGTTGTTATTGGGGAAACTTCTTCAAACAAAGGCTACAACCCCAAAATGATCTTATTATTATTGTTACATTTGTACCCCACATTTTCCCACCTATTTGCAGGCTCAATGTGGCTTCAGGAAGACTGCCTCTTTATTTAACACACCCAGAGAAAAATCTTAGGGGCCCTTTTACTAAGCTGCATGTCTACGCATGCCCAACATGCACCAAAATGGAGTTACCGCACGGCTACCATGTGGCCCTTGTGGTCATTTCATTTTTGGCATACGTCCACTATACACACCTGAAAAATATCTTTTATTTTCTGAAACGCATCAGCTACGTGCACCAAGTGGCATTTGGCGTGCGTAGGTCATTACTGTCCAGTTACCACGTGAGACTTTACCGCTAGGCAATGGCTGGCAGTAAGGTCTCAGACCCAAAAAGGGCGTGCGGCAATTTTCATTTTGCCACACATCCACTTTCGGCAAAAATTTTAAAAAAGGCATTTTTTGCAGGTGTGCTGAAATATAATTCTGCGCATGCCCAAAACACGTGTCTACACTACCGCAGGCTATTTTTCAACGCACCTTAATAAAAGGACCCCTTACTGCAGTACCATAAAAGAAAACTTCAGTGGGAATGCCCCTTCTAGTGATCTACAATCCAGAGCTGAAAAACTAAGACCTACACTCACTACTCCAGGAAGATGTATTACTGAAATAGATATAATGCTGGGCTCCTGACAAGCACCAAATCTGAAGCAAAAATTTGTGATAAGCAAACTCCCAACAGAAGCTTAAAAAGAAGAGAATGACGCAAGTCCCTGCAGTATACCAGGCTGGAAACTGTGCCAAACACATATCACAGGATCCCACAGTTACCCACACAGGGAAAACATTCAACATGAATGGCTTCTACTCATTCTCCTCCTCAAATTTTGTATAATTCAATGTAGAAAATATGAAGAAGGTTGCTATATTGGAAAAGTGGGACAAATTGCTAAAGACACGAATCAGCTTACCAATGTGACGTCTTGGAGGGTGAGCATTTTTTGGAACCAGAGCACTGCATCAATGACCTTATGGTCAGAATACTAAGAGGGCATTTCAAAATAATACAGGAAGGTAAAACCTTTGAGATTAAGATGATGAATTACTTCCCAACAACAAGACAGGGCTTAACCAAGACCTGGGTTTCCTATCATATTATAAACCATGAAATTATACTGCTTTGTCACCCTCTGATCACTCATTCATCTCTCCCTGTTTCTCCCCCACCCCCATCGTTTTCATTTCAGACTGCCTTTGAAATATTTTTATGTTCACAACTATATTCTAATATTGTCATCATTTGCTCTTAGTGTCCTGGACCTGAAGGTGCTTCTGGCTATCAAAAGCTGGGGCCCTGTTTACTAAGGTGTGCGATTAACACGGTGAAGTTACAGACTTTTTAGCTTGACCACCCAGCAATTTTCGTGTGTTCAAAAATGTTTGCACTGTAAAACTACCAATATTTGAAAAAAAAAAATGGGGTGCCAGCTTATTGTTAATGACATCACAGTAATACTTTGAATTTAAATCATTTGTATTTGATAATATGATAATTTACAGATAATCTCTTTAAAAGAATTTTGGATCGGAATGTCAAGTGTCAACAGATGATCTGGGACAGCCTGCCATATAAACCAAGGGGTCCTTTTACTAAGGTGCGCCGAAAAATGGGCTGCGCTAGTGTAGGCGCATGTTTTGGGCATGTGCAGATCCATTTTTCAGTGCGCCTATAAAAAAAGACCTTTTTAAATTTTTGCCGAAAAATTTGCAGCAAAATAAAAATTGGTGTGCGTCCATTTGGGGTCTGAGACCTTACCGCCAGCCATTGACTTAGTGGTAAGGTATCACGCGGTAATTGTCTACGCACGTAGAATGATGATTACCACCTGGTTTCCACCGTGCGCAAGAAAATAAAAATTATTTTCCGGTGCATCTAGCGGACACACGTAAAAAACAAAATTACCGCCCGGACCTCACGGTAGCTGGGCAGTAACTCCAAACTGATGCATGTTGGGCACACATAGGCGCCTATGCGGCTTAGTAAAAGGGCCCCTAATTGACAAGGCTTGCTAAGAATTTCCCAAGGTGACTGAAGGGGTGAACACTGATCATTCACAATGACTGCAAAATTCTGACACATTGTTAATTATATCGTTTGAATGATGTTATTTTACTGTGTTTTAGCTAAGATTTTTAACATGCAAAAATCACTAGGTGGTAACGCTAAAATGTCAGTAAGATCAACATAGCTTAAGATAATTAAATTTTGTTTAATAGTAATATGTAAGT
This sequence comes from Microcaecilia unicolor, assembly GCF_901765095.1. Classification (NCBI taxonomy): domain Eukaryota; kingdom Metazoa; phylum Chordata; class Amphibia; order Gymnophiona; family Siphonopidae; genus Microcaecilia; species Microcaecilia unicolor. The sequence continues at coordinate 75,364,829 of NC_044033.1, forward strand.
ATGATGACTAAAGAAGTACAAAAAATTTCACGTTGAAATTCAAAGCAGTTGTTAAGAAAGCTATAGGGGGTCACTTTTTTTTGCCTCACCCTTTACATGTAGGAATTCCCAAGGCCAGAGGATAGACAGAGTAAGGGCCAGACCAGCACCTTACATGTATCAAACTACATGCAAACAAACACAAACAGAAGGAAAACTCCACTGAGGGAAAGCACCGAGCATCAAACAGTAGAGAAGAAACAGGAACCTCTCGCAGATGGTGTCCAGGAGGAATCTTTATTAAACAACAATCTTCAATAAACAATCAACAGGGACCCGGCACGCTGCATGTTTCGGCCCTAACAGCCTGTTTCTGGGGGCTAAAAAATTATATAACATAAAAATATAATGAATAAAAATAATAGTACAGAGGTCTAAAAAGTAAAATCATAATCAATAAAAAATGATAGAGTATCAATGGAATTAAAAATGTATAAAAAATATATACCTAGGAATCTAACACGTCAAACATATTCCCAGATAAGTCGTGAAACCAAATCTCCTATTAGTAATCTAAATATTATGCACAAATGATAAATGAATGAAAGAAATGAACTTTGAATCTTAAATAAATAACAAATTAATATAAGTATAAAAATTGTATATACAGAGACATCAAGATATGTGTCCAAAAATATAAATATATAAATATACAAAAATATGTATGTATAAAAAATTATATAACTTAACAAAGAGGTAAAAATAAGAGACATGGTCTAAAAATATAGATATATCATGCAAATATCAAATACGTAAAAATATAATACAAAAATCAATTAAAATTGCCATTAAATACATAGAAAACCATAAACATATATATATTCTGCAAATATCAATTGGAATAACCATTAAATACATAAAATACATGTAAAAAACATGGTCTCATCATTAGCTATTTCTGGCGAAGTTCTCTCTTGGTTCAACTCATTTCTATCTCACTGCTCTTTCTAGGTTGTCACCTCCACCTTTACTTCCCAGGAACTTCATTGTGGTGTTCCCCCAGTGTTCAATCTTATCCACCCTCTTGTTCAATCTATTCCTGAGTCCACTGGCAGCACCTATCTAATCGTTCAGGATTTCGGCTGATTTTATGCAGACGATATTCTGATACTCTTTCCAACTATTTCTTCCTCTCTCTCTCTTCAGACTTGCTTAGATTCAATTGCAAACTGGCTCTTCAAACATCAACTGGTGCTCAACACAAATAAAACCATCACTTGCTGGTTTTCTGGCTTTGCAACCCTCTCCCTTCTATCACTCTCTTCAGAACATCAATCTCTCCAGTTTCTCAATTTTGTTATTTGGGGGTAATCCTCGATTCCTCGCTCTCCTTTTTACCCCATCTCTTGCACTAATCTAAACTCTGTTTTTTTAAACCTTCTGTCAACTAACAGCTATTCGTCACCTTTTCGATCATGATAGCTTCCATGCACTCATCCTCTCATTTTTCACGTCACGTTTGGATTATTATAATATCATTTACACTGGTTTACCATCCAGCTTATAATCGAAAGTGATCGCCGGCCATCTTCCGACACAAATCGGGAGATGGCTGGCGATTTCTTAAAAGCGGCGAAATCGGTATAATCAAAAGCGGCATTTTTTACGGCATCACCGCTTTCCCGTCGCTTCGCCGGCAAAAGTTCAAGGGGGCGTGTCGGTAGATTAGCAAAGGTGGGACATGGGTGGGCATGGGCGTGGCTACCAGATGGCCGGCTTTCGCTGATAATAGAAAAAAAAAAGCGGCGTTAAGCAGTATTTCGCTGGCTTTACTTGGTCCTTTTATTTTCACGACCAAGCCTCAAAAAGGTGCCCCAACTGACCAGATGACCACTGGAGGGAATGGGGGATGACCTCCCCATACTCCCCCAGTGGTCACCAATCCCCTTCCAAACTAAAAAAATAAAACTAAAAACCTTTTTTGCCAGCCTATATGCCAGCCTCAAATGTCGTACCCACCTCCATGACAGCAGAATGTGTTGTATCCTCCGACAGCCTTTCCCTGATTGCGATGTGGCTCTCGGGTGAGTGTGACACCTTTTCTGTTAGGTGCCCTGCAGAGTCACATTAGCAATTGTGGTGGGTGTAGGGTACTACTCCCATGGTACTTTCCCCACTGCTAACTGGGACAGAGTGTGCCCTGTTTTGTTTCCTGTTGTAGTCCATGCGGTAGTGGCCATTTTTGTAAGCCAGTTTTAAGTCCCTTTCCTGTGTTACCCACGTTAGAGAACATAGTTCTTACCTTGAATGGTGCTGAAAGAGGGCATTGTACACCATTGTGCCAGCTCTGACCTACTGCTAATCTTAGTACCAGGGGACTCTTTACCAGTGGGGCACAACCTCTGATCTGCAGTTAACTGTGAGTAAACGTGGCTATTTCAAGAAAGGACTTTTTTAGAGAGATTAGTCTTCAGGTGTGAACTGGTGTGCCAAAGTTATACAGCAGCAATAAGTCCTAGCGGCTGTAAGCAGGTCCCTGGAGCAATTTTAGTGGGTGCAGTACATTTGTGGGTAGTGGGTTTGGGGGGGGGGGGGTGGGGGGCTCAGCTCCCAAAGTAAGGGAGCTATGCATGTGGGAGATTTTCTGAAGTCCACTGCAGTGACCCCTAGGGTGGCTGGTTGGTGTCCTGGCATGTCAGGGGGGCCAGTGCACTAAAAATGCTGGCTCCTCCCACGGCCAAATGCCTTGAATTTGGCCGGGATTTGAGATGGCCAACATAACTTTCCATTATCGCTGAAAAACAAACCCGGCCATCTCAAACCTGGCGAACTCCACGGCATTTGGCCGGGCTAAACCGTATTATTGAAAAAAAAGATGGCCGGCCATCTTTTTCGATAATACGGTTCCGGCCAGCTGTAGCACCGCCGCCAACATAGATCGCCGGCGATCTATTTGGCCGACGACATTCGATTATGTCCCTTCATGTTACACAATAAAAAAAACCTACAAACTCTCCGGAACGCAACCATAACATTGCTTTTCACGCCTGTCGCACTGATCACAATTCCCCTTTACTAAAACTTCATCACTAGCTACTTGTTAAATATTGGATCACTCACAAAGGTAGGTGCTACGGATTATCTTTCTCATTTTATTTTCTTCTATTCACCTGCAAGGATCCTCCGTTTGCTAAATTCCCTCCTGAAATTTATTAGATGGAAATCTATTTGACGGTCCGGAAATACCTTAAAGCCTCTCTGTTTAAGCAGTTTTTCACAGATGATCATAATAAATTTAACCTCCTAATTGTACAATTGTTCTATTTTTCAGTTCCATTCTAATTTTATTATTCACGAATGACTATAAATTGTTACCTTTTTGCATCTAGCATTCGTTTTTATATTACATATTGTAATACTCAATCCTCATTTACTTTATTACTACTTAATGTTTACTCCTTGCATTACATTTTGAACTGTTAATCACACTAAGTTATTAGCCACATTGAACCTGATCTATTGGGATAATTTGGGATATAAATGAAATAAATAAATGACCACCACTTAGTGTTGCTGAGCCCTAAGCTTACACTCTTAGAATCGACTAGACACCATGCTTTCTTTTTCCTTTGCCCCCCCCCCCCCCCCCCATACACACATATCTGGAATAATCTTCCCATGTCTCTTTGTAGAGACTTATCAATCAAGACCTTTAAAGCAAATCTGAAGGCTTGGTTGTTTAGGCAGGCTGATCAGAGACAGAGTATTGGGAGTATCATTTTATTATTATTATTAATTTTTTTTTATTTTACTCTTTCCTTTGTGTGGTTACCTGTTTTTTCTATTATTAAATGTGGAGTTTGTTTCCTTTTCCTAAGTGTATTTTTAGTCTGTACACCGCTCTGTTCTGTCCTGGCAGGTAGAGCTGCAGCAGGTGTAACTGTGTGCAGTGACGTTTAGCAGAAATAAGTTTATTACTTTTTTTAAAGTACTTAAGTAAAAAGTAAAAGTACTGGCTTCAAAAGTAGTGAAGTAAAAGTAGAAAATCTTATTCAAAGTGAAAGTAATAAAGTACAGCTCTTAAAACGAAATTTTTACTACAAAGTAAAAAGTATTCTTAACAAGTTGGATCACAGAATCTAGTATGTTTGCAAGCTAACTTCCCGGGGGTCACACAAGGTCCTTCCTAGAAAAAAAACAAACCACCCTGAACATTGCAGTGGGCAGAAAAACATTGATACATCTATTGGAAAACAAAACAAACTGGATTGGTATAGCTTAGTCCTACACAGACACTTGATGCTAACACAATACCCTGCATTTTTCACACATGAACAGAGGTAGCTCCTCATGAAGTATAGAATAAGTAACCACAGATTAAAAATAGAAATATATGTAGACAAAAATTAAACTGAACCACCGAGAAGCCATACTCTGCATACAGTGCAAAACCAAAGAAACAAACAGTGAAACGTCCCTTTCATATTCAATTGCTACATTAAAAATTAACAAAACAGAAGCAGAAAACAAAGTGATGCATTTTTACTGGATTAACTTATTAGTCCATGGATGAACTTTGGAAATAACATAGCCAGGGTATGAGAGAACTCAGAGACAGTTCTATAATGGGGGGAAAGGTAAACAAGGGAGAATAAAGAGAGAGAGAGAGACAGAATAAACAAATTATCATAGTCTACTATAAGAATCACTTTATACTACAAGATGATTTCTGGTTTGGACAGACAGACACTTTTCAATTCTGCATAATTTCCTTGGGTTTTGGTTTATTAACTTAGGGGCCCTTTTACTAAAAGTGCAGTAAAATCTAGGCTTAACACAAGTTAACATGGGACTTTCCTACGCTCTAAGCCCAGATTTAATGCAGCACTTTTTTTTAGGGCTTGTTTAAAATATGCAGGGCATGCATGAATGTTCCTATTAGCGTGTGGTACCTGTGAAAACAAATTAACATGGGAGCACTTACCACCTCCTATTTAGGAGGTAGTAAGTCAACGTACTCCTGTGTTAACTCTGCATTATGAAGTTAACGTAAGCTAATCATATCGCGAAGGAATGCCCATGCTGTATCCCTCACATGCCCGTTCCCAAAAAAATCATGAAAGCGCATGCTAACAGCCAAAATACTACAAAATGTTTAAACTTGTTTCTATGGTAGACTGGTATGTGCTAACTGCACATTAAGGGCTTAATGTCCTATAGTAAAAGAGTCTCTTAACCCCTTACCACCAGTTCTGTGAACCCCATTCTATATCCAGGTAATATTGTTAGTGGTTAGCATATCTGGGAAAAAAAAAAGTCCACAGTCTGCTATTGAGATAGACATGGGGAAGCAAGCCACTGCTTGCCCCGGGATTGGTAGCATGGGATGTTGCTCCAATTTAGGTTTCTGCAAGGTACTTGTGGCCTGGATTGGCCACTGTTGGAAACAGGATAGTGGGCTAGATGGTAAAATATAGCAGTATGACTATTCTTATGTATGTCTCAATACAACACCACGATCTTATGCTGTTCTTTCTAGGGACTTGTTTCTAGGAGTGGAGGAGTGGCCTAGTGGTTAGAGCAGTAGTTTTGCAATCCTGAGGTGGCCAGTTCAAATCCCGCTGCTGCTCCTTGTGATCTTAGGTAAGTCACTTAACACTCCATTGCCCCAGGTACAAACTTAGATTGTGAGCCCTCCTGGGACAGAGAAATATCCAGTGTACCTGAATGTAACTCACCTTGAGCTACTACTGAAAAAATTGTGAGCAAAATCTAAATTAATATCAGGTAATACATTATCCCCTGGATTCAATATATGGCCCCAAAATTTATGTTTGCGGATCACACATCTGTATGCAAATTAATTGGCTGAAGAGCCACTTTTCAATAATCAGATCCTAACAATCAATTATTGTTCATGTTAATTAGCAGAGAAAGGCACAGTGAAGGTGACAAGGTGGATGATGTCATTGAAACTACTACTGAACTACTTATATGCCCTTTTGACTATGTCAAAATGTGCACATATTGGCACATATAATGATATGTTCTTCTTTGATCATTTTCTATTGTTGATTTTCAATGGTTTGATTTTATAGATGTTATTTTTAAGTCTGCCACACATTCCTTTACTTTTTTTCTCCTCGTATGCCCTTTTGACTATGTCATTATTAGTACAAATATATGTTCTCCTTGATTATTTTAACTTTTTCATTGGGCCATGAGGTCCCCATATGCCCTTTTAACTATGTTTTTAATCTTCTTTATTATTTATGTAACAAATATATTTTTATCACTAAATGCTACACGTAGATTGAGTGCCTTTTTATCATTTGTTGTTATATATATATTGAGTGCCTTTTTCATGTAATCTTTTAACTCTCATTTCACTGAGTGTGTTTATATATTGGACCTATATATATATCAGTTTGTGTCTGTTTCTGTAAATGTTATATAGTGAATTTTCAAAAAATATTTTAAAGTTAAGTTGTCATTTACTCGTCTCGTATATATATTTTTAAATATTAATTTGTTATGTTGTTATTTAATTGTTGCATATTGTTTTAGGGACTCCTGAGGCAGGCCAGAGAGGCTGAAACACGATTCGTGTCAAGTCCAGTCTTTATCAATAAACTCTTGCTGTGAACTTTTTTCGAGTCCAGTAGTAGTTTCATCGACATCATCCACCTTGTCACCTTCGCTGTTCCTTTCTCTTGATGTTAATTAGCACCCATTAACATTTATATGCACATCTAGATGTGTGCTATTCTATATGGCATGACAACTAACTGCTCTCGCACCTAACTCAATAGGGGGAGTGGCCATAGGAGGGACATTACAAAAACTTGCAGACGGAGCTACAGAATCTTTTCTTGAAAACTTAAAATATCACGTCATTCAACTATAATAAGGTGTACTTAATTTAATTGTAATCCGCTCTTGGGTCCATTCGCCGACATGAGGTATGTTTTGCATACATCTGCGTCAAGGTGTGGTCCACAAGCCAAGGCTCATCATGCATTCTAGGTTTAGCTTCCAAAGCATTCTAAGCCTAGAATGAATTTTCAGATGTGGCTTCTGCACCCAACCCTGATGCAGCTAATGTGCCGCATGTCGGTGAATGGTCCCAAGAGCGAGTTACAATTAAGTACACCTTATCACAGTCGAATGATATGATATTTTAAGCATTCTAGAAAAGATTTTAAAATATATATATATATTTTGAAAATAAATGCAAGAATTTAAGAATTTGCTGACCAATGAAGAGGAAAGCGAGCCAAGAGCAAATTGGCTGTTGTGAAACAAGTCGCTGCTGAGGTTTTATGAGCAAAGCAAAGCGATTGTGCTTCTATTGGTATATCACTGAAGTTTGCTAATAAGATATTTTAACATTTTTATTTATTTATTTGTTACATTTGTATCCCACATTTTCCCACCTATTGGGTCTTGATACTTGAGTTGATATTTTACCCATGCTACATAGGCTCATATAAGGTTTTGGCCAGATAATCAGGATAATTCCTTGCTAGCAGCCAATTATCAGTGCTGATTAGCTTGTTAAGCAATTAAGGCCCAGATGCACAAAACCTAACGAGCCCACAACTTGCGTTTTAAACTGGTTCCAGCCAGTTTAAAACGCAAGTAGTTCACCCCGGGCATGCACTAAGGGCATTTTCCCTGCCACGGTAGCAGGCAACGAAAATGGAATGCAAATGATTGAAAAGCTATGAGATGCACTACCGTTTTTCTGATTCCCTTACAGTAGGAACCCTAACGAGATGTCTGACCTCTCGTTAGGGCTCCTGTGAGGGAATCGGAAATGAAAAGGGCCCCCAAAAAAGGTAAAAAAGAAAAAAAAAAAGCAGGGAGCGCATGTGAGGGGCATCCTTTAAGGACGTACTCTCCCTGCGCTTCTGAGAGACATCTTTTTTTTCGCATTTTTTTTTAGCTCTGCCGGCGCTGGTGTTTTTTCCCCCCTTCTATTTTGTCTTCGCCGCCCCCCCCCACAGCAAAACTTTTATATTATCCTGGTTGCCGGAGAATTGGGACGTCCCTATAGATTAGGCTCCTCTTCCTGGTCTCTTCAACCAATCAGAGCGCGTTTCGCTGACAACAGCCAGCTAAGCCCGCTTTGATTGGCTGAAGAGACCAGGAAGAGGAGCCTAATCAAAAGGGACGTCCCAATTCTCCGACTCAGGTACCGAAGGAATAGAGAATGCAAGTGAGCTACAACGAGTAGCTCATTTGCATTCCCTATCGTTGATGCATTCCCGTTCCCTACCGATTCGCTATGGAATCGGTAGGGAACGGGAATTACCGACGTCTTTAATGCATCTGGGCCTAAGTTGCATGTGCAAATTAGCTATTGCACATTGATTTGCATGCTGAAGTTTAGTCACCATATATAGAATCTGGGGTTAGTGTGCACAGATTTCAAAGTTACCGCAGGACACCTAAGCATGTCCTTTTGTATTCCATTTTTTGCCACATTAAACATTCATTAGCACCTCACACAGTTTAGTAAAAGGACTCTTTATTTGGTAAATCAAACATTTTCTTAGGGTCCAGAATTCCAGTGCTCACAAATACATTTATGGAAATATTTATGAAATTGTATGTGGCTAAAGCAAAATTAGCTCTGTGGGGATTAGTCTTGAGCCAAACAATTCCAATTAAACCTCTTACACTGAGAAAACAAAACATATGCTCATCCCAAGTGACAATATTTGCCTAGATTTGCTCACGTTGATAAATATTGAACTAGAGGCACAACTTTCCAGGTCAGTAGCTTGTAAAACAGGACATAACCTTTATACCTTTCAGGAAATCTAGACTGCCCCAATTTGACTGCCCCTACTTGACTGACTGTACATTTGTCCTTTAGATTGTAAGCTCCTTGAGCAGGGACTGTCCTTCTATGTTAAATTGTACAGCGCTGCGTAACCCTAGTAGCGCTTTAGAAATGTTAAGTAGTAGTAGTAGTAGTAGTAGAAATTATCTCAAAGACAGTAGATACGTGTTAAAAGGGAACAGGGTTTCAGAAGTACACGCAGCAAGTAATAACATTCACCCTCTGTCAAAGGTTTGGCTTTTTGAGGATTCCATGCCCACTCTCCGCCCATGTCACTCCCCCTGATAGAAAAATTTAGAAAAATTCAGTAATGCACATAAACAGGCAAAGTACTGCAAAACTCTTTAACACAGTAGCCTCTTTGCATGTTGACAGTTTGTTAAGCAGTACATTCTGTTTAGGTCACTAAACGTTAGTCACCAAAAGACTAGGCGCTAAGCTAATGGCAGGGTTGCATGTTAAATCTGTTATAAAATACTAAGGGCCCCCTTTTACTAAACGGCGGTAAGCCCAACACGGGCTTACCGCTCGCTAAACAGGAAATACTGCTGGGTAACCACAGCCGCCCGACAGTATTTTCCACCCTCTAGCGCGCCGTCATAGCCAACGCTACAAAAATAATGCAAGAGTGGACCTGGAAGTAATCGGTTACCACCAGGTTAGCGCGGGAGCCCTTACCGCTACCTCAATGGGTGGCGGTAAGGGCGCTTCCTCCGAAATGGCCACATGGCAAGTGCTTTACTTGCCACACAGCCATTTCCTGCAGGAAAGAGAGACTTCCCTTTTACCCGCTACAGTAAAAGGGGGCCTCAGTGTATGTGAAAAACACATGCTGACACCAGCGCAGCTTGGTAAAAGGGGCCCTAAGGCTGCAGTTACACAACAAACTTTCAGTGCGACCACTTGTCATGTCGATGGTTGGCGTAAATGGTGGCGCTTAAATGTGGCAGTTGTGCACCTAAATGCTACTGTTCTGTAACGTGCACACAAGAATAATTGGAATGCCCTTGACATGCCCCTGCCCCTCCCATATTAATGCCTTTTCATTAGTGCACAAGATAAGTTAGGCACACTGTTTATAGAATAGGGACAGATCTGTTATTTGCATAACTGCAAATTAGCGCCAATTAGTGCTGGGTAATGCCAATTATTGGTAGTTATCAGCAAGTATTTACCAAGTTCAGGGGCAGCCCAAGGCAAGATGCAACCTGAGGCAAGGCCAAGATGCTGCCACCCCTCCCCCAATTCCTCCACCCTGTTCCGGAGTTTACCTTCTTTTCTTCAGGTTCCAAAAACCGGCAGTGGCAGGCGCAATTCCCATGTGCTGCCCTGCCGCTGGCATCGTCCTCTTCTCTACTGTGGCCATCTCTAAGGAACCAGGAAGTTACATCCAGAGAGGCGGCCGCAGTAAAGACAAGAGGCGGGTGCTGGAGGCAGGACAGCGTATGGAAATCGTGCCTGCTGCCGCCGGCTTTTGGAACTTGAAGAAAAGAAGGTAAACTCCAGAATGGGGTAGAAGAAGGAAGGGGGAGATGCTGCTCCCAAAAGAGTGCCATCTGAGGTCCCCACCTCAGGTGGCTTAATGGTCGGGCTGCCCCTGGCCAAGTTAGTGCCAATTAGTTAATTATATTACACGAGTAACTGGTCCTACTCTATAATTGTAAACCCAAATGTGTGCCTGTTTGAGCACCATTTGCAGAATCTGGGGATAAGTGCTTAATGCTCTTTTGTAGAAGGTCCTAGAGGACTTAATACTTCATTCATTCATTCATTTATTTTACTTTCTATACCACCCTTACTAACTGGCAGACCCGAGTGGTGTACAAACTAAGAACCCTGTTTACTAAGCTGCACTATAAGCATGTTAGCATTTTCAGTGCGTACTAATGCTAGACACACCCAAAGGAATGTATGGGTATTTCTAGCATTTAGCACACGCACTAAAAATGCTAGCGCACCTTAGTAAACAGGGCTCTAAAAGTTTACAAATAGATAGTAGGAAAGGAACTACAATTTTGGATAGGAAAGAAGCCTCCTACATTCAAATAAAGTCAATTTAAGAGGAAAAAGAGAGTTAGGTAGGGAAGGAAAAAGAAGGGGGAACAAGGGGAAAGGAGCAAGACCCTAAAGGATAGACATTACCCCTCTATGCAGGATGAAAAGCCAGGTTTTCAGTGCAATCTTAAATTTTTTCAGTGAGGATTTTGCATGTAAAGTTAAAGGTATTGTATACTCGAGAAAATTATTTTTTATTTGCTCCTCATTTTAGTGCACAACAAAAGGTTAATAAAATCCATATGCTAGATTTTGTTGTAATATCAGAATGAACACGAAATGTGTCAACTCCACTCAGTTTATTTATTTATTTGTTACATTTGTATCCCACATTTTCCCACCTATTTGTAGGCTCAATGTGGCTTACATAGTACCGGATAGGCCTTTGCAGGCTCCTGTGTGAACAAATACAGGGTGATGTTGTGGTAAGATAAAGTTCATGTGGCACAGCCACACTAGGGAACCGTACAACGAAAGAGTTGTGCTATGTCCATTACAGTTTCATTTTATTTCTAGCACCATCTTCTTGCAAGAATAAATCAAGATTATGGAAAGGTAGTACTGGCAGACAGTACATTTAGAATAGTTGGATGGCCTCTACACCTATATATAGCAGCATGGAAATGGCATACATGTGTAAATGCTGGTTTTGCAACACCCTTGTTTACATGTGTAGATGCCACTGGATGCATACATTCTAGGCCATGTGTGTGCTGGGCATGGTCCAAAAAACATATGTATTCCCAATTATGTACAGGAGTACATGTATATTTTTTAAAATTCCCCACTTGGCTTTTGCATCTCCTGTGAGGCATGCATAGGTGCCCACAAAACTACTCATTTTGATGGGGGATTTAAAAAAGTGATGTGGAGGCAATTGGGCCAATTCCTCTGCTATATAAAATGTCCTTAAAAATATAAAAGATCACCTTTTTGGGAGCTTTACATATACAATTTTGTAGAATATGGAGCTGATACATGCAAGTGCCAGTACTTCTATATGTAATGTACTACTACTACTACTTAACATTTCTAGAGCGCTACTAGGGTTATGCGGCGCTGTACAGTTTAACAAAGAAGGACAGTCCCTGCTCAAAGGAGCTTACAATCTAAAGGACGAAATGTCTAGATTCCTGAATAGAGGTATGGTGGTTAGGTGCCGAAGGCGACATTGAAGAGGTGGGCTTTGAGCAAGGATTTGAAGATGGGCAGGGAGGGGGCCTGGCGAATGGGCTCAGGGAGTTTATTCCAAGCATGGGGTGAGGCGAGGCAGAAAGGGCGGAGCCTGGAGTTGGCGGTGGTGGAGAAGGGTACTGAAAGGAGGGATTTGTCTTGAGAGCGGAGGTTACGGGTAGGAACATAGGGGGAGATGAGGGTAGAGAGCTAGGGAGGGGCTGCAGATCGAGTGCATTTGTAGGTTAGTAGGAGAAGCTTGAACTGTATGTGGTACCTAATCGGAAGCCAGTGAAGTGACTTGAGGAGAGTGGTGATATGAGTATATCGGTCAAGGCGGAAGATAAGTTGTGCAGCAGAGTTCTGATCGGACTGAAGGGGGAATAGATGGCTAAGTGGGAGGCCAGTGAGGAGTAGGTTGCAGTAGTCAAGGCGAGAGGTAATGAGAGAGTGGATGAGATTGAAGCGGATCGAGGATGGCATGAGAGGAGAGAAAATCAAGGCAGCGGCTATGAACAGCGTATTCAAGTATCTTGGAGAGGAAGGGTAGGGGGGAAATTGGGTGGTAGTTGGAGGGACAGGTAGGGTCAAGTGATGGTTTTTTTGAGGAGTGGTGTGACTACAGCATGCTTGAAGGTGTCAGGGACAGTTGCATGGAGAGAGAGAGGTTGAAGATATGACAGATGGGGGGGGGGGTGACAGTAGGAGAGATGGTGTTAAGTAAGTTGGTGGGGATGGGGTCAGAGGAACAGGTGGTGCATTTCAAGGAGGAAAGAAGATGGGTGGTCTCCTCCTCGGTGATATCAGCAAAAGAGGAGAAGGAGGCCTGGGTTGGTTGGTTGAGGGAGTGGGTTAAAGGGTGAAGAGGAGGAGATGGTTTGGTGGTGAATTCGAGGTTGATCTTCTTGTCACGGAAGTAATCAGCCAGTGATTGAGGAGAGAGTGAGGGGGGGTGGGAGTGGCGGGCACTTTGAGGAGGGAGTTAAGGGTGGCGAAGAGATGATGAGGGTTAGAGCTGAGGGAATTAGTCAATTGGGTGTAATAGTCCTGTTTGGTGAGGAATAGGGAGGACTGGAAGGAGGATAGCATGAATTTGTAATGAATAAAATCAGTATGGGTGCGAGATTTCCTCCAGAGGCGTTCAGCCGATCGGGTGCAGGAGTGAAGGTATCGGGTGCAAGGGGTCAGCCAGGGCTGGGGATTAGTACGCCTTGTGGGACGGGAGATGGATGGTGCAAGGGTATCCAGTGCAGAGGAGAGAGTGGCATTGTAAGTGGAGACAGCCTTGTCGACAGACTCGGAGAACATGATGGAAGGGAGGAGATTAGAGATACTAGAGAATAAGGTGGGAGGGTCGACAGCCTGGAGATTCCTGGAAGAAATGAACAAAGTCACCATTTATGATATTAGTGCTGCTGCTTATGCAAGGAGGTTTAATTGACAAGAGATGGTGGGAGTGTGCTTGGCCCATTATCTGGCCTGAAGCCAGTAGGTGGAGCTTGCTGCCATATTGAGTCACCCAAAACAATAGCAAATGCTTATTAGAAATAAGGACTGCTTATTTGTGGCTTTGGCATGGACCAATAGTTAGCTTTGGTGTGAGTGTGTCAAAATGGCGGCTACAGCTTCAGTCTTGTTGCATGATGCTGTCTCCTGTCAATTAGCCCTCCTTGTGCTTTTGTATATAACAAGCTGAGTGATGCTACCATTTTTGTATACGTGCATTTTTCTAAACTGTTTGCTACCACTGCACATTTATGAAAATAAATATGTAATTTCCCACTATCCTATATGTATTGTACAAAAGGCTCCACATTCAGTAAGCTTTTTGTAAAATAGGCTGGAATTGTGCACCTTCTGATCGAATGTTCCACTTCTGATCTAGAAGCTCCATGCAAACTCAGGCTTATAAGTCATGCAGCTACTAGCCAGCCAGAATTATGCTTGCATTGAGCTTCTTCCTGATTCATTAAACCAGGGGAAAGCCCGAGTAAACCCTGCTGTGCTGCTTCTATGATTCTACCTCTCTCTGGTGGGCAGGGTGCTGTAATTCACTATAAGGATCCAGAAACTGGACAAGTGGAAACTGAAACAAGACAATGTCTGATTGAATGGCCACACTATTTGCAGTTAGAACTCCCCCCCCCCCCCCCCATCTTCATTCATTTCAGCTAGAGGTGCCTGTTTGAGAAATACTGTTATAAATAGGACACGTAAGATGCAAATTTATGCTTCTGAAGATGGTTACCTGCAGGTCTGTGGATAAACTTTGTCATTCCTAAGCCTTTACAGGAACTTTGTAAGTCTAAGTGCATTGAAAATGAGCCCCATAGTTGCCTCTGCTGTCTTTATAAAATAAACCAATCTCTTCCAGAAACACCTACAAGAGATAGGATTATTTACTACACCATTCTATTGGACGTCATTGTATATCTGTCTTTCCAAAATTTTGTTTAGGAACCCTATTATAAAATCTCTCACAATGCCGCTCTCAGTAGGAAACTTGAATATTCAGAGAATATGTCTCAGCACATGAATTCAACATTAATTTCCTAAATCTGAGATTATCTCTGCATTGAATGTGTTTAAAAATATGTTGTGGAGATATTAGAGATAATCAACAAAAGATACCTTCCTTGGGTAAGAGGTGCATAGAACATATGGAAAATTTGAATCTAAGCTTCAATGCAGTAGTAAGCTAGATGTATAAAAATACATTGAAATTAAATCTATACACTGAATGTCCTGAATCTGAATGTGCTACCAATGCTAGATGGTCTGAATCTGTCATCGAAAGATCAAGTTTATAGTCTGTGTGTAATTTTAGATCCTTCTTTGTCCATGGAACCACAAATTTCATCCACTGCCAAGAAATGTACAACTGTGCCACGAGTTTCTAATTGGAAGAATCTAGCTATAAGTATTCATGCTTGAATCATGGCCATTAGATTACTGTAATGTTATATATGTCAAAGTCATCTTGTAAAATGCAGGGAAAGACTACAGTTGGAACAAAACACTGTTGTCTTGATTTTGAAGAGTTTAAAATAGGCACTGGCTCCCATATTCATTTCCAGGATCAGTTTAAAATGCTAATGCTTGTTTAAAGTTTTGTATGGAAAAGGTTTTACTGTCTAAAAGTTTACTTCCCATGATTACATAAAGGCTTCTTATATATTCCTCGTCCGTCAAAAATAAAATTGACTTGACTAGAGGAACAAGTTTTTTCCAGAGTAGCTTCCTAGCTGTGGAATTCACTTGCTACTATTATTTACCAGGATTACCTGATCATAAAGCCTAACTTAACACAGATTTTGCAAACTTTTCTGATTTATACTGATTTATTTGAGTGGACATTTTTCTATTTTATGAGAGTTTTCTTTATGTTAAATTATTTTGTTCTTATTGGTTTTCTTCATTTATTTTTATTTTCAGAATTTTATTTTACTGGCACGTTGTCATTAGGTAATATTAATAACTTTTAGTTTTAATTTCTCTTGCATATTATGTTTAGCATATAGTTCCTTTTTTAAAAAAAATTCTCTGTTCTACTGCTTTATTGACTTAACTCTAATATAATAAAATCTGACTTGAACCCTTTGCCTTGAGCACCTTTGTGAAAACACAGGATCTAAATCTAAATAAATGAAGCTGAAGACATAAATCTTTCTGTGCATTGTTCCTGGAGTCATATTAAGAAGATTGGAGTGACAGATGTGCTGGGCCAATTCTCTTCTTTTTGTACCTTATATATTTTTACATGGTTTTAGTTTTTGAGCTCTTGACACCCCATTGGACAGCTAATTCAGGAGTGATGCAGATAATAAGTATGCTAAATAAATACAGTTTCTGAAACTGATAAAACAGAGACCTGTCCGAGACCGAGTCTGTTAACCCCACATTAAACAGACACACAATGAGGTATGTCTGCTAAAGGACTTTAAGTTCTAATGCACACCCAGTGCATAAGAACAATTACTGCAAAGTGCATTAAAGTGTTTTGTGGTAAGTAATTTGTTTGTGTGCGCTAAGCGTGTGGTATTTATTTTTGTGCATCTATTTTCTGGAGGGGGCGGGGTCAGAGGCAGAGAATGGGTGTGGATGCACTACCCAGCTAGCATGTTCTGATAACCATACACTAACTGGAGTGGAGGAGTAGTCTAGTGGTTAGAGCACCAGTCTTGCAATCCTGAGGTGGATGGTTCAAATCCCCACACTACTACTTCTTGTGATCTACAACTCACTTAACCCTCCATTGCCTCAAGGTACAAACTTAGATCATGAACCCTCTTGGGACAGAGAAATATCCAGAGTACCTGAAAGTAACTCACCTTGAGCTACTACTAAAAAAAGGTGTGAGCAAAATCTAAATAAATAATAAAACTGGTTAGCATGTCCATAACACAGAATCTCATAGTGCCTGCTAAGTAGGAGGCAGTAAGTACTCCAGCATCAATTTTTTTTTTTCAGGTTATACACACTAATACAAACATTACTGCATGACCTGAAAGAGAAATACTGGAAATTGCCCTATTTCCTGGGCACATTAGAAATGGGCTTAGAGCCAAATTCTATAAAACCCATGCGCTCAGGGGCCCTTTTACTAAGATGTGTAGGTGCCTACACGCATACAATGAGAGTCAAATTAGAACTACCGCCTGGCTACCACATTCCCTGGGCGATAATTCTAATTTTGATACACGTCCAAAATGCACAGCAGAAAATAATTTCTATCTTCTACCATGTGGCACTAACTGGGCGGTAATCGGCAGTATACGCGCCGATGAGTACCGCCCTGTTAACGCGTGAGACCTTACCGCTAAGTCAATGGGGGGCAGTAAGGTCTCAGGCCCAAAAAGGACATGTGCTAATTTTTATGATGCCGCACGTCCATTTTCACTGCTGAAAAATGGACCTACGTGCGTCCAATACACACACCTATACCAGCGCAGGCCATTTTTCAGCACACCTTACTAAAAAGGCCCCTCAGTGAGATTCTATAAACTATGCCTAAAGTTAGACATAGTTTATAGAATATGCTTATCAGCCATTCTTGTGACTAAAATTGAGGTGCACCCATTTAGGCCACCTAAAACCAGGCCTAAATACCTGTGCCTAATTTAGGTGCAGATCGGGTATATTCCATAATAGTGCACATAGTTTTTTGAAACACCCACGACCCACTCATTCCAAGGCCATGCCCCCTTTTCAGGTGCACGCATTAGAATTTACATGCACCACATTATAAAGTATGCCTAGAAAGTTGTGCACTTAAATTCTAATTATCAGCGCTGATTGGCTTATTAATCAATTAAGTTGTGCATACAATTTGGCCATGTGGCCAAATTAGCGTGCACAATTTAAGGCGCTATTTATAGAATTTGGGGGTTAGTGGACAGGAAAGTCCCACGTTAGCATATGCTAAGCACTTTTACTAGAGTACTTACTTTGGCTTCTGTTTTGAGGCATATTGGGTGAATTTTGTGGGGGGTTTTTTTTGGGGGGGGGGGGGGGCAAGTGTTAGATGCATAAAAATAAATGCATTTTAAAAAATGCCCACAAGTTGTACGCTTGCTAATAGCTACCAGTCTCTTTAAATCTTTTCACATGGAGGACTACATGTGAAAGTTTACAACTCATAACTTTGTTGTGGGCTGAAACAGAGTTTTTATTTCTGTTTTCTTTCTTCTTCTTTTTTTTTTTTTTAACCTTGTGTAGCCCCTCTGCTCCGAGAGGCACTTGTGGTGTAATGCTGTTTCTAAACAAATATGTTCTTTGGTTGGAATAAATAAAGATTTTACAAATCATAAATAATGAGCTTCTGCATTTGGCCTGTAAAGTGGCAAATGTTCATTGGAAAGTTTCCTACCCAGTTCATTTCCATGGGTAACTAACCTTTGGGGAAAAGGGCCACCAGCCAGTAGGAAATCCCATAGGTAAGTTCATCAGCCCCTTAGTTTTGCGCATGAGCTTAAACAGAATGGAATATTAAAAGTGAAGAGAGATATCACATTTCTAGGTTTTAAAGATTTTTCTTGATAAAGCAACTGAATGTTAAGGTAACCTACCACGTACAAAATTATGGCTGGAGTTGCTTATCTTATTCATGGCCCAGATCACTTGACAGGCAAGCATACTGTTAAAAGTGATATGAGTGCTCGAATATTCAAAGATGCAGTAGCTTATTCTGCTAGCTTCATCAGTGAGGGAGGTTTTTTTAATGTGCGTTATGCTCTATGGCAGTGCTTCTCAATCCAGTCCTTGGGGCACATCTAGCCAGTCAGGTTTACAAGAAATCTGTAATGACTATGCACAAGAGTGATTTGCACACAAAGGCAGGAATGCATGAAAATCTCTCTCATGCATATTCATAGTGGGAATCCTACAAACTTGATTGGTTAGGTGTGCCCTGAGGAGGCGGTTGAGAACCATTGCTTGCTGCTAATGTGTTCAGTGTTCGCCCTATCATTGAGTTTTTTCAAGCATTCTTATAAACTTGCATCCCAAAGCAATGTGGGATTTGTAGTTTCTGATCCTGCCCATTGAAATCAGTGCTACAAGATCCAAAATGCACCAGGACTGTCTCAGAATCTCCAGCCTGGAGCTGGGGTAACTTGGCTTCACTGTTTTGCCCCTACTAAAATTAGTCAAACGAGACCCTAGGCCCGGGACTCTATATAACACAGCTTAAGCTGTGCAAGCAAATCGAGTTGTATTCTGTATTTGCGTGCACAAGTCAGGGGGTCTTTTACAAAGCAGCGGTAAGCCCAACACAGGCTTACCACTTGCTAATCCAGAATTACCGCCGGACCAATGTAGCCGCCGGTGGTATTTCTGGCTGGAGTGCATGCCATTTCTGTCACTCCTGAAATTTTCTTCTTTTCTGTAGTGCGGCACTAACCAGGTAGTAGTCGGGCATCGCAGCAGGTTGCTCAGTTACCGCCGTGCAACCGCAGGAGCCCTTACTATCACCTCAGCAGGTGGCAGTAAGTGCTCCCTGACGCCTGGCCATGCGGTAAGGGTTATCTTATCATGTGGCCATTTTTGGGGGGCATTTACTCACTGTGGTAAAAGGGCCCTGACATGTGGGGAAAAATGGTCCCTGCCACTACCGCAGGGACCTTTTTCCCGCAGCTTAGTAAAAGGACCTATTAGTTAGTTAACAAGCCAATTAACAAGCAATTGTTGACACTAATTGCCATTAATTAGAATTTATGTGCAGAACTGTCTAAGCATATTCTATAACATGATGCGCGTAAATGCTAAGACATAGTTGAAAAGGGGGTGTGGCCATGGGCATGGAATGGGTGGGTCACGGGCATTTCTAAAATCTATGCATGTGGTTTTAGAATACACTCGGTCCACGTGTAATTTAGATGTCGGCATTTCCACCAAGTTGTACTTGGTGTAACAGCTCACGACAAAATTGAGTCACGCCAATAGGCACATTCTATAAACCATGCGGAAATTTAGGATTACTCAATAATGTATGCCTAAATTTAGGAATACTTTATAGAACACGCGTAGGCACATTTCTTTTCAGTACCTATTTTTTAGGCATCAAATACAGAATCTAATCCTATATCCCTCCACATCTCCCATGGGCCACCCCTGAATGTATTAATCAAACATCTGATAATTATTACATTTCCCATTTTTTATATTCCTCTTATACTGCGAAGTCCATGAAGGATTCCATATTTAAAAAACAGAAACACAATTCTGGAATCATACAGAGGAACACATTAATACTTAAGTATAAGCAATGGTAAAATAATCCTGGTCTAATCAGAATCGGCATATTGCTCAAACTAAGGGCCCTTTTTACAAAGGTCGCTAGCATTTTTAGCACACACTAAAAATGAGCACATACTAACTGTGTAGATGCCCATAGGAATATTATCAGGGTCCATAAGGTTAGTACACGCTAATTTTTAGTGTGTGCTAAAAACGCTAGTGCACCTTTGTAAAAGACCCTCTGTGTAGAGGTTACATATTTTATAAATAGCATTTGCTAACTTTATCATTGGACAATCATGTTAATACTCTGATAAAAGTTATTTTTTCTTGATGATGATGATGATAATAATAATAATAATAAAAAAACTTTATTTATAACCCGCTATATCTTTAAAAGTCTAAGCGGGGAACAAATCATATACAAAATATTTAAAAAAACAAAGCAATAAAAATTATTCCTTTACACAACAAACTATACAAAAAACTCTACAATTCAAACATACAGCAGAATAAAATTTACATGGTAAAGCTAAAACATATTAGATATTTTTTGAAACTGAGCAATTTAGATTACTGGTACAATCATTATTACTAAATTAGACTACTGTAATCTTATATACTTAGGTGCATCAAAACAAATCATTCAAAAACTACAGACAATTCATAAACACTGCAGTAAGGTTGATTTAGATTTTTTCTCTGCATAAATATGATAGAATTTTGAATTATTATATGAAATTATGTTGGTTGCCTATTGAGGCTAGTATACAGTTTAAATTTTGCTGTGTGTTTAGAGTTCTGAATGGGGAATATATGGAATATTTAATATCTCACTTTGAATTTACCTTACCTAATAGACCTAGAAGACTTTGTAATTATTTCTTTCTTTTTTTTTTTTTTTAAATTTTCCACCTATAAAGGGTATAAAAAGAGTTAGCCTTCACAATAAACTTCTTGCCATGCAAGCTATGAGGATTTGGAAATTATTCCCTTCTTGTTTTAACTACTTGTTTATTTTTTTTTTCTTTAGGAAAAACTTAAGACAATAAAAATGTTAAATATATAAGTTAATAAAATAAAAATAAATAAAAAGCAATGTTATTCTTTGTGTTTTAGTAATATTAGCTGTGTCATGTAATTCCCAAGAGACTTTCTTGGTTCTTTATTTATTGTAAACCACTTAGAACTATTTGGTGTTAGTGGTAGATAAACACAATATAATATAATGTAATAGATTTTCTAAAAACATTGTAATTTGCTAATTGACATAGATATAGGTAATATGTTCTACATTTTCATTTGCCTGATAAGGACAAAGAGAAAATGTATGTATATTTTACATCCTTACATGTTGGAAATACTAATGTCATCTGATTGCACATCTCATATCTTTTAGAGCATTATTTAGTGTCCACATGATAATTTTAAACAAAATAAAACATAGATTGTGGTATTACTGCACTCCTGTTTCTTCTACTATTTAGGGAGTTTTTACATGTTAGTCCAGGACATGTACAATTTTGTTAGCTGTTCTTTTGATGAGTATATATGCACACAACGTCTGTTTCAATTTGTACAATGGTTTATATTATCAATGAAAACAAAAATATATATATATAATTTATCTTTTAAAAAAGTGAACCAAGGGCCAGAGAGGGAATGGAAGCTGAGAGAGGTAGGTCTCAAAAAAAAAAAAAAAAGTGAACCAAACAGGATCTTAAAGCAGACAGCAACAACAGATTAACTGGCAGTTTCATGCAATGTGCTATGCATTTTCTTTCAGTTATGGCCAGATGCATTCAACACGTTTCCTCCTAGATACAGAATGAGATCAAAGTTTTTAGTACAGTGTGTTAAATGAAGCTAAAAGGAAGTTATTATTCTCCGATAGAACAACAACTTTTTATCATATTGAACCATAACAGCCTTCTAACAAATTATCATGAAGACCTTGCAAATGACCCTGTTTTAACTTCCATCAAGGAGCACTGTGCATCTTAGACATTGCAAGATTATTTTATGTACTCATATCTTTAAACTGTAGTGTACAATAAAATAAAGAAACATAAGCACCCATTTTAAAATAAAACAATTCATATATAAAATACTACCTTTCAAACCCCAATAATACCACCAGCATCCATTTTTATAACTAGAGGTCAGTACTTGAGAGCTCACACATCAAACCTTATACCACAAAGTAATACGGTCTATGAATTGACCAACTTCCGCAAACTACTGAAAACTTACCTCTTTGACAACATATATCATAAAGATCAGCACGTATAACTGCACTATCTCTAATATATCCAGAAATGCTCTTTAATGTCTTTTGCTCTAAAATCATCATTTATTTCACCACCATGTAACCCAAAACCCTCTGTTAAACCAATTGTATGTTCTCTTCCATCTCCATTACCCTTGAAGAATTGTAAGCCACATTGAGCCTGCAAAGAGGTGGGATAAATGTGGGATACAAATGCAATAAATAAATAAAATAAATAAATAATATGTCCTCAAACCCTTAAACCTTGAAAAATCCCTGTCACATTGTAACCTACCCAGAAGAGTGTTCCAAAATTGTGGTGCCTTCACTGAGAAAAGCTCTAGCTTGGTGCAGGAATAAGCCAACTCCAGTAACATTCAAATTTTCTAGAATCCAATGGGTTGCAGGATCTGAGGCAACATGGCTTTACCAAAGGAAAATCCTGTCAAATGAATCTGACCGATTTCTTTGACTGGATGACTAAAGAAATGGATAAAGGACATGCACTAGATGTAATCTATTTGGATTTTAGCAAAGCCTTTGATACGATTCCTCACTGAAGACTCATGGAGTGGAGGAGTGGCGTAGTGGTTAGGGTGGTGGACTTTGGTCCTGAGGAACTGAGTTCAATTCCCACTTCAGGCACAGGCAGCTCCTTGTGACTCTGGGCGAGTCACTTAACCCTCCATTGCCCCAGGTACAAATAAGTACCTGTATACAATATGTAAGCCGCATTGAGTCTGAGTGGGAAAGTGCAGGGTATAAATGTAACAAAAAAAAAATAAGCTGTGAGGGCTGAACTTAGGACCCAAAGTGGTAAACTGGATTGGAAACTGGTTGACCAGCAAGCAACAGAGGGTGGTGATAAATGGAATCTGTTCAGAGGAAAGGAAAATTAGTAGTGGAGTGCCTCAGGGGTTGGTACTGGGGCTAATTCTGCCGCAGGCCATTTTTCAGCGTACCTTAGTAAAGTGACCCCTAAGTAAAGCTAAACCAACTATTGTGAAACATAGAGGTTATATTACCAGGATCAGTCAATATCCCACTGTGACCAGTATGGAAGATTAAAGCAACAGGCACACCCCGTGGGGGCAGTGCTCAGAGGAACTTTTTGAACAAATATCCTGCTGAGGTTACTGGGCATTTTGAACAGTTATGATATAACATGTATTAGTGGGTTTGCTCCATTAAGGTTTTATTGTGAAATGTGTATGAGTGTGCATTGGTAAGTGAGTGTGTATGAGTGTGTATGAAGGAAAGATATGTTAAGGTATTAGGTTTTGTAAGTAAATAAATAATAAAGGTATTTTCTAAAACTGAATTAACTGGCAGAGAGATTTATACTGGTAGTATTGTTGGTTCAGTTAGCAAGTAGGGTATAGCCCAGTATTATAAGGTTGTTAACTAATCATAATGTGAGAAAAACAGAAATTATATCAAAGTAAGCTTAGTATTTACACATTCATTTTGACAGCTTGATCTCATTATTTATTTAAAAATAATTTGGGGGGAGGGGGGGGGATGAAATTGAAAGCTACAGTATGTTCTGGGCAGAACTTAACAAGTAAGCAATAATGAATACATGTTACACTCAATCTGAAGTTTCCTGAATTGAATCCGTTTTACCCAAAGAAAATGAACAAAAGTCGTTGGATAGGAAAGATACAATTTTGAGGATTAGAAATGTTGAAAGAGGTAAAAGTTTGTGAATACAAAATGCCATCTCCAGGACCTTAGAAGTACCAAAATTGACTGGTCTATAAACACTCATTAGTCAAACAAAAAAAAGTTTTAATCTTACCCAACAATTTGTTAGATTATAAATACAGTATATAATATCATTCTTTGTGTGCTTAACACAATACTTCCTTCATACTGCACAGCTCATCACAGCATAGAGGAGTGAAAGAGTACAGTGCTTTCCAAGCTGGTCCTGGAGTACCCCCCCTCCCCTTGCCATTCAGGTTTTCAGGATATCCACAAAGAATATGAAAGATTTGCATAGAATGGAGGCAGGGTATGCAAATCAATCAATCTCAGGCATATTCATTGTGGATATCCCTTTTCTATAAAGGGAGTTTTATTGTATCAAATTAGACCATGCATGCACTGGGAGAATAGTTATGACCACCAGGGAGGAATTCTGATGAGATAAACTGGGCATTTCATACTGTCTTTTGCAAGGGAATTCTATAAATGGTGCTGAACATTAGGTCAAAACAGGAAAAAACAGAACCAGGAGCCTTCAAAATAGGGTCACAGTTCCTTTAATCATACGCCTTTGTAAAACAATCTTCGAAAATGACCAGACACGGGCTGTGTTTCGGTGCACAGCGCCTGCGTCAGGGGTCACAAAGGTAGCAGGAGCAATATTCAAACAAATCCCGTCGCTGCACATAGCTTCCATTACTCCTGTTGAGTTACTACTACTACTACTATTTGACATTTCTAAAGCGCTACTAGGGTTACGCAGCACCGTATTATATCACTTAATATTGTTCCTGCTACCTTTGTGACTCCTGATGCAGGCACTGTGTGCCGAAACACGACCCGTGTCGGGTCATTTTAGAAGATTGTTTTACAAAGGCGTATGATTAAAGGAACTGTGTCCCTATTTTGAAGGCTCCTGGTGCTGTTTTTTTTGCTGTTTGGACTTTTGCCTGCACTTTGCTCCCTCTCTTTGCTGTTCCGCTGAACATTAGGTGCCACTTCCACACCGAAAAATGTTCTAATGGATGCAAGGCGCCAAAATGGGATAGAAATGGCAGATCCGTGTGAAAACACACTTATGCATCCATTTATAGAATAGCCCCTAAGTTTTACCATGCAGATTGGAAAGGGGGATGGGCAGGTCAAGGGCATTCCCCTATAATGTGTGCAGTGTTCTAGAATAGTGCAGATCTGCACCCAAAGTTGAGCACAGACCCTGCCACTAGGCACTATTTTATAAAGGGTGCCAATTCCAGCATTCCCATTATAGAATATCATTCAGCACCAATTTTTTTCAGAACCATAGTTTGAGTGCAATTTACTGAATCCAGCTTCTGATAATTATTTTTCAGTCAAATACATTAAATAATGCTTAAAAATTGAAGGCACAGCACAAATGTTGTGTCTTTATGTTGGCTACCCGTTGAGTATCATATTAAGTCTGTTGCTTTTGATGATCCATTTGAGTTTGTATTTAGATGCTTCTTTGTATTTACATGATTGTTTGTAAGGAACTTGTGATCTGCTCATACTCGTGGACTTGTAGTGCTTTCCCTGAAGCAAATACACCTTGAACTGACAAGGAAAAGTTCCTTTTCATGTGCTGGATCTAGGGAATGGAATAAGTTACCCCTGGAAAATAAGAAAATCGCTCAAGCATTATTTATTTTGCCAGGCATATGCTTCCCATTGCACTGCTGTTACTATGGACTGATTTGTGATCATTGTGTTTGTGTAAATAATTCTCTTATATGGTAAACAGGTCCCATCCGGTGCAGACCATTTTGCAGATGATGGCACCCAGGAGCAAGTGGGCATCATTCCTGCCTCATGTGAGGTATGGAGAGAGGGGGTTAGGTGGGCTCCTGCTAGACCACCAGGGATTGTCTTTGCGAAGGGTGGGGGGGCAAGTTTTGTATACTAGGGAAGGTCAGGGAACCATTAGACCACCAGGGAGTTAATATCAGGGAGAGGGTGGGGGAAAGGTAGAAGAAGGAATATTGTGCATTTATGCTACAAAGGTTTTTACATGTCTCTTAAATCTCCCCTTTTCTGCCTTTCTTCCAAAGTTTAGATATTGGGATCTTTCAGTCTGTCCCCATATGCCTTATGATTAAGACCACTTTAGTAGTCCCTTTTTCCACCAACTCCATTCTGTTTATATTTTTTTGAAGGTGAAGTCTTCAGGATTGCACATGACACTTAAATAAGATCTGACCAGAGACTTATACAGAGGCATTATCACCTCCTGCAATAAAATGTTTGTGATTACAGATCAAGGTGTATGAACATTTTCTGTTAAATTTACTTATTTAGTTCATACATTTGCATATGGCTATGATGACTAACCAATGGCAAGATGTAATTAAGGATTTTAATGCTCTGAGATTAATTTTTTTCTTCTTCTTTAGAGACAAATAACTTGCCTGCTACGTGTCTGTGTTTCAAGCTTTCACAATCAGGAACATATAAGTACGTTACTATTCAAGGGCAGAACAGCTCAGTGACATCACAATGTATTCTGACCTGTCTGAGATTATGAATGGCCTGAAGTGATCTATTACCCTACTGGAAAGTAAAAAAACAAAACAAAATAAAACCCATATGCCCTGATGATCAGAAGCAAACAAGGGTGCTAGAGGCCAATTGAGCCGTACTAGGGCCTGTGTTTGCTCCTGCCCGGTGATCAGAGCCGGTGAGCACGTGTAAAAATGCGCTTCCCAGCTCTGACCACAATGAGCATGCAAATGCATGCTAAACAAGGAATTACCTATTCCTCCCCAATGCTCAGCAGGCAACACACCAAACATTAGCACTGCTCCCCAGTGGCGTAGCGGGGGGGGGGGCTGCCACCCGGGGTGGGGCGGTTCGCCATTGCACCCCTCCCGGGTGCAGCACGATGACATCCTCCCCTCAGCTCATCAACCACCCCCTCCCCCCCGACCAGCTCCCGCACCCTACCTTTAAAAAGAATGTCGGAATCCAAGGCGAGGCGCAGCCCCTCGCGCCTGCCCTGCACGTAAAAGAAATGTGGACTGTCGGGCCTTCTCTCGCTCTGTCTGTCCCGCCCTTGCGGAAATTGGAAGTTGCGTC
This sequence comes from Microcaecilia unicolor, assembly GCF_901765095.1. Classification (NCBI taxonomy): domain Eukaryota; kingdom Metazoa; phylum Chordata; class Amphibia; order Gymnophiona; family Siphonopidae; genus Microcaecilia; species Microcaecilia unicolor. The sequence goes on from NC_044033.1 coordinate 75,391,696, forward strand.
AGCGGAGGGTGGGACAGAGCGAGGGAAGGCCCGACGGTCTACATTTCTTTTACATGCAGGGCAGGCGCGAGGCGCTGCGCCTCGCCTCGGATTCCGATATTCTTTTTAAAGGTAGTATGCGGGAGCTGGTCGGGGGGGGGGTGTCGATGCGCCAAGGGGGGGAGCTGGCAGGGAGCACCCCCCGAGCTGACACCCGGGGCGGACCGCCCCTCCAGCCCCCCCCTTGCTACGCCAGTGCTGCTCCCGCAGCAAACCATACACCAGCTCAGAGCTTGCATTAGGGTTTGCGGAGCACTGGGGAAGAATTTGGAGCCCTGTCCAGCATGCATTTGCATGCTTGCAGGCCCCCCCAAACCCCTCCACATGCAGGCCCCCTAACCTCAGTTTTTCCTGGTGACCTAGTGGCCTTCTCCCTCCCCCCACCCCTGACACGAGGACATGCAAAGAAAATCAATCACAACCAAGACTGGTGATCCTAAAGCTGTTAAACTATGTACACAAGCTGGAGATTCTTAGAGCACTGCGGAGTAGCTTACAACTACAATATGAAGGCTCTACAATACTTTGCTTTCAGGATTACTCCATGGCGGTATTGGCGGCAAGATGAGCCTTTTCGCCGGTCTGCTCAAAACTGGTGCAGCAGTGGATTAAATTTATTCTGGCATACCCTGCAAAATTGCAGATTGTACATAATGGATCTACTTCAGTGTTTGAAACAGTGTCAGAGGCTGCACAGTTTGTGAATCGTCTCTCCACATCTCCTGCTCAATGAATATTTCGGGCTCACCATTAACTTATCAAAAGAACTTTTTATCTTAAAACCTTTACCAGCAAATGAGAGTCTTATATCACCTTTTCTTTTGCACGTCTCAGTGAATAACATTCCTCTACGGGAATTGCTCTACTTTATGGTCTATTATTACCAGGTCAATCAGATTATCAGGAAGAATGTGACATGGCTTCACCAGAAACTCAGTAAACACAGTCCAGGAAACAGCTGTTGGACTTAGCTATTTTGAGAATTTTTGATGATGTCATCAAGGTATAAGGATCTCAGAAACACTGTATTTACCTAGTTGAATTGCTAGATAGGCTAGTAGGCTATCATGGAGTGGAGGAGTGGCCTAGTGGTTAAAGCACTGGTCTTGCAATCCAGAGGTGGCCAGTTCAAATCCCACTGCTGCTTCTTGTGATCTTGGGCAAGTCACTTTACCTTCCATTGCCTCAAGTACAAACTTAGATTGTGAGTTCTCCTGGGACAGAGAAATATCCAGAGTGCCTGAATGTAACTCACCTTGAGCTACTACCTGAAAAAGGTGTGAGCAAAATCTAAATAAATAAGGTGCATTAACATCTGTTTTAAGGCATTCAATTACATACAGTTAATTTTTTTTGTCTTTTTTGTTATACTATTTTACATAGTTAAAGGGGTTTCTAGGGGGATCTCCTCTTCCTCACCCTATGGGGTTTGTTGTACCGGGGTGAGGAGTCCTCTCAAGCTAGGTACACCTACGAGGGTGTATGTAATAGAAGAGGAAGGTTTAGGGAGCATGAGGGCAGGTCATGATGACAGGTATTCTGGGACTGAACAAATGTGTTTTTTTTTCTTCTGCTCTTGGATGTGGAGGTCAGGGGACATATGCTCATTTGGGGAGATTGACCTTGGTCAGTGCCCCTCAATACACTCTCAGATTCAGTAAGAAAGATTCTGGGTATTTTCAGAAAAGTTAAAGATAAGTCCTATTAAACACTCTACATGGAATGTGGGGGGGGGGGGGGGGGGGGTTCCCATACAGCATCAAAAGATAATGCAATTTTTACACCAACACCTCATTGACATAGCTATGCTTCAAGAAACACACCTCACATCAGAAGAACACAAGAAATTTTTTAAATGGTGGGTGGGTTCTTTGGTGGAGGCTCCGGCCTGTCGCAGGAAAGCAGGAGTTTTGAAATTATTTCAAAAATCCCTAGATATACAAATTCACTCTGATAAACGAGATCCAGAGGGGAGGTTTGTACTGGTTTATATATCTGTTGAAAGAAAGTCTTTGATCTTATGCAATGTATACGCTCTTAATAAATGCCTTTTTCAGTAGAGTCCTTAATTACCTGCTTCTTTATGTTCATCAGCAGATTATAGTAGGAGGCAACTTCATCATGGTATATGACCCGATTGTAGATCATTCTAATCCTTTGGGAGACTTGTGAATATGCCTATCTAAGGGCCTGCCCTGCTGTGTAACACTCTGGATCTGGTAAACTCATGGAGAGTGTTTCAACCACTCGATCGAGACTATACCCACCTCTCCAGAGCCCATTCCAATCAAGCACGAATTAACTACCCTTTGGTGTTCCAATCTGTTTTTTCAATGCTAGAATCATCAGAAATGGGTAATATACAGGCTTATTTTCGAAAGTGATCGCCGGCCATCTTCCGACATAAATCGGGAGATGGCTGGTGATCTCGCAAAAGCGGTGAAATCGGTATAATCGAAAGTGGCGTTTTTGACACCATCGCCACACCGGCGAAAGTTCAAGGGGGTGTGTTGGCAGCAAAGCGAAGGCAGGACATGGGCGGCCTTGGGTGTGGCTACTAGATGGCCAGGTTTTGTGGATAATGGAAAAAAAAAAGCAGCGTTCATCAGTATTTCGCCGGGTTTACTTGGTCCTTTAATTTTCACGACCAAGCCTCAAAAAGGTGCCCCAATTGACCAGATGACCACTGGAGGGAATGGGAGATGACCTCCCAATACTCTCCCAGTGGTCACCAATCCCCTTCCCACACTAAAAAAATTAAAATAAAACACTTTTTTGCCAGCCTCTATGCCAGCCTCAAATGTCATATCCAGCTCCCTGACAGCAGTATGCAAGTCCCTGGAGCAGTTTTTTAATGGGTGCAGTGCACTTCAGGCAGGCAGACCCAGGTCCATCCCCCCCTACCTGTTACACATGTGGTGCTAAGTGTTGAGCCCTCCAGACCCCCCCCAAAACCCACTGTACCCACATGTAGGTGCCCCCCTTCACCCATAAGGGCTATGGTAATGGTGTGGAGTTTTGGGGAGTGGGTTTGGGGGGGATTTGGGGGGCTCAGCACCCAAGGTAAGGGAGCTATGCACCTGGGAGCTATTTGTGTATTTTTTAAACATTTTTAGAAGTGCCCCCTAGGGTGCCCGGTTGGTGTCCTGGCATGTCAGGGGGACCAGTGCACTACAAATGCTGGCTCCTCCCATGACCAACTGCCTTGGATTTCGCCAGGTTTGAGATGGCCAGCAGTTTTTTTCATTATCGCTGAAAAACAAACCCGGCGAACTCTGGCATTTGGCCAGGCTAAACCGTATTACCGGCCATCTTTTTCGAAAATGTGGTTCTGGCCAGCTGTTGTGCCGCCGCCAAAATAGATTGCCGGTGACCTATTTCGCTGGTGACGTTCAATTGTGCCCCTCATAGCATTTCTGACCATGCTATGGTATGGATTTCATTAGATTTAGTCCCTCTAGAAGTTACCCACCGCCGTTGGCAATTTCCCATTGATCTATATTAGGATACTGGATTTCATCCTTTTTTTGGGTCAAAAATGGAAGGATTATGTGAATAGCAATGCCGCCCACATCCCACAACCTATTCTCTTCTGAGACACAGGAAAAGCAGTTTTAAGAGTGGAAAAAAAATTAAATATGCTGCCCATAAAAGAAAGATAGAGAAATTCTACATTTAGAGAAACAAGTGATTAAGGAAAGAATAGCGTATGGAGCCACAAAATCATCAGAGGCTCGAGCGGCTATTTTAGCCACACAAGTAGCTCTTAATACTCACTCTAACCATCAAAAGACGATCAAATCAATGATGTATTATAAATATAAATTATATCTGCATGAGGGGAAAGCGGGAAATTGTTGGCCCATTTAATTAACAAACAACGGGGCACTAAACAAGTTTTACAATTGGAGGGGGACGGAGGTTTTAAGACCTCAGTAGATACAGACATAACAGCTATCTTTCAACTTTTCTTTACACGTCTTTACTCTGCACCAGAGGAAGAAGAATTAAATAGCACTATGTATTTGGAGAATTTACAATGTCCACAGGTGACACCCACACAAGCAGAACAACTAAATGCCCCATTTACAGAAGATGAGCTTATATTAGCGTTATGGGGAAGTAGGTTGAATAAAGCCCCAGGACCAGATAGCTTTCGAGCTAAATTTTATAAAATTCTTCTATACCACATTTTGCCATCATTATTATCCTATTTCTCTCATATGATAACATAAAATTCTTCCAGACTCTATTCGATCAGCACAGATGATCATTCTTCTAAAACCAGATAAAAACCCTAGCTTGCCAGCCTCTTATAGACCTATTTCATTACTCAATTTTGAAGCCAAACCTTTTGCAAAGATTTTGGCAAACCATCTGGCTAAACTCCTCCCAGATTTGGCAGATCCTACGCCGATGGGATTTGTTCAGGGATGGACAGCTACTAAAAATATTTGTCTTATCCTAGCTTCGATAGAGGCAGTTAAATCTAGGAAGCCCCCATCAGTTCTAATCAGCTTTGATGCTGAAAAGGCATTTGACCATGTCTCATGGAATTTTATTTTTCAAACACTTCAAGCCTATGGTATCACGGAATCTTTTCTAGATGCAGTAAAAATTTTATACTCTACGCCAGACGCCTATCTCTGGATGAATGGTCTTTATTCTCAGACATTTCCAATTTGATGAGGCAGAAGACAAGGCTGCCCTCTATCACCGCTCCTGTTTGTGTTGATGCTGGATCCCTTATTAGAGATGTGTTGACAAATCCAGAGATACAGGGCATACCTTTTAAATCTTCGGTATTTAAAATCTGTGCTTTTGCAGATGATATTCTAGTGCATCTCACAAATCCCCAACAGTCGGAGAACGTGGTACGGGCGGTTAGCTTGACGGAGTTTAAAAAGGGGTTAGATAGATTCCTAAAGGACAAGTCCATAGACCGCTATTAAATGGACTTGGAAAAATTCCGCATTTTTAGGTATAACTTGTCTGGAATGTTTTTACGTTTGGGGAGCGTGCCAGGTGCCCTTGACCTGGATTGGCCACTGTCGGTGACAGGATGCTGGGCTAGATGGACCTTTGGTCTTCCCAGTATGGCACTACTTATGTACTTATGTACTTATGTCCTTAGATGTCTTGATGATGGCTTTTCAGGAATATTTATTTTATTTATTATTACATTTGTACCCCACACTTTCCCACTCAAAGCAGGTTCAATGCGGCTTACATAATAATAAGGATTACAGAGTACAGATAAAGACAATGTAAGAATATGGAGACTTCCCTGGTTTTCGTATCAACCACCAAAAATCATTAGCCTTAGCTTCCTTAGACATGATACGAAAGGAGCGGGTGGGTACTTTTCCCCTACACTGGGCGCAACATTCTTTCTGTTATCTAGGAATCCATTTATCAATGCTGCCATCTTAATTATATTATCTTAATATCCCCCAATTGATAGACTCAACAATATCCTCATTAGCTAGCTGGCAAACATTACCCTTAGGACTAGGACCATGGTAGAATACAATTATTTCAAATGATAGCGTTCCCTAGGTGGCTCTACACATTTCAGACGCTTCCCCTCTTTTTTTGAAAAAAGTTCATAGTTATACCATCACCTCTCTCGTTTTCTTTGTTATAACAAAAAAAAAAATAAAGCTTAACTTGAAAAGGCTCTTTGGTTCTTAAAAACTAGGTGGGATGGGTCTTCCATGCTTATTTGGCCTGTCATCTCGGTGATTTGTTCTTACAGAGAGAAGATTACTCAGCAGTTAAAATAGAAGCTGAAATTTTTTCCCTGTGGCACTTAGGTTATCTTTTGCAGACCCCTGGAAAACAGCTCCCGCAAACGGTCCATGGTCATGTGCTATTGACCCCTTTGCAATATCTATAGAGAATTCTTACCTCCTATTGGAAGATATCTACGCACACCTTGATAATGTTGTTGATACAGGGAAATGCAGCCTTTACTCCAGATATTGATAATGCTACTTTTAAGAAGTGGAGTGATTTAGGGATTCAATATCTTTATCAGGTTTTGTGCCCTGATAAAACACTTACCTTTACAACAATTGAGGAATGGACAACTTACTTTTATGAGGGATTCTTTTGCATACCATCAATTGCACCATTGTGTTACCTCTCTGGACCAAACAGCTCTAGCGGAGGATTACTTAAGCAAACTACAAACTTTCTTTAATAATGAGCAGTGAGATCGCCTGTCGGTCTCATTCCTTCATAAAGCCATACTACAACATACTCCACGGAGCTCGGTAACACATCATCAAGTTAAATTGGCGACTGACATGAATAAGTCTATAGGCTTGTCTCTTTGGATATCTAGAATTCCACAATTGACTCTTGCAGCAGACCTGCGTGAATGTCAGTTTAGGGTGCTATATAGGACATATTTTTCACAAACTCAATTGTTTCATGTGGGTAGCATTGATACCCCTTTATGTTGAAAATGCAATCTCCTCCATAACTCTTTTTTTTTCATGCTTTTTGGAAATGTACAATTGTTCATCATTTTTGGTGGAAAAATCTCTCAATTTCTGGGAACTCTCTTAAGATCTGATATCCTGATGTCAGCCCAAGGTCTTTTATTGGACCACTATGAAATCTTTCATGAGCAGGATGAGGGCAGTCACCTTTTCATTCGTAAAGCAGCTTTATTAGGGGGGAAAATATTTTGAAATCTTAGACTGAGCCAGAAGCTCCTTCTTATTGGGCTGGTGCAACATGCTTCATCAACATATGCTCCTGGAGAAGTTTCATGTGGTACATCCCTTAAATGAAAAAAAAATTCTTGTCCATATCAGTGGCGTAGCCAAGGATGGGCCCCACTTTAGGTTCAGGCCCACCCAGTAGCAGCACACCTAATGATGTGGCTGGCAGGGATTCCCAAGTCTCAACAGCTGAAAACTCCCAACAACTATCCCTGCTGCATACCTTGTAAATAGCAGATCTTCGCCTACAGCAAGGAGCAGCTGATACATACTGCTCGAACTGGCCCCACAGTCTTCCGTCTGACGTGTTTCCACCTATCCGGAAACAGGAAGTTGCATCAGTGGGAAGGCTGTGTGACCAACATGAGCAGTGCGCATTAGTTGCTGCTCGCTGCCAGTGGAAAAATATTATTTAAAAGGTATGCAGGAAAGGGGGGATGTTTGAGAGACCATATGGCATGCAGGTGAAAATCACCTGTGGGATGGGGCAGGGTTCTTCTGCCCACTCATCTTGGGCCCAGGCCCACCCAAAATTGTGTGTCTGGCTACGCCCCTGGTCCATATGAGATTCATATCTGGCATCCTTAAATCCTAGTGCATAGAGTTTTGTTTTAAACTCTCTTTAGTTATTTCTAAAGTAGTTTTATTTTTCTTCAGGAGACTGCCATTAGGTGGAGGTACATTTCCTTTGGGGAATGAGCCATAAGGCCACAGTCTCTCTCCTAACTTGGATAATAGAAGACTGGCTTGTAATCTGGTAGGACTGTACTGCTCACTCTTAGGTTGTCCGACTCTCAATGTATGCAGGAATTTTTTTTTCAATTGATCTGGGGAAGGAATTGAAGGAGAAGATAATTTGTTATTCGAACAGTTCATTCATGATTGGTACAGGGTTATTTTGTTAGTTGAACTATGTTATTGTCATCCAATAAATATAAGCAATATTTTTGGATTAGAAGAAGGTTTGGGAAGGAGGCGGGAGGAAAACTGCAAAAACTGATGACGGGCTTTATCTTTTTGACCTTCTTGTAAAAAGATCTGTTATTTGACTTCTGTATGCCTAGATTTTTGGCTGTAATTATTTTTGTAAGCTCGTCAATAAAAAATGTTGAACATAAAACAAAAAGCCATCTCCCTTTAAAAGCCCTCATTCAGCTCAGTTAAAAGAGTATGTGCTTGTGTGAGAGGTGGTGGGTCTGTAGCACATACACTTCAGTCAGATTGGGAGGAAGCAAGAATTCCAAGGGAGGTGTTTGCTTTTGACTCGTAACCACTTGTAACTACTTGCCTCCACCTACCCTCCTCTCTTCCTTCCCGTTCACATTAATTGATTTGATTTGCTTACTTTATTTTTTTTTTTTTTTTGTCTATTAGATTGTAAGCTCTTTGAGCAGGGACTGTCTTTCTTCTATGTTTGTGCAGCGCTGCGTACGCCTTGTAGCGCTATAGAAATGCTAAATAGTAGTAGTAGGTGTTTGGGGTGGGACTGGAAAACAACATACGTAGGGGCCCTTTTATTAAAGCTTACTGCCTAAGTGCCATGTGGCCCATAGGTATAAAATAGGACACACAGCATTGAGTGTGCACTAAGCTTTACTAAAAGGGCCCCATAGATTGTATTTCCAGATCTATGTTCAGTATTCTCTGTAGAAATTTTACCCAAACAAAATGCAGGTGGAAATGCCTTTAGATACTTTTTAACCCATTGCAATTTCCAAAGGAAAAGTATGTGCACACTCTTTGAAAATTAGGTGTACCTGTAAACTTTGCACTTAGTTTGAAAATCACCCCCAAAATGTATATTTATCTTCATTAAATTGTTCAGGTGTTAAAATGTCAGCAGCATATAACAACCACACCTAGTTCCCAGTTCTGGTGGTGAAGTTGTTCCAATCTCTCAGAGGGTGAAATGGCAAAGTGAAGGTTTCTTACAGGAACATGCCCAGGCATGAGAACTCAAGAAACGAAACCAAAACTAAAAGCAAACCAGCAGGGTGTCCAGTTTCTTATTATGGCACAAGATACACAGAAACGGAGATAACCTTCTGCAAGCCTATAATTAGAGTCATAAAGCTGAAGTTCTTGCCTGAAACTGAAAACAAAACAATGTGACTGTTTCATACAGACGCTTGCAAAGGTTTACGTGTTTCTGTCTTTATCTCAGTTACAAAGGTCAGCAAATAGAAGCATGGACTTTCCTGTTACAAAATCAACGCACTGACCAAGAAAAGTCACTGGGAAAAAAATCATCTGCAAAGAAATTGAAAATTTTAAACTCCATCATTTAAAACACTATCAGATAGATTCAAATAAAAACCAAGGCCTGTGTGAACAGAAGATGTCATCGAGTCCAACATGGTATGTCTGGTCTGCACTTGTGCTGGCTCTATTTCCTTAAAAATATTTTTACCTTTTAACTGTTATAGCCCTGAAGTTGAAGGGGAATCTGAGGAGCTCCTCCCTCCCCCCCGAGCTTCTACAGGCAGGTCCATCTCTAGCATGGGGCAGCAACATAGACGCCTGGTATCTCCAGCCATACCACTTCTTCTCCACCTCCCTCCCACTGCCATCTCCACCACTGCCTGATCTCAGAGCCTCATCCTGTCTGAGCATTGCTGCTGACTCTGCTCCCTCTGATTCCCTATTTGGGAGGGGGCACATCCAGAAGAGGGGCAGTTGCACATACAGGCTGTGGGCCAAATTCGTACATGGTGCTCACATTTAGGCAGTGGCGTTCCTAGGGGGGCTGACACCCGGGGCGGATCGCTGATGCGCCCCGCCCCCTGGGTGCAGCGCTACCCCCCCCCCAGCGAAAGGACACCTCCCCATGAAAGAACCCCTCCCCCGGGTGCATGCCGCCGGGGGGGGTGCCGCGCGCGCCTGTCCTTTGTTTGTTCCATGCTCCCTCTGCCCCGGAACAGGTTACTTCCTGTTCCGGAGCAGAGGGAGCATGGAACGAACGAAGGACAGGCGCGCGTGGCACCCCCCCCCCAGCGGCGTACACCCGGGGCGGACAGCCTCCACTGCCCCCCCCCCTTGGTACACCACTGCATTTAGGCACCTGGAAAAATCTACACTAAGCGCTATTTCATAAAGGGCACTCTGGGCTGAGCACCCTTTATAGAATAGTGCTTATTGCAGATTCCTGTGCCCAAATTTGGCGTGAGAATTTACACCTGCTGAAACCTAGTGTAAAACCTGGTATTCTGCAACACTGCATCTAAATTTTAAGAACACCCCCTGACCCATTTATGCCCCTCCCATGGCCTACCCCTTTTTGGATTGTACGTGAGACAATTTAGGTGCACAGTGGTATAGGCCAATGAGCAGGTAAATGCATGTACAAATCCAAATTAATGTCAATTAATGTCAATAATTGTTCAAAAAATATATACACTAGGAGCAATATTAAGTAGCTCTTTTTCATATGCTATATCCAATATATAGCGAGAGCATATGAAAAATATACCAGGTTTATTACAAATTATTCAAACACATTTTCAAAAACAATTATCTACAATCTACCTCCAATTTCCCAATAAAAATGTACACATATGTTTAAAAAGTCAAACCAAAACTGATTGCCTTAAAGTCCCTTGACTATGGAAAATCCTCATATCAAAAGCAAAAATGCTAAACTGTGATTAAAAGAACAAGCAAGATTCAAGATGACGATGTGAGGAGAGACGTACCTGGTGGTGCTCTGTCTCAAACTGAGCTCAATCAGGCAGAATGGGAAAGAGAGGAGATAAAATCTGTGAGCTTTCCCCAGCTCCCTCCTTTATCTGAGACGAGGCAGGCAACTTAGGAGCATTTTCGAGGGCTGCCATCAAGGATTACTCCAACAAGTTTTGTATTGCTAGTTCATGGGACTGGGGTGTCACTGAAAAGAATTGGTTTGGTGAGGGAATTCATGTTGATGGCAGCAGGCATGGATACTGTTCAAAAATATCATCCTGGAAGTCCAGGCCAGATGTATTCCATATATTAAAAAAGGAAAAAGGAAGGCCAAACGACAGCCGGCATGGTTAAAAAGTGAGGTGAAGGAAACTATTAGAGCTAAAAGAAAATCCTTCAGAAAATGGAAAGAGCTGACTGAAAATAATAGGAAACACCATAAGGAATGGCAAAGCCGTGAAAACAACGTATAACCACCTAAACTTCCGGAAATCACTAAAAACTTACCTGTTCAAAAAGGTATACCCTACCGACCCAACTTAAATGCCTGAACCCTGCAACACTACGAAACCAAAGCACGTAATGGACATAACGTAACTCTTCCTCTATACCATGGAGGCAGTGCTTGCAAATCTATCTCCTGCATATTCATTGTGGATATCCTGAAAACCTGACCTGCCTGCGGCTCTCGAGGACCGGAGTTGCCTACCCCTGCTCTATACGATTCCCTAATATGTCTGTCCACATGAACCTCATTTTACCACAACATCACTGTGTAACTGTTTCTACCGGAATTGGCGAACGCCTTTACGGTACTATGTAAGCCACATTGAGCCTGCAAATAGGTGGGAAAATGTGGGATGCAAATGTAACAAATAAATAAATAAGGAAGGCAAAGAGAGATTTTGAAAAGAAGATTGCATTGGAGGCAACAACACTTTACTTTTTTTTAGGTATATTACAAACAAGAAGCCTGCAAAAGAATCAGTTAGACCACTAGAAGACAGAGGGGTAAAAGGGGTACTCAAGGAAGACAAGGCCATAGCAGAGAGATCAAATGAATTCTTTACTTTGGTCTTCACCATGGAAGATGTGGGAGAGATACCAATGCCAGAAATTATATTCAATGCTGATGCACTATTTGGCTTGCTACTTCCTTATCATTAGATGTGTATTGTTCTTGTCAATATTATATACTGAAAACATATATAAAGCATATACATCCCAGAGTACTGATAGAATTGAAAAATGAACTTGCAGAACTTTTGTTAGTAATACATAATTTATCTTTAAAATCGAGCATGGTACCAGAAGAATAGAGGGTGGCCAATGTAATGCCAATTTTTAAAAAGAGTTCCAGAGGTGATCTGGAAAATTATAGATCAGTGAGCCTGATATCAGTGCCGGGCAAAATGGTAGAGACTATTATAAAGAACAAAATTACAGAGCATATACATAAGCATAGATTAATGAGACAAAGCCAACATGGATTTCGTGAAGGGAAATCTTGACTCACCAATCTATTACATTTCTTTGAAGGCGTGAACAAACATGTGGATAAAGGTGAGCTAGTCGATATTTTGCATCTGGATTTTCAAAAGGCATTTGACAAAGCACTTCATGAAAGACTCCTGAGGAAATTACTCCTATCCCATGACTCTCTAATCTCCTATTGTGGATTTAAAACTGGTTAAAAGATAGAAAACAGAGAGTACAGTTAAATGGTCGGTATTCTCAATGGAGAAGGGTAGATAATGGGGTTCCACAGGGATCTGTGCTAGGACCGCTGCTTCTTAGCATACTTATAAATGATCTAGAGATGAGAATAACTAGTGAGGTAATTAAATTTGCTGATGACACAAAGCCTTCCTTGGGCTGAATATCGGGCCCAATGAGCTTTGAATGAAGCACAGTCTCTGCAATTTTTGCAACAAATTGCAGATTGGATATAGGGAAGAAATTTGCAGGACAACTCCTGCTTCGAGTTATATCCTTAACCTTTGGGCGAATGATGGCAGCCTTCTAACTGAGCTGTCTGGAACCTTTCCATTTGTACGACTCAGAGAAATCATGGAATGAATATAGAGAAGAGTACAAAGCAGGAGGGAAGTGTGTCGTGAGGCGCTGTTAGTTTCATACTTTTAACCATAAGACAAAGTTGCAGAATGGTTAGTATGTTGAAATTTGGCTAATGTGCTACAAGGTAAGAGTATAGGTTGGTAAGGGGACAGTGGTGGAGGGGGTGGAATTGATACTAGAAATGGTTGGGGCAAACTTAAGACTTTATTCTGAAAGTGGTTGGCCAGAAGTTGTGCCCATGGAACTTAGATTTACCCTCTTGCTTCACCATAATGAGGAAACCTCTTAAAACTATTCACAAAAAAGATTCCATACAATGTCTTCATATACCTTCTTCCTCGCAAAGCAGAATGTCCCTTTGAATGCTCTTCTGCAGGTGCATGCTGCTTTCTGTTGACACCATTAAGTGCAACTTGATGAACTCACATAAGGATTACCTCTCCACACTCCCACGGTCTCCCTTTACTTCTGGGTAGGTCACTAGGTATTTTGGTTTACAATCAGCTGGTAAAATCTGGCCCAAAGGTCCCCATGGGCTGACAGCTTCTCCTTTTTGCAGCTGTTGAGTTTAAGCTTTTTGGTTTCTCCTTTTTTTTTTTTTTTCAAACATTGAGAGAAATGTTGTTTGACATTATCTACACCATAGAAAGGTTGTTTATGGATTAGTGTTAGTGTTTGATATTAGGTTTAGCAGTTTAATTTAGGGATGAAGTAAAATCTGTACTACTGCATTATGAAAGGGAAATGAGGAGAGTGTATAGGCCTTGTGGTCTCAATTTAGGATTATCTGATGGCTCCAAGACATCAAAGTAAAGCTGAACTGGAAAGTCTTCATCTGTTATTCATTTATGTGTGTCTATAGCATACTGGACCTAAGTATCAGTGATATAGAAAGAGAAATGGAGCGAGAGGGACTGGTACCTATGGGTGCTAGACCAGTGCCAGAGAAGGAGGAGTGTGACTGGAGCCTGGAATAACTTGCATCGGCTGCTGCTGTCATTGGGCAAGGCCAATGAAGATCAGGCACGCTCTGCAGCTTATGGTCACAGTGCCCCTTTGGGCACATCCTTTCAGGCAGCACCCTAGTGGAGCATGGGACTCTGGTCAAGTATTATGGGCTGGACGCTTTCCCTCAGGTACTGTCTTGCTTTTTTTAAGGGGTCATGTATTTTATATACTGCCTTTCTATGGTACAACCCAAGAGGTTTACATATTATATATGGGTTATTTTCTCTGTCTCTAGTGGGCTCACAAAAGGAGTCACAGTGGGAATTGAAATCGCCCACTGCACTAAAGTGAAACATCAGGTCACAAGTATTCCAGTTTCAACTGGGCCTATTGATAGACATTTGATTCCATTGCAAAGTGATTACTCACTCCCTTCCTCCAAGAACGGATTCAGGTGTCTCTCTTATTTCAGGGATAGGCCTATCCCCATTCCATGGGTTTTTCCCCATAGTGGTTTCTTTCCCTCAGGGGCAATTGGTCCTGCACCTCAGTCTGAGTTCCTTTGAAAGTCCAAGCTGTGGTAATACCTAAAATCGCTTAATTTCCAACTTTTAGTGAAGAGGATGGGAATCCTCTTAAGATCTCTTTTTTGGACATATGGAAGGTGGTCAAGCAAATTGAGGAGACATTAAAGAGCCCTGTTCAACAACTTTGTGATTTCTCTCAGCAAATGGTTTTGAAGATAGAAGATATGGACATGAATTTGTCCCAACTGGGTTAATGCTTGCTGAGTCCCAGATTGGGACATGTGGAACTAAGGACAGCTTGGCTTTCCATAGATGGTCAGAGTTGTTGACAAAACAAACTGAAGTGAAATCCTAAGTGTTTGAATTTTCCTGTTACTTTCAACCAGAGATCCTGCTAAAGAAATACCTCATGGGAGTTTTATTTAGGGGTGGGCAACAAATAAAAATTTTAAACGCAACAAACCATGCAATTAAACATTTGAATCGCACTTAATCCTGGCATGGATTTTGGGCACATGCTTTTCATTTGCTTTTAATGTTGACCCAAACATCCTTTTCAACAAATGTTCAGCATGGTTGATTATCCTTCACAACATGCTATTCAATTAGGGGTGGGCAACAATTAAAAATTTTAATCAAAATTAATTGTGATATTAAAAATTTTAAATCACATAATTAGTCGCACCTCTGGACTGGATGGTTTGGTACTGGTAAATTCCCACTGCATGGACATTTTTTAAACCTGCTGAATAGAAAAGTTGCATACACACACTTCCTTCCCTCAGCACATTGCTCCCCCTCCCCTCCATACAGGTACCTACCTTTCTCCTCTCCTGCTGCATCCTTCCCCTGTATATACATCCAAGTGGCTCCCCTTCTGCTATTAAACCTGTAACCCCTCTCCTGCTGCTGCCCCCCCTACACAAGTCCAGCATCCCCTTCCATACACACACATTTATCTTAAACTTCGTCTGACTCATCATAGGGTCTCTGGCAGTGCCTTCCCTCTGCTATGTTATGCCAATAGGCTAGGCAGGGGAGAGAAAGCAATGCTGGGCAATAGACAGGAGTTAAACATTTTGATCATGATTAAAAAATTTAATCATAGTTACAATTTTAAAAAAAGATTTATCGCATTAATAGTGCACTAAATGCCCACCCCTAATTTTATTCAGGGGCGTAGCCAGAGAACAGATTTTGGATGGGCCTAGGCAAGAAGTGGGTGGGCACCAAGTGTTCTCCCCCCCCCCCCCCCCAAAAAAAAAAACCAATATCTCAGCTGACAGGAAAAAACTTCTTTCCACCTTGGCAGTCTGCAGCAGGCATGCGATGAAAACTGAGCATGCGTAGATGCTGGTATGGTGGAGAGTAGCGTTTTCGTTACCATCAGGGAAAGACTTCAGCTGACGGAGCTTGGGATCCCCACCAGCTACCGCTAAACGTATGCTACTGTTGGGTGGGCCTGAGCCTTAAGTGGATGGGCCCCAGCCCACCTAGGCCCACCTGTGGCTACGCCACTGGTTTTATTGCTATCCAATTCTGACTATTGTCATTCTTAATTATTATTATTTGCATTAAGGGAAAAAATCATCATCATAACAATCTGGCATCACCTCGTGTGAACAGTTATAGCGATAGCACAAAATGGAAAATACGGGAAAGGTCTTCAATTGTTGATATAAATAAGCTGACAAGAATGGTTAATATTTATAGAGAAATGAATGTTTCAATTCCACTGATGAGTATAAATGAGAGCTCAGGTAAAATAAATAAAGCACAGTTGAAAGTTCATCCTGCCATGCCTTGGTTTTGGAGTAGATCCAAAGATTGTTGAAGCAGATCGGGAGAATCAAATGAGCGAGTTGAATTGTTTAGAGTTACTGTCATGTAGGCAGAATATTGCAAACCAGATAGGGCTCCCAACAGTTTTAATTTTTAATTGAGGACTCATTTCCAAAAAAGATTGCCTCTTGTGAGTAGTAGTTTTGGATAGGTCAGGTACTATAAGAATTTTCCAACTGCAGGTTGGTAGAAATATGTGCTGTATGAGAATCTATAAAGCTTGAGGAAATCACAGCAATTTTGCTACTATTGGTCGAGGATGATAGTAAGATGGAGTAAAATGAATATGTTAAATTCTAGTGGCAGTTCGAGATTAAGTTTAAGTAGATCCAGCAACCACTTAACAGGCAACGTAGTTATATCGGTGCCTTCTAGACCTTGCTTAAGGTGTAAGATCTGAATTACATTGCATCTGCTGCGACCGTAAAGGTCTTCTATCTCTTGTTCTGATTTTTTTGAAATGTTTGAGCGACTGCAGTTGGTATTGTGAGAGCTGCAATGAAGTTTGTTCAGGGCAACACTCAAGATTTTTATGACATACCTGAGATGCAGATAGTGAGGAGTGAGGCAGTGAGTGTTGAGATATTGGTTTTTAGCTCACATGTTGTTTCATAATGATTAGTGGCAAGTGCTCACAAGGAATACAGTTCTTCCATCATGATTCCACTCAGTCACAGGAGAAGACTTTTCCACAGTATGGCAAATTATGTTTGGCTCATTTAGAGCTGGCTGAAAGAAGAGACTGATTCAGGTTTTGCTGGTTTGGAAGAGGACAGACTTTAGATGGCTTTTGGACTATCTTTTCAGAGGCTACCTGTTTGAATAAGTAATTTGATTGTCTGGTAAACTAGGGAGGGAAGGAGAATCTTAAGCAGCCATCTTGATTAGCAGTACAGCAGCCTGCATCCTTATTTGCCTTCTAATGGGATTAAGAAAAAGAAATAAGGAGGTTGTGGGTTTGTGATTCATTATCTGCTAATTCTGTTGAAACATTTAACTCAATTTCTTGAAGCAACTCCTCAGTCTGAGATACCCTCCTAGTTACTTTTTCTTGTGAGAGGGATAATTTGCTTGTTGTGAAATCCTATTTTAAGGGGGAAAAAAAAAGATTTGCTTTAGGAGAAGATTAGGAGAAGAAAATTAAAATATTTCCTGATGTAGCTAAGGCCATTTATATGAGAAGAAAATCGCTTTTATTACTGAAAGCTAGGGCATGAGCCAGTTTTTGGTTTATTTGTTTTTTTAAATTCCTCGGCAAGTGACTTGTTAGAATTCCTGTTGCTAATTATGGGGGTCTTTTGCTAAAGATGAATGTTATCTGCCACAGGACCCCTTTTATTTTTATGGGCCCTGCTGCAGGTAATGGGCTCTTTTTACAAAGAGATGCCACCAGAATTAATTGTACTACCGATTAGCATGTGCTGAATGTGAAAAAACCCATGGGAATAGAATGGATTTTTACACTTTCAGCACAATGCTAATCGGTAGCACCGCTTTGTAAAAGGAGCTCAAAATGTGCTAATAATTACTTAAAAAAAAAAACACTATGTCTTTTTTAATTCTGTGCAATAGGAAAAGTTTATGTTTCAACAGTTTTTATTAAGACATTGCAACTTGAACACTGGCATAGTATATATACAGTGTACTACTAGAATACAATACTCATTTAAGCCAGATAGGAAAAGTTTATTGTGGATAAGGAGGCACAATGATTTGGAATTGTTTTCAGGTAGATGTGGAGTGTTCCTAATTTCCTTTATTTTGTTACTGCTTTCCCTGATCTCTCCCTTGGGAGTACGTTTACTAGGGTGCATTAGCATTTCTAATGCACCTTTAAATTTAAGGCATGATAAACGCTAATATGTCTCTACATTTCTATGGGTGCGTTTAATGTGGGTAAACTATTTATGCACGTTAAAAACGCTAACACGCCCAAAGCACGCCCTAGTAAACATAGGCAGTGATGTGGACTTAGTATTATTTTCTTATTCCAAGTAGTGCTTTGTACTTAAAACGTGATGTGGTAGCCATGTTAGTCCACGTTTAGAGGTAATAAATTGAAATAAAACAAAAACAGAAAAGAAAATAAGATACCTTTTTCATTGGACTAAAATGTATTAAGTTAGTCCAATAACAAAAGGTATCTTATTTTGTTTTCTATGCTTTTGTTTTATTTCTGCATATGTACTTAATAAGAAAACTTTAAATTAAAAAATACAGATGTTTAGCAGGTAAAAGTGCAGAAAGTCTGTAGTAAAATGCTTTAATATGATTTTACACTAGAGTTTAATTCCCTACAACTCCTAGAAAAAAAATTTTCAAGGAGAATACTCATGCAAAAAGTGGTAATGTATTTTTGTCAATTTAAAATCAGGGGGAAAAATCCCATTGAGCTTGCAGCTCAAATTCATGCTTGCATTTTATTTTCCTGAGAATCGTTTCCCTTTCAGAATTTGCAGGAAACTAAAACCTTGGGCAACAGATATGTGTAAGAATAGAGAAAAAGGAAATGCAATCATCTCAAAAGAAAAAGAAAAAAAAACCCCACAGCAAGCCCAGAGTAGCCTACTAGTTAGTGAACCAAGAACTAGGGAAGCCAGGTTCAAATCTCACTGCCATTCCTTGTGATGTTAGACATGTCACTTAGGGGGTCTTTTACTAAGGCACGCTCCATTTTTAGCACGCGCTGACACCAATGCATTCCTATGGATGTCTCTAACGTTTAGTGCATGCCCAATTTTAGCGTGCGCTAAAAACATGAGCATGCCTTAGTAGAAGACTCCCTTAGCCCTCCATTGCCTCAGCTTCAAACTTAAAGGGCCCTGTTTACTAAGCTGCACTAGAGGTGCATTAGCGATTTTAGCGCGCGCTAGCCATGTAGATGCCCATATAAGCATCTACATGGTTAGCACGCACTAATTTTAGCACATGTTAAAAACATTAGTGCGCCTTAGTAAACAGGGCCCCTAATTGTAAGCTCTTCAGGGACAGGAAGATACCTACTGTACCCAAATATAAACTTGCCCTGAACTACTAAGAAATAAACTGAAAGCCAAATTTGCTCATTTTTCATTCATTTATTTATTTAATTAATTAAGGGTTTAGATTGCCCTTAAATGGCATCTTGACCCCCCCCCCCCCCCCCCCCGAGGTAATATCTCGAGACTGGGGTTTGCTCCTGCCCTAGTCCACCAGGAAATGGGTAAGGTAGGCTTGAGGAGTGGGGGCAGTCTTTGGTGGGGGGACATGGAAGGGTAGTGATACACTGTACCACTTTTTAATATAAAAAGTCTTATAATTTGCAATTTTTGGTTATGATTGTACAATGCAGAGTACAACCATAAACAATTACAGATATACATTTCATACTTACTCCCATCACAAAGCAAAATCTCCCTCCCCCTCCCACAATCTTTAAACCCTAAAAATAATAATAATAATAACACGCAAATTACTAAGGTGCCCTGTTACCATAACTTAGCATGTGCTAAATGCTAAGAATCCCATTTTATACCTATGGGCTTCTTAGAATTGAACAGATGCTAAGCTTTAGTAAAGGAGCTCCCAAGTCTGCAGTTGCTTCTGAAAATCTACATAATCCTAAAATTCTTAAGACCCTCGGGCTCTTTCTTTTTTTGTACTACAGCAGCACCTTTAGGAAAGGATCCCAGGAGCACTGTGGCACATGATAGCAGCCCAGTGCTCAAAGGGAGCAGGACAACACAACTTACAAGTTTGATCGCAAATTGTGTAATTCATTACTGTGGGAGTTATGGTAAACTAAACTGGTGGTAAATTGTCAGATCTTACAGCCTTGAGGTTGTTTTACAAAAATATCTGAACCTCATCATTCCTGCGCATGGCCTCCTCATTTCACCCATGAACTCGGAGCTGGGACCAGATTTTTCTGCCCCAGGGCAAGGCAGATATTGAACTCACTCCATCCCACCTGCTATTGTGGTTTATCTTGTATTACCCCTTTCTCCACTTTGACTCACTTCCTACTCAACATGCATCTCTCTTCCCTCCCCCCCCCCCCCCCCCCCCACCACTCCCTGGGTTTTTCTGTTCAGAGGAGATGCAAATATACTGTACTGGGTCCCCATTGACAGAACTGCCATCAGTTGGGCATAAAGCATTTACACCAACCTTTGGCAAGCATAAATGCTCATGCCCAAAAAAATGTAGGCATGACATGCACACTAAGCTAATATCCTGTAAAGGACATTCTGTGCAAAGGGCCCTTTATAGAATACTAGTATAGTGCGGATTATATTCTATTCTGGTAGGTATAGTCCACCTTATGTCCACTAAGATTCAAAGCAGGTTACAAAATGGTTTACCCCGGTACACAGCTTTACCAAATTCAATCAGGAATAACATTACAGATCATCTTAAATAGAAAAGTAGGAAAGTCTTTCAAGAGATTGAGGATTATAAAAGAAAAGCATTACAAAAGTGGTTTACACTAATACAAAGCTTTATCAAACTACAATTGGGGGGCGTGTCAAGATGGCGCCGTGAGCAGGTGTGCTAGAAGCGAGCTCCTGCCTTTTGCTTGCGGAATTTAAAATTATATACCTGTTTTCTTCTGTAATGCCGCATACCAAGCGTAAAGGGACGACTCGGGGGATTCCCCTTCACCCCACGACGTCCACACCGGCAAGCGGAGGTTTGGAACGCTTCTTCCCTGCATTGTCCCGAAGAAGCGGAGCGGAGTCCTTAGCGAGTGGGGCCGGTGAAGCGACCTCCCCGCAGGAAATAGAAGTTTCTCTCTCCCCGCCTTCTACGACGCCTCCTTGCCCTGCAACTGCCTTGAGCGAGTCGGGGTTTCTCTTGGAGCCCGGAAAGGGCTATCCTGGGGAGCCCAGAGGGGAGCCTGGCTCTGTAAAGACAACTGCAGCTGCAGAGGAGATGGAGGTGAGCCTGGGCAAGATCTGGCTGAAGTTATTGGAAATAGAAAAAACCTTGAGACAATCTTCGGATGAGGTAAAGACTTTGAACTTCAATGTACAGGAAGTGAAAGGCTCCCTAGATTTGGCAAAACAAGATTTTACTTTAAAGATTGAGGCCTTAGAGAGAGAGACAAAACAAACAGAAGATTTCAAAATGGCAGTGGTAAAAGACAATATGGAAATTAGAAGAAAACTGGAACAGGTAGAGAATTTCAATAGGAGATTAAATCTTCGAATGTTGAATTTTCCTAGAATACTGGGAGAATCTCCAAAAGATCTGTTCCAGAGATATCTAAAAGAAAATTTAAATTTTCCCCAAGAAGTATTTCCTCCTCTGGATAAAATATATTATATTCCAAGCACGATGAAAAAAGTTGGGACAGAAAATTCAATTGATCTACAAAATGTCACAGCCATTTTGGAGCAAACAATTGAGGAATCACCAGAAAGGGGGACATTGATAATTTCCTTTGTATTTCAACAGGATTTAAATGCAGTTATGCGTCTTTACTTTAAATCTACTAATCGAGAATTTGCAGGTCAAAAGATTTGGCTTTATCCGGATGTGACTAAATCCACACAAGAAAAACGTAAAAAGTTTCTATCTATGAGGTCTAAAGTATTGGAAATGGGAGGTTCTTTCCTCCTGGCTTACCCATGTAAATGTGTCATCAGGTTGAATCAAGCTAAATACATATATTATATGCCTGAACAGCTTCAGACTTTTCTAGACACTAAACAACGGTAGAATTAGAATTATAAATGGGACTGACGGTACCATAAAAGTTTTATTAATATGTTTTGATTTTGTATATCTTCACTATTTCCTGCCTCCCCACTATTGAGGTCTAAGGAAGCCAATATTTGTCTTTATTTAGATGATTTGTTGGTATATAATGGCTGTATTACACTTTTGCAGTATGATAATTTCTGTAATAAGTATATAAAAATTAATAAAAATTATGAATCATCAAACTACAATTGGGAATAGAATTACGGAACATCTTAACCTGAAAATAAAGTCTTTAAAGTCATCCCAGTAGCTCACCGATTGCCATTTATTGAATTTGCCCCAAACATGGAAAAGATATTGTAATAATCTTGCCCATTCTTGTAATAATTCTTGCCCATACCAATAAAGAAATGCTGATGGTATTTAGCTGCAGCAGAAATTTAAAAAGATTTTTCAAACATTCTTCTGAACTAAAATATTCTCCACAAGCATCAGTCAGACATTCTGGTGGTGGTCACTGAATCATTTGTTGATATCATAGACCACTAGATTTATAGATCCAGTTATTAAGATGAGTTATCATTTAAGACATAATCCTCCTTTGAATGCCTAAATTTATAGAATACTGCCATTCATGCAGGCAAATGGCAGCAGTGCGTTCAACACTATTCTATAATGTAAGCATGCAAATAGCTTAGCATGTAATTGCGATGCATGGGCAGGGATGACATTTATGCACTTATTTTACACCACCCTGATCCAGAATTCAGGACATCAAACCTTTAGTACACCCTTTCAAAAGGAGCCCTCCCCCCCACAACGTTCCTAGACAGCCTGGAAGTGAATAGAGCTCTGAACAGATAAAACTACAGATAAGGACAATCCCCAAAACCCAACTTTCAAGTAGGATCTGGAATCCAAGCAGGACTTGAAGTGATGAAGGAAGGGTCTAAACTCAAAAACAGTTGAACACAGGTATAACAAGAGTTGGAGTCGAAACAGGAACTAGGGCCAGTAAGTCTTCTACAGGAATTGAAGCAGGCAGATTTTGTGTAAGAACTGAACACACATTCTGTACGAACTCCCAGAAAAAAAAAACTTTGCATACAAGTTCACCAGTAACAAGAGGACTTCCCCAGCTGGAGCTTAATAATCTATAAAACCCTAAGCCTAATCGCAAACCTTCCCTTTCAAAAACATACTGCAGACATTCTCACCTTCAGAAAGTCACTCCCTGAAGCAGGGCTCCAAAACTTGTCCTAAATCCAAAACGACTATAGCTAGATCACTGATCTGTTTCTGCTGCTCCATCAAGTAGCTGGGCCCAGTCATCTAGGACCAAGTCCAACAGAGGTTCATATTGGCAGAGCTTTTGTGATATCCCATCAGTAATGGGGACCTCAGGAAGAAGAGTGGACCAGTATCAAAGCAGGAGGGCTTGCGAGACAGAACACCCCAGGTGCAAGAATAAAATAGTGTGGTTTTCCAGCTGTGGAAGCAGCCACCTTCCCTTCAGATTGAGTTTTATGGAACTGACAGCCACCAGGCCTTAATTTGCATGAGACTGGGGTGCAGCAGAAGATACAAACAGCACAAAGGAACAGAACACATAAGCAACCAATCAGAAAACTAAGGCAGGATTGCAGCAAGGAGACATGATCAGAAACAAGGCGTACAGGACTGTCCCACCACTCGACAACCAAAGCAGTTTACAAAACTGAGTAGCAACATACCTAGGGTATCAGAATTTGTGGAGGTAGGGTGCAAAGCACCACCATGGCTTGCAAGACAGCATCGGTGCAACACTTGAAAGCCACAGCCAGCATTGATGTAGGCTGCTGCACATGTGCACCAAGTGCCTCATACAGCACACACTGCTTTTGGAAGAGAGCATTAAGGGAGGAAGCAGGTGGGACACCAGCAAGGAAGGAGAGATGGTGGACATGGAGGGAGTGCAAAGGAAGGAAGAGATACTGGACTACAGAAGGTAGCCAAATAGGTGGGAAAATGTGGAATGCAAATGTAACAAATAAATAAATGACAGATGGGGGGGGGGGGGGGGGCAAAAGGCTTTGAGCTGCCCTGGGGATGGGATACAGCTGAAGGTTTGCCTAGGGTATCAGATACCTTTTGGCCAGCCCTAAAGACAGGAGCACAGAGAATCCAGGTCCAAAGACCACAACTGGAATAAGAGATTGCTAAAGTGGAAAGGACCCAGTTCTAACAAGGCAGATCAACAAAGACTATATATCTGTATTTTAAAGGGCTTATTTCCAAAACCATCTTTCATTTACACAGGCACAAGATGACCAACAGATGAACTGGACTGCATAAATTCGGTAGGAGCAACATACCAACTAGATACAAAATTCATAAAGTCCCCCTCCAACCAGCACCACCTGCAAGCTGATGCCAGAACTGAATGCCAGATTTGTGAATGAGGGGGATAAGATGTCTGTGAAAGAAAAGCTAGAGATTGTGTACATGTGAGGGGTTTTATCAGAGATAGGGACAGAAAAGGACGGAAGGTAGAATGAGAAGAGAAAAACTAAGAACACTGGTTGGAACAAGAAATGTGAGGGAAAGCAGGAAGGGTGAAGCCTCTATCCGAACCTGCAATAGCCCCAAGATCCCAGAACCTCCTCCTTCCCCTTCTATATTACCACTCCCAAATCTCAGAACTTACCTTTCGTCCTCATTTTCTTATTCTTGCTCAATTTGAATCTTTCCTCCTCCATCCCTGGACCTTCCCACCCCTAATCTTTTCTCCACATTTATATGACTTACTCACCTACAAGCAGGTGTTTCCCCAAAGACAGTAAGACTTGAATTGGGTGACATAATTGGTGCAAGAAACAGTATCCCAGCAACTGAAGTGTTTGAACCACTCACCATATATGAGCACCTGATCTCACCTACTGTTGCATAGGATCTCCTCAGTCCATTACTAGCTCATAGACTGGTGGGGTGGGATGCGAGGATTAAGTCCTGCTGTCATCAGAAAACATCCATTGCAAGTGACTGTTTTCTCTAAAAGACAAGTAGGACTGAATCCTCACACATAGCACTCCCCAGCAACAATAACGAACAGAGGGTGTTGCCATCAAGACTGGCATTTGCCTGTTGCAACAGACTTTTCTGGACGGCAACCTAGAACTGAAATAGGACATGGGAGGGGGGAGAGAGGGAATGGAGTTGGGTTCTAAACCCCAAATAGATTCTGGAGGACTGTCTGGCCAAACCTAAAGTCATACCAGGAGTCCTGCCATAGGATGTAGTAGGATGAAAATGTATGGATAAAGGCCATGTTGCAGGTCTACAAATCTCTCCTATGGAGATTGACCTCATGGGGTACCGACAGCCATAGCTCTGACATTATGAGCCATGAAATGACTCTCTAGGGCCAGCACAGCCTGGACATAAGTGAAGGAGACACATTCTGTTGATGGCAACCTCTCATCCTGTGAGAGTCAAAAAAACAAACAAAAAGATAGGTGTGTTTTCTATTGCCTTTAGACCACAACAGGGAGAAGACCAAGACTCTCTTTTGCTGCCCAAAATGTGCAGCATACTTTCACACTTATGGTTAAGAAAAAGAGGTTCGAAGGACTATTGACACCACTTTATTAGCAGGGTCTCACTAATCCTGTGTGCTGAAGTAACCACCACCAGCAATAAATTTCCAATATTTAGTGCCTTAAAAGGTGCAGAGCTTTCATCAACTGGTAAGAACAATATTGAAGTCCTATGACACTGCTGGGGGGAGGGGAGAGAAGGCTTGATGGAAGGCTTCATAAGTAGCAAGCCCTGCATAAAGTAAATAACTGAAGCCTGTGCAGAGATGAATTTACTGTTTACCTGATGCTATGCTCCAATTGCACCAAAGTGAAACCTTACCAATTTGGACTTGAGACCAAGCAGTTTTTGCATAAGAAAAGTGAAAGGATCTGCCCTGCCCTCATACCAAACAAACCTTCTCCACTTAAACCATATGTACTAGTATAATCCTTTCTGGCAGCTGTTAGGCAAGTTCAGAGAATCCCATGTTAACCTCTCAACATCTCAAGCTCTGAGGGCTAGGGACTCCATGTTGAGAGTGCCCTGCTCTTGTGTGGTCAGTGTTGGACAACACCCTAGTCTCTCACAGGACTCCTGTTAGAAAGTTCCAAGCGTTTGTCTTGGCCAATAAGGGGGTATGAGAATCAGAGTTTCCTAATGTTGCTTGAGCTTCAAAATGGTTTTTGCTATAAGGGATATCAGAGGACATGCATACAGAAGACCCCCCCCCCCCCCCCATTTAGGGGGAAGGCATACAAGGCTAATTTGCCAAGTGACAAGAGAAACTGAAGTACCTTCCTGTTGGATGAAGCAGTAGACATCTACTAAGGGCGTGTCCCATGCCCAAAAGATCCTGCTGGCAACCTCATCCAGGGACTGCTTGTGGAGTACACTTGTTTGTCCTGTCTGTCCTAAATTAGATTGTAAGCTCTTTTGAGCAGGGACTGTCTTTTCTTCATGTTCAATTGTGAAGTGCTGCATATGACTGGTAGCACTGTAGAAATGATTTGTAGTAGTAGTCACAGAAACTGACTCAGTCTGCCACAGAAACATGGCCTTGAGGAACATCCTGTGAGAAATAGCCCATTCCCAATATGACCGCATTCCTCACTGTTTGTTTATATAATACGTCATCTGGTTGCTTACGTGAACCAGATGGATCTTGCTGGACAACCAATCACTGAAAGCATTTAGAGCATTCCAAATGGCTCTTAGCTCTGATAAGTTTATCAAATTATGTTTTTCCTGAGCAGACCATACACTGGGGGTATGAAACCCATCTAAAATAGCTCCCTAGCCCGGTTGTTGAGTCAAAGGAATTTGGAAGGGGACTCCCTTTTGACTGATTCGATTGGCTTGTCCATCAGGACAGTGTGTCCCATATAGGGCCAGTGAGAGTGGAGGAGTGGCCTAGTGGTTAGGGTGGTGGACTTTGGTCCTGAGTTCGATTCCCACTTCAGGCACAGGCAGCTCCTTGTGACTCTGGGCAAGTCACTTAACCCTCCATTGCCCCATGTACATAAGTACATAAGTACATAAGTACATAAGTAGTGCCATACTGGGAAAGACCAAAGGTCCATCTAGCCCAGCATCCTGTCACCGACAGTGGCCAATCCAGGTCAAGGGCACCTGGCACGCTCCCCAAACGTAAGCCGCATTGAGCCTGCCATGAGTGGGAAAGCGCGGGGTACAAATGTAACAAAACAAAAAAAGCTTCAAGAGATTCCCCATAGAGGAGTCTGCTGGGTGGACAGTGTCCATTCAGCTTACAAATGGAGATGTGCCATGGGAGTCATGTTGGCTAGCATTCTCAATATCTGACCTGTTGATTATACTGCTTAATGGGAGAAGAAGCCTCCTCAGCCTTACCTTCAAAGGTGTTCTTTCCACAGGAAGCTATTTTTGCACACCTTGTCTAAGGTCCAAGGCACACAGCCAACCAAGTCTGCAATTGCCAAATATCCACAGTAGAAGCCCCAGTGCCATTTAAACAAAAAAAAAAAAAAGCATGTCACTCAGCCTATATATTTTCCACACTCCTTTCCTCTGGATATTAAAGGTGCAGATTTCCTCAGACTTAGAACTAGGAAGAGTGTTCATAAGCTCCGCCACACTGTACGCTATGATCTGCCAGAAAACTCATGAAGAGCAGGCAGGATGCTATGCAGGAAGACTGTAGCATTCGGAAACCACTTCTTCCCCAAAGATTCCAATGGCTGAGCCTCCCTCCCAGTAGGCACCAAAGAAGTGAGTCTTGCAACTCTTGGTTCTTTTGAGAGTGGATCTAACCACCACAGAATGGCGATGACACTTTTGCTTCTTGAATTCTAAAGCCTTCTGGACTCAACATACAATTAAACTTAACAGTAGGTAAGGGGGGGAGGTGTCTCCTACATTCTTATTTATATGTTCCTTAGGATCCTGGGAATAGACACTGTTACAGCCTCCTGGGGAGGGAGGGGTTGACGAATTGGAGCATATCCAATGTTTCTCTCCCAAGCGCCTCTCACTTCTAACTGGACTGGGATATCTCCCTTATATAAAACTGGTGAGAGTGCCTCTGGTGGGGATTTGTATCTTTAAACCAGTGGACCTCGCCTCAGAGGAGCTCCCTCACTTCTATTCAGACTCCCAGCAGTGCTCCGACTCATAACTCAGCTTGTAAGTGTTGAGTTTCCATCTGTCTGGCCCTACTGAAAGAATCATCAAGGCCTCCTATGGTGTCAAGGCACTGATGATTCCCAGTGCCTCAGTGAAGCTTCCTCCTCCAAAGCACAGGTGATGGCCACCGGTGCAGCAGACCTCAACTCCAGGCCTCAGCGTTGAGACATCCATTAGAGGCAGGGGTCTTGAGAAGAAGGCTGCTCTTGCAGTTGATGATGAATCTGCAGCATTGTGTTGAGCACTCCATTTGCTCCTAAAACTTCCTCCATGAGCTTCTTGAAGGCTGCCATTGACAAAGGCAGTCATCATCGCAGGGAGTGGCCACATTTTCTTGAGTCACCTGCATATTGAAACCAGGGTCTCTGATTCACGGAAGCTGGCGCACCCTCTCCAAAGGCACAAAGGATGAAATCCTTGTGTCAAGAATGCTTTGAGGACACTGATGACATTGGTGCCATACGTTGACAGGGAGTCATGTCAAGACATCTCAGCCTCTGCCCTATATCTTGCATCAGACTCCCTCAGCACCAAAGACAAGGTTATTATTCTTCTTTGGGTGGAAACTGAATGACCACCGCTCCTGGTGGATCCACCAATGCTAGATGTTGAGGGTGACCAAGACTCTGACAGCCCTTGGACCTATGGCGACCAATGCAGATGTTAATGAATCAGGTCATCTCCAAAAGCTTCTCTCTATGCTTTTCTCTAACACAAATCTCTAACATCTGTGAACAAAGAATACAAGAAAGATCATGATCAGGTCCTAGGCATTTCAAATATCATGAATGGTTATTAGGGCTGCATGTAAATCATTGATAAATAAATAATGCATTAACTGCATTAGTGATGATTTTAAAAACTGCAAATAATAAAATTAAGTGTGCTACAGTATCTATCTGTCTGTCTGTCCCCCCCCCCACCCCACTTTTTCTCCTCTTGCCTATGCATCAAGAGCTTCTATGTTACAATTTGGTCTTCTTTTTGTCTCCAGCAGCAATACTCATAAGAGAGAGAGAGAAAAAATGTACCTGGGGTGGAGGGGAGGTGAGAGGAAAGATGTTGGTCCCAGAGGTGGGGCAGAGGGAGGAAAGATAATGGATCTGGGTGTGGAGGGGACGAAAAGACACTGAACAATAGGAGGGAAGGAAGGACCAGGAGAAAGATAAATGACCTGAGGGTGGAGGAAGGGAAGGAAGAAAAAAAATTAATTCTTACCTGATAATTTTCTTTCCATTAGTCCCAACAGATCAATCCAGAGACTTGTGTGTTGTGTCCCTCTACCAGCAGGTGGAGATAGAGAGAACCTCTGAGGTTTGCTATATGTGGACCTGTTCAGCCAGTTGAACCTCAATATGAACGATACCAAAGCAGTGGAATGCAAACAACAGAAAACGCTCCTGGCATTGTCAGACCAATTGCCCAATATACTTCCACCACTTCTATATTTATTTTATTTTTTAATCAAACGAAGGAACATTCAGAACGGAACCCGAAAAAAAACTAACAACAACAAAACCACAAACAGGAAACCCAGGGGGGGGACCTCAGGATTGATCTGTTGGGACTAATGGAAAGAAAATTATCAGGTAAGAATACATTTTTTTCCTTCCATGGCATCTCACATGTACCCAAGCAGTCCTCAAGTAGGGCGGGACACCCCCAACCAGGAAGAAATCACCGACGAGCCAAACACTGCATCTTGACGAGCTGCCACATCCACCAGATGACGAGTGAATTTATGGACGAAAGCCCATGTAGCTGCCCTGCAGATATCTTCCAGAGAAAACAAACGGGAAGAATGAGCATGAACTTGCAAAGGGGTTTGCTTGCCCAATGCCACATATGCTGAAGAGAAGGCCTCCCGCAACCAACGGACTATGATGTCCTTGGACGCCATATGACCCTTCTTACTGCCTCCAAAAAGGACGAAAAGATGGTCAGAAAGACGAAATTCATTTGTCACCTCCAAATACCTGAGAAGAGCCCCTCTCATGTCGAAGCAGCGAAAAACCTGGAATTGCTCAGGGTAATCTTCCCGGCGGAAGGCCGGCAAATGCAGGGACTGCCCCAAGTGGAAACGAGAAACCACCTTGGGCAAAAAAGAAGGAACTGTCCTAATCGATACCCTCGCCTCCATAAAACACGGGAAGGGGTCTCTGCAAGAAAGGGCCTTTAACTCAAAATCTCCGAGCGGAAGTAATGGCTACAAGGAAAATCACCTTCAAGGCGAGATCCTTAATCGTAATCCCCGATAAGGGTTCGAAAGGAGGACACTGAAGCGCTTTGAGAACTAGATTAAGGTTCCAGGATGGCAGAACTGGCACATGAGGAGGGCGCAAACAATTTACGCGAAACGAACCACATCCGGGTGGGAGGCAATGGACGCCCCCTGAAGCCGGCCACTAAAACATGCCAGAGCTGCCACCTGAACCTTAAGAGAACTCAACGAGAGTGATTTTTGTACTCCTGAAGAAACGCGAGGATAACAAGATACTGAAGCTGAAGCCACTGATAATCTCAAACTCGCACACCACGAATCGAAGGTACGCCACACCCTAGCGTAAGCTATCAAGGTAGATCTTTTCCGAGCCTACAGCATCGTAGCGATAACCACATCCAGATACCCTTTTCTTCTCAACCTCACCCTTTCAAGGGCCAGACCGTAAGACCAAAGGGGGAGAGATCCTCCATCGTGACTGGCCCCTGCAGCAGAAGATCGTGCTGCGTCGGTAGCAAAAAAGGACGATCGAACAGAAGCCTGATCACATCTGCGTACCAGGGTCATCTGGGCCAATTGGGGCCACTAGGATCACTCGACCAGAATGACTGGCAATGCGAGTCAGTAACCTGCCCACCATCGGCCACGGGGGAAAAGGCATAGAGCAGGCCTCTGGGCCAAGGTTGAAGGGCATCGATGCCTTCTGAGCCCAGCTCTCGTCCCCTGTGAAGAAACAGTGAACCTTCGCATTGAATACGGTGGCAATAAAGTCCATCTTTGGCATCCCCCAACGGGTAGTTATCTGATCGAAGGCCAGAGGTGAGAGCATCCACTCCCCCGGCTCCAACTGGTGGCGACTGAGAAAGTCCGCTTGCACATTCTGTGACATAAGTACATAAGTATTGCCATACTGGGAAAGACCAAGGGTCCATCAAGCCCAGCATCCTGTTTCCAACAGTGGCCAATCCAGGTCACAAATACCCAGCAAGATCCCAAACATGTACAAAACATTTTATACTGCTTATCCTAGAAATAGTGAATTTTCCCCAAGTCCATTTAATAACGGTCTATGGACTTTTCCTTTAGGAAGCCGTCCAAACCTTTTTTTAGATTCCGCTAAGCTAACTGCCTTTACCACATTCTCTGGCAATGAATTCCAGAGTTTAATTATACGTTGAGTGAAGAAAATTTTCTCCGATTCGTTTTAAATTTACTACATTGTAGCTTCATCACATGCCCCCTAGTCCTAGTATTTTTGGAAAGCGTGAACAGACGCTTCACATCTACCCGTTCAACTCCACTCATTATTTTATAGAGTGACCCCCGCTATGAGCCGCTGTCAAGAAAGAGAGATGAGTCTGCCCAATGGCAGATCAGAGCCACCTCACGCGCTAGTGCCCCCCTGACGGTTTACGTAGGCGACCGCGTCTCATTGGCCAAAAGAACTTGAACTGTGCAACCGAGAAGAGAAACTCCCAAAGGGCCAGACGAATCGCCCGTAACTCCAAGCGGTTGATGGACCATGACGCCTCTGTCAAAGTCTAAACGCCCTGGGCAGTCTGTTGCAGGCAATGTGCCCCCTCAGCCAGACAGTGACACATCCATGGTCATTATCTTTCAGTCCGGGGTTGCCAGAGGAATGCCCGACACCAGATTCTTTTGAATGAACCACCAGTGCATGATTGTGTGAAGACGGGCCCGAACATGGCACCCAAACCGCGTAATCCTCCAAGAGCAGAGACCAATGGCTCAGAAGGTGCCATTGGAGGGGGCGCATGTGAGCTCTGACCCAATTTACCACATTCAAGGTGGAGGCCACGGAACCTAGAACTTGTACATAGTCCCAAGCCCGCGGGTTCAAAGTTTGAATCAGCGCTAGTAACTGAGCCTGTAAAAGCTGTGCTCGAGCTGAAGGAAGAGAAACTATCGAAGCACACCCCAAAGTATGCCAGGGTTTGGGAAGGCGTTAGGCTGCACTTCGGGAAGTTGATCACCCAACCAAATGACTGAAGCAACCTGACCACTTTGTCGGTTGCCCGTCGACTCTCCTCGAAAGAAGACGCTCGCACAAGCCAGTCGTCTAGATATGGATGGACCTGAATTCCTTCCTTCCTGAGATAGGCCGCCACTATTACCAGGACCTTGGAAAAGGTCCGAGGCACTGTGGCTAGGCCAAAGGGCATCACTTTGAATTGAAAATGACGATTGACCACTGCAAAGCGAAGAAAGCGCCTCTGCAGAGGCCACATTGGAATGTGTAAATAGGCCTCTCTGAGATCTAAAACTCCCCTGGTTGTACCGCTGTGATCACCCAGCCATTGTAAGTTGAGGAAGGTATGTCGAACGGCCCGCAACTTGGCGGGACACTTGCAAGGAGATTCCAGAAAAGAGTCTACTATCAGACGAGCCAATTCTAACTTGTAGCCGTCTCTGATAACCTCCAAGACCCATTCGTCAGATGTTACCCTGGTCCACTCCACCAGGGAAAGGGACAGTCTGCCCCCAATAACCGGCTGGATTGGACCAGGGCCCCATCGTTGGGTGGACCTGGCTTCAGGCTGGTTTCTCTTACCGGAAAGGAAAGCCTTGTCGAGGTGACAGGCGGGCCGAGGCCTCTAAGAAGACTTTGCGCTCTCTGAAAAGAGGCCCCGCGACCTGGACGGTAACACCGTGTATCCCTAAACTTAGGTCTAGGTCCCGCCAGTCGTACAAACTTGGACCTGTCCTCCAGGAGGCGCTGGCTCTTAAAGTCACCGAGGTCCTTCACTATCTGTTCTAAGTCTGTCCCAAACAAAAGCTTTCCCCTAAAAGGAAGCCTTGCTAAATGTGACTAGAGGCCACGTCTGCAGCCCAATGCCGCAACCACAGCCAGCGACGTGCGGTGACCACTAGGGAAACCTCCTTCGCCGAAGCCCTCAAAAGATCCGCAAGGAAGGCTAAACCGGACTCCAAGGCCAGCAAAACAGCCTCGAGATCTTCCGGACAGGAGGCTTTCTGTACCCACGATAAGCATGCCTGCGCCGCATAGGAGCCACAAACTGAGGTCTGCAGGGAAAGGGCTGCTACTTCAAGGACAGCTTCAAGCAAGTCTCCAAATTATGACCCTGAGGGAACTTGAGCGCCATGCCACCCTCCACAGGGAGAGTGGTTTTCTTAGTGACCGCTGTCATTAAGGAATCCACCGTAGCGACCTTCAGCAAATATAAGTCAGGAGCAGGAGGTGCGTAAAGACACGACATAGCTCTAAGCAACATTGAGCCCACTGTCCGGCATATCCCACTGCGCCGAAATAAGGATCTTCATGGCCTCATGCACATGAAAGGAACGAGGTGGGCATTTGATACCAGACATAATAGAGGGCACTGGACCTGTTCCCTCTGACGATTCAGGGGGGAAATGGCCAAAAACTCAAAAGCCTCATCAGGGAGGGAAGCTCTTCCCTGAGAAAAAGATGGGCAGCTGTCGTATCATTCCCCTCCTCAGAGGGCAGGGTGACCTCATCTGCCAAATCCAAAGATTCTGAGGGAGAGCCTTGGGATCCAAAATCTCCACCCAGGGATGTTTTGGCAAGAAAGACTGAGAGGCTGCATCAACTGAAGTTTGCTGAGGAAGAGTCGGGGCTGCCTGAAGAGAAGCTCCTGACTTCTTCAAAAGAAAGGCATTGTGCATTAATAAAACAAACTCCGGGGAAAAAGGAACTCCAAGAGACTCCCTGCTCCCTGTATATCGCTTTCCTCCATCGGAGCCTGCGCCTCTTGTCTATCAACCGCCATGTGTGGAGCGGGTTGCACCTGAGAGGAAAAAATGGCTAACTGCCCCGAGGAAACCGCCGAAACTATCCCCTGCGCTTCCGACTCACTGGATGCCTGAGGGGAACCCCCGTCGCGCTGAACACCCGCTGCGGGCTGATGGCGGCAGGACTCGCACTGCCCTGATGCTGTTCTCCAGCCCCCACACCGGGAGCAGCACTTAGCCGCCTCAGAAGGCACTGACATGCTCCACAAATGCCTGCTCCAAAACTGACTCAGCAGAACGTCTAGTTCCTCCATATGATTAAACAAAAACAAAGTCTCTTAGCTTTTTTTTTTTTTTTTTTAGTCAGGAGAGAAAGGAAACACCCGATCAGGCCAAGGGCCCCAGGCGCCAGAGGATAGGTAGGGGGAGACCGGGAGGGACCTGGCACCACCAGGTGTACACCACAAGCTGCAAACAGTCACTCAACTCGTCTGTGCTAAACTGGGCCCAAAGGACACCAATAGCCAGATCAAACCACAGCTGCACAGAGATGTCCCGCCACCTGCTAGATAGAGAGAATACTGAGGTTCAGCTGGCTGCACAGGTCCACATATAGCAAACCTCGGAGATTCTCTTTATCTCCACCTGCTGGTAGAGGGACACAACCCACAAGTCTCTGGATTGATCTGTGGGACGCCATGGAATAGAGGAATAATGCACCTAGGGGGTGGAAGGAAGAAATGCTAGACAATGGGAGAATGTTGGACCTGGGAGTGGGAAAGAGGAACTATCTAATATAATAATTTGCTACTTGAACGTTCGAATGTCTCTCACTGGGATCGTAACCACCTGCTGACGTCGCTGACCAGAACTAGAACACTGCTTGCCTGACGTCAGGAGATGGTTACGATCCCAGTGAGAGACACGGGAACCGCGCAACCAGCAAATTATCAATCTACAGAGGAATGGGAGGGGAGAAAGCGGGAAGCCGCACTACGCACCTCACTGAAGACTTTCACTGCCTCCATGGTGACTGCTGGCTTCTCTGCACTGCTGGGTTTTTTTTCACTGGTAGTTGAGGAAGCAGATCGTTTGCAGGGATCACTTTTCTATCACAGTCACCTCTTCATCTTCCAGTAATAGATTTAAACACACCTGGGGAGGCGGGGCTGACCTGGAAGGGGCGGGGTGCGTGATGTGGACGCAGGGGATGGCGATGGGAAACAGCAGGGCCGGCGGCAGAAGCCAGTCCGCGGCGATCAGGAGCAGGAGCACACACCCCCCTCTGCGCATCAACTGGAGTCGGGACTGTGGGTTTGTTGTTCTGGATACCTCTGGTATGAATTTAATGGTGGGGGTGTTTGTGGGAGAGGTGTAAGATCGTGGACAGGGAGGAGAGGGGGAGACATACTAGACTGAGGAGAGTGGAAGTGAGAGGGAGAGATGTAGGACCACAGGGAGGGGAGACCAATCCTCTGGTTCCCAAATGTGTGTGAGGAGGAGTGCTTGGTATCTTTGAAAGATTGATTAAAATTCCATCCAGTACTTATGGGAAGGCGATTAACCGCTGGCTGGCTGGGGGGGGGGGGGGGGCAGGGGGAGAGAGGAGAATTGCTGGGTGGCAGGAAGGGGGGGCAGGGGAGAGATGAGCATCACTGGCTGGCTGGAGAGGGGCAGGGGAGACAGGAGAATTGCTGGGTGGCTGCCTGGCTAGCGGGGGGCAGGGGACACAGGACAATCACACACACACTCTCTCTCTCTCACAGACACACTTGCACCCAGTCTCACTCTCTCTCTGTCACACTCGCACATTCACTGTCTCTCTCACACACACACAGTCACACACACACACACTCTCTCTCTCTCTCTCTCAAAACATACACACTCCGAGGAAAACCTTGCTAGCGCCCGTTTCATTTAATACAGAAACAGGCCTTTTTAACTAGTTACTCTTATATATCACACACTTAAAAGTTAATTGAAATGCAGCCCTACTGGTTGTCCTTAATAGATATGGTCCTGCTGTATTGTGAAAATCTATTGAAACTTCTGGACTCTTCTTTTGAGATATACCTTGAAAAATAAACATAGTGAAATCGAACAACTCGATGTTTACTAAAATACTCTGGTATCCTCAAGGTCAGGTGCTCGTGTAAAAAAACAAACAAAAAAAGCAGCCATTGCTTTCTTTTTCCATGTAGCTCAGAAAACGATGAAACACCCAACTACAAAGCAACCAGAAAACACCATAACCTGTGTGGCAGCAATAGGGCAGGACTTACAAATTTTTCACAGAACATACCTGAGGTGGTGAGGAGACAATGATCTGAAAAAAGTCTCAACAGCTCCATAGAAAAAAAGGGGGGGGGGGTTACAAAGGCTCACTAGCATTTTTAACGCACGCTAATGATTAGCATACGCTAAACGCTGAAGACACCCATAGGAATATATGGGCGTCTGTAAAGTTTAGCGCGTTTTGTAAAAGAACCCTGACTGAGGAGGTCCTATGCAACAGCAGCAGGAGGGAACAGGTGTGCATGTTCAGTGAGCAGCCCAAAGGCTTCTAGAAAAGTTGATGGAGTATTGTTTCCCATGCCAGGCACTATCAGTGATGTCACCCAAGCATGAGGATTCACAGTCCTGCTTGTCCTCAGAGAACCATTTGATATTCTGCTTTTATCAAGCATAAAGCACTAGGCAGATTATATAAAATACAAATTACATTCAGTATGTGAAAGACATACATAAAAACATAATGAACATTAAGTACATTAAAAGATGCACTCCTGATTTTCCTTTCTTCTCCTACACCCCAAACCTCTCTTCTCCCCATTCTTAAGAATGCCTTTCCTTTTGGCACTGGAAATTCCCCACCAATAAAACTTCCAAAAAAAATTCAGACACAAAACAAGCCTGGAAAACTATTTTAATTAGGTAAAATAAATTCACATTAGTATGCAAATACATAATTGCTACAGAATTTTGAAAAAGAAAATGTCACAGGGAAGCAGGGCCTCTGAAAATGAGAAAGATGTGTACCTGTTTACCTTTTACTATATTTGACAGTGTTCCTTTGAATGATGATCTAACCAGATTTGATATTCTTTTCTTTTTACTTCAGTTGTTATCAGTAGCCTGTTACTTCAGCTGAGTGATATGTGGTGCTGTCTTGTAAACATTCTCTCTAGTATTGTGCATTACTCATCGCTGAGAATCAGTTTGACTGCTGTAACAGAATTACGTTAACTTAATGTCAAATGAGTCAGAGTGAAATAGAGTGCAGCTCTAAAAGGAACCCAAGACTTGCTGCCAAACACTCCACAACTCAAAGCTAGGAGAGTATCCTTTCTGAAGGCATGAAAACCTGTGAAACGATCTTTACAGTCTCTTTATTTCATGACAGCAAAATATCTCACATGACAACTTTTACCAGCCTAATGTAAAAGTTTTATCACAAATGCCTTAGTCATGGTAAATAAAGGAAAGTTTAATTTCAGTCCAACTGGACTTCTACCAAGTCTAAACTCGGTCAAAGAAGTTATATAATTTATGAGTGGGAAGAACTACAGCACACAAAGGAACCTAATATGTATCTATATATCCTGAGGGGGATACTAGTATCTGACAAATGTCAATTCTTGTTTAATTTTATGCTATTCTGTCAAAAAAAGGTTCATGCCAAATATGCTACTCTACTTTTCAAAATGCCTATTATCTTGAAAAGCTAGTGGTTACTGATGCCACATTACTCATGCTCCTCTTTCTATTCCCATAAATAGATTTTGCATGCACACAAACCAAAAGCATACGATTTAAATTTTTTTTTTAATCTGGTGCACAGAAACACTGGAGATATAAACGTACTGTCTCTATAATATCAAACCTGATAGAGATGCTCTTCTATCACACTGTGGAGCTATTACACTTCTACCAACCAAGCTGTTTTTCCCACTTTTTACTTACAATATGAACTAAAACAAAGCTAAGAGGTATCAAAGTACATGCCTCTCGTCATTGGATATTCCAAAGAAAATGTCAGGACCCCCCCCCCCCCCCCAAAAAAAAAAAAACCTGTCAAAATCCCACAGTATAAAAGAGCTAACAAATGTTTAAACAATGGAGCAGAGAAAAGAACACTTGGAAGTGACCATTACACCTATAGAATAAAGTTATTTGTCCACTTCCATTAAAATACCATCATTAATAGGGTCCTAAATTCTCACAGCCATCACCCTATTAAGAAAAATCAGCATAAGCACAACTTACTTTTCTGTCAGAACTGAGCTTTTGTTTTCCCTCCTGGGTGCCCTTCAGCTTCTCCTTCTCTCTCTTACATATAGAAATACTGATTGAATAAATCTTTTTCATGAAACCACCATCTGCTGTTACTAAATTTAAGGTGGACTATGATGTCACACAGTATATGACTAAACATACTAGTTTGAGTAGATGGTCTACTACAACCATCATCTAAATATGAACGCACATCATTTCAACAGCAGGGCTTTCCAGGGCAGTATAACCTGCAGTGGTGCCAAGTAATGGCAATGAATAGGCTTAGCCTCATTTACGCTCTCCACCCCCCCCCCCCCCCCCCAAGATACTCTTCTTTCTCAGGAAAGGAAACATTTCAGGACGGGCTGAGAATTGGGAAAGGATTAAACTGGAAAAGGACACATTAACATGTACCTTTCTAAACGTGCAAACATATTTAACTGCCAAATGTCTTGAGGCCACCCAATCACCTGAATACACTCTATAATCCATCACCAATCTCCCTCATCCCCCAGCCTTCCTACACTGAATCCTCTTTCCTAAGCATTTCCTCACCAGTATCTCTCTCCTGTCACTCCAAGACTCTCATCATCAGACTGTATACCACCAACCTCCCCCCCACCCCATCTACCTTCCTCAACCACTCCTCCAGTCTTTTACCCCCCAACTCATCATCAGTTTTCCTTTCTCCCTCCTCAAGCCTAGCACTAGCCACTCCCTCTCCCAACTTAATCCCATAAACATAGCACCACTAGTCTTGCTCTCTCCAAATCCAATCCAAGACCATTCCTGCCATCTCTTCTCCTCCCCCTACCCACCCATAGGCAATCCTTCCTAAGTTCCTCTCTTCCAGAGTCCCCACCAACCACTCCCCATTAGCATCTGGGCATCTCAAAACCATCCACGAGTCTCTCTTCCTCCTCAAGCTCTTCTCTGCCAGTGCCTCCCCTCCTAAAGCAGTCTTCTCTCTCCATCGCCATCCCACCAGTCTCTTTCTCTTGGCCAATTAGCCCAGGCCCACCACTTTTTCTTCATCCCTCCCAAGTTCAGCCCCACCATTCTGCCTGGGAATATCATTCTGAAGAAGGTGGAAAAAAAAGTGGTGAAATTCAAAAACATATGGGATATACACAGTATGATCCCTGAATAGCAATAGGCTAGAAGCCAAACTATTCAGCTTAAAACAGCAGCAAAATGTATTTTGCAATGATAAACTACACTGAGTGCTGTTTACAACTATGGCCACCTTATTGGTCAGTCTAGATGGACCACTTTGATTTTCCATGAGTGACTGCAGATGTTTTTCTGTCCTGTGTCTCCTGTTATCTTATTGCTGCAGCCAAACCCTTGGCCCACTGCAGCTCCCCTGCTGATCTGGCCCATCGCTGTCCGTCAGATCCAGTGCCACCCCTGCTATTTTCCCAGTCTGCATGGGTTGCTGTTTCTACCACTATCCCAACTGATCTCCCAAGTTCCTAGAATCTTGGAGCCTTGTACATATTTAACTTCCGCAGGACCTCCTCCATATTGGTCTTTAGCCATGGGCATACCCACTTTGGGCTCAAACCCACCCAAAATCAGTGCTACATTGGTGTGGCTGGTGGGGATCCACAAGCCCCACTAGCAGACAACATCCTCCCAGTGGAACACTTACACCCTATGAAGCTGGCAGCAGTGTCCCTGAGCAGCTGCTGCCCCTCCACTTATGAGTGCTCAGATCTCATATTAGTTAACACCTGCCAAATACTGTTTTATAGTCATAAAACGTTTAAAACTGTAACTGAAGGCATACATCCCCTAAGGGCAAACTCTTCACATAAAATACAAAGAAAAGAGTTGTATTACCTTTCAAGTGTTGCTGAAGTGAAAGCTGAACTACTGGGGACAGAAAGAGGTGTACTGGGTTTTTATGCCCAAGTCCCCAATAGTCTCCGTTTCTCTCATCATAAATGCTAACTAGCCATTATTTAGCCGGCTTGGCCAGTTTTCAGGAAGAATAACTGTAGGTAGTAAAGTACTATGTATACCTAGTAGCACTACAGAAATACCGAGGAGGAATATAAAAGCCATCTGCTGGACCCTTAAGGTGGCAAACTAACTACGAAGTCGCTAGTGGCTGCCAGTGCACTAATATCAACACTTTGCCAGAACTGTTGCCTGCTTTTGTAAATGGGGGGGGGGGGGGGGGGGAGAGAAAGGTGGGTAAGTGTTGGTATTCCACTAATAGCTGGGCTCTGCAGCAGTGGCAGCAAAGCCTTCTCCCCTTCCTCTCCATAAACCACCATGCCACAGAACTCCTCTCGTTCTCTTTCATGCCACTGTGGCTACTCTCGCTTCCCTTCGGAAGCAGAATTGGTCTTAGGCCCCATACTAGCACCAAAAACAGGCTGTGAAGATAAATAGGCCTTGACCAAGCCAACACACACTAAATTCCCAGCCTCCTCTTCCTGCAGATGAGGCAGAACCACCACACAGTTCAGAGCAACCAGAACCCTTATCCACACTCTTATCACCTCCCGCTTAGACCACTGCAACTTGCTTCTCACAGGTCTCCCACTGAGCCATCTCTCTCCTCTTCAATCTGTTCAAAATTCTGCTGCACGATTAATATTCCGCCAGTGTCGTTATGCTCATATTAGCCCTCTCCTCAAGGCACTTCATTGGCTCCCTATCTGTTTCCACATTCAGTTCAAACTCCTCTTATTGATATTTATAAGTGCATTCACTCTGCAGCTCCTCAGTACCTCTCCACTCTCATCTCTCCCTACATTCCTCCCCAGGAACTCCATTCACTGGGTAAATCTCTCTTATCTGCAACCTTCTCCTCCACCGCTAACTCAAGACTCCGTTCCTTCTATCTTGCTGTACGGTATATGCCTGGAATAAACTTCCTGAGCCGGTACGCCAAGCCTCATCGCTGGCCATCTTCAAATCTCGGCTAAAAACCCACCTCTTCGATGCTGCTTTTAACTCCTAAACCTTCAACTGTCCCCTATCCCTGATATGTCCTGTCTGTCCTAACCCTTATCCCTCACTTGTCCTGTCTGTCATAATTAGATTGTAAGCTCTATTGAGCAGGGACTGTCTCTCCATGTTCAAGTGTGAAGCGCTGCGTACGTCCAGTAGCGCTATAGAAATGATAAGTAGTAGTAGTAATAATCTCACAATTCTAAGACTATCACAGCCCGCCTTAAACCCTCAATCGAACACTATGTACCCAAACAGAAATAAAGGAAACAAGTAGTTATAAAACCTCTGAACTTCCCTCCTAAGCCTAAACCACCACAACCCAACAACACCAGAAAGCACGAGAGGATCTCTTTTTAAGGCATCGAACCCAGTATACTCCAGGAATCAATTCAGGATATACCCTCTGGCGTGGTCACGTCATCGTTTTCCGGGAAGCAAAACGTCAGCTCGTCCTTGAAAGCAAGGGGGGAGGGGAGGTTTCTACGCATGCGCAGAAGGACAGAGGAGCGTGGCGTGCTGGACTGGTATGGAAGATTCCAGTTCAGGAGAAGAGACAGAGATACTATGGGGGAACAAAAGTTTCCCCCGCTGGAAGGGGGCGGCACCTACCTGCCCGCGGATGATTGATGCCCATCCCAGTCCATAGCCTTGCCGTAGTCCCCTGGGCGGGGGCACGGCTGACGTAATGCGACGTAACCGGGAAGTGTTTGGGTTTTGTTGCTATGTTTTGGATTTCTGGTTGTTTGCAGGAGGACGAGGTGACATCGGTTCGTTAATCAAACTGTGAACAGTGTTTACAGGAAAAGACGGTGATGAAACTATCAGCAATTACAATGACCGCAGCAGGGAGTGAAAGTAATGCGGGTTCCCCCTCCCGTGTAGCGGTTCCAGTTCCATCAGTCTAGGACCTTTTCTTTTCAGGTGCTTCTTAATAAATATGAATTTTTGGTTTTAATATATGTATATTGAAACGTGGAGGAGTAGCCTAGTGGTTAATGCAGTGGACTTTGAACCTGGGGAACTGAGTTCGATTCCCATTGCAGCTCCTTGTGACTCTGGGCAAGTCACTTAACCCTCCATTGCCCCTGGTACAAAATAAGTACCTGAATATATGTAAACCGCTTTGAATGTAGTTGCAAAAACCTCAGAAGGGTAGTATAGCAAGTCCCATTTCCCTTTCCCTTTAACTCATTTTTTGATTCATAGGGAAACATAAGAAATCAAAATTCAAATTATCTTCGTGTTGTGGAAATGGTCAGTATATCATCATGCCTCCAGTGGGGTCAAATGGCAAGGTACCCCACCCCCTCCGATTATTCAACAGCATTCACTCAGTAAAAAGGTCAAGAAGGAACCTTCCTCTGCCCATAGCTCAAAACCTGCACTTGAACTTAGTCAGCAGACGGCTGTGTTAGTCATTTGGTCCTCCTTTAACAGTTTAAACTTATTTCACCCAGATTTCAAAAAGATACCTGCCAGCCTGTGATGTTTTTGCAGTATCTTCTCCTTCAGCATGGGTGCAGGGTGAAATTTCAAACCTAAGCTAACTATATATGTGCCTTGGACACCAACGTTTAAGGGGGTCTCTCTTTTCAGATATGTAATTAAATTTATTTTGCTGCATTTATATCCCACATTTTCCCACCTATTTGCAGGCTCAATATGGCTTACAATATAATACAACTACAATATCACTGATGGAATAGAGAATCAGAGTATGTATAATAGATAAGGTGCATAGGACTAGTATGGTAATCATGTTAATGGAGAAGAATTTCAGAATTATTGCTATTAAGGTTCATACGAAAATTATGTTAAGAAGTGGGTAAGTGGATAACATAATATAACTAGGAAAAAATGCCCGTTTCTGAGCGCAGTGAAACGGGCGCTAGTAAGGGGCCCCGTCCCTCCGAGCTACTTGCCTTGGGGGTTGGCGTTCGCCTCGCGTTTTGGCCCTCCGAGTGTTATAGCTCCGCCCTCGACATCATGACGTTTTGACGTGAGGGCGGTGCAGACCCTCCCTCCGTCCCATTTGCGTTGTTCGGGGTTCGCGTTCGCCTCGCGTTTCGGCCCTCCGAGTGTTATAGCTCCGCCCTCGACGTCATGACGTTTTGACGCGAGGGCGGTGCAGACACTCCAGGGCACACTGGATATCTCGGGTGCCTCAACTTCCATGGAGGCTTCAGAACGTTGGGGTTGCCTTTTATATAGAGAGATATCAGGACAAGGTATAATTGTCAGTAATTAGGGTAAATGGATAACAACATAACATAATGATATCAGGACAGGGTATGATTATCAGTAATTAGGGTGTAAATAAAATAGGCAAAATAAAAGAGTTCCAATATAAAATTGTGTCTGGTGTAATGGCTCCTAAGATGGATGTTTGTTCTGGT
The DNA here is from genome assembly GCF_901765095.1 of Microcaecilia unicolor. Taxonomy (NCBI): domain Eukaryota; kingdom Metazoa; phylum Chordata; class Amphibia; order Gymnophiona; family Siphonopidae; genus Microcaecilia; species Microcaecilia unicolor. The sequence continues at coordinate 75,435,047 of NC_044033.1, forward strand.
AAGTCCACTGCAGGCAGAAAGAAAAGGGGGGAGTGAAGGACCAGAGCCATTATTGCTTACAGAAGTCTGTCTATTCTCTCTAGTAGTAGTATTCTCTATGTATTGTCCTCCATTTAGGAGGAGGAGGAGCCAGTGAACAGGATAGTGTACTTGCTGTGTTCTCCTCTGCTAGTTTCCTTTACAAGTGTTCCTTTTGAAGGAATTTTAAAATATAATTTGGGAGGGGGTGAAGAGAGAGAGATTCAACAGGTTTTCTTGCTTGGGGCACTGTTTCACAAACTTCCTTATAGTGCAGCACCATTTTAGCATTAAACGTGTATGCAACCCTCAGCCCCTTTCTCTGTTCTGGCACTGGTCTTCCTTCCTTCCTGCCATGCTTCTGGTACAGGTTGGTCCCCGCTGAGTTTGCGCGGGACAAGTTTTAGCTTCCTGCACAGACTAATGATATCGGTAACTTTTTTTTCTGACAATATGGATGGGGAGGAATAGCCTAATGTATTGGTTCCCAAACCTGGTCCTGGAGGGCACCCCAGTCAGTCAGGTTTTCAGGATCTCCACAATTAATATTCATGACAGATTTGCATGCAGTGGAGGCAATGCATGCAAATCTCAGTCATGAATATTCATTTTGGATATCCTGAAACCTGACTGACTGGGGTGCCTCTAGGACCAGATTTGGGAACCACTGGCCCAGTGGTTAGAGCAGCAGAGCAGAGAACCAGAGGCTCCTGGGTCCAATCTATATATCAACTATTAAACACCTTTCTAGATACTCGCAAGCTAGAACGCTCCAGTGTTGACCCTCCCTCAGCTACACAACTTGGATCTTACTTCAAGGAGAAAATTCTTACCCTACGGTCTTCAACCGTCAGCTGTCTCTCTGATGTGGATGACTTTCTTGCATCCTTGGATGTGCCTTTGGGTGCTTGCCCTGCTGACCGCTTTTGGATCAAATTTAATCGCCTATTACCTGACAAAGTGACTACTGCTCTACGTAAATTCACAAATAAAAACTGCAAATTAGATGTATGTCCGACTCATCTTCTAAAAGTCGCACCAAAATGTTACATTGAAGACCTGACTTGTTATCTTAACAATATGTTAAGTGCAGGATTTTTCCCACCAGATCATGGAAACATCCTTCTCACTCCAATCCCAAAAAATTTAAAGATCAAACCAGATGTCATCTGTAACTATCGCCCAGTGGCTTCGATACCTCTAGTTATCAAGCTGATGGAGAGCCTGGTCAATATTCAACTCAATGAATTTTTAAATAATTTTGATATTCTCCATTATTCTCAATCAGGTTTTCGAGCCCATTACAGCACGGAGACTGTCCTGGTTACCCTCTTATCCAACTTTCGTCGAGAACTATCTGTTGGACGGAAGATTCTCCTGCTACAATTTGACATGTCTAGTGCTTTTGATATGGTGGATCATGAACTCCTGCTCCATCTACTGGATTCTTTTGGCATAGGAGGACCAGTTTTGTGTTGGTTCAAGGGTTTCTTGACTTCTAGGTCCTATCAAGTCATGGTGAATTCCCACACTTCTGAACCGTGGAATGCTTCCTGTGGAGTCCCTCAGGGCTCTCCCCTCTCACCTACCCTATTCAATATAATGATGATGCCTCTAGCCAAAGCACTTGCAAATCTGGACCTCAACCCTTTCATCTATGCGGATGATATTACAGTCTACATCCCTTTCCAATCAACAATATCAGAAGTTGCCAACCTCATAGATGCCTGTTTCTCCACTTTAGAACAATGGGCCAGGGTGTTCCGCTTCAGGCTAAACAGAGAAAAAACTCATTGTCTCATCCTCTCGTCCATGCACGCTCATGTAACTGACACAATGCTTCCAGTTCTGGGCTCCGCCCTCCCGATTGCCAACAGCCTGAGACTTTTAGGAGTTCATCTAGATTCACATCTCCAGCTGGTTGATCAAGTACACTTGGTATCCAAAAAAATGTTCCAGGCCATGTGGAGGCTTCGACGTATCAGATTCCTCCTTTCCAGAGACTTGTTTCGTACCCTTGTCCATTGGCTTGTCTTATCCCACCTGGATTATTGTAGCGGTATTTATGTGGGTTGCCAGGTCTCCTTATTGAAAACTTTCCAAACGGCTCAGAACACAGCGGCGAGGCTCATCTTAAACGAACGGCGTTTTGCACACGCAGACCCCTTGCGCTTTAAACTTCATTGGCTGCCTGTACAGGAGCGCATTGCTTTTAAGATCTGCTCCCTAACACATAAAATCATCTATGGGGCAGCCCCGGAATACATGGTTCCCTTGATTGACCTTCCGCCCAGAAATGCCAACCCTGCTGCAAGGTCCTATCTCCACCTCCATTTTCCTAATTGTAAGGGAGTCAAGTATAAGAAAATCTTCGCCTCGTCTTTCTGTTATTGGAGTCCCAAATACTGGAATACGTTACCTCATCACCTTAAAATTCAAGAGGACCATGCCCTTTTTAAGAAGTTATTAAAGACATTCCTCTTTGCTAAGACTTACCCCTCATCTTACCATGTTGATTAAAGTATCCCTTGTACCCAACCCTATTTAGTTCACTTTGTTAGTTTCTTCCCTCCTATTTACCTCTTTATGCTTGCCTAAGCTGTTAAGATTGTACTCTTATGTAATTCTCTGTAAGCCACATTGCGCCTGCATGTGTGGGAAAATGTGGGATATAAGTAACAAATAAATAAATAAATAAATCTCACTGTAGCTGTCTGTATTTTGGTCCAGAAGAGGTGCTGTAAGGAATTCCAGAGCAGGACAGAACATTGATAAGCTATTTGATGGGAAATTGATTTTAAGTTACTCTACTTATTTAGCAAAGGCAGTTTAAGAAATAGGATCTATTTAGCATTTAAAGTCTCTATTACAGATCTATAGTTTAAGAGTTAAGGGTCTATTCTAGACTTTATCGTAGCATCAGTGTAGAGCACAGCTGATAGTTACAGGAAGCCCCAGTTTATAGTTTTAGCTTTAGTTTGTAGCACAGCTTAGTTTCCATAGAGTAAAACACTTTTCTCCATAGTTTTAAAACTTTGAACTTTCTGCCACAAACTACAAGCATTAACAGATAGCCTCTAGAAGACACAGGAGGGTCGAATTCAGTCTTCATTTCCACCCCCCACCCAGTTCATCTCTTCATTTATAGTCTTAATTTATAGTCAGTTATTCTAATTAGGATAACAGGAAGGGAGCCTTCATTACAGGGTTTTAATTACTTTTCTTTACTTTCTGAGAAGCAAACACTAAATAAATTACACAATCCTATATAATAATTCTCACCTCCAACATTCTGAGGCTGCCTGGAACAATTGTTTTCTGCTGGAGGTGGTGTCCTTCATGTAGTAGATAAGAGTGACGTCACACAACCTACACCAGATTGGCCAATAGAAGGGAGAGGGGCGGAGCCACGATACAGGGAGCAGCGAATCAGCACAACACTGGGAATGCACAGCAGCAGCATTGTTGCCAGGTGGGCGGTTTTCGTCAGCGGCGGCAGGAAAATTTCGCCGGCCGTGGGATGCGGTTTTTCGGGCGGTTTTCCCATCGCCACTGTGCGAGTTCGGCATTTTTTTCCGGGGCTTCTATTGGTCCAATTTGGTCCAATAGAAGCTTTTTCCGGGGCTTCTATTGGGACCAATAGAAGCCTTTCAGGGGCGGGGTTGACGTCAGGGATGATGTGGGAGGCGGGGTTAGTGACGTGGGAGGCGGGGTTAGTGACGCGGGGGCAGTGTTAGTGATGCGAGGGGCAGGGTTCGGTGACGCGGAAGACGGGGATTGGCTACGGGCGGTTTTTGGGCGGGTTTACGGCTAGTTTTGGGCTGGGAAAATTTTTCCCAGCTGGCAATCCTGAGCAGCAGGAACAGAACAGAAGCCTCTTTCAGAAGTCTCTCAAACATACACACTCAGAGGAAAACCTTACTAGCGCCCATTTCATTTCAAACAGAAATGGGCCTTTTTTACTAGTAGTTATATAATTCTCACCTTCAACGTTCTGTCCTGCCTGGGACCGTGGCTCCTGTGGTCTGCTAGGCACTATCATGACGTGTGCCCCTCACGCCCCTCCCACCGAGTTCCAGACTCCGCCCTCCCTCCAATTGCAACACCCCCCTCCGCGTTATGGACTCCTGGACCTGTGCTGACGGGGGACCCCAACCCCTGGACAGCCGAAGTTCTCTTCTCGGCTGCACCGGGGCATTGCTTCATGAATGATCAGCTGTTCAAGTTTCTGTGCGTGCGTCTGACATCAGACGCACGCATAAAAACTTCAACAGATGATCATTCAGCAAGCAACACGCCGGCACAGACAAAAACAGAGCTTTGGCTGTCGGGGGTTGGGGTCCCCCGTCAGCACAGGTACGCGATGGCGGCGGGGGAATGTTTTCGTCAGGAAGGAGGGAGTCGCAGCGGGGGGGGTCCAGGGGTCCGTAACGCGGAGGGGGGGAGTGAGGCTGGGAGGCCTGTGTGGGTGGGAGGGAGGGAGAGAGGCCTTGAACTGGGAGGGGGGGTCTGGAACTCAGAGGGGACAGAGTGAGACAGCGAGGGAGGGTGGGGGATTTGCCTTGCTAGTGCCTATTTCATTTCATAACGAAACGGGCCTTTTTTACTAATATACCATATAATCTAAAGTCTCTTTTATATTAGCCTAATATCCCTAGTACCTTAACAAGTTTTAAATTATTACTAAGATGCAGACAGCAGTCCAGCAGCGAGAGGGGTGCTACCTAATCTTTTGTATTGCGTGCCACATGTATGATTATTGCTCAGTTGGCAAGAGGTTATATGTGTATGCCTGATGCAAAGAAGTCCTAGCTCTCAGAGAACGAGTCCTTTCTCTTGAGGCTAGAGTGGCAGACTTGGAGAGAGACAGAGAGGTACATAGCAGAGACCTACATGGATGTTATAGAGAAATTCCACCTCCAGGCTGGCACCCCCTGTGCTGTCTTTGAGGAGGGAGATCTCCTAAAAGGAAATGCATCCCCTGGTGGGTACATCTTCCCCAGGCTGATAAATATCCTCTCGCACAGAGGATGCGTCTCCAAGAACGTCTGCCCAGATGAGAAGCGTTAGGACAGCTGATGTAGCTGGTGATTTGATCATTGGGCATGTAGATAGCTGGGTGGCTGGGGGGCATGAGGATCGCCTGGTCACTTGCCCACCTGATGTATTGGTTGTGGACTTCACGGGTCACCTAGATAGGATTTTAGATAGTGCTGGGGAGGAGCCAGCTGTCTTGGTACATGTGAGTACCATTGACATAGGAAATTCTGGGAGGAAATATCTGGAAGCCAAACTTAGGCTCTTTAAGTAGAAAGCTGAAGTCCAGATCTTCCAGATTATCAATGTGAGGTATTTAGAACATAAGAATAACCATATTAGGTCAGACCAATGGTCCATCTAGCTCGGTATCCTGCTTCCAACAGTGGCCTATCCAGGTCACAAGTACCTGGCAGAAACCCAATTAGTTGCAACATTCTATGCTACCAATCTCAGGGCAAGTAGCAGACTATGGACTTTTCCTCCAGGAATTTGTCCAAACCTTTTTAAAACCCAAATACGCTAACCACGGTTAGCACATCCTCAGGCAATGAGTTTCTGAGCTTAACAGTTTTGAGTGAAAAAATATTTCCTCCTATTTGTTTTAAAAGTATTTCCATGTAATTTTATTGTGTCCCCTGGTCTTTGTACGTTTTGAAAGAATGAAAAATCGATTCACTTTTAACCATTCTACACCACTCAGGATTTTGTAGACTTCGATCGTATCCCCCCACAGCCATCTCTTTTCCAAGATGAAGAGCCTTAATCGCTTAAGCCTTTCCTCATATAGGAGGAGGTCTGTCCCCTTTATTATTTTGGCCGCTCTTCTTTGAACCTATCAAATTCCACTATATCTTTTTTTTTTTTTTGAGATACGGCAACCAGAATTGAATGCAATACTCAACGTGAGGTTGCACCATGCAGCGATACAGAGGCATTATAATAATCTTGGTCTTATTTACCATCCCTTTCCTAATAATTCCTAGCATCCTGTTTGCTTTTTTGACCGCCACTCACTGGGCAGAAGATTTCAGTGTATTGTCTAGAATGGCACCTAGATCTTTTTCTTGGGTACTGACCCTCAAGGTGGACCCTAGCATCAGGTAACTATGATTCGGATTATTCTTGCCAATGTGCATCACATTGCATTTGTCTACATTAAATTTCATCTGCCATGTTGCAATTTTCACAGTCCACATGTGTTTTGACAACTTTGAATAATTTTGTGTCATCTGCAAATTTGATCACCTCAGTCGTTCCAATTTCCAGATCATTTATAAATACGTTAAATAGCACTGGTCCCAGTACAGATCCCAGTAGCACTCCACTATTCACCCTCCTCCATTGAAACAAATGGCCATATAACCAATTCCTAATCCACAACAGAACATTGCTTCCTATCCTATGACTCTTTAATTTTCTCAGGAGTCTCTCATAAGGAACTTTGTCAAAAGCTTTCTGAAAATCTAGATATCCTACATCAACCAGCTCACCTTTATCCACATGGGTTATTCACACCTTCAAAGAAATGAAGCAAATTGGTGAGGCAAGACTTCCCTTGGCTGAATCCATCCATGTTTGTCTGGGGGGCTCATTTTCAAAGCACTTAGACTTACAAAGTTCCACAGGTTACAATGGAACTTTGTAAGTCTAAGTGCTTTGAAAATATGCCTCTATGTGTTCTGTAATTTTATTCTTTATAATAGTTTCCACTATTTGCCATGCATTGAATTCAAGCTTCCCAGTCTGTAATTTCCCGGATCACCCCGGAACTCTTGTTAACATCAGCGTTACATTGGCCACCCTCCAATCTTCAGGTTCTAAGGACAATGTTAACCAACAGGTTACAGATTTATTTATTTATTTGTTACATTTGTATCCCACATTTTCCCACCTATTTGCAGGCTCAATGTGGCTTACATAGTACCGTAAAGGCATTCGCCAAGTCTGGTAGAGAAACAAATACAAGGTGATTATTGTGGTCAAATAAAGGAACATGTGTTTCAGATACAGTGAGGATCGAGGAGAGGAAAGGTATATAGTGTCCATTACAAGTTTTGGTTTTGCTGTGTTGCAGAGTATAGGTATTTATGTTGGGTCGGTGGGGTATGCCGTTTTGAACAGGTTGGTTTTTAGTGATTTCCTGAAGTTTAGGTGGTCGTAGGTTGTTTTCACAGCTTTTGGCAATGCGTTCCATAGTTGTGTGCTTATGTAGGAGAAGCTGGATGCATAGGTTGCTTTGTATTTAAGTCCTTTGCAGTTTGGGTAGTGGAGATTTAGGTATGTTCGAGGTGATCTGGTTATGTTTCTGATTGGTAGGTCTATGATGTTTGTCAAGTATCCTGGGACTTGGCCGTAGATAATTTTGTGGACCAGGGTGCAGATTTTGAAGGGAATACGTTCTTTGATTGGAAGCCAGTGCATTTTTTCTCAGAGGGGTTTGGTACTTTCGAATCGCGATTTACCAAACATCAGCCTGGCTGCTGTGTTTTGAGCGGTCTGGAGTTTCTTTGTGAGTTCTTTGCGTCCCGCATAGATTCCATTGCAGTAGTCTGCATGCCTTAGTACCATTGATTGTATTAGGTTGCGAAATATTTCCCTCGGGAAGAAAGGTTTTACGCGTTTAAGTTTCCACATTGAGTGGAACGTTTTCTTTGTTATGGAGTTCACTTGGCTCTCGATTGTGGGGTTGCAGTCGATTGTAACGCCGAGTATTTTCAGAAGTCTGAGATAGGGAGGGTGTGGTCTGGGGTGATTAAGGTTGTGGGTTTGTACATATTGTGTTGAGACAGTCTGAGATAGGTGTGGTCTGGGGTGATTAAGGTTGTGGGTCTGTACATATTGTGTTGAGATGAGAGGATGAGGCAGTGTGTTTTTTCAGTGTTCAGTTTCAGTTGAAAAGAATTTGCCCATGAGTCCATGGTGTTATTAACGACAGATCAACAATTTCATGTTTGAGTTTTTTCAGTATCCTTCGATGGATGCCATCCATTCCAAGTGATTTACTACTCTTTAACTTGTTGATTTGGCTCAGTACGTCTTTCAGGTTCACCAAGATCTTTCAGTTCCTCAGCATTGTCATCCTTGAAAACCATTTCTGGTACAGGTAAATTACTGAAAAAGGTATTACTGTGAGTTTTTGTCTCTGCGGCATATTCTTTTTTAGCCTTATCAGCGCTTTGCATCTAGTGTGACGGTACTTACGTTGCTTCTTCTTTTCTTCATTCAGATCCTTTTTCCATTCTTTGAAGGATGCTCTTTAGGCTCTAATAGCCTCTTTCACTTCACCTTTTAACCATGCTGACTATCATTTGCTCTTCTTTCCACCTTTGTTAATACATGGAATACATCTGGCCTAGGTTTCCATGATGGTATTTTTAAACAACGGCCATACCTGATTTAAAGTCCTAGCCTTTGCAGTCGATCCTTCTAGCTTCTTTTAAGCCATTTTCCTCATTTTGTCAGAGTCGTCCTTTTGAAAATTAATTGGTGCTAAAGTGGGTTTCCGCTCAAATTTGATTGTTATAATCACTGTTTCCCAGCGGATCCCTCATACTATGCCCTGCATTCGATTAAAGTCTAGATCTAGATCTTGACAGTTCTTGGACCAGTTGCTCCAGGTAGTAGTCATTTAAGAATTTTACCTCCCTTTCGCTCTCTGATGTGATATCCATTCAATATTGGGCTAATTGAAATCAACCATTATTATTTGTTAGGAACTGGGCAACATTCTGGGAAAGAGGGAGCCTGCTCCGAAAGGATGGACTCTACCTTAACTAGGATGGAACCAGGCTGCTGGCAGTAGCTTTTAAACTATAATGGGGGGGAGGGTCAACGGTTACCCAGGAGCACATGGTTCGGTGTGGTGTACCTTTGAAGGATACGAATGAAACAGGACATTTAGGTAGTTGAGTCAAACAGATTAAACATTCTACATGAAACAGTGTGGAATCATTATGAATATAAATTCCATATGTGAAGGGAAGAAGTATTGTTGTAGGGCTGTATTACTGTCCAACAGGACAGAATGAACAGACAAATGTTTACAAAAATTAGGAAAGCTGGCAAATTGCAACAGTATAACTGGGTGATTTCAATTACCCTAATATTGACTAGATAACTATTACATCAGGGAGCACTAGGAAGGTACATTTCCTAGACATAATAAATGACTGCTTGGAGCAACTGATCCAGGAATCTAGACACTACTAATGACTGGTAATGACTCAGATAGCAATTACTCTGGATACATTTGGCTAAGGATATGAGAGTACCTGAAGTGGCCCCCTTGTGTCCTTAGCTAGGCTGTCCCCAATGAAGGAATGATGCCAAAGCAGAAAGAAAGATAAATAAATAGCAAATCTGGCAAGCGAGATACAAAAATATACTGCTCAAATACTGATGATTACACCATATTTATATAATAAAAATATAGAACTACAATATTATCTTAAGATGAAATTACCAACTCAGCAGTTAGGTTAGGCTAATGACCATGTGCCTGAGCAACCGGTCCTTCAGAGGCAAAGATTACAAATTGGCTAACCCTGAACCATAAGGGAATAACCCTTTCACCCTTGCGGTCCTCAGATTCAGCGTCTAGATGGGGTGATGAATTGGCTTCTCTTCAGGGCTCTATCAGAATTCCCTGTAAACCTCTCCTGATATCAGGTTTTAATGCAGTGTGTTCTTGCTCTGGCTAACAGCTGGATACTCAGTCTTTGGGATGCTGCAAAGTCATTTCTGAATCCTTCCTTGTGTTGCACTCGGCACAGGGAGATACATTTCACAGGTGTTCCAGCAATGCATACACTGGGCCTTCAAGAAAGAGATAATAGCCGTCCTTTTATTGTGAAAAACGGTCTTTTTCACAATAAAAGGACGGCTATTATCTCTTTCTTGAAGGCCCAGTGGTGCTTTTTTGTCTGTGCTGTATAGGCAAAAACTCACAGTAACAACTGTTTCAGGTACATCAGAAGCAGAAAGCCTGTGAGGGAATCTGTGGGACCGTTAGATCATGAAGGAGCAAAAGGGGCACTCAGGGAGGGCAATGCCATAATGGAGAGACTGAATGATTTCTTTGCTTTGGTCTTTACAGAAGAAGATATAAGAGATCTACCTGTATCAGAAATGGTTTTCAAGGGTGATAATATGAAGGAACAGAAAGAAATCTCGGTGATCCGGAAGACATACTGTGCCAAGTTGACAAAGAAGAGTAAATCACTTTGACCAGATGGCATGCATCCAAGGGTGCTGAAAGAACTCAAACATGAAATTGCGAATCTGTAACCTGTCATTAATATCAGCTGTAGTGTCTGAAGATTGGAAGGTAGCCATTGTAACACCGATTTAAACAAAAATGTTTTTTTTAAAGGTTCCAGGGGTGATCCGGGAAATTACAGACTGGTAAGCCTGATGTCCGTGCCGGGTAAAATAGTGGAAACTATTGTTAAGTATAAAATTATGGAACACATAGTAAAATGGTTTAATGGGACATAGTTGGCACAGATTCAGCCAAGGGCAGTCTTGCCTCACCAGTTTGCTTAATTTCTTTGAAGGCGTGAATAACCATGTGGATAAAGCTGAGCCAGTTGATGTAGAGTATCTAGATTTTCATAAAGTTTTTGACCAAGTTCCTCATGAGAATAGTTAAGCTCTAGAACTCGTTGCTGGAGGATGTGGTAACAGTGGTTAGTGTATCTGGGTTTAAAATTGGTTTGTATAAGTCCATAGTCTGCTATTGAGACAGACATGAGGAAGCCACTGCTTCCCCGGGATAGGTAACATAAAATGTTGCTACTATTCAGTTTCTGCCAGGTACTTGTGCCCTGGATTGGCTACTCTTTGAAATAGGATACTGGGCTAGATGGATCATTGGTCTGACATAGTTTGGCTGTTCTTATGGTCACAACCTTTAAATGCATCCACTCTGCAGCCCCCCCATTACCTCTCCGCTCGCATCTCTCCCTACATTCCTCCCAGTGAACTCCACTCACTGGACAAGTCTCTCTTGTCATCCTCCTTCTCCTCCACTGCTAACTCCAGGCTTCGCTCCTTTTCTCTCGCGGCACCTTATGCCTGGAATAGACTTCCTGGACCTATACATCTAGCTCCATCTCTACCTGTTTTCAAATCTATGCTGAAAACCCACCTTTTCACTGCTGCTTTTAGCTCCTAGCCACAATTGCCCTCCCCTTGTCCCTTCCTCCCTTCTCACCCATTACTTCCCTCACCCGTAACTATCTTGTCTGTCTGTATTATTTAGATTGGAAGCTCTTTTGAGCAGAGACTGTCTCTTTGTATCAGGTGTTCAGTGCTGCGTGTGTCTGGTAGTGCTATACAAATGCTAATAATAATAATAACCCACAGTTTGGGCACTGCTGGACTAGGGCCCACCAAATGGTTAATCTTGTGTTGACCACATCTGCAGCAAAAAGTATAGGAGCAGTATACACATGAATGCTGTAGCTATGAATGCATGTCTGCACTGCACTAGGAGGAAGGAAATTGCTGATGGAAGAGCAAATCCAGATCTACTGCCAAAGCCATTGTTGCTACTGAAGTCACCTTGGAGGGTGACTCAGAGTTGCCACTGTTCAACTCTATCATGCTGGGAAGAGAGTGGGAGTTAGGAATTAAAAAGAGAGGTAGCTGAGGATGATGGAAGAGATAAGATGCTGGGTGTTGAGAGAGAGAAGGGGGAGGGGCACAAATACTCCTTTACAGGGTGGTGGAAGTGTAGAATATCACCACCACCTCCGCTAGGAGGCTGAATACCTTATCTTAATTCAAGAAAACATGGTGCAAGCACATAGGATCGCTAAGGGATTGGAAAGAGATAGTAAATGGTATGGATGGGCAGACTGGATAGGCTATATGGTCTTTATCTGGAAAAGTGGAAGGTAAAAGAGATGCTGGAAGAGGGGAACTATTGAGAGGATTTAGGACAGTAGATATTGAGAGGGAAAGTAGATGCTTGGGAAAGGGGTGAAGGAAGTGAGGAGATGCTAGGGGATGCAGCCTTTAAAATTTTCATCTAGACTTAACAGTGATTTTGAAAGTTATACGGCCCTTACCTAAAGTTTTTGGGATTTCCTGCTCCTAGGATCATAGGTTTTGTTTTTTTTTACTGTACTGTAGTCTGTCCACCAAAATAAATTCTAATATGTATCTGAAAAAATAAAAATTTTCTTCTACTGTTTTTGCTCTGGTTCCTATGAACATTGATATTTTTCCAGGAAAATAAATTAACACTGATAATGAAGGTCTCTAGTTACTGATGACTGATTCACTTCTACTCATACCTATGATTGGTTTTGTATAACAATTTTGTTCTCCTGGGACAATCAGGATGCAGCCTTCAAAAGTGGTTGATATCATCTGACAGAGCTGGGCCTAGAGCCAATGTAAACAAAGTTCTAAGTACTTTCTAGAGCAGTTCATGGCCCATATGCAGTATTTGTCCATCAGCACCTTTGGGCAGGGTCACCTTAGAGTGCGCTCTCTTTCTCTCTCTTCCCCCTCCCCCCCATGGAGCTCTATGGGGTCCATTTTTTGTGTGGGTTTGTAAGCACCCTCATTTTCAATTTAAAAAAAAACAAAACTTTTTTTTTCCAGCTTGGTTTTGCTCTATTTTCATTTAAGGAAAATCCTAGTGATGCTTTTGATCTAGTGTTTTCTTGATATTTTTGCATGGCTGTGACTTCCATTGGTACATCAAGCAGTACTGGATGAAGTTTTAAGTCTTTGAGGGGCCCTTTTACTAAGCTGCGGTAAACACTAATGCGTGCTTTACCATAGGTTAAAATGCACTATCGTGGGGTGCACTCAAGTATCCCTGATAGTTTTTGTATGTGCATGTGGTACCCATGTGCTAAAAAGTAATTTCATTTTTTAGCACTGGGGACGGACAATAGGCCTGTTCTGTGTTAATTGGTTAGCCCTTACTGCTTACACAATAAGTACTCATGTGCTAATAGAAAAATCAGCCAGTTCCCAGCAGCACTAAAACTGGACTTAGTGTGTGGGACAAACCCAGAGTGGAGATAGTGCAGCCACTTTTTAGCACTGCTTAGTAAAAGGGACCTTGATTTTTACAACTATTTTTCTTCTGATATTTTTATTTATTGCTTGCATTTGAGGATATGCTTCACCCATTGCTTTAAGGGAGTTAAAGATTTATTGTTTTATGTATTTTGTTCATAACATATATATATTTCCAAGTACAAATAGCCATATATCTAAGATAAAGCATTAGTTTACACTTAATATTCCCATCCACATCCATTTAAAACTCCCATCCTATTTTCAGCCTTCTCCAAAAGCTGGGTGCATGAGATTCAATCGGGAGTCAATCTTTTTGCCCCAGCTGATTTTTGGGATAGCTGGAGTGCCCCTCACAACCCTTTTGTAGTGCTAGGCCCTCATCAGCTATGGGGTCTGGCAGCTTTACAGGGAAATCCTTATCTGGGTGCTCTGAGGCGAGCGTGGGAATGGTCGCAAGCTCACATTGGAGTGAAGAGAGAATCTTGCCCTTTTTTTAACCTTGGTGGATAACCCCAACTTTCCTGCCGGCTGTGGTTCCCCAGTATTCAAGCGATGGGCTGAGAGTGGATGTTGGTACTTGGGGCATCTGAGGCAATTGGGGGGCAAAGACTTTCCATCCTTTGATCAAATGGCGTGCATGGAATGTCCCAAACTCTCACATTTTTGCGTACCTCCAGGTGCGGGACTATGTTCTGATCCTTGAGTGTCGCAGGATGCCCGTGGTTTTCCAACAAGCGGACATGTTTTTTCTAAACCTGTCACCCAAGTTAAATAAACTTTCCCAGTGGTACCAGTTTATTCGGGACTCCAGCAAGGCCCATTATTTGATGAAATTAGCTAGGGAATGGAGCCGAGATGTTGTGGAATGTGTTTCGGAGGTGCAGCTGGGAGCTGCATTTGAAAGCGTTTGCACAGTAACACCTAATGCGGCATTGCAGGACATCCAGTTCAGGGTCCTACACAGAGTGCATATCACCAAGCAGAGAGGGAAAGCCATGGGGCTGTGGGAGAGTGATCTGTGTGTTAAATGCAAGGTGAGTGCTGGCACCTTCCTGCATTCCTTTATGGAGTGTCCAGTGCTGTCCTCATTTTGGACCAGAGCACTGGGAGTCATTGAGGACACACCTAGGCTCATTTTCAAAGCACTTAGCCTCCCAAAGTTCCATAGAAACCTATGGAACTTAGCCTCCCAAAGTGCTTTGAAAATATGCCTTTTTGTGTTGCACATTTGATTGGTCCTACTCGGTAATATTGATGGGTAGTGTGGCTCAGTTATTACAGAAGGGCTTCGTAGAGGCACAGTGCAAATTTGTGTTATTAGCGACCCTCCTTATAAAAAAATGCATCCTACAGTCCTGGGCTGATCCGGGCCCTCCATCAATAGTTGCCTGGCATGGCTGGCTGCTTACTTCTCTTAAGTTTTCTGCTTCAATGGGGCACCGTCAGTACCGTGATATATGGCGCAGATATGTTTCTTTATATGTGTCAGAGACTTCTGTTGCGGATATTACTCTTTGAGTGTCCCTGTGAAGGAGGGGAAGGGTAAGGGAGGTGGAGGGCTTAAATCAATAAACCATGAATCAGAGGGGGGAGCTGACTCTAATCTTGGCAACTAGGAAGACCGGAATGTGAATATTGAGTTTGAATTTTGCCTGTGTGTATTCTGCTATGATGTGTAATGTGTTCTGTTGTAGTGCTCTTGGAGCACTCTGTTGTATGCATTTCTCTGATTCCATAAAGATATTAAAAAAAAAAACTAAACAGCCAAAAACTCTTGTTCTAAAAGGCAGTTATTTTCTGTACCTTGGCTGCTGGAGAGGTAGCACATCCAGCGACCTCATTAAGTGTTAATTAAGTTGTGAGGAAGTAGAATACTTGCATAGGTTGCTGAGTCAGCTTCAAAGAGCCTGTTTAAAAAAAAAAAAGGGCCCTTAGATTAAAAACTATATAAAGAGGAAAGGTCCCACTAAACTTTCTTTCTGAGAAGTTCCAAGAGAAGAGGACATTTCTCTGGTAAGTGAACACTATTTTGCTTTGTGCTTTGGGAACTTAAAGATTGGGGTTTAAAGGAGGAATTGTAGGTTAGTGATAGGCAAAATAAAAATATAAAAAGCAAATTTTATCAACTAATCTCCATAGTCTTTTCCACTTAGTTTTAAAAACTTTGTACCACAGCATTAACAGATAGAATCTAGCAGGCACTGCAGGATCTAATTTAGTCTTCCCACCCACCCCTAGGACAACTCTTCATTTGTAGTCAGTTATTGTAATTAGGGTAACAAGCAAGGAGTGCTCTTACAGAGTTTTAAATACATTTCATTACCATCTAAGAAGGAAACACTAAATAAATCATGCAATATACTATATAAACTAAAAGACATTTTTATATTCTCCGAGGACAAGCAGGCTGCTTGTTCTCACTGATGGGTGACGTCCACGGCAGCCCCTCCAATCGGAAACTTCTCTAGCAAAGTCCTTTGCTAGTCCTCGCGCGCCCGCGCGCACCGCGCATGCGCGGCCGTCTTCCCGCCCGAAACCGGCTCGAGCCGGCCAGTCTTCTTTTGTCCGCACTCGGTACGGTCGTGTTTTCGCCGTGTCGAGCCCCGGAAAGTCGACCTCGCGCGTCCAAATTTATTTTGACGTGTTTTTTTCTTCGGAAAAGTCTTTCAAGTGTCGGGAAGTGCTCCGGAACCCCCCCCCCCCCGGGTTTCGTGTTAATCCTCCCCGTACTTCCAGCTTTTTGCCCCGATAAGTTTTCTTTCGTCGTCGGGGTAGGCCTCTTTTCGGCCTCGGTCGAGATTTTCTCCCTTACAAATTTTTTGGTGCTCTTTTTCCGTCATTTCGGACTTTGATTTTGCCGGCGCGATTTTTCCGCCCATGACATCGAAGCCTTCCAGCGGCTTCAAGAAGTGCACCCAGTGCGCCCGGGTTATCTCGCTCACTGATCGACACTCGTCGTGTCTTCAGTGTCTGGGGGCCGAGCACCGCCCTCAGAACTGCAGTCTGTGTTCCCTGCTTCAAAGGCGGACTCAGGTAGCGAGACTAGCCCAGTGGAACGTGTTGTTCTCGGGCTCTTCGTCGGCATCGGCACCGGGATCTTCGAGTCCATCGACGTCGTCAGCGTCCAGACCATCTTCCTCGGCCGCCCCTGCATCGAGTGCATCGAGGCATCGGGCCTCTGCATCGGCGCCGAGACATCGGATAGCTGCATCGACGTCGGTGGTACCGGGACCTCGTCTGCTGATGTCGTCGGACGGTGGTGCATCGTCAGGAGTGCAGGTGAGGGCTGTCCATTCCCCTGCTGGTGGCGGTGAGCCTTCGGGTGGGTCTCCTCCTACCCTGCGGGCTCCTGCGGTACAGCCCCCCCGAGACCGACCTCCTTCGGCCTCGGCCCCGAGGAAGCGACGGCTGGTTTCTACGTCCTCCTCGTCGGTGCCGGGGAGCTCCGGTGACATGCTTCGGAAGAAATCGAAGAAGCATCGACACCGGTCGCCTCCCCGCGTCGGCACCGAGAGCTCTGGGTCGCCGAGGGAGTCGGCACCCAGCAGGCATCGGCACCGAGAGGACCGCTCACCCTCTGTTCAAGAGGTGTCGATGCGCTCCACTCTGGACAGCCCGGAACAGCCTCCTCGCCCGGAACAGGTTCTGACGTCGACGCCTGCATCGACCTCTTTGCCTTTCTCTGCAGCCGCTCTGAACGAGAGCCTCCGGGCCGTTCTCCCAGAGATTCTGGGAGAGCTGTTGCGCCCTACCCCTCCGGTACCGGCGGTGCTTGCGCCTCCGGTACCGTCGAGCGTGGCGCCGGCTGGCCCATCGCCCGGGGTGAGCTCCCCGACTACGTCGACGGAGGGAGCTTCGCCGATGCGGGCCAGGGAGTCTGCCTCTCGACGCCCCCATCGTGGACGTGGCTCCACTGAGTCGAGCCGGGCGAGGTTGCAGACACAGGTTCGTGAACTTGTGTCTGACACCGAGGGTGAGGCCTCGTGGGAGGAAGAAGAAGACCCCAGATATTTCTCTGACGAGGAGTCTGAGGGTCTTCCTTCTGATCCCACTCCCTCTTCTGAAAGACAGCTTTCTCCTCCTGAGAGTCTGTCTTTCGCTTCCTTTGTCCGGGAGATGTCTACGGCCATCCCCTTCCCGGTGGTTGTGGAGGACGAGCCCAGGGCTGAAATGTTTGAGCTCCTGGACTATCCTTCTCCACCTAAGGAAGCGTCCACTGTTCCCTTGCACCATGTCCTAAAAAAGACATTGCTTGCGAACTGGACAAAACCTCTAACTAATCCCCACATCCCCAAGAAGATCGAGTCCCAGTACCGGATCCATGGGGACCCAGATCTGATGCGCACCCAGTTGCCTCATGATTCTGGAGTTGTGGATCTGGCCCTAAAGAAGGCTAAGAGTTCTAGGGAGCATGCTTCGGCGCCCCCGGGCAAGGACTCTAGAACCTTAGACTCCTTTGGGAGGAAGGCCTACCATTCCTCTATGCTCGTGGCCAAAATCCAGTCTTACCAGCTCTACACGAGCATACACATGCGGAACAATGTGCGGCAGTTGGCGGGCTTGGTTGATGCTCTTCCCCCTGAGCAAGCCAAGCCTTTTCAGGAGGTGGTCAGGCAGCTGAAGGCGTGCAGAAAATTCCTGGCCAGAGGGGTGTATGACACCTTTGATGTTGCGTCCAGGGCCGCTGCTCAAGGTGTGGTGATGCGCAGGCTCTCATGGCTGCGTGCCGCTGACCTGGAGAATAGACTCCAGCAGCGGATTGCGGACTCGCCTTGCCGTGCGGACAACATTTTTGGAGAGAAAGTCGAGCAGGTGGTAGAGTCTCTCCACCAGCGGGACACCGCATTCGACAAGTTCTCCCGCCGGCAGCCTTCAGCATCTACCTCTACAGGTAGAAGATTTTTTGGGGGAAGGAAGACTGTTCCCTATGCTTCTGGTAAGCGTAGGTACAATTCTCCTTCTCGACAGCCTGCGGCCCAGGCTAAGCCCCAGCGCGCTCGCTCTCGTCAGCAGCGTGCGCCTCAGCAGGGCCCCGCGGCTCCCCAGCAAAAGCAAGGGGCGAGCTTTTGACTGGCTCCAGCAGAGCATAGCCGACATCCAAGTGTCAGTGCCGGGCGACCTGCCGGTTGGGGGGAGGTTGAAAGCTTTTCACCAAAGGTGGCCTCTCATAACCTCCGATCAGTGGGTTCTGCAAATAGTCCGGCAAGGATACACCCTCAATTTGGCCTCAAAACCTCCAAATTGTCCACCGGGAGCTCAATCCTACAGCTTCCAGCACAAGCAGGTACTTGCAGAGGAACTCTCCGCCCTTCTCAGCGCCAATGCGGTCGAGCCCGTGCCATCCGGGCAAGAAGGGCTGGGATTCTATTCCAGGTACTTCCTTGTGGAAAAGAAAACGGGGGATGCGTCCCAGCCTAGACCTAAGGGCCCTGAACAAATATCTCGTAAAAGAAAAGTTCAGGATGCTTTCCCTGGGCACCCTTCTCCCCATGATTCAGCAAAACGATTGGCTATGCTCTCTGGACTTGAAGGATGCCTACACACACATCCCGATACTGCCAGCTCACAGACAGTATCTGCGATTTCAGTTGGGCACACGCCACTTCCAGTACTGTGTGCTACCCTTTGGGCTCGCCTCTGCGCCCAGGGTGTTCACAAAGTGCCTAGCTGTGGTAGCAGCGGCACTTCGCAGGCTGGGGGTGCACGTGTTCCCATATCTCGACGATTGGCTGGTGAAGAACACATCCGAGGCAGGAGCCCTGCAGTCCATGCAGATGACTATTCGCCTCCTGGAGCTACTGGGGTTTGTGATAAATTATCCAAAGTCCCATCTTCTCCCAGTGCAGAAACTCGAATTCATAGGAGCTCTGCTGGATTCTCGGACGGCTCGCGCCTATCTCCCAGAGACGAGGGCCAACAACTTGTTGTCCCTCGTCTCGCGGGTGCGAGCGTCCCAGCAGATCACAGCTCGGCAGATGTTGAGATTGCTGGGCCACATGGCCTCCACAGTTCATGTGACTCCCATGGCCCATCTTCACATGAGATCTGCTCAATGGACCCTAGCCTCCCAGTGGTATCAGGCTGCTGGGGGTCTAGAAGACGTGATCCACCTGTCCACGAGTTTCTCGAATCCCTGTATTGGTGGACAATCTGGTCCAATTTGACTCTGGGACGTCCTTTCCAAATTCCTCAGCCACAAAAAGTGCTGACAACGGATGCGTCTCTCCTGGGATGGGGAGCTCATGTCGATGGGCTTCACACCCAAGGAAGCTGGTCCCTCCAGGAACGCGGTCTACAGATCAATCTCCTGGAGTTGCGAGCGATCTGGAACGCTCTGAAGGCTTTCAGAGATCGGCTGTCCCATCAAATTATCCAAATTCAGACAGACAACCAGGTTGCCATGTACTATGTCAACAAGCAGGGGGGCACCGGATCTCGCCCCCTGTGTCAGGAAGCCGTCAGCATGTGGCTCTGGGCTCGCCGTCTCGGCATGGTGCTCCAAGCCACATATCTGGCAGGCGTAAACAACAGTCTGGCCGACAGACTGAGCCGGATTATGCAACCTCACGAGTGGTCGCTCAACTCCAGAGTGGTGCGCCAGATCTTCCAAGCGTGGGGCACCCCCTTGGTGGATCTCTTCGCATCTCGAGTGAACCACAAAGTCCCTCAGTTCTGTTCCAGGCTTCAGGCCCCCGGCAGACTGGCATCGGATGCCTTCCTCCTGGATTGGGGGGAGGGCCTGCTGTATGCTTATCCTCCCATTCCTCTGGTGGGGAAGACTTTGTTGAAACTCAAGCAAGACCGAGGCACCATGATTCTGATTGCTCCTTTTTGGCCGCGTCAGATCTGGTTCCCTCTTCTTCTGGAGTTATCCTCAGAAGAACCGTGGAGATTGGAGTGTTTTCCGACCCTCATCACGCAGGACGAAGGGGCTCTTCTACATCCCAGCCTCCGGTCCCTGGCTCTCACGGCCTGGATGTTGAGAGCGTAGACTTTGCCTCTTTGGGTCTGTCAGAGGGTGTCTCCCGCGTCTTGCTTGCTTCCAGGAAAGATTCCACTAAGAGGAGTTACTTCTTTCTGTGGAGGAGGTTTGCCGTCTGGTGTGACAGCAAGGCCCTAGCTCCTCGCTCTTGTCCTACACAGACCCTGCTTGAATACCTTCTGCACTTGTCTGAGTCTGGTCTCAAGACCAACTCTGTAAGAGTTCACCTTAGCGCAATCAGTGCATACCATTACCATGTGGAAGGTAAGCCGATCTCGGGACAGCCTTTAGTTGTTCGCTTCATGAGAGGTTTGCTTTTGTCAAAGCCCCCTGTCAAGCCTCCTACAGTGTCATGGGATCTCAATGTCGTTCTCACCCAGCTGATGAAACCTCCTTTTGAGCCACTGAATTCCTGCCATCTGAAGTACTTGACCTGGAAGGTCATTTTCTTGGTGGCAGTTACTTCAGCTCGTAGAGTCAGTGAGCTTCAGGCCCTGGTAGCCCAGGCCCCTTACACCAAATTTCATCATAACAGAGTAGTCCTCCGCACTCACCCTAAGTTCTTGCCAAAGGTCGTGTCGGAGTTCCATCTGAACCAGTCAATTGTCTTGCCAACATTCTTTCCCCGTCCTCATTCCTGCCCTGCTGAACGTCAGCTGCACACATTGGACTGCAAGAGAGCATTGGCCTTCTACCTGGAGCGGACACAGCCCCACAGACAGTCCGCCCAATTGTTTGTTTCTTTTGATCCCAATAGGAGGGGAGTGGCTGTAGGGAAACGCACCATATCCAATTGGCTAGCAGATTGCATTTCCTTCACTTACGCCCAGGCGGGACTGGCTCTTGAGGGTCATGTCACGGCTCATAATGTTAGAGCCATGGCTGCGTCGGTAGCCCACTTGAAGTCAGCCTCCATTGAAGAAATTTGCAAAGCTGCGACGTGGTCATCTGTCCACACATTCACATCTCATTACTGCCTGCAGCAGGATACCCGACGCGACAGTCGGTTCGGGCAGTCAGTTCTTCAGAACCTGTTTGGGCTTTAGGATCCAACTCCACCCCCCGAGGGCCCTGTTTGTTCTGTTCCAGGCTGCACTCTCAGTTAGTTGGTAAATTTTTTAGGTCAATCTCAGTTATGTCCTCGCCGTTGCGAGGCCCAATTGACCATGGTTGTTGTTTTGAGTGAGCCTGGGGGCTAGGGATACCCCATCAGTGAGAACAAGCAGCCTGCTTGTCCTCGGAGAAAGCGAATGCTACATACCTGTAGAAGGTATTCTCCGAGGACAGCAGGCTGATTGTTCTCACAAACCCGCCCGCCTCCCCGTTGGAGTTGTGTCTTCCCTTGAAGTGTATTGTCTTGCTACATACTGGACTGGCCGGCTCGAGCCGGTTTCGGGCGGGAAGACGGCCGCGCATGCGCGGTGCGCGCGGGCGCGTGAGGACTAGCAAAGGACTTTGCTAGAGAAGTTTCCGATTGGAGGGGCTGCCGTGGATGTCACCCATCAGTGAGAACAATCAGCCTGCTGTCCTCGGAGAATACCTTCTACAGGTATGTAGCATTCGCTTTAGGCTAATATCCTTAATACTGTAGCAAGCTTTAAATTATTGAAAAACTCAAAAACACTAAGATGGAGTCAGCAGTCCAGCAGTGAGAGGGGTGCTATCTAGTCTTTTGCATTGAGTGTCACATGTATGATTATCTCCCAGTTGGTGAGATGTCATATATGTGTGCCCGATGCAAAGAGCTCCTAGCTCTCAGAGAATGTGTCTGTTCTCTTGAGGCTAAAGTAGCAGACTTGGTGGAGCTGAGGGGAGACAGAGAGGTACATAGAGGAGACCTACAGGGATGTTGTAGAGAAGTCCCACCTCCAGTCTGGTAGCCCCTGTGCTACCTTGGAGGAGGGAGGTCTCCTAGAAGAAGAGCATTACCCTGGTGAAGTAGGAAGTACTCCTGTAGCCAGGACCTGCCCACCAGGAGATGTACTATCCTCTCGCACTGAGGATATGTCTCCAAGTGCTGCCCGGGAGAGAAGGGTTAGGACAGCTGTTGTAGTTGGTGATTCGATCATTAGGCATATAGATAGCTGGGTGGCTGGTGGACGTGAGGATCGCCTGGTGACTTGCCTGCCTGGTGTGAAGGTGGTGGACCTCACGCGTCACCTAGATAGGATTTTAGATAGTGCTGGGGAGGAGTTGGCTGTCTTGGTACATGTGGGTAACAATGACATAGGAAAATGTGGGAGAGAGGTTCTGGAAGCCAAATTTAGGCTCTTAGGTAGAAAGCTCAAATCCAGATCCTCTAAGGGTAGCATTTTCTGAAATGCTACCCGTTCCACGCGCAGGGCCCAAGAGACAGGCAGCGCTCCGGACTCTCAATGCGTGGATGAGACAATGGTGCAGGGAGGAGAGTTTTAGATTTGTTAGGGACTGGGCAACATTCTGGGGAAGGAAGACCCTATTCCGAAAGGATGGGCTCCACCTTAACCATGGTGGAACCAGCTGCTGGCATCAGCATTTAAAAAGGAGATAGAGCAGCTTTTAAACTAGAAACGGGGGGAAGGCCGACAGTCGCTCAAAAGCACATGGTTCGGGATAAGGTATCTTTCAAAGATATCACCAAAACAGGGAAGATAGGGTATCCTGATAGTGAAGTTGCAAAAGAGACCGTAGTAGATCAGGTGTCCTTAAATAAAAATCAGACAAAAGATTTCAAATTAATACTGTCAAATACTAAGAACGATGTAAATAGGAACAAACATACTTTGAAATGTCTATATGCGAATGCCAGGAGCCTAAGAAATAAGATGGGAGAGAGAATATATTGCACTAAATGAAAAATTAGATATAATAGGCATCTCTGAGACCTGGTGGAAGGAGGATAACCAGTGGGACACTGTCATACCGGGGTACAAATTATATCGTACTGATAGGGTTGATCGAATTGGTGGACGGGTAGCGTTGTATTTTAATGAGAGCCTTGAATCAAATAGATTGAAAATTCTGCAGGAAACAAAACACTTCTTGGAATCACTGTGGATTGAAAGTACATAAGTACATAAGTAGTGCCATACTGGGAAAGACCAAAGGTCCATCTAGCCCAGCATCCTGTCACCGACAGTGGCCAATCCAGGTCAAGGGCACCTGGCACGCTCCCCAAACGTAAAAACATTCCAGACAAGTTATACCTAAAAATGCGGAATTTTTCCAAGTCCATTTAATAGCGGTCTATGGACTTGTCCTTTAGGAATCTATCTAACCCCTTTTTAAACTCCGTCAAGCTAACCGCCCGTACCACGTTCTCCGGCAACGAATTCCAGAGTCTAATTACACGTTGGGTGAAGAAAAAGTTTCTCCGATTTGTTTTAAATTTACCACACTGTAGCTTCAACTCATGCCCTCTAGTCCTAGTATTTTTGGATAGCGTTCCATTTGTAAAGGAGAAAAGGATAGTTATAGGAGTGTACTACCGTCCGCCTGGCCAGGATGAACAGACGGATGCAGAAATGTTAAAGGAAATTAGTGACGCAAACAAACTGGGCAACACGATAATAATGCTTGACTTCAATTACCCCGATATTGACTGGGTAAATGTAACATCGGGTCATGCTAGGGAGGTAAAATTCCTTGATGAAATTAAGGACAGCTTTATGGAGTAGCTGGTACAGGAACCAACAAGAGAAGGAAAAATTCTAGACCTAGTCCTTAGTGGAGCGCCATTACCTCTGGTGCAGAAGGTAATGGTGCTGGGGCCGCTTGATAACAGTAATCATAATATGATCAGATTTGATATTAGCTTTGAAGTAAGTATACATAGGAAATCAAATATGTTAGCGTTTAAAAAAGAAGACTATGATAAAATGAGAAGAACGGTGGGAAAAAAATGTAGAGGAGCAGTTGCGAGGGTCAAAAATTTACATCAGGCATGGATGCTGTTCAAAAACACCATCCTGGAAGCCCAGGCCAAATATATTCTGCTTATTAAAAAAGGAGGACGGAAGAGCAAACGACAGCCAACGTGGTTAAAAAGTGAGGTGAAGGAAGCTATTAGAGCTAAAAGAAAATCCTTCAGAAAATGGAAGAAAGAACCGACTAAAAATAATAAGAAACAGCATAAGGAATGTCAAGTCAAATGCAAAGCGCTGATAAGGAAGGCTAAGAGGGACTTCGAAAAAAAAGATTGCGTTTGGGGCAAAAACAAATAGTAATATATATTTTTTAAGGTATATTAAAAGCAGGAACCGAGGAGTACAAGGGGCGATCAGGGAAGACAAAGCCGTAGCGGAGAGATTAAATGAATTCTTTGCTTCGGTCTTCACCGAGGAAGATTTGGGTGGGATACCTGTGCTGGAAATGGTATTTGAAGCTGACGAGCCGGAGAAACTTAATGAATTCTCTGTAAACCTGGAGGATGTAATGGGGCAGTTCTACAAACTGAAGAATAGCAAATCTTCTGGACCGGATGGTATCCATCCCAGAGTACTGATAGAACTGAAAAATGAGCTTGCGGAGCTATTGGTAGTAATATGTAATTTATCCTTAAAATCGAGTGTAGTACCGGAAGATTGGAGGGTGGCCAATGTAATGCCAATTTTTTAAAAAGGTTCCAGAGGAGATCCGGGAAATTATCGACCGGTGAGTCTGACGTCGGTGCCAGGCAAAATGGTAGATTTATTTTATTTTATTGCATTTGTATCCCACATGATCCCACCTATTTGCAGGCTCAATGTGGCTTACATAGTTTTGTTATGACATTGTCATTCCAGAATATCAGATACAGTTAGTAGTGTGAAGAGATTAAGTAGGGAAGAAAGAGGAAGTGATTGGGCGGGTGATAGTATACAGTGGGGGAAATAAGTATTTGATCCCTTGCTGATTTTGTAAGTTTGCCCACTGACAAAGACATGAGCAGCCCATAATTGAAGGGTAGGTTATTGGTAACAGTGAGAGATAGCACATCACAAATTAAATCTGGAAAATCACATTGTGGAAAGTATATGAATTTATTTGCATTCTGCAGAGGGAAATAAGTATTTAATCCCTCTGGCAAACAAGACCTAATACTTGGTGGCAAAACCCTTGTTGGCAAGCACAGCGGTCAGACGTCTTCTGTAGTTGATGATGAGGTTTGCACACATGTCAGGAGGAATTTTGGTCCACTCCTCTTTGCAGATCATCTCTAAATCATTAAGAGTTCTGGGCTGTCGCTTGGCAACTCGCAGCTTCAGCTCCCTCCATAAGTTTTCAATGGGATTAAGGTCTGGTGACTGGCTAGGCCACTCCATGACCCTAATGTGCTTCTTCCTGAGCCACTCCTTTGTTGCCTTGGCTGTATGTTTTGGGTCATTGTCGTGCTGGAAGACCCAGCCACGACCCATTTTTAAGGCCCTGGCGGAGGGAAGGAGGTTGTCACTCAGAATTGTACGGTACATGGCCCCATCCATTCTCCCATTGATGCGGTGAAGTAGTCCTGTGCCCTTAGCAGAGAAACACCCCCAAAACATAACATTTCCACCTCCATGCTTGACAGTGGGGACGGTGTTCTTTGGGTCATAGGCAGCATTTCTCTTCCTCCAAACACGGCGAGTTGAGTTCATGCCAAAGAGCTCAATTTTTGTCTCATCTGACCACAGCACCTTCTCCCAATCACTCTCGGCATCATCCAGGTGTTCACTGGCAAACTTCAGACGGGCCGTCACATGTGCCTTCCGGAGCAGGGGGACCTTGCGGGCACTGCAGGATTGCAATCCGTTATGTCGTAATGTGTTACCAATGGTTTTCGTGGTGACAGTGGTCCCAGCTGCCTTGAGATCATTGACAAGTTCCCCCCTTGTAGTTGTAGGCTGATTTCTAACCTTCCTCATGATCAAGGATACCCCACGAGGTGAGATTTTGCGTGGAGCCCCAGATCTTTGTCGATTGACAGTCATTTTGTACTTCTTCCATTTTCTTACTATGGCACCAACAGTTGTCTCCTTCTCGCCCAGCGTCTTACTGATGGTTTTGTAGCCCATTCCAGCCTTGTGCAGGTGTATGATCTTGTCCCTGACATCCATAGACAGCTCCTTGCTCTTGGCCATTTTGTAGAGGTTAGAGTCTGACTGATTCACTGAGTCTGTGGACAGGTGTCTTTCATACAGGTGACCATTGCCGACAGCTGTCTGTCATGCAGGTAACGAGTTGATTTGGAGCATCTACCTGGTCTGTAGGGGCCAGATCTCTTACTGGTTGGTGGGGGATCAAATACTTATTTCCCTCTGCAGAATGCAAATAAATTAATATACTTTCCACAATGTGATTTTCCGGATTTAATTTGTGATGTGCTATCTCTCACTGTTACCAATAACCTACCCTTCAATTATGGGCTGCTCATGTCTTTGTCAGTGGGCAAACTTACAAAATCAGCAAGGGATCAAATACTTATTTCCCCCACTGTAAGTGGATTTTCCTAACTGGTTGGGTTGGGAGAGTGAATTAGTGGAGCTGTTGGTTCTCGTTGTAGGCCTTGTTGAAGAAGTATGTCTTCAGAGATTTGCGAAAGTTATTTGATTCGACAATTGATTTCAGGTCTGTGGGTAGGGCATTCCATATTTGCGTGCTCGTGTAGGAGAAGGTAGTGGCATGCATCAGCTTGTATTTTAGTCCTTTGCAGCTGGGGAAGTTCAAATTGAGAAATTTGCGGGATGTTCTTGTGGCGTTTCTGGGAGGTAGGTCCACTAGGTTCAGCGTGTAGATCGTAATTTTGTGTACGATCGTACATATCTTGAATGCAATGCGTTCTTTAAGTGGGAGCCAGTGCAGTTTCTCTGTAAGGGGTTTTGCACTTTCATATTTAGGTTTTCCAAATATGAGTCTATTATAAATATGAGATACTATTATTAAGAACAAAATTACAGAGCATATTCAAAAGCATGGATTAATGAGACAAAGTCAACATGGATTTAGTGCAGGGAAATCTTGCCTCACCAATCTACTACATATCTTTGAAGGGAAGAACAAACATTTGGATAAAGGTGAGCCAGTTGATATTGTGTATCTGGATTTTCAGAAGGTGTTTGACAAAGTACCTCATGAAATACTACAGAGTTGGAGAGTCATGGGATAGGAGATAGTGTTCAACTGTGGATTAAAAACTGGTTAAAAGATAGAAAACAGAGAGTAGGGTTAAATGGTCGAGTGTTCTCAATGGAGAAGGGTAGTTAGTGGGGTTCCCCAGGGGTCTGTGCTGGGACCGCTGCTTTTTAACATATTTATAAATGACCTAGAGATGGGAGTAACTAGTGAGGTAATTAAATTTGCTGATGACACAAAGTTATTCAAAGTCGTTAAATCATGGGCGGATTGTGAAAAATTACGAGAGGACCTTACAAGACTGGGAGACTGGACGTCTAAATGGCAGATGACGTTTAATGTGAGCAAGTGCAAAGTGATGCATGTGGGAAAGAGGAACCTGAATTATAGCTACATCATGCAAGGTTCCTCGTTAGGAGTCACGGACCAAGAAAGGGATCTAGGTGTCGTCATTGATGATACTTTGAAATCCTGTGCTCAATGTGCTAAGAAAGCAAATAGAATGTTAGGTATTATTAGGAAAGGAATGGAAAGCAAAAATAAGAATGTTGTAATGCCTTTGTATCACTCCATGGTGTGACCGCACCTCGAATATTGTGTTCAAGTCTGGTCGCCACATCTCAAAAAAGATATAGTGGAATTAGAAAAGGTGCAGAGAAGGGTGACGAAAATGATAAAGGGGATGGGATGACTTCCCTATGAGGAAAGGCTAAAGCGGCTAGGGCTCTTCAGCTTGGAGAAAAGGCAGCTGAGGGGAGATATGATAGAGGACTATAAAATAATGAGTGGAGTTGAACGGGTAGATGTGAAGCGTCTGTTCACACTTTCCAAAAATACTAGGACTAGGGGGCATGCGATGAAGCTACGATGTAGTAAATTTAAAACGAATCGGAGAAAAGTTTTCTTCACTCAAAATGTAATTAAACTCTGGAATTCGTCGCCAGAGAATGTGGTAAAGGTGGTTAGCTTAGCAGAGTTTAAAAAAGGTTTGGATGGCTTCCTAAAGAAAAAGTCCATAGACCATTATTAAATGGACTTGGGGAAAATCCACTATTTCTGGGATAAGAAGTATAAAATGTTTTGTAATTTTTTGGGATGTTGCCAGGTATTTGTGACCTGGATTGGCCAATGTTGGAAACGGGATGTTGGGCTTGATGGACCTTTGGTCTTTCCCAGTATGGCAATACTTATGTATTTACATAGGCACTGGGTGTCTTTAGCATTTAGCACGTGCTAATGTTTAATGTGTGCGAAAAACACTAGTGCGCCCTTAGCACTGCTTAGTAAACAGAACCCTAAATCTGCTAATAATACAACATACTGTTGTATTGCCACTCAATTTATCACTGTTTTAATCAGAAATTTA
Organism: Microcaecilia unicolor; assembly: GCF_901765095.1. Classification (NCBI taxonomy): domain Eukaryota; kingdom Metazoa; phylum Chordata; class Amphibia; order Gymnophiona; family Siphonopidae; genus Microcaecilia; species Microcaecilia unicolor. The sequence goes on from NC_044033.1 coordinate 75,463,564, forward strand.
CATAAATGCCTCAACAAATAAAAAAGTAAGAACCTCATGGAATTCTCTAAGGGGTCTTTTTATCAAATGGTGGTAAAAGGTGGCATCAGCACACGGCAATCCTACACGCCAAGGCCACCTTTTACCACCGTGTGTAAAGGGTGATTAGCCTTAAAGCGCCAGTAAATGATTGTGCGCAACCATTTGCTGGGGGATCCCCTACCGCCTCATATTTAGGAGGTAGTGAGGTCTCCGATGCTAACCTAGTGGTGTCATGAAACACCTAGCCACCCACCTGGGGTTACCCCACGGCCACTTCAAGGGTCTATGCACAGCTCAGGTCTGCCTGTACCTGCCGCTTATGCTCTACACTAGCACCCTTCTCCCACCGACTGAGTCCAAACCACCTCTGGGAGAGTCTCCTGCTCTCAAATTATCCCCAGTGATTTCTAAGTTACTGGAGCCACACTCCCAGTGGTCCCACAGTTCCCAGAAAGCATGCACAGACCCAACACATAAACCACCAGGATTCTTTATCAGTCCAGACAGACAGGGCAAACAAACACATGTGTTTATTCTCAGAACTTGAACCGTGGACAGAAAATATGCAATCAGCAAACAATAACAGGTAGCTGAAAAAATGGATCAATTAGAAAACTAAACATTTGTTTACTTTCTAAAAAGTACCTGGGAAGATCAGGACATATAACTGTTCACTGAGCCTCAGCAAAGAGATCCTGCTCTCTTTTCTTCCTAGCTAAGACTGAACTCAAAACCAGTACAGCTTCAAACTCCAGGCCAATCAGAGCCCAGAACACAACATTTCAAAAATGTACTGCATCTTGCTTCCTGTTTATGTTAAAGAAAAGAGCATGCATTCTCTGTAACAGCTTTACAGCAGAGAAACACCACCTGCTGGCCAAATAACAGAAATACACTTCAAGACATAATTAGTGCAGGAAAATATCCAATACATTTTACAGGCTTAAAACACACTGTTTCTTCACAAGCAGTAACCGTTGCCCGATTACTGCCAGGCACGCCCTTGGTGCTAGAAAGTTTTAAAAAAAGTTTCCAGCTCTGGAAGCTGGATCTACTACTGGGCTCCTGACAAGCCCGATAAGGTCAATTTCCTGCACGCAAACCCAATAGTAGCCCTACCTCCAGGGTAGTAAAAGGGTCCCAAAATTCTCAAATCATCTATTAGTAAAAGCCTTGTCCTTTTATTAACAACTCTTTTTTTTATTGGAAAACGCAAGGTTCATACAACTCCAAATATTTCCTCAAATTTCTTACAATAATTTTAAAAAAACATTGTTTCTCCCCCCCCCCCCCCCCCCAACATCTTATAGAACATGGTAGAACATATGCTATTCATCATATTCAAGGGTTGTACTCTTAATACCCTCAAACCATATTGTAAAATGCAACCCTCCCACTGAGCTAACCCCCCCGCAATTCCCCTTCCTGACTATACAGTAAAAGCCAATGGAGCCCTGTCCCAGAAGCTGTTAATGGCCTGACTGTGAGTGGCTGGTGAGATAGTAAACAAATATGGTGTTCAAATAGCCAAAAAATCTTTCTGACGTCTAGGATGAGATCATGGAGTTTGTTGCACCAGTACCATACATTTCTGAGCAAAAGTGTATGTTTTCCCACCAAAAAAGTCGTTTCCCCCTACCCCGGGCTCCAGAGTGAGCCTTGTCTCGCTGCTGACCCAAATGATGGGCCCTTTCAATCCAAGGAGACCCATTGTGCTATGGAAGTTGTAAGGTGTCTGAGATCCAATTTTCTAAAAATGCTCTTAAATCTCAGTCCACCAGGGTTTCGATTCTCAAGCTCGTCCAACTGATCCTCCAGCCCCCGTATTTTAGCAGTCAACTGTGGTCTTTCCCATTCCAGTTCCTACACCGTATCTTCTACATCACTGACCATTTGTTGCAGAATTTGAAAATCCTTGTTAAGGGTAGTATAATTTTGTTGCATAATGTCCATCCCATCGTGATATACAATCTTATTTTGCCCGATTTTCCTGTTGTAGGGTTGTATCTCTTTCTATATGGAACTCTCTTCCACTTGATATGCATATAGAACCATCACTTACAAATTTTAAGGCCTGGCTTAAGACTTATTTTTCTCAAAAGCCTTCCCTTCACCACCCACTACATCATGATTACCCTGTGCGTCTTACAGGAATAAATTGTTAATTCATCCTTTTTGGCTACCTTGCCACGGCTCAAGTGCATTCTTCCCTAGCACCAAGTGAATTTTGTTCTTTTCATCTCCCTTCCCTCCCTATGGTTTTTCTTAGTTTTAATTTTAGTCTATATGATAATGAATGTAATCTAGGTTCCTTTTGTTTGTTCACCTCTTTCTTTCTGATAATAATTGAATTGATTGTAATATTTTTGTAAACCACTTAGCTGCTTTGCAATTTGTGGTATATTAAATAAAACTGAAATGTGAAATAGACGCCATCCTGTATCTTAAGTTAAACTTAAGTAGACACATTTCTGCTATCAAGATAAAACTTTTCAGCAGACATTGCAGTATTCTACAAAGTATTGTGACAAAAATAATTTAGTTGCCCTAATTTAGTACATAACTTTGTTTTATGATTGATATATGTGATATTAATCTGTATTCTTCTTTATTGTAATTTGTAAATACATAAGAAGAATATTATAGAGAAAGTAAAGCACAGCGGCAAAATGGTTCCTGGAAGGTGGCGTTAAGATTCCTCTCTCCAACTAATATTGAATATTTTCTTCTTTACAAGTTTTTTCTTAAATTCAATATGAGTAAAAGAAAGGGGAAGCCGCATACTCTAAAGTTGCATTTGTTTTCCCAACAGCTGGACCGATGGATACGTTTGTCACCACTGGTGGTGGTTTCCGGAGCCGCTCTGCAGGGATCACTGGTGATGAAGTTTCTGGAGCCACACTGCAGGGATCACCAAGGGAAGGAGAGTCAGCGTCCTTGTTTTTGGTAGATACCACCCTGAGCCTGGAGGAGTGATTCAGACTCGCAGATTGTGTAGCAGTTTGGCGTGTTTCCTGGGTCGTCGCTTGCTGATGATGCGAGCAGAGACCCGGTTGCAGGGGTAACGCGTCTGCCTGAAGCGCTGTTACAAACCACTGAAGAGGCGGCTAAAGTCATCTCTGTGGGACCGTCTGGCCTTGAGGGAGTAAGAAGCGGCTTGCTCGAAGGAGAAGGGAATGAGGATACAGAAGGGGCTCACCTTTGCAGTAAAACCACCTCTTTGGATACATTTTGAAAGGCTTTTGCTAAGTTTTTGTTATCTAGTTTGAAAACATTTTCCTCATTTGACTGCTTTAACACAAAATTCGCTGGGAAATTATACAGCTTGGAACAGAGGGTTACCACTGTTAAAGCTAAAGTATCTTCAATGGAAATTTCTTCTAAATCACTGTCTGATCAGCAGTTGGCAGTGATTAAAGACACTGTGGCTTTACATCATAAGCTTGAGAAGTTAGAGAAAGTTACTCACAGGAAAACGTAACATTTTATTAATTTTTCTAAAATTCCTTCAGTAGCTGCTTCATTTACCTTAAAAAGATATTTTTTGGAAATATTAAAGATTCCAGAACAATCTTGTCTTCCTCTATCTAGAGTGTATTATAAAAGAAGGAGGATAACAAGAAGTTTTGGGTTCTGAAACTTCTGACTCTAAATGTTACTCAACTTATAGAAAAAGAAGATGTAGGTGTTATACCAGCTACTTTGATAGCTAACTGGAGTCCTTTTAAGACAACCATTATATTCATTGGGCGTCTTTTATCATTTAGCATATGCTAATCAGTAGCATGTGCTGAATCTGTTAGCGTACCTTAGTAAAAGGACCCTTTTGTTTTGGAACCAGATAGAGATTGGGGGTTAAAGCTTTTCTTCTGAAATAGAGGGATACTTTTCCTGAACTGCAGGGTTCAGGTTTTTCCAGATGTCTAAAACTAAACATGATCAAGACTGAGCTTCTTGTCTTTCCCCCTAAACCTATCTCTCCTCTTCCCCATTCTCTATATCTGTGGATAACACTCTTATCATCCCAGTGTCAGCTCGTAACCTTGGGGTTATCTTTGACTCCCCTCTCTCTCTTTTTCTGCACATATCCAACAGACTGCTAAAACCTGTCGTTTCTTTCTCTATAATGTCACCAAAATTTGTACTTTCCTTTGTGAGCACACTACCAAAACCCTTATCCACACTCTTATTATCACCTCTCGCTTCGACTATTGCAACTTGCTTCTCACAGGTCTCCCACTAAGCCATCTTTCTACCCTTCAATCTGTTCAAAATTCTGTTGCACGACTTAAATTCTGCCAGTGTCACTATGCTCATATTAGCCCTCTCCTCAAATCTCCTCATTGGCTCCCTATCCGTTTCCGCATACAGTTCAAACTCCTCTAGTGCATTCACTCTACAGCTCCTCAGTATCTCTCCACTCTTATCTCTCCCTACACTCCTCCCTGGGAACTCTGTTCATTGGGTAAATCTCTGTTATCTGTATCCTTCTCTTCCACTGCCAACTCCAGACTCCGTTCCTTTTACTTGTTACACCATATGCCTGAAATAAACTTCATAAACCACTACATCAAGCTCCATCTCTGGCTATCTTCAAATCTAGGCTAAAAGCCTACCTTTTCGATGCTGCTTTTAACTCCTAACCCCTATTCACTTGTACAGTACTCTTGTATGTTTTATCTTTCCCACCTTATTAATCACCTTAACCCTTATTTGTCCTGTTTGTCCTGATTAGATTGTAAGCTCTTTCGAGCAGGGACCGTCTCTTCATGTTCAAGTGTACAGCACTGTGTACATCTAGTAGAACTATAGAAATGATAAGTAGTAGTAGTATGTCTCACAACCAGGGCTTTTTTTGAGGGGGGTACTTGGGGGTACTGAGTGCCGGCACCTTTTCCATTGTCTGCTAAAATTGACCCATGGTCCCCAAGTTTTAATGAAAGAGCTCAGGCTCTACACACCAATTCTGCCTTGTCGTAGATTCTGTGACTGGCTGCAGGGGGCCTGGCTATTGTGGGGTGGATCCCTCAATGTTCACTCCACCCCTGAAGGGTGGCCTGGCATTTGAGTTCCGGCACCTTTTTTGCAAGAAAAAATGCACTGCTCACAACCCACGCAAAAAAAGAAGGCAACAATTTCTTTTATTAAAACCTCAAGTGATACAGCTTGTTGCACTGTTTTGGTTGAATTATTCTTGTAGATGTATTATTAAATATCAGTCTGCAAAGTGTATTTTCTTTGATCCAGATCAGTTGTCTACATTTTTGGACTCCAAGAGTAGGAAGTCTCCTCGTTTATCATCTGAGCCAGCAAAGAGTTCCACTCCATAGGAATAATACACCGCTTAGTTACTTCCTTTTAGCTTGTTTTGTTTAGTGTAAATAATTTCCTGATATTGTCCTTGCCCCCCCCCCCCCCCCACCACTACTAGTGGACTGGGTTGAAGGGGTAATTAGGTTCTTCTTATGTATATTTGTGTTTCTTTGTTCCTGTTCTCTTCTTGTTTCTGTATCAAGATATATTGTCTTGAAATAATATGTATTTAAGCATAAATAAATATATTTTACTAAAAAAGAAAGCAAAGCACACGATATAGAAACATCAGATCCAATCATGTAATATAAAATAATACACAGAAATTTTCTTTAAATCCCTTCTTCAAAATGCTCAAGGTAGAGAACAAAATTCTGTAACTACAATAAAGCATGGGTAATCATAAGAACAATGGGTGCACTGCTGAATTAGGATGCTTCATTTCATATGTGCCCTGTATAAGATGCTTGGAGGCTATCCAGCTTATTTTCGAAAGAGATTGCTGGCCATCTTCCAACACAAATCGGGAGATGGCCGGCCATCTCCTGAAGCCAGCCAAATCAGTATAATGGAAAGCCGATTTTGGCTGGCGCCAGCTGCTTTCCGTTGCGGAGCCGGCCAAACTTCAAGGGGGCATTTCGGTAGGGTAGCGAAGGCGGGATGGGGGCAGGACGGGGGCATGGTTATGAGATGGCCAGCTTTGGCCAATAATGGAAAAAAGATGGCCGGCTCTGACAAGCATTTCACCGGCTTCACTTTGTCCATTTATTTTTAGGACCAAGCTTCAAAAAGGTGCCCCAACTGACCAGATGACCACCGGAGGGAATCGGGGATCACCTCCCCTTACTCCCCCAGTGGTCACCAACCCCCTCCCACCCAAAAAAAAACATATTAAAATTATTTTTTTTCCAGCCTCTATGCCAGCCTCAAATGTCATACCCAGCTCCATCACAGCAGTATGCAGGTCCCTGGAGCAGTATGTAGTGGGTGCAGTGCACTTCAGGCAGGTGGACCCAGGTCCATTACCCCCCTACCTGTTACACTTGTGGTGGTAAATGTTGAGCCCTCCCAAACCCCCCAAAACCCACTGTACCCACATGAAGGTGCCCCCCTTCATCCCTAAGGGCTGTGATAGTGGTGTAGAGTTGTGGGGAGTGGGTTTTGGGGGGATTTGGGGGGCTCAGCACCCAAGGGAAGGGAGCTATGCACCTGGGAGCAGTTTGTGAAGTCCACTGCAGTGCCCCCTAGGGTGCCCGGTTTGCGTCCTGGCATGTGAGGGGGACCAGTGCACTACAAATACTGGCTCCTCCCACGACCAAAGGGCTTGCATTTCGCCGGGTTTGAGATGGCCGGGCCCGGTTTCCATTATGGCCGAAAACTGAAGCCAGCCATCTCTAAACCCGGCGATCTCAACATTTGACCTAAATGTTGAGATTTAGCCAGCCCCAACCGTATTATCGAAAGAAAAGATGGCCGGCCATCTTTTTCGATAATACGGTTGGCTCCGCTCCTTTGTGGAGCCAGCCCCGAAGATGGCTGGCGCTGTTTGATTATGCCCCTCCACGCTGCCCACAGCAGTGCTGAATAGTTATTGGCCTGACTGAGAAGACAACAGCAGCATGAGAGCTGTATCACTACTATTCCCCTGAGTCCGACCGGCTGTGGGTGCTTTTTGCTTCTTCTGACTCCAGCAGGAGCAGAAATAGCTGAAGCTTGTTACTGAAAGCATTTCCTATATAATAATTCTCACCTCCAACGTTCGAAAACCTGGCTGCCTGTGTCCGTAACTTTGGGTCTCCGAAGCCTCGCTGATGTCACGACGCATTACACAGTGGAATCTGTTTGTGTATGTGTGTCAGTCGTCAGACACACGAGCACAAACTGATTCCACTGCGGGTCCTCATTGAAGCCGTCCGGCCAACAACAGGACACTTCGGCTGGCGGGGGTTGAGGTCCCCCTCCAAAACAGGTATGCAACGGCAGCTGGGGAAGTTTGCCGGCGGGAAGGGGGGGCTCCAGAGGGTCGTGACAGGGGGGGGGGGCAGAGGTCGGGAACTCCGAGGGGGGGCGGAAATCGGAGGGAGGAAGGCAGGGAGGTGGGATCTGGAACTCGGACAGGGAGGGACGGGACGGGCCTGGACCTGGAGGGGGGGGAAGTGATGAAGGGGTCTGGAACTGGGGGAGGGGGAACCTTGCTCGCGCCCGTTTCCTTGCTGCCTGAAATGGGCCTTTTATACTAGTAAAAAATAAAAGAGAAGTGAAGTATAGCTTCAAAACCAAAATCTACACATCTTCACTGTTTATTCTTGTCACTGTATTAGTTTGGTTCACAAATCATAACGGCAATAATCATGAGAACATAAGAGTAGTAATACTGGGTCAGACCAATGTCCATCTAGTCCAGTATCCTGTTTCTAACAGTGGTCAAGACAGGTCATAAGTACCTGGCAGAAACCCAAATCATGGCAACAATCAATGCTACCAATCCCAGGACAAGCAGCTGCTTCCCCATATCTGAATAGCAGACTGGACTTTTCAGTAACTTGTCCAAACCTTTTTTAAACCCAGATACGCTACAACCATTATAGGAAGGGAGAAAGCTTGTTACATCATTCTGACTCTGGCTCTTGGCATAGCACCATATTCAAAGCTCACGGGCTGAACTTCCTCTATGTAGAATCTTGTGTTTGGGGAAGGGAGGCAGGTGCCAGGTATTGAGAAAGGAGATAAGGTTACCAGATGGTTCCCAGTCATGGAAGATGAGCTGTTCAAGTCCTGATTTGACTTCCACTAAATGAAGTAGAATTATGACCTGGAGCCATCTGGGAAGCTTAAGCAAAGCTAGGTACTGGGGAAGAAGGGGAGATAAAGACTAGGTGTTAAGGAAAGAAGGCAAGAACTATAAGAGGTGAATAAAGCATGAGTACATTCGTGGAGGACCTGGACCCATCAACGTTCACTTCCGGACCACCCAGCAGTGGTGCACCATTGGTATAGTTGGAAGGGTTTCCTAAACCCTTGCAGCTGAAGACATTGGCATCTTTCCAAAGTTGTGAACCCCTGTCAAATTGGCAGTGCTCCAACCTGCTGACACCAGCACCCTATACATTACACCCTATGCATTACATTACATTACAATGTACTATACCGCTGATACCTTCAGGTTCTTAGCAATTTACAATAATTTTAAAAACCAAGGTGGTCTCTTGGGAAGCAAAGAAATGAGCAGAGAATCATAATTCAATAACTAATCGTAAACTTCTTGAAAAGATAGTTTTTACATTTTTCTTAAATAAGAAAAAAGATAACTGAGCAGCAAAACAAATATTAAAACTACTCTAAGACCCTGATGTTTGAACTGCAAGAAGTCTATCAAACATTTTAAATCTCTTTACTCCCTTAATGAATTGTGAAAAGATCTTATATCCCTATTTTGGTAATAAATTCCAAATGATCCATTATATAAACTGGGCATTCACCATTGAAGATCTTATATAGAAAGCAAAAGAATTTGTACATCGTCCTCACTTCTATAGGCAACCAATGTAGTTCAACAAAAAATGAAGAGATTTTATACTGCTTCTGTAATGAAAAAATCAAATGGACCACAGTGTTCTGAATTGTTTGCAATCATCAAATAACTTGTCTCGGTGCACCCAAATAAACAAGATTACAATAGGCTCACCCTTCTAGCTATGCCACTGCTATAAAGATTTTAGGGATTTATGTTGATTGGAACTTATCCATTGCCAGGTCAACTTAATGCTCTAACAGCTCTTTCTTTCTTTTGAGAAATTTAAGACATATAAGAAAGTATTTTGAATTTAAGCAGTTTAGATTATTGGTACAGGCATTGCTTCTGTCTAAGTTGAATGCCTGTACCAATAATCTAAACTGCTTAAATTCAAAATACTTTCCTATATGTCTTAAATTTCTAAAAAGAAAGCTGTTAGAGCAAAAAGTTGATTGTCAAGGGATAAGTTCCAATCAACATAAATCCCTAAAATCTTTATTACAGAGGAAAGTGAGTATCTAGTTTGGTCCACCATTATATGGTCCACTAAAGGGTCAAGATTATTATCAAAAATTAAAAATTTGGACTTTTTGGTATTTAACTTGAGTCCACGGCGTGTCATCTAGGACCCAATCAGTAGTAAACATCTTTGATCAACTGATCGTACTGAATCTATCGAGCAGGGACTGTCTCTTCATGTTCAAGTGTACAGCGCTGCGTACGTCTAGTAGCGCTATAGAAATGATAAGTAGTAGTAGTAATTTACAGATGAATACATTGGAATTAACACTGTAATATTATCAGCATAACTGAAAGTGGTGTAACCCTCTCTCTAGTAAGTTCTCACAAATTCTTAGTTCATGCACAAGACGTGAGCATGCGCAGGGTGCCAACATTGGCGGCACTGCTGTGGCTTCCGACACATGTTCATAACTTCAGTGGGCTGCTGATGTTTTCAGCTGGCAGGGCTTGGAGATCCCCCACCAGTTAAAGTATTTAATTTTAAAGTTTGGTGGGGGAGCAGTTGGGGGGGTGGGGGAAAAGAAATATGTGCCCACTCAACCTACCCATTGGCTCACCCTTCTGGCTATGCCACTGCTGTACGCTAGCAGAATATATGCAGACACAGACACACCTTAACTAAACATAAAATAAGCACCTACAAATTAAAAATAGAAACAGAAACAAAATGCAAAAACTGAAATGAAAGTCCAAGAAAGAGAAATGGAAATGCAAGTTGCCCTGTATTGAGCAAAATAGATAAAAGAAATGGAATCTCCCAATGCTGATATATTCCAATTAACTTAAAAAACATTGAAATAAAATTCTTTTTTGTATCTTTGTTGCCTGATCTTTCATTTTTTTAATGATCCTGGTCTCTTGTTTTCTTTTCATTTTTCTTTCCTTTCTTTTTTTTCACTTTGACATTGATCTTTTACCTTTTGTCTCCATTTCTTCAGTCTGCCTCATTACCCACCCAAAACTAGATTTTACTCTCTTTCCCCATTCTCTTTACTCTGCAGTTTTCAATCTCCTTCATTTTACTTCTCAACTACTGAGTAGGCTCTGAGTTCTCCCTTTTCTCACTCTGATTTTGCAAAAGTTCCTAAATCTTAAATTCTCCCATTTTCACTCCTCTTAAGTCCCCCATTTCTATTCACTGTAGTCACCCTCTCCCCAGCACTCATCTACTTTCCTCTGCTTCTCATCTTCTCACCAGTCCAACTCCTTTCATGTCGCTGATCTCATCCTCTACCTTTTGCCTATTGCTTCTGTCTCTTCATTTGCTCCATTTCTACCCTCTCTCACCCCTTCAAACACCTGTCTCCTTTCTCTGTCTTTTGCTCTCTCCACAGCCTCCTGTCCCTTTCTACTGACTCCTAAGCCCAGCTCTCTTGGTCCTTCATACCTTATCATTACTTTTCTTTACCATGGAGTACATCCCACTGTTCATTCAACTCTTCCTTTTCCTTCCCCCTCCCAGCATCCTTCCTTTTGCTTTTCTTCCCCTTCCCAGAATCCTTTAACAGCACCAATTTCCTTTGCCTCTTCCCTCCTATCCTAGCATCCTTCCTCTTCCAGCATCCATTTCCTCTGCTCCCCTCCTCCTCCATATGCTCCCTGCCTTCTCTTGCAGTTTCTCATCTCTCTGTCTTCCTCCCTCCACCAAAATATTCAGATTTATTGTTGTGTAGTTTAGGAAATCTCCAAGGCCAGCCAGCTGAAGAAACCCAGAAATGGAACTTGAGACTGAGCACTGTGAAAACACTGAGCTAGCACTGCCTGATGTCTATCTTGCAAGAGCAACATCAGGAAGCACTCCTCTGAGTACCAAACATGCCTGCAGGGGCACATTAGAGGCTCAAACTGCTACCAGCACTTTTCACTGTTTAGCCATGGTCGTGGTGGTGCTGAAGCTTCAGGGAGTTTGTGTAAGAAGAAGAGATGAGTGGAATGGGGAGGGGGGATGGAGAAAGGGGTGGAAGGAATGGGAATGGGGAAGGAGGGAAGAGTGCAAGGGGTTGAAAGTTAAAGAAGTGAGTGCATGGAAGGCAGGGGGAAATGCATGGGGGAGGGCACAGAATTATCTTTTTTGGGCAAGAAGTGTACATGTACACATGCACCCCCTACTCTCAAGATCTCATACAGCCACTTCCCTAACAAGACACACTTTACCATATCTCCCCCCCCCCCCCACCCCGTCACCCAAACATGAATTTGCAAATGAAGGGGAAATGTGTCATTTTGTCACACCATGTGTGCATTTTAGGACTTTTATTATTTAGATGATATCTTTTATCATGTCAGTATTAGTTTACATATTTGCTTTTTTACATTCGTTTTTATTCTCATATTTTTTTCATAACTTTTTTTGTTTAGGTATTTTGATGCCTTTCTTCTTGAGGCTATTCCTGCAGTTTATCAACCTCCTTGTCAGCATTACATTATGCTGTTCACAGGCCAAAAATTTGCCTAGAAGACTACCCAGAGGCATCTAGGAAACAATGCAAGCATCTCTAACTCCCCCCCCCCCCCCCCCCCCACACACACACACTAGTCATCTCTGGTGATGTCAATATAGATAGACAGGACAACACCTGTGTTTTACAGCAAAAAGATACCAGAACCAGTGCTCAATACAACAATAGGACCCAGACTAACTGACTCAAACTAGTGGACCGTCAAAGGAATCCACACCTCTTTCGTAATCAGGAGACATCAGATCAAATCAAATTATTACACAAGAATATCTAGAAAAAAAAGAGTTCAGGGATATAAAAGGACATGGTCACACCCAGGAGGGAGACACACGTACATTCAGACCCATCATACCTGCAGACCTTCTTTCTAGGAGAGCCATTGCACTTACATCCCCCTTCTCAGCCCTGTCAGAAAGACAGACGCTCATTCATTGACATACAGAATCAGAGGGACAGGCAGACGAGACACACAGAACCAGCTGCAATACCTTTTTGCCCTAAGTGCTGTACTCCTACTTCTAAATAAAATATATTTTTCCAAGACACACGTATGTTGTATTATTGTGCTACAAAACCACTCTGCCCCTAAGAAGTGGACCTGGGACCAAAGAAAGGAACCCAGAACCAGACAGCCAAAATTGACATCTGACCTCTGGGGACCATAACTGACACTCCTTAGGTAAAATTGTTTTCCATCACTCATCAGTTTTCCAAATCATTTATAAATATGTTAAGTAGCACCAGTCCCAGTACAGATCCACTATTCAACCTCCTCCTTTGAGAAAAATGGCCTTTTAACCCTACCCTCTGTTTTCTGTCCAATAACCAGCTCTTAATCCATATGCCTCCTATCCCATGACCTTTTTAATTTTCTTAGGAGGCTGGATCAGGGCTGCCGACAGACTGAGCTAGGCCCGGGGCAGGGCCCACGGCAGGCCCGGCCCCCCCAGGATATGCAGAGTAGCTCTTTACAGTGTTAAAAGTTTATGCAGCTTGTGTTAACTTACAGCCCATAACATGAGGTCAAAGGATCAAGTACACCTTCAGAGGCATAGTTAACTCTCCCTCAGTAGCTTCACCTCTCTAATATGGGAGTTGATGCTCGCAGAATGATTCTTAAAGGAGCCGTCCTAAATTCCAAAGAGCACCCTCCTTCCCGACCTCATACCATCTCACAGTCCCCACATCTGGAGAGGATCCAGAAATCCACAGCTGAACAGTAGTCCTAATAGTACTCCCCCAAGCCCCAGTATGGGCACAAGGTATGAAATTAAGCCCCCTCTCCCCAGCAAGTCCCTCCCTCCAAGGAGTGAGGGGGAGGGGTGTGAGCACCTCCCCCTCACTCCTTGGACCGACTCACCCCTTGATGATAATGGTCTCTGGGGACTGGAGCAATTACCAGTGGATGCTGTTCCACTGCTGCCATCTTTGAAAACAGTGGTGCCTGACCCCTAGGACTATGTCTGTCAAATATGGGAGTGCTCCTTTCTTTGACAGATTGAGCTCTAGCGTTACATTGCAATGTACTGTTAGTGGTCATGTTCCACCATTTTGAAATGTGGACAACTGGAGATCATTCCTGTTTTCCATGGATTTGTATCATCACTGGCCTATCAGGGAGTTTAAATTTTCAATTGGCACAGGGCATCAGAAAAGAATTACCTCCTTTAATAGATCATGACTCCAGTTCAGTCTCACCATTATGTGCTCCCAGCAACTGAGGAAAAATTAACCTAAATACCTTGGAATTCAATGGTGATTTTTTTTTTTCTTGTGCTAAAGTTACAGTAGTTTGTGCACTTTAGCAAATATACCTCTATTACCTGTTCTAGAAAGTCAAATGAAATTTGTCAGCTAATACAGACAGGCACACAGGCATAATAAGTTTAAAAGGCCAGTTTCTCTGAAAGAAACTAGATTAACCAGCCATGATTAACCCACTAGAATAGTATTATACAATCACAAGGAAGCACTTTTGACATACAGAAACAGACAATTGAGTTGGCTATGATGACATGCTGTTTTATGTGGAACTAGTGGTTCAAATGAAGTTATCCAATAGATCACGCCTATGCAACTGCTTCCACTTGTAGGGTTCTGTACAAAAAACTTATTCTGTGTACTTTGACCTTTCTTTATAGGGCAAGTTCTGCTTTTCAGTTTGACATTAACTGACATTACTTAGCTTGTCTTAGTTAACTGTATTGTAGGGCAGTGTTTTTCTATCTCTTACTGTACATACCAAGTACCTCCTAACATCTGAAACTTTTTAAATGAGCACCCTTCATCCTTCACTCTCTTTCTGGTCCTCCCTCCCTACCAAACAGCCCTCTTTCCCCAGATCTCCCCCTCCCCACCCAATAGCAGTTCTTCTCCATTGATTCCATTCTCTCTCTCTCTCTCTCTCTCTCTCTCGTTTTCCTCAGCAATAACGTCTAGGGTAAATTTAATCCTTTCCTATCTCCTTACTGGCTGCAGTGGTAGTCATTTTGCTAGTTTTGGCAGTTCTTTTAGGATACACTCTTGGCGTGCAGGTCAAAGGTCTATGCATCATAAAAAAGAAGTGTTTTTAATCTCTGCTTTTTTGGCAGGATTGTACTGCACATTATTAGATTGTGACTGCTACAAGGAGTATTTAAGATATGATTTGAATTATCAACAGTAATTCTGTTGCAAAAATTATCATCATAGGACTTTTCTACGACCCCTGATGCAGGCGCTTGGATGCCGAAACACGGCCCATGTCAGGTCTTCACAATAAAGTCCACCTTTGTCCTGTTCCTGGAGGTCCATTTGTGCTTTCTGATTTGGGTTTGCAGTGGTAGATGTGTCATGATGATAGTGGAAGAGGAGGAAGCCAGTGATGGAAGGCAGTGCTTTCTTTCTATGGGTTGGTCCAGAGAATGAAATGTTAGTACAATGGGAGGAAAGCCAGAGGCAGAAAGTGATAGGTTGAAACTATGCCTCTGTCTTATTTGGACCAGCTGGTACAGGAGAAGACAGTAGTTGTATCTCCATGCAGGGCTACAGAAACGGCCACTACATGTGGCTCTTGCTTCCAATGTTCCCCTTTTGAATTTGCCCCAGTCTGACCTTCAAATAGGGGCACTAGCCAAGACATGTGGATGGAGAATACTTTCTCAGCCTATAGCATATATACTCATGCCTATGTCTTCCATATTACAGATTGAGAAACTGTACTGTATGGTCTTGCCCTAGGCTTACTGTTAAGATTCTTACCCCTGAGGTGGAAAAAAAGATAACACACAAAATGATAGCAGATAAAGACCATGTGGCCTATACAGTCCATCCATGCACACAAACTACTGAGCTCTACAATCCCTTTTTTTCTCTCAGAGATCTCCTGCTTTCCTGAACTCAGATACTGTCCTCATTGGCATCATCTCCACTGAGAGGCTGTTGCATGTATCCTCCACTCTTTGCATAAAGAAATATTTCTTTAGATAACACTTGAGCCTACCCCCTTTCCCCTTTATCCTCTGACCCTTGTTCCAGAGCTTCCTTTCCATTGAAAGATGCTTGCCTCCTGTTTATCAGTACCATCAAAGTATTTAAAAGTCTGTCATATTTCCCATCTTCTGCCTTTCTTCCAAAGAAAACATATTTAAATCAAATCTATCTCCATAGCTTTATGATGAAGATAATGGACTATTTTAGTAGCTACCCTGTGGACTAACTCCATCATGTGTACATACTTTTGAAGGTGCAGGCTCCAGAATTGCATCCAGTACTCTAAATGGGGTCTCACTAGAGACTTATACAGATGGACTACACCTCCTTTTTTCTGCTACCTGCTCCTCTCCCTATGAATCCAAGCATCCTCCTGGCATTTGCCATCTCCTTTTTCACCTGTTTGGCCACCATAAGATCTTAAGATATGAACAGCCTTATATCCTGCTTTTTTTGTGTACCAAACTACTTCACTCCCTATCCTGTACAGCTCCTTTGGATTTTTGAAGCATGAGACTACATTTTTAAACATTAAATCTTCGTTATCAAATTCTAGGCCATTCTTCAAGCCTTACTAGATCCCTCCTCATGTTATCCATGCCTTCCAGAGTGTCTACTGTTGATTAATATCTCATCTATCTGCATTGTCTACTCAAACAGGTTGAAAGAACAATTGATCTTAGCCCCACTGTTCCATAAGGGAATTCGATTTCAGAAGATCTTCAACTCACTCTTCCCTGTATCAGGTATCTCTCTCTGGAACTCTGTCCCTCTGTAGTATTCCGTGATCCACTGATCGAACGCAGCCGAGATGTCGAACTGGAGTAGTAGGACCTGGTTCCCCTTTCATAGATATTGCTTGACAGATGTTGAATGTTCTTTCCTTTTATATATGACTGCCTTGCATGCATGAAGATTTCTGTATTTCGTTGTAGTGAAAAATGCAGTCAATTAGCGTGAACACAATTTAAATATGTGGTTCAAAGTAAAGCAAAATTGAGAACCCCTGTGCTATACTGCCAGTCTCAAACAATCTGAAAATTCTTGGAGTTACCATTGACTGAAACCTCACACTCGAAACCCACGTGAAGTATACTACGAAAAAGATGTTTCACTCCATGTGGAAACTCAAAAGAGTAAAACCTTTCTTCCCCAGATCCATCTTTCGTATCCTGATACAATCAATGGTACTAAGTCATCTGGATTACTGCAACGCACTGTATGCTGGCTGCAAAGAACAGACCATCAAGAAACTCCAAACAGCCCAAAATACCACCGCCAGACTCATATTTGGAAAACCAAAATACAAAAGTGCAAAACCTTTAAGAGAGAAACTCCATTGGCTCCCACTTAAAGAACAGACCACATTCAAGATCTGCACGATCGTACAGAAAATCATCCACGGAGATGCCCCGACCTACATGCTAAACCTTGTGGACCTGCCTCCCAGAAATGCCAAAAGATCATCCTGTAAATTTCTGAATCTACACTTCCCCAGCTGTAAAGGACTAAAATACAAGCTTATACACGCGACCTCCTTCTCCTACGTGAGTACACAGTTGTGGAACGCACTACCAGCTGATCTAAAAACAATTGACGAAATATCCAATTTTCGTAAATCCCTAAAGACATATCTCTTTAATAAGGCCTACAAAAAGGACCCATAGCCTAACTATACCACCTCACCAATCCACCTCAACCTGAAAGTCATCTTTCCATATCTATTTCCTTAACACCTCTTTCCATCCTTAATCTCTTTGCTTCATCAACTGTATCTGACACTCTGGAATGGCAATGCCATAATAGATCTCTGTAAGCCACATTGAGCCTGCAAATAGGTGGGAAAATGAGGGATACAAATGCAATAAATAAATAAATAAATAATAGTATTATTGACTGTCCTATTCCTCATTATGTAAAATGCTGTCTGAGAGCTGGAGTATTTCAGTAAACTCTGTTCTGGTGCTGACACTATTATATTCAGGGGCTTGAAATGTTCTTGGTGCTCTCGCTTCTGTTTCTCATGGCACAATGGTATTTCTGAGTTGCCTGGATGTTGGATAGGAGCCACGATCCTTGTTCTGCTCTGCAGTTTTGACATTCTGAGTTGTGACAGAACTTTGAAAAAAAAAATAATGCTGGAAGAGAGCAGATTTCTGCTTTTTTGGCATTCTGGAGGAGAGGGAGTGTCTCTACGCTCCTGCAGCTGTCTGGACCTGATCAGAGTCAGAAGGCCTGTGGGTACTGGTAAGGCTGGCAAAATTGTGAGTATGAACTTTCATTCTTACCCTTTATTGGGTTTATTCTATTCGGGTTAGTGCAGCTGCGGCAGTATGCTATTTCTTTTTGAGCAGCCTGTGAGGGTTTGCCTGTGTTTTTGGGACAGTACCATTGGACCAATGGGGGAGAAATTTTTGCAAACTTTTTTTTTTACAATACCTCTTTTCAGTTGGTGGCAGCCATTTTGGTCACAGGCTGCAATAATGGATTTCTTTTTCTCCTTTGCTGTCCACACCTTTTTGACCATTGTAATGCGGACAGCGCCAGTTCCCTTGATTGGTGGAGATTTTTTGTCTGCTTTTGTGGTTTCAGGTCTCAACTCCTTCTCGCATGGTGAATTCCCACACAGAAGAAACCTGGACCTTGCTGCTCCCAGGTCACTCTTGGCTGCCCTTTCAGCCTTCTTGTTGGTGGCTTTCTCCAGGCTACTCCTCCCAGCTGCATTTTCAGTCTGCAGCTTAATTCTCTTTCTGAATCCTTGGCTATGCTGGCGTGCATTGTCCTCTTTTCCTGGGGGGAGTGTATTTTCTTCTTGCCTCAAGCTATGGGAAATGTCTCCTCACAGTTGCTGGCCTGTTCTTTCCCAGCTGCCTAGGCAGCTTTCAGCTTGTACCTGAACTTGCAGGGGTATTTGCTGCCCTCTGCTGTGTTTACTCTAGGTACTGGATTGCGATGTTCCTTATTTTGGTAGCTGTGACTCTAGGCCACCTGGACTATTTTTTCTTGTTCCTGAGACATGGTCCTGTCTGCTGATGGGGCAGCTGGTAGCCAGTATCTGCATGAGCATCTAGTGGTGCGCTGCTGCAGCAGTCAACTTCAGGGCATGTCGGTCATCCCGGCATGGCCTCCATAAAGCGGCGATCCCATGCAGCTTCTGGAGCCATAGACTCCCGGTTGACTGGCCTGTTTTTCAGTCGCTTACGGCATTGTCAGCCTTCAGCTCCTGACTGCATTTGCCACCTCATAAGTACATAAGTATTGCCATACTGGGAAAGACCAAAGGTCCATCGAGCCCAGCATCCTGTTTCCAACAGTGGCCAATCCAGGTCACAAATACCCGGCAAGATCCCAAAAATGTACAAAACATTTTATACTGCTTATCCCAGAAATAGTGGATTTTCCCCAAGTCCATTTAATAATGGTCTATGGACTTTTCCTTTAGGAAGCCGTCCAAACCTCACAGCTCTTTGCGCCTTTATCCACCTTGGGGTCATTCCGACACTGGTCTTTGGGCTGCTGTAGCCTTGTGGCTTAGAGTAGGTGTGGGATGGGATGCCTGCTGGGCACCTGGAAGGTTGCAGCCTTCTGGGTTTTTGTGCTGCTGATCAGCGGAAGACAGTTTGTGGTGCCACAGTTCTGGGACCCTTCTGTTGGGGGCTATACAGGCTGCCTGGCCTTGCTGCCCACTGCATACTGTCAGGTTCTTGCTGTCTCGTGTGCCCTCTATGCTGGGCAGACAGCATGGTTGTTTCTACAGGCACTCTTTTGCTGTTAGCAGCTCCAGCCATATCGGCCTCTGGCAGTTCCTGTGGCTGTTGTCGGCCTTTCCCCTCACAGTGACAACGTCAGCTCTGCACACAGCTACAGCTGCTTGGCTAGCTTGTGGCTCTATGAGATCAGCAGAATTCAGCTCATTCATGGCTGTTGAGCTTCTTTTGTTGGTACATGCGGAGCGTTGCTCTGTCACTGTCTATACAGCATGGTTTCCCCTTTCCACGTGCTGCACTGCTCAGTATTTGGCTGTGGAGCATGGTTCTGGCTACACCCAGTGGCCACATCATCATATCTAGCATGGCCTGTTCGTTCTTCGCTGGTCCCAGTCTCAGTTTGGTTTTGTCTTGGGATGTCAGTTGGAACAGCTTCATATCTGAATGGGGAGCAAACCCCTCCTTTTTTGGTGTATGGAACGCAGCCCTAGTCCTGATTCTGAGCACAACCGTATTTGCCTGGTGGCCACAGCTCCTTTGTGGGGCACAGTTCCATTTCTGATGACTCGGCTCATTCCATCTCTGCTTAATGGGCTCTGATCCATAGCAGCCTGCTGAGCGCTGCATTATCTTAATGTGCTGAGCCTTCTATGCCTGGTGATCGCAGTTCTATCTATGACTGTTGAGCTCAACTCCATATATGCCGGTTGGGCACAGACTCATTTTTCCCTGGTGAACATGATTCTATCTGTACATGTTCAACGCAGCTCCATCACTGAATGAAGACCAGAGTACATCTCTGTCTCTGAATGTCTCTGTATCCTGTATGTCTAGCGAAGCGCTCTCTCTCTCTGAATTTAGTGCACAGCTCCATCACTGAATATACAGCATGGCGCCATCTATGGTTGTAGGGTACTATGCTATCTCTGAATATAGAGTACAGCTCCATCTCTGACTGTAGAGCATAGCTTCATCTCTTAATGTGGTGGAGCACAGCTCCATCTCTGACTGTACAGCATAGCTCGAAATCGGTCCGTGGAGCACAGCTCCATCTCAGACTGTACAGCAGAGCTCCATCTCTGAATGGGAAACAATGCTCCATCTCTTAATGATGGGAATAGCTCCATCCA
Source organism: Microcaecilia unicolor (assembly GCF_901765095.1). Taxonomy (NCBI): domain Eukaryota; kingdom Metazoa; phylum Chordata; class Amphibia; order Gymnophiona; family Siphonopidae; genus Microcaecilia; species Microcaecilia unicolor. The sequence goes on from NC_044033.1 coordinate 75,483,701, forward strand.
GGGCCACCGAGAGACTGGGCCGGGCCCGGGGCAAGGCCGCCCCTGGGGCCCCGCTCCTGCCCCCGCCCCCCTCCACCCGCCCCCCTCCATCCACCACCGGGCCGGGCCCCCCTGAATTCAAATCATAGCACCTCACCTCAACCTCACTCCGTGTGAAAGAAGCGCAGCAGCAGCAATCTGCAGATCGCCTCCCTTCGGGCCTTCCCTCCCTGTGTGCCACCCTCGCGCAAGTTACGTCAGACAAGGGCGGGACACAGGAAGGGAAGGCCTGAAGGGAGGCGATCTGCAGACTGCCGCTGCTGCGCTTCTTTTACATGGAGCGAGGTCGAGGTGAGGCGCTATGATTTGAATTCAGGAAGGCCCGGCCCAGTGGTGGACGGAGGGGGGTGGGTGGAGGGGACTGTGGCACTGGGTCCCCCTTGGAGGCCTGGGCCCAGGGAAGTTTGTCCCCCCTGCCCCCCCCCCCCTCAGCAGCCCCGGCTCCATCTGGGATACTCAGTAAGGCTCCACCTATGAATATGGACCATAGCACTATCTCGGGGTGTGGAGCATGACTTCATCTCTGTTTCGTCCGTATCACTCCAGTATAGTTGGCTCTGTCTATGTCTATGGGACACAGCTTCCTCCTGGGTTTTGGAGCACGGCTTCTTTTCTGAAGGTATGCCCAACTCCACCTCTGTGCATGAGATTAAGTTTCATTGCAGGAAGTGGTTTCCATTCTTCCTTTGGTTATGCCTCATAGCTTCATCCTTGGAATTGTCCAAAGCTCTATCTGGATGCATAGTTCAGTTCCATCTCTTATTACGGAGCACTGCTTGTTGTCTGGCTCTGGGGTGCAGCTCTGTCTCTGGATCTGGGTACTGCTGTATCTATGGAGAAGGAGCACTGAACCATTCTTGGAGGTGGAAGTGCATCAGTCTCTGAACATGCACAACCGCTTCGACACTGTTCCATATCTGACTCTTGGACTGGTCTTTCCCTTGTCATCTGTGACTTTTCCACTTTGTTGGGAAATCTGTTCTAGCTGGGGAATGCACCTCTGATGTTCTGTAGTGCACAGCTTAGCCCTTTCTGTGTAGAATGTCACTAGCTGGCATTGTATTTCAGTTCATCCTATGTCTATAGGGTTCTGCTTGTCTCAGAGTCTGGGGCACAGTCTCACCCTATCCTGGGCCTCAGCCCTCTCATATGACAGGATCCTCCCCATGTTATGTTGAAGTTCTCCTATGTGTCTTCATGCTCGAATTGGCTCCATCTCTGCATGGTCAGCATGACTCCAACTCAGCATTTTTTGCTTGGTTTCATCGCTAATTTGAAATCCTGACAATGTTCTGTGCAGATCCCTATTCATGTCTCGGCATCAAGGATAAGAACATAAGAACATGAGCCTTGCCATACTGAGACAGACTGAGGTCCATCAAGCCCAGTATCCTGTTTCCAACAGTGGCCAATGACTCTCATTGTTACCACCATTGTTGCCACATTTCCATTTCCTTTAATCTTTTCCATTCATCAGGAAGAAAATCATCCTGGGAGTTTCCATCTGCTGCTTTATATCATGGTCACTGTGGACCTTTCTGGTACCTTCAGACCACCAATGGATGTCTGGGCATGGTCTCCCTTCCTGCTACTGGCGGGCCCCAGTCAGGGCAAAGCAGCCTCATATGCAGCCATAGCTCGCTGGAGTCAGATACCTATTGCTTGGGCATATGTCCTCCGGGTGTGTCTCCTCTTCATTCTCATCTATGAAGGTCCCCTACATGGACTTTGTGACACACATTTTCCAGACCTTGTCCAGTTGATAGTTTTAGATAGGTCTAAGGCATCCTTCAGGGTGTCAGTTCTTTCCATGGCTGTGTCTGGTTCCCATCCTACTTACAATCTGCTTTGCTACATCCCACAAGTCTCTGGATTAGTCTGCTGATGATGATAAGGATGGGAAAATGATGTCTTACCTGATCATTTTCTTTCCTTTAGTTACAGCAGATGAATCCAGAGTCCCATCCTTTCACGAAGTTGACACTTTCATTTCAGTCTGTTTCTCTGCTTAGGTTTCTTGTTTCTTGCTGTGATTGCCTTTGCATAGTTCTGCTAGTTGATAGATTTATGCCTCATTTCTGTGAGGCAGGAGAAATGTGTGCCTTATTATTCCTTCTGCTTTGTTATGAGAAATACTGACTGACCAAGGAACATACTGTACTATGTGGCAGAGTTTAGTTTGGTAATCTCTGTCTCCACCTGCTAGTAGATGGTCATAGCCGACAAGTCTGGATTTGTATTCTGTGACTAAAGGAAAGAAAATTATCAGATAAGAAATAATTTTCCCATGGTCTCAAAGTATTAATGAAAGAGCTCAGGCTGTACACAGCCTAAACACACACAAAGTGCCCCTCTCCCCCCATGGGAGAAGCAGTGTCTTCAGTGAATCCCTGCAGGTCCATGGGAGTATGCGGAGGTGCTTGCTGTAGCCAGCACAATAGCTCAGCCTTTCAAAATGTGGGAGAATGAGATGTCCAGACAACATCATCAGAACGGGAAAAAAGGCCATAACAAACACACAAAGACTCAACAACTAATAAAAATCCACACAACAACAAATAATGAAACCCTATACCAAACAATCCAAGTGGGCTACATCAATGCCAGATCCATTGTCAACAAAACTACCACAGTAACAGACTGGATCACGTCAGAAACCTTGATTGAATCTTCATAAATGAAACCTGGATCCATGATCAAAAGGACCCCATTATCCTTGATCTTTGCCCCCCAGGTTACAAAATTACTCACTAGACCAGAAAGGAAAAAAGAGGCGGAGGGATAGCATTAATTTATCGATCCCATTTTACCACCGATACCACTGCCGAGTCCATTACAACCCAACTGGAAATTGCCTCAATTAGAATCCATTACAAATCTCTGCTTGACCACCTGACCTGTGTCTTGTTTTACAGACCACCAGGAAACTGGAATGAAAGCCAACTAAACTTCATGGATTTCATCTCAAACACCTGTGCAAACAACTCCAATATACTAGTTTTAGGAGACATCAACCTTCACCTAGAAGACTCAAACTCTACCAATGCACGCGAATGCAAGGAATTCATCCAATCATGGGATCTTATATGGCCTCACATGAAAGCAATGCACGTCAAAGGGCACACACTTGACCTTATCTCACACAGATTGTCTTCTGACCAGAACCTGTTAATAACGGATATTAAATGGATAGAAACACCTTGATCTGACCACTACAAACTAAACCTATCCCTAAAACGGCATAAAAATGGTTCATATCGCACACAAGAACAAACAACCTACACCACAAGGGGCCAAATAGATCCGAAAACATTCTGGCAACAGATATACAATAATGGATGGACAGCACAGACCAACTCCATAAATTTCCTTTCTGAATGTGATCAAAGATGCAGAACCATACTAGACGAAATAGCACCCTTGCGCACAAGAACATCACATAGACATAACCCAGTACCATGGTTCAACGATGAACTGAAAAAACTAAAAACATAAACCAGAAAGTCTGAACAAGCATGGATAAAAACAAAAGATGATCTCACACTTAACGCTTGGAAGCAAGCACATAGGAAATATAAATACGCAATAAGACAAGCGAAAAGGTCATACTATAAAACCAAAATAGGACCTGATCACAAAGACACGAAGAAACTATACCATCTCATACACAAATTACTAGACACTACTCCAGTAACTATAACCAACTCAGACATCCCATTGGCAGATGAACTTGCCAAATACTTCAATGAGAAAATTGTAAAACTACAGAACAATCTTCCTCAGAACACCATCAATGTAGAAAACTTCATTTATGGTCTGGACCCAATCTCAGGAGAATACCCAGTGGATCGAATCTGATTAAACTTCGCTCTCTTCACCGTCGAAACAGTTACCCACACATTGAACAGAGCCTCCAATACCCACTGCATATTGGACACCTGTCCCAGCTACCTATTAAAATCAGCCCCGGAACGTTTCACAACAGATCTCACTTCCCACCTAAACTTCATGCTCCAACAAGGTCTCTTCCCCAAGGAAAATGGTAACATCCTACTCACTCCCATACCAAAAGATACCAAGAAAAAAAACAAATGATCTCACCAATTACCGCCTAGTAGCATCTATTCCACCACCAGTTAAGCTGATGGAAAGTATGGTAACCAAACAGCTCACCGATTACATACACAAATTCTCTATACTTCATGAATCACAATCGGGATTTCGCCCTCGCCACAGCACCGAAACAGTGTTAATCACTCTCCTGGCCAAATTCAAACAGGAAATAGCAGCAGGCAATAACATACTTCTCCTCCAATTTGACATGTCTAGTGCATTCAACATGGTAAACCATAATATACTACTAAGACTCCTAGACTACTCTGGGATTGGTGGAAATATACTCAGTTGGATCAAGGGCTTTCTAACCACCAGAACATATGAATTTATGCGGGAGAACTGTCCCATGGATCCTCTCCGGTATACAGGTCTGACACCCGCCTACCGGAGAGATTTCCTAGAAGGCTGATCTTAATCATCTGAAGGCTATCAATGACCATCTGACTCTTCTGGTAGTGGGAGAAAATATAAGCACATGTCTATACCCATTTCTACCCCATAGATTAATTACTACTTCAAATATTGTATAAGAAAGAGATAAGAAAGATAGATTGCAAAGATATATTTATTATCTCTTACCAAAGCAATACAAGGCAATCAGGAACATCAATCTGACACATCAATCTGACATCAGATCTGACTGACAGCATCTCTGGATGGCATCTGGGACTTCTCCAACCACACCCAGATTTGTTGCTGTTTTTATACCCTTCTGGCTGCATTAAAACCAATGGCTTTTCATTTACTTCAATGTTAAAGTTGTTTACCCCAAACTCACTTAACCGCAACCCCCTCAATGGAAATATGCTCCCGCCTCTTTCTTAGTTGTAATTTCCTTATTCTTGCACCTGGCATGATATTTCAGAAAAACAATTTTTTCTAACTCAGATACAGAAATGAGGGGATAGGGTATGATACATACCTGTAGCAGTTGTTCTCCGAGGACAGCAGGCTGATTGTTCTCACGACTGGGTGATGTCCGCGGCAGCCCCCACCAACCGGAAAGAAGCTTCGCGGGACGGTCGGCACGCAGGGCACGCCCACCGCGCATGCGCGGCCGTCTTCCCGCCCGTGCGCGACCGCTCCCGCCAGTTGAATGACAAGCAATAAAATATGAAACACAACTCCAAAGGGGAGGAGGGAGGGTAGGTGAGAACAATCAGCCTGCTGTCCTCGGAGAACAACTGCTACAGGTATGTATCATACCCTTTCTCCGAGGACAAGCAGGCTGCTTGTTCTCACGACTGGGGTATCCCTAGCTCTCAGGCTCACTCAAAACAAGAACCCAGGTCAATTGAACCTCGCAACGGCGAGGGTACAACAGAAATTGACCTACGAAGAACAACTAACTGAGAGTGCAGCCTGACCAGAATAAATTCGGGTCCTGGAGGGTGGAGTTGGATTTACACCCCAAACAGATTCTGCAGCACCGACTGCCCGAACCGACTGTCGCGTCGGGTATCCTGCTGGAGGCAGTAATGAGATGTGAATGTGTGGACAGATGACCACGTCGCAGCCTTGCAGATCTCTTCAATAGTGGCTGACTTCAAGTGGGCCACCGACGCTGCCATGGCTCTGACACTATGAGCCGTGACATGACCCTCAAGAGCCAGCCCAGCCTGGGCGTAAGTGAAGGAAATGCAATCTGCTAGCCAATTAGAGATGGTGCGTTTCCCGACAGCGACCCCTAGCCTGTTAGGGTCGAAAGAAATAAACAATTGGGCGGACTGTCTGTTGGGCTGTGTCCGCTCCAAGTAGAAGGCCAATGCTCTCTTGCAGTCCAATGTGTGCAACTGACGTTCAGCAGGGCGGGTATGCGGCCTGGGGAAGAATGTTGGCAAGACAATTGACTGGTTAAGATGGAACTCCGACACCACCTTCGGCAGGAACTTTGGGTGGGTGCGGAGCACTACTCTGTTGTGATGAAATTTGGTATATGGAGCATGAGCTACTAGGGCTTGAAGCTCACTGACCCTACGAGCTGAAGTAACTGCCACCAAGAAAATGACCTTCCAGGTCAAGTACTTCAGATGGCAGGTATTCAGTGGCTCAAAAGGAGGTTTCATCAGCTGGGTGAGGACGACGTTGAGATCCCATGACACAGTAGGAGGCTTGATAGGGGGCTTTGACAAAAGCAAGCCTCTCATGAATCGAACGACTAAAGGCTCTCCAGAGATGGCTTTACCTTCCACACGGTAATGGTAAGCACTAATCGCACTAAGGTGATTCCTTACTGAGTTGGTCTTGAGGCCAGACTCTGATAAGTGCAGAAGGTATTCAAGCAGGTTCTGTGCAGGGCAAGAACGAGGTTCTAGGGCCCTGCTCTCACACCACACGACAAACCTCCTCCACTTGAAAAAGTAACTCTTTTTAGTGGAATCCTTCCTAGAGGCAAGTAAGACCCGGGAGACACCCTCAGACAGACCCAACGCAGTGAAGTCTACGCCCTCAACATCCAGGCCGTGAGAGCCAGAGACTGAAGGTTGGGGTGCAGTAACGCTCCGTCGTTCTGCGAAATGAGAGTCGGAAAACACTCCAATCTCCACGGTTCTTCTGAGGACAACTCCAGAAGAAGAGGGAACCAGATCTGACGGGGCCAAAAGGGCGCTATCAGAATCATGGTGCCGCGGTCTTGCTTGAGCTTCAGTAAGGTCTTCCCCACCAAAGGTATGGGAGGATAAGCATACAGGAGGTCGGTCCCCCAATGGAGGAGAAAGGCATCCGACGCTAGCCTGCCGTGTGCCTGAAGTCTGGAACAGAACAGAGGCAGCTTGTGGTTGGTCTGAGAGGCGAAAAGATCCACCGAGGGGGTGCCCCACGCTCGGAAGATCTTGCGTACCACTCTGGCATGGAGCGACCACTCGTGCGGTTGCATGACTCTGCTCAGTCTGTCGGCCAGACTGTTGTTTACGCCTGCCAGGTACGTGGCTTGGAGGAGCATGCCGAACCGACACGCCCAACGCCACATCCCGACGGCCTCCTGGCACAGGGGGCGAGATCCGGTGCCCCCCTGCTTGTTGACGTAATACATTGCAACCTGATTGTCTGTCCGAATTTGGATAATTTGGCAGGACAGCCGATCTCTGAAAGCCTTCAGTGCGTTCCAGATCGCTCGGAGCTCCAGGAGGTTGATCTGCAGATCCTTTTCCTGGAGGGACCACAGACCCTGGGTGTGAAGCCCATCGACATGGGCTCCCCACCCCAGGCGAGATGCATCCGTCGTCAGCACTTTCACGGGCTGCGGAATTTGGAATGGACGTCCCAGGGTCAAATTGGTCCGGATGGTCCACCAGAGCAGTGAAGTGCGGCAACTGGTGGAGAGGCGGATGACATCTTCTAGATTCCCGGTGGCTTGGAACCACTGGGAAGCTAGGGTCCATTGAGCAGATCTCATGTGAAGACGAGCCATGGGAGTCACATGAACTGTGGAGGCCATATGACCCAGAAGTCTCAACATCTGCCGAGCTGTGATCTGCTGAGACGCTCTGGTCTGCGAAGCCAGGGCCAAGAGGTTGGTGGCCCTCGCTTCGGGAAGGTAGGCCTGAGCTGTCTGGGAATTCAGCAGCGCTCCTATGAATTCCAGAGACTGAGTTGGCTGGAGATGGGACTTTGGGTAATTTATCACAAACCCCAGCAGCTCCAGAAGTTGAATAGTGCACTGCATGGACCGGAGGGCTCCTGCCTCCGAGGTGTTCTTGACCAGCCAATCGTCGAGATATGGGAACACGTGCACTCCCAGCCTGCGTAGGTACGCCGCCACCACCACGAGGCACTTTGTAAACACTCGTGGGGCGGAGGCGAGCCCAAAGGGCAGCACACAGTACTGAAAGTGTCGTGCGCCCAGGCGGAATCTGAGATACTGTCTGTGAGCTGGCAGTATCGGGATGTGAGTATATGCATCCTTTAAATCCAGGGAACATAGCCAATCGTTTTTCTGAATCATTGGCAGAAGGGTGCCCAAGGAAAGCATCCTGAACTTTTCTTTGACCAGGAATTTGTTCAGGCCTCTCAGGTCTAGGATGGGACGCATCCCCCCTGTTTTCTTTTCCACAAGGAAGTACCTGGAATAGAATCCCCGCCCTTCCTGCCCGGGTGGTACGGGCTCGACCGCATTGGCGCTGAGAAGGGCGGAGAGTTCCTCTGCAAGTACCTGCTTGTGATGGGAGCTGAAAGACTGAGCTCCCGGGGGACAATTTGGAGGCAGGGAGGCCAAATTCAGGGCGTATCCGCACCGCACTATTTGGAGAACCCACTGGTCGGAGGTTATGAGAGGCCACCTTTGGTGAAAGAATTTTAACCTCCCTCCGACCGGCAGATCGTCCGGTACGGACACTTGTAGGGCGGCTATGTTCCCGTGGATCCAGTCAAAAGCCCGTCCCCGGCTTTTGCTGTGGAGGCGCAGGGGGCTGCTTAGGCGCACGCTGTTGACGAGAACGAGCGCGCTGGGGCTGTCCCTGTGCCTGACGAGGCCTTCGGGCCGGCTGGTTGTACCTACGCTTCGCAAAAGAATAGGGTGCAGCCTGCCGGGCCCGGGAAAAACGTCCACCTGTGGAGGTGGATGCTGAAGGCGCCCGGTGGGAGAGCTTGTCGAGAGCGGTTTCCCGCTGATGCAGTTGGTCCACCATCTGCTCGACCTTCTCACCGAAAATGTTATCCCCCCGGCAAGGGACGTCAGCCAGTCTCTGCTGGGTGCGGTTGTCCAGGTCAGAGGCACGCAGCCATGAGAGCCTGCGCATCACTATACCTTGGGCCGCAGCACGAGATGCCACGTCACAGGTGTCAAAAATACCCCTGGACAGGAACTTTCTGCACGCCTTCAGCTGCCTGACCACCTCCTGATAAGGCCTGGACTGCTCCGGCGGGAGCTTCTCGACCAGGTCCGCCAGCTGTTGCACATAGGTCCGCATGTGGATGCTCATATAGAGCAGGTATGACTGGATGCGGGTCACGAGCATGGAGGATTGGTAGGCCTTCCTCCCAAACGAGTCCAGAGTGCGAGACTCCCGCCCCGGGGGTGCCGAGGCGGTATCCCTCGAACTCCGTGCCCTCTTGAGAGCAGAATCCACGACCGCTGAGTCATGGGGCAATTGGGGCCGCATGAGCTCTGGGTCAGAGTGGATCCTGTACTGGGACTCTGCTTTCATGGGAATGGTGGGGTTAGTTAATGGCCGCACCCAGTTCCGGAGCAGCGTCTCCTTCAGGACATTGTGCAGCGGCACCGTGGAGGACTCTCTAGGTGGTGATGGATAGTCGAGGACCTCGAGCATCTCGGCCCTCGGCTCCTCCACAGAGACCACGGGGAAGGGAATGCTGATAGACATATCCCGCACAAAGGAGGCAAAGGAGAGACTCTCAGGAGGTGAGAGCTTCCTCTCCGGGGAAGGCGTGGGGTCCGAGGGAAGGCCCGTAGACTCCTCTGAGGAGAAATATCTAGGGTCCTCCTCTTCCCCCCACGAGTCCTCATCCTCGGTATCGGACATTAGCTCATGTAGCTGAGTCCTGTACCGGGCCCGGCTCAACGTCGAGGCACCGAGGTCTCGGTGTCGTCGAGCGGTGGACTCCCGCGCCGGCGGGGACGGAGCTCCCTCCATCGACGTCGACGGGGACTCCACCTGCGTGGCGGTCGAGACCGGCACCGCAAGCGGCGGCGGTGTCGACAGCCTCGGCGCCGGGCTAGAGCTCGCCGGCGCCACAGTCATCGGCGCCGAGGGCGCAAGCACCCCCGGCGCCGGCACAGCCTGGCGCATCAGCCCTTCCAGGATCCCCGGAAGGATGGCTCTGAGGCACTCGTCCAGGCCCGCTGCCGGGAAAGGCGGTGGGGCCGGTAAGGGTGTCGGTGCCGGAAGCTGCTGGGGGCCAGGAGACGGCACCGAGGTGCCGGAACCCCGACGCGTCGGTACCTCCACAACCGACGGAGACCTCTCCTCACGACGATGACGCTTCGGCGTCGTCTCCTCTCCGACATCGGGATGCACCGAAGGCGACCAGTGACGACGCTTCTTGTCTTTCTTCCGATGCACGTCACCGGCGCCGGAGGGCATGGAGGAGGAGGAGGTCGATCCCCCTCGGTCTCGAGGTACCGGGTCAGACAGGGTTCGGTCCCGCGGCCCACGAGCTGAGGGCGTGACCGGGGCCGACTGCCCACGCGGCCTCTCACCCCCACTCTCACCGGAGGACCGGCGGGCCGACGGGACCTGTTCTCCTGGGGTCGCTGCCATCGGTGCCGATGTCTCGGGCATCGATACCGGTACCGAAGGGCCGGGCGTCGATACCGATGCCTTCGAGGTCGACGTCGAGGGGCCGGCGCAAGTTCCAAAAAGACGGTCCCGCAGAACTTGCCTCGCAACCTGAGTCCGTTTCCGGAGACCGAGACACAAAGAACACGACTTGAGATTGTGCTCCGGCCCGAGGCACTGGAGGCACCAAGCGTGGGTGTCGGTCTGCGAGATCGGCCGGCCGCAGCGACCACACTTTTTAAATCCACTCGGAACCTTCGAGGACATCGACGGAAAAATCGCGTCGGCGAAGTCAAAGTCGTCAATGGTGGCTAAAATCACACCACGAAAAACAAACGACCGAGTGGCCACTAGGCCGCAATGTGGCGTCCCCGCTGGAAGCGAGGGAAAAAAGGGGAGCGCGTGTCCCACACGCGCAGGGTTTCTTTTTTTTTTTTTTTTTTTTTAAAAGGAAAACCGGGCGGTTACGAAAACCGAAAAACAGTAGAAAAAAGCACGATCCGCGTAAACGCGATCGCAAAATCCGGCGGCTGAAGTAGAGAGAGCGGCAAGGCACGACTCTCTCCAGGCGCGGAAAAAAAGGAACTGGCGGGAGCGGTCGCGCACGGGCGGGAAGACGGCCGCGCATGCGCGGTGGGCGTGCCCTGCGTGCCGACCGTCCCGCGAAGCTTCTTTCCGGTTGTGGGGGCTGCCGCGGACGTCACCCAGTCGTGAGAACAAGCAGCCTGCTTGTCCTCGGAGAACCATTTTGTAACTGACAGTTCTGACAGTTTCCATTTTGATCTCAGTTTCCCTGACCTAACTGTTCCAATTTAGAACATTTAGGCCTCAATCCGGGCTAAAAACTAGGCCATGTTTTTCCAGCAAGCTCCTAGTCATACTAGCCATCAGATTTTTGACTTGGCCAGAGTTTCTAATAGCCTGAGCTTTAAGGTTTGACTTCCCACCCTTCTGGGCTCCTGGCTGTACCATATTTCTACACATACCAAGTGAAATCAAATTCAACTATATCATTGTCGTGGAAAGCAGACTGTGGAGTACCTCAAGGATCACCACTTTCACCAATCCTTTTCAACCTAATGATGACCCCACTTGCCAAGTCCTTATCTACCCAGGGCCTCAACCCATTTATCTATGCAGACGACGTTACAATATGCATCTCTTTCAAACATGATTTGGCAGAAATCACCAATGAAATCAACCTTGGCTTGCACACCATGAACTCATGGGCAAATGCATTCCAACTAAAACTCAATACAGAAAAAACACATTGTCTTATCCTCTCATCCCAATACTACACAAGCATACCTACAAACTTAATCACTCCAGATTACACCCTCCCTATCTCAGATAACCTGAAAATCCTTGGTGTCACAATCGACAAGAACCTTACACTCGAAATCCAAATTTACAATCAAGAAAATGTTCCACTCAATGTGGAAACTCAAACGCGTAAAACCATTCTTCCCAAGGACAATGTTCTGCAACCTGATACAATCAATGGTACTAAGCCACGCCGATTACTGCAACGGAATTTACTTGGGATGCAAAGACCAACTCATAAGGAAGTTACAGACCGCCCAAAATACAGCAGCCAGACTTATATTTGGAAAATCGCGATTTGAAAATGCCAAACCCCTTCGAGAAAAGTTACATTGGCTCCCAATCAAAGAACGTATCACTTTCAAAGTCTGCACCCTGGTCCACAAGATTATCTATGGCGATGTCTCGGGATATATGTCTGACCTCATAGACCTACCAACCAGAAACTCAACTAGATCATCACGAACATATGTAAATCTTCACCACCCTAGCTGTAAAGGTCTTAAGTACAAATCAATTTATGAATCCAGCTTCTCCTATATAAGTATGCAACTCTGGAATGCACTACCAAAAGCCGGAAAGACAACCACCTCAGCTTCCGGAAATCATTAAAGACCAACTTATGCGAAAAGGCATACCCTACTGATCTAACTTAAATGCTTAACTCAGCAATACAACAAACAAAAACTTATAATGAACACTATATAACTCTTCTTTTCTACGATTCCCTACTGTGCCTGTAACATATTTATTTCACTGACTATAACATTACTCTGTATTTGTTTCATCACCGGAGGTAGATACCGCCTCACGGTACTATGTAAGCCACATTGAGCCTGCAAATAGGTGGGAAAATGTGGGGTACAAATGTAACAAATAAATAAAGCTAGAAAAACATTTTTTTTTTAAATTTCGGTTCAGTGATTTGGCTACGCTAGCTTTAGAAATCTGAATGTACAGAATTTTTGATATCTTTGTATTTTATATGGTATAGACCATGGGAAGTATGCACAGAAAAATCATTAACCAGAGTTCTGGCAATTTTAAATTCTGTATTTTGCAAATATTTTCAGAATAGCCATTCTACCAGTTTATTTCCATCGTTTTTAGTTACATTTTCACTTATTTGATTATTTATCACATAAGATCTGTGGAGCTCTGTGCATTGCCAGCTCTAACATTATGTAATGCTAGGGTCCGCCAGGGATGATACTGACATTCATATGGCCCTCTGTGTACAAAGGTTGCCCACCCCTGATACAGAGGAAAATGCATTTCTTTTTCTATTTCTCCACTGTTGTACTGAAGGCAGAGTCTAGTTTGTTCATATTTCCAGTTCACTTTCTGTATGCACATCTCTATTTCTAATATATGGTTATTTATTCTGTATTTGGTAAAACTCTATCCATATTTTGCATATGTGACCAAGGTGATTTACTTTGTGACCTTGTAGTTTCTTTGTAGTAGCTTGTCTTGTTCTTTTTTTCTCAACAACAGTTGTGTTCTAAGGCCTGGTATAATTTCCAGCATCCAGTGCAGGCTTTTCATCGACTCCGTGGCCAGTTGCAAGGGCTGTGGCTTATTGTGGGGTTGGGTCTCTCAGTGGCCAGCCTACCCTTTAATGACCAGCTTTGTATATAAATATTGTACCTTTTTTTGCTAAAAAAAAAAAAAACAAAACAACCCCCCCACCCCACTGCATACACCTATTTAGATTAGAATATTACTACACCACAAGGAAAATAGTTTGTAGAGCTAACCATGTTTTACAATGTGAGCTGTAATTTATTTAATGTGTGGTAAGAATGTCTTTAAACATTGCCAACATTTATTATTCATTTTTTTCCCCTTGCAGAACTTTTTGTGCTTGAAATGGATAATGAAGACTAAATTAAATGTTTTTTTTGGATTGCATCCTAAACCTGTGCAAGCACTTGCTTGTCCTGCAAACAACTGAGATTTGTTGGGAACCGCTTTGCGAGAGGAGGAGGAGCTGCACTTAAGCTCTGTACTCTATTCCTGGTTATTTGCTCTCAAAGACAGTACAACCTTGTACATTTCAATAAACATCCTTGTCTACTCTGAAGCATTGTTCTAGCAGGCTTTGAGATTGGCAACAAATGGGAATTAATCTTTGTCCTCACTTGATTGGATATTGTAAGCAGTATTGGTGGTACTTAAGAGTTACTGAGATCTGGATTCAGAGAGTGTGAGGGAGTGAGTGTTATATGGACAGGTTCTTATAGGATCACTCCCTCACTGAGACTGAGCTACTTTAGGGTAGGTGAAGTTACACCTGCTAAGTCAGAGGGGCAGGGCTCAGGTAGGTTGGTGATTAAATGCCCTGAAGAAGACCAGATCAGAGAGGCCTTGAGGCAAGAGGTCTCCAAGGGAGTGGCAAGAGAGGCTGACAGTGGTGTTCCTTGGTCGGCTGCCACCTGGAGTGGATTGCAGCTCTGTGCCCCCCCCCCCCCCCAGCACATCACCTCCAACCCCCCCCCCCCCCCCCCCCCCAAGGTGCATTGCTCTTACCTTACCTCCTAAGGGTGCTGGGAGCATTCTCTGCCCCGGAACGGGAAGTAACATCAGAGGGAGACAGTTGCTCCCTGCACCCTTCTAGTTGGAGGATACCTGGTTTATTTAAACAGATACAGATTCAACTTCAGTAACTGGAGAACACGGTCAGTGCCAGGCAGACTTCTACGGTCTGTGTGCTGAAAATGGCAAAGACAAATCAAAATCAAGTATATATATGCAGTATCACACCATACCTTATTCTATGAGTTTACTTATTGGGAAGACAGGATGGACCGTACAGGTTGTTATCTGCCATCATGAGATCAAATACCAACTGTGATAGCACCAATGTGGTGTATATCATCATATAACCTTGTGAACTGATTTACGTTGGCAGATCTTCTAGACCTATTAAGATAAAACTAAATGAACAAATCTCGTGTCAACAAAACTATTATAAGGGCACATAGTAGTGGACATCCTGTGGTATGTAATTGATAAAGTTACTATGGGTATTGATGGAGGATCAGCTGAAAATCTTTTACATTATAAAGAACAACACTGGACATTCTTTTTAGTTACAGTATACCCTAAAGGACTCAATCTTGAACTGGATTGGACTTCATTGATATCTTGAAGTGGAGTATATTTAAGTGAAATTGTCATGCTGATTGGTTCTTCGATGTCACATGACATTACAAATGTAGAGGTTTGGGTTGGGGTGGCATTTTGAAGATATGGTTGCAGGCGACATTGACTCAAATGTCATAGGTGAGTTATGTAGCAATAGCATTATAGAAGTTATGATTTATGTGTTCTAATGTTAGTTCTTATTTATTTTAGGATCACACCCTGATGCAGCCACTGGTAAAACATGGCTCATGTTGGCGACGGGTCCTTATACTAATTTAAGATAAGTGCAAATTTTGATAACTTCAAGAGTTGTTTTAAAAAATATATAAAATTAAGCAAATATAAGTATTAAAAGCTTTAAAAGTAAGAAGGAAGAAGAAGATGGAACTGGTTGCTCTATGAGGAGGCAGGCGAGTCACAGATTGAGTGGTCCGTGTGGAATGAGCTGCCGCTGAGGTCAACAATTAGTGAGTGAGCTGTTGTTCTCTAGAAGATAGTAGTGTCGGGTGTGTAAATTGAGCATTAAAAAATATTAGCACATGAGCACTTACCGACACCTATTTTGTAGAGGGTAAGGGCTTATGCACGAATCAGCTCATGGTAATTGAGCTGCACTGATTAGTGCAGAAATGCCCAATCTCCACCCCCAGACATGCCCTGCATGTCTCCACACACAGATCAGGAAATTACCACAGGACACCTGAACACATCCCACGGTAAGCTATTTCAAGTTGCAGTAAGCGTGCGCTAGCGCTTACCGCAGCTTAGCGAAACAACCCCTAAGTAATTTGCTTAAGGTCGTAGTGATGGGAGAATGGCCTTGGATCCCTAGATTCACAGCTCTGCTCCAGTGGGTTGTACTGCCAGAGCAGACTTGATGTTCTTTTTATTTGGTTAAATAACCCTCTTTGGCCAGGTCTCATTTCCTGAACCTTGTGACAAGGAACCACATTCATTGGAGCCGACTCTGTGGGTGCTGTGGGTGCTTGAGCACCCCCAATATTGAGAAAAATTCCTTGTGTGTGTTCAGGGAGGGGTCATTTCCATTGGGCTTAGCACCCCCAATAATTTTGAAAAGTTGGCTCCTATGACCACATTAACTATATGGTCAATCTTATTATATCTTTAAAGAGCCTTGTTCACTCCCTATTTTCTCAGCCACAGGCTATTTAAAGGTGCATAGAAGACTGACTCCCCAGTACTGAGCTCTGGGGACAAATGCCATTTCATATTTTTAAATTTATTTCAGGCTGACTCACCAAACCCCAGCCAAGGATTGCCAAGAAATAGCACTACTGTACAAAGAACATTTTACAAAACAAAGTGGGTTGCAAACCGACATGATCTAAATTTGGAACTTTCCTCAAATCATGCTTACAAATCCTTGTGACTCTTTTGTTTCAAAAGTCACTGGAGTCATGTTTTGTAGCATGGCTGCTAACTTGTTGACAGCTAAAAAGCTGGAGAGTAGGCGGACAAAAGACTGTTTTGGAGAGAAACAGCTCTGTGTGACTCAGCTGTTTTCTCAGTTAAAGCAGCAGCACTTACTAAATGTATATATAAAATTAAGGTGGCAGTGAAAAAAAATAGGATTCCATTTTTTAAATACTAGTCTTATGTTTATGTTTATTAGATTCTTGATATACCGCATTTCTGTGGCACAACCAAAGTTGTTGACATATTGTATACAAGTACTGTAAGTTATTTTCCCTAGTGGGCTCACAATCTAAGTTGATTTCATTGCTGCCTAGCCAGCATTAAAAGTGGAGTGGAGGAGAAGCCTACTAGACATTGCAATGGGCTAAGAACCTGGGGAACTGGGTTCAATTCCCACTGCAGCTTCTTGTGACCCTGGGCAAGTCACTTAACCCCAGTGGTTTGCTGGAGCAGGCTCGCAAGAGCCGGTTGTTAATTTTTTGAGAATTTTGGGAGCCGGTTGTTAAAGTAGGGCCCTCCATAGCTACTTTAACAACTGGCTCCCAAAATGTGGGCTTGGGCCCCCTGCTGAATTCTCTTTTACTTTGCTGGTGGGGATGCTGAGCCCTGCAAGCCAAGTAAATAGACTACTGCTGCTCCCTGCTCCTTGTTTCCAGCTCTGGGCAACAGGCTGGGACTTCTCCAGCATGTGAGAGAAGTTCTAGCATGCTGCTCAGAGCAAGACGTTGGGAGTGGTGGCAGTCCATTTATTGGCTGCCAGCAAAGGTATGCCTAGCATGCCCGCACGAAGGGAGGGAGGAGAGAGAGGCAAGTGTTGCTCCACCCCCCCCCCCCCCCCCTCAGAGCTGGCTACGTCCGGAGAAAGAGCCTGTTGTTAAAAATGTACCAGCACACCCCTGCTTAACCCCCAGGTACAAAGACACAGCAACTCTTTTACAAAGCTGCACTGAAAAGTGTTCTACACTATTTTTAGCATGTGGCTTTCCCCACACTGAGGCCACTTTCAGCGCAGCTGTGAAATGGCTGCAATTTTTGCCATTAATGGCCACGCACTAATTTCCCAATTAGCGTGTGGCCATTACTGCATGAGCCCTTAGCCAGTAAGGGCTCAAGTGCTATCCCCGCACTAATCGACAACAGGCAGCAATTTCTCCGCACTAATCGACAACAGGTGGCAATTTGGCCGCACTAATCAACAACAGGTGGCAACCAATTAGTGCAGGGCATGCTTACTCTCCGCCCCCAAACATATTTTTTAGCACGGGATTGGCGAGTGTCGATCCCAGAACTACCGCAGAACGCCCAAGTGCATCCCATGGTAGTGCCTTTTAGTACGCAGTAAGCACATGTTAATGCTTACCACCGTTTTGTAACATAGTAGATGACGGCAGAAAAAGACCTGCACGGTCCATCCAGTCTGCCCAACAAGATAAACTCATATGTGCTACTTTTTGTGTATACCTGACCTTGATTTGTATCTGTCATTTTCAGGGCACAGACCGTAGAAGTCTGCCCAGCACTAGCCCCGCCTCCTAACCATCAGCCCCGCCTCCCCCCACCGGCTCTGCCACCCAATCTCCGCTAAGCTTCTGAGGATCCATTCCTTCTGTAAAAGGGCACATTAGATTGTGAGCCCACTAGAGACAGAGAAAGTACCTGTATATAATAAATGTAAACTGCTTTGATTGTACCAAAGAAAGGCAGTATATCAAATCCCATTACTCAGTAAACATTTAATAAAATTAAGGTGCCATTTTACTAAACTGCATTAGTAAATGGGCTTAGCATGTCCTTACACAGGCCTTTCCCATGCACTAAGCCCATTTCTAGTTCAGCTGCCAAAAAGGTCTTTTTTTTTTCTATTTGTGTTATTTCTACCAATGCACTAATGTTAGCTCTAGTTTGCAGTCGTTTAAAAAAAAATAATGTGGGAGCACTTACCATCTCTTATGTAGGAAGCACTATGGGCTACTGCTTTATGGACAGGCTAACCCGTTAATGTGGCAGTAATGTCTCTGCCGCAACATACTGCACTCCAAAACAAAAATGCTGCTGCCAAAACTAATGCAGAATGGGAATGGGACTTGATATACCGCCTTGCTGTGGTTTTTGCAACTACATTTATCAATAGAAATCAAACAAAATAAAACATGGAAAAGAAAATAAGATGATACCTTTTTTATTGGACATAACTTAATACATTTCTTGATTAGCTTTTGAAGGTCTCCCTTCTTCCTCAGATCAGAAATAAGCAAATGTGCTAGCTGACAGTGTATATAAGTGAAAACATTCAAGCATTACTATGACAGTAAAATAGATACCATTGAAGATTCTACATGGAATGTTGCTACTATTGGAGATTCTACATGGAATGTTGCTATTCCACTAGCAACATTCCATGTAGAAGGCTGCGCAGGCTTCTGTTTCTGTGAGTCTGACGTCCTGCACGTACGTGCAGGACGTCAGACTCACAGAAGCAGAAGCCTGCGCGGCCACATTGGTGATCTATAAGGGCTGACTTCTACATGGAATGTTGCTAGTGGAATAGCAACATTCCATGTAGAATCTATAGAAATCAAACAAAATAAAACATGGAAAAGAAAATAAGATGATACCTTTTTTATTGGACATAACTTAATACATTTCTTGATTAGCTTTCGAAGGTCTCCCTTCTTCCTCAGATCAGAAATAAGCAAATGTGCTAGCTGACAGTGTATATAAGTGAAAACATTCAAGCATTACTATGACAGTAAAATAGATACCATTGAAGATTCTACATGGAATGTTGCTACTATTGGAGATTCTACATGGAATGTTGCTATTCCACTAGCAACATTCCATGTAGAAGGCTGCGCAGGCTTCTGTTTCTGTGAGTCTGACGTCCTGCACGTACGTGCAGGACGTCAGACTCACAGAAGCAGAAGCCTGCGCGGCCACATTGGTGATCTACAAGGGCTGACTTCTACATGGAATGTTGCTAGTGGAATAGCAACATTCCATGTAGAATCTATAGAAATCAAACAAAATAAAACATGGAAAAGAAAATAAGATGATACCTTTTTTATTGGACATAACTTAATACATTTCTTGATTAGCTTTCGAAGGTTGCCCTTCTTCCTCAGATCGGAAATAAGCAAATGTGCTAGCTGACAGTGTATATAAGTGAAAACATTCAAGTATTACTAGGACAGTCTGACAGGGTGGGAGGATGGGGGTGGGTAGGAAGTATGCATGGGGACATCAAAGCATATCATTGATATTCTAACAGGATGGGTGTGGATAGGTGAGGGGAGGGTGATCAATAGAGTAATACAGCTTTATGGTTTATAATGGGCTAGGAACCCCTGGTCCTTGTTAAGTCCTTTCTGTTGGGTGTTAAAATATTCAATCATTCTGACCACACTCTTCTGCAACTACATTCAAAGCGGTTTACATACTATGTACAGGTATTTATTTGTGTCTGGGGCAATGGAGGGTTATGTGACAATGCAGTTGGCCTAATGCAGTGTGACATGCCCTGCATTAGGCCATTTTCCTGTGTTAGGTGCGTATTAATGTTTAATGCACTTTAGTAAAAGGATCCCTAAATATTAGGACTAAAAAGAAAATGATGGAATAGGAAAGCAGAAAGCGGAGAAGTGACAGACTGATATTTTCCTGACCAGTTAGACCAGCTGCTTTGATTATATCACCTTTTATTTGTTTCTTCCTGTTCAGCCAGATGTGTGGTGGCATCAATGAATCCTATAATACTAGTCATTGCTTTGTCTTCAAATTAAGTGAAAAGAATCATCACACAGAACTTGCAAAATTTTGTCTCACACAAGGTAATTTGAATCTATTTGTATATTTATGACAGTAATAGTTCTGCAGTTTTACAGGTTTTACAGTTCTTCTGGGAATTATGTGAGATTTTCACAGCAAATAGACTGCAGTCTGATCTCACTCACTGGGAAGATTGCAAAATTGATTTTGTTTTGCTTTTTGGCTACATCTGATGGTATTGAAGGAACATAAGGAAAGTTCTAGTGGCTCTGTTTTCTGATCTTTTAAATCCTTCTTTAAAGTCTAAATTGGTCCTGGAGGACTGGAGAAGGGTCGATATGGTCCCTTTCTACAAAAACAGAAGTAAGGATGAGGTTGGGAACTACAGGCCAGTTAAACTGACTTTTGTGGTATGTAAATTTAGTGGAAGTACTGGTAAAACAGAGTATAGTGCAGTTTATGGAATCCAATGGATTGTGGAATCAAAGGCAGAATGGTTTTGCTATAGGTAGGTCTTGTCAGACAAATCAGATTAATTTATTTAGGTAGAGAGTTAGATGTGATGTATTTAGACTTCAGCAAAGCGTTTGACGCAGTTTCCCCCTAGCGACTAATAAATAAACTGAACATCCTTGATATGGGCCCTAAAGTGACTGATTGGGCTAGAAATGGTTGCATGGGAGGCAAAAAAGAGTAGTGGTCAATGGAATTTACTCTGAGAATAAGGGTGTTACCAGGGTTGTGCCACAGGAATTGGTCCTTGATCTGTCTCTTTTTAACATTTTTGTGAGTGATATAGTAAAAGGACTGCCAGGTAAGGTTTTCCTCCTTGAGGATGATACCAAAATCTGCAATAGAGTAGACATTCCTGGGATGCATTAATAACCGGCGGCAGGATCTAGCAAAACGTGGTCTAGAATTTGGCAGCAAAGATTTAATGTTAAAAAAGCAGTTTTCTGTTCTCAGACAATGGCCAGCACAATGCTGTAACAGAGAGTTAAACCAATTTTTAAAAAATTCACCAGACAAGGACTCTGAGTCCTTTAGTTCCAGCTGATCTTAATATAAATAAATAAGACAGCAGATACTGAATAAAGATGTAGTGTACTAAAGGATTTCTGTCCTTGCAGGAATGAGTCTTTCAGGTTTGCCTCAGCTGAGCCAGGCACTAAACAATGAAAATACAATGTACACACACAGCTATACCTATAAGGCAACAGGGTAGATGCAGTGGCCAATAGGACCAATGAATGAGACCCATGCACAATGATATCACTAGGGGCAATTGAAGCCAAGATTTGTCTGTACTCCAAAGGAAATGGGTCACATGCAGGATGCTGACCTATGGGAGTGCAGATAGCCAGGACTCTCATGATTGGAGAGAGAGAATCACATGCAGGGAGCTGACCTATGGGAGTTCAAAATGTATGGACAGCTTTAGAAACATGCTAAAACTACAGAGACAATACTGTAATGGAGATATGCTCTGTGGAGGCAGAATATGCAAGCTTATGCATCTGGCCTGCAAAAACCCAAGGGAATGTAACAGTAGAGAAGATGAACTACTTTTATGCATGAAAGAAGAGTGGGATGGGGGTGGTGTGTGTGGAGGGGATTGTATCTGATCATCTTAAGGTGACAGGTAGGAAAAGCCAACAGCAAAAGCCAAAACATTGCTTGGATGCCTAGGGAGAGGAATTGCCAGCAGGAAAAAAGAGGTGGTGGTACCTTTTTATAGGTCTATGGCATAAATGCACAGGAAGTGGGCTTCTTTCAATTGAAAGGAAGTTCTGGAATGAGGGATCACAGGATGAAGGTAAAAGGGGATATTGGGAGTAATTTATGGAAATATTCATAGCAGTTTGGGGAAGCTAAAGTGGAGTGGGGCTGGGGCGGGCAAGGGCTGTGTGGAATGGGGCATGATGGGCCAAATTATAATACTTGAGTGTTGACATCTGAGAACTAGGGAAGCCAGGGTTCAAATCCAACTGTCATTCCTTAAAATCTTGGAGAAGTTACTTAACCCTCCATTGCCTCAGGTACAAACTTTTATTGTAAGCCTGCCATGAAAATACTTAGTATACCTGAATGTAACTCACCTTGAGCTACAATTGAGAATGGCGTGAGCTAAATCCAAATCCAGTATTGAACATATTGTGAAGTAATGCCAAACCTTATAAAGCAAATCTACCATACCATAATAGTACTTGTTTTCAAGAGTCACATAACAAGCACCTACCTAGGAAAAGGTAGCACTATAAACATATCATAGTAACATAGTAGATGTCGGCAGAAAAAGACCTGCACGGTCCACCCAGTCTGCCCAACAAGATAAACTCATGTGTCATTTTTTGTGTATACCTTACCTTGATTTGTACCTGTCTTTTTCAGGGCACAGACTGTATAAGTCTGCCCAGCACTATCCCCATCTCCCAACCACCAGCCCTGCCTCCCACCGCTGGCTAAGCTTCTGGGGATCAGTGGACACTAGAACATTAATATTTTTATTGGGAAAACTAAACAAACTGGATTAATACAGATCAGTTCTACATGGACATTCAATGCTATCCAAATAACTGACCTTTCACAAATGCAGAACATATATATTTTTATTTATATCATTTATACCCCACAGTTTCCCATCGCTGGCAGGCTCAATGTGGCTTACAACATTTAGTAAACAAACAGTAAAGTACAATAAATTGAAAGTGATATGGGTGGCATAAAGGTACAGGGTTACGAGAAAGTAGTTAAGTTCACAAGGTCTTTATAAGAGTTGGAGTCCAGGAATCACGGAGGCAGGACGGGTCTGTAGGGTAAGTTTGCCCAAATAAGTAGGTCTTGAGAGACTTCCTGAAAGTCTGATGATCTTGAACTGTTTTTACAGATTTAGGCAATGCATTCCACAAATGAGTGCTGATATAGGAAAAGGTGGAAGCGTATATGGTTTTATACTTGAGACCAGAACACACAGGGTAATGGAGGTTTAAGTATGAACGAGAAGATCTAAGCGAATTCCTTGGTGGCAAGTTGACAAGGGCATCCATGTATGCTGGAGCTGCTCCATAGAGGATCTTATGGACTAGGGTGCAAATTTTAAAAGTTATTCGCTCTTGTACAGGAAGCCAGTGTAATTTCTCATGAAGTGATCTGGAACTTTTAAACTTTGATGCACCAAAGATTTGGGCAGCTTGTAGTTTTTTGAGAAGTAGGTCTCTGCACCCTGCGTATATGCCATTACAGTAATTGATTTGGCTTAAGACTAGTGATTGGACTAAATTACAAAATACTCCTCTTGGGGAAATAAGGCTTTAATAGTTTTAGTTTCCAGAGAGAGAAGAATACTTTCTTGGTGGTTGAGTTGGTATGATCCAACAGTGTTAAGTTTCGATCAACAATGACTCCCAGTATTCGTAGACTCTCAGAGATGGGCAGGGCAAGGCCAGGTGCGTTTAAAGTAGCAGGTCTGAATCTGTTAAATGGAGAGGAAAGGATAAGGCAATCAGTTTTCTCTGTATTAAGTTTTAATTTAAATGTGTTAGCCCAAGTGAGCATGGTGTTTATTCCAAGGCTGATTTCATTAGTTATTGCGGTGAAATTTGTCCGAAAAGGGATGTAGATAGTGACATCATCTGTATAGATAAATGGGTGAAGACCAAGCTTTGAAAGGGCTGTGGCCAGGGGAATCAGCATTATGTTGAAGAGAGTAGGGGAAAGGGGGGAGCCTTGAGGCACACCACAGACTGGTTGCCATGGAGGGGATAAACTTGTGTTGGACTTTACTTGGTAGGTTCTGGTAGTTAAGAAACCTTTCAGCCATGCTAGCACATTTCCGCCGGCTCCGAAGTAATCGAGGAGTCTTAACAGGATGGTGTGGTCCACCATGTCAAAAGCACTTGACAGGTCGAATTGTAGTAGAAGAATGCTTTTCCCTAAAGCTATTTCTTGCTTGAAGTTTGACAGAAGTGTGACGAGCACAGTTTCAGTGCTGTGAAGGGTACGGAATCCCGACTGCGATTCATGGAAAATGGAGAACCTATCCAGATACTCACTGAGTTATTCACCATGTTCTCCATTAATTTTACAAATAGCGGGATTGATGCAATTGGGCGATAGTTAGTTAGATCAGTACTATCTTTTTTGGCATCTTTTGGAATTGGGGTGAGTAATATGTTTCCATGGGTTCCAGGGAAGAATCCGTTTCCTAGCATGAAGTTTAAATGCTGTGTTAGATCAATTACGAAGCAAGTAGGGGCGGTTTTAAGTAAGTAGTTAGGGCATATGTCCAAGTTGCAAAACTTACTGGAAAATCTGCGGATCTCTTGCATAACAGAATCAACGGTAAGTGCGGAAAAGTGCAAAAATGTTCTGTCTGCTGGGTGCCCATCTAAATACGGAGCTAGGTCATTTAAGAAGTGATCAAATCTGGAACTGCACTGAAGTAGTGAACACTGCAGCTTAAGTATTTTACCTTTAAAGAATACGGCAAGCTGATCAGCAGATGGACCCTCACCAAATATAGAATAAGTAACCACAAACTAAAAATAAAAAAATGTAGACAAAAATTAAACTGAAACCCCAAGAAGCCGGACTCTGCATACATTGCAAACACCAAAGAAACAGTCCTGTCTCTCCCCCATCCCCCACCATGCAGCATCACCCCATTCTTCTTCTACCCCACCCCATCCAGGTCACTCACTTATTCGCTCACAGGCACCTCTGCCAGGCCGCTGCCTTCTTGAGTCTGTGGCAGCAACAACTAATAGAACCATGAGCTTCCTTTCCTTACTTTGCCATTCAGTGACTTGTTTGCGCCACTGCAGGGTCCACTGCCTACCCGATCCGGTGGCTGCAAACAAAACGAAACATTTAGGGCCATAGATTTGTGCACAATGCTACCAGCTCCCCCCCCCCCCCCCCCCCCATGATGTAACTTCCTGTTTCATGGAAAGGGGAGACCAGCTGAGCTGGTAGTGGCACATGCAGGGCTATGGGCCCGCACATGGTTTCATTTTGTTTGCAGCCACTGAGTTGGATATGCAGCAGGCCCAACAGCGGCGTAAACAAGTCCGTGAGCAGCAAGGAATGGAAGGGAAGCTCATGGTTCTATTTCTTGTTGCCACCACAGGTTCGAGAAGGTAGCAACCAGGCAGGCAAGTAGCAGCAGGGAAGGAAAGTTAGTAGTTGGGACTGGGGAGGCTTAGCCTCCCCAAGCCTCCTACATGGGGCATCTGTGGAAATATTTATTTACAGAAAAGGTGGCGGATGTGTGGAACAGCCTCCCAGCAGAGATGGTGGAGGTGAGGATTGTATCTAAATTCAAAAAAGCATGAGACAAGCACAAATTATTTTTAAGGAAAATTAAAGGATTTTAGAGTTTAGGAGTTGGTATAGATGTGCCAAAACCTGATAGGCTATATATTTTTTGTTGTAATTTTCTGTATTTATGTTTCTGTGTTTACTTGTTCAACAACTTTGGAATTCACAGCTTTTGAGGAAAAGCTCAACAGAAAAATTGATGAGCAGCTGGAACACATCCTTGGCTTCAGCTTGGTCAGAGTCAGTACATCAAGAGACTCAGACAGTCCTTGAAATTCATGAACTGCTTAGAGGAGAGCCACCAAGGGGCCTCGGATTCATTATCTACTGCACTAAATCTATCACCTATATATCATCAGTGTGTCGACGTCATTATCTGAAGCCCACATAAACTGATGTATGGAGGTAGAGACACAGATATCTCCCATGGAGTTTTTCTTGTGATTTGAGACTGAGTATCCTAGTATTCTAATCATGTACCAGCCTGATTTTCTGAAGAGGAAGGTTCATCTGTTTTGTCATCATATCCAACTTCACCTTAGAAAAGGAGAAAGTCCCCAACTGAGGAAGTTTCCTTTTATTAATGTTATAATGAAATGGGGGAAGTTGTTCTTGTAAATTAGAGACAGAAAAGAAAACCATGACAGAAATACTTGACATCTTCCAATTCCTCAACCCTCCCAGGGAATTTGTAACAGTGCCCATTCACAGAATTCTCAAGGACATTCAGATGAAAATGTGGGAGACCCCTCCCCCCCTTAACTGTTCATTCTATAAATAAGAAGGTTGCCTGTGTTCACAGTTCAGAAGGCTCCCAGGTTCAAGAAGCAGCAACTTCCTTACCATTCTTTGGTGTTTGAATCAATTCTCAAAAGGGTCAAGAGTTCCCAAGCTTCATTCTTTGGTGCCCCTCGAGGTTGGGCCATTGGAGTCTTCTGGAAGGAAATTCTTTCAGAACACTATAGTACTTATTTTAGAAGCACTATTCATATTTTAGATGTTGATAAACTGGTACTTAAAATGTCATATTGCATGGATGTCTAAATCCTGATTTTACAAAACTAAGACATGAATATCTAAAACTGAAGAATGTACATCTGGCAAGGGGGTATGGTCTGGGCATGAGCCTTGAGCAGGCTTAAAAAATAATGTTCATTCTCCATTGCAGAAGGGAAGGAATGTTCATGTCCAAAAAGATAGATGTTGGGAGTTAGACCAGCTCCTAGGACATCCAGGGAACTCTTTTTGGAAGGATCAGTAACTGCTTGCACTTACCCTGTGTTAACTACAAAACATAACAGCATCTGCCTTGCATGTACTACACAGGGAATTTACCACACCCATTCCATCCAGAGCCCGCATAAACCCAACAGCCATGGTGGTGCACCCTCTAAACAAATGTTTTCTCTCCCAACCCCCCTCCCCCAAGAGTTCCTGGGCCTTCACCAAACCCCCTACCCCCCCACCAACTATTCCAATACCCCTCCCAATGGTGCCAATGACTAATGCCCTTTCCGATCCCCTCAACACAAAGCCCTTCCCTGGACACAAGAGCCACAGACCCCTACCCTACTCCTCTCCCCAACTCCTAGAAACTACCTGGGGTGTGCATGGCTTGTTTCAGTGTTCCTGGATAGCAGTGGTCCCCTCCACTGTTGCCCAGGATGGTGCTAGGATCCAAAATGGCACTTCTGCCATCTAGCTGGAGAAGCTTTTTTCTTTCCCATGCCAGGCTCTGTCAGATATGTTACCCATCTATAAGTACTTGTATCCTGCTGTCCATGGAGAACACAGGTTACAGGTAAGTAACATCTTCCTGTTCATGTTCTCTGATTTTTATAGAACAGAAGCTAATAATAGAACCCAGTTGCCAGAATACCACCCTAAACCCATCTTGCTCCCCTCCCCTCTGCTCCAGCACGTTTTGTTTCTTTGCTTACCTGCCTCTCATCTCCTTCATCAATTTATTCTTTCTCCATCATTAAGATGGTGAGGGTTCATCACTGCTGATTCTAACCTGCGGCTCCCTGCTTCTCCTTCAGCCCTGATCCTACTACTGCTCCTGACTCCACCATGATTTATAAAGATCACAGAAGTTGATCTTACAGCACATACAGATCAGCCAGTTCTGGCTTTTAAAATGCTCACTAAGCAAGCAGTGTTAAGCGCCAATTTTGGGGTGAGGTTGGATGTCAGCTGTGGTGGAGATGAGCTCTTGCTGCCTCCTTCACAGAGCCAGGAGTCAAGTGTGGAAAGGTCAAGAGGGGTGGGGTGCTGGGCAATGTTCTACCCAACAGTCCTTCATTCAAAGAGACATGTTTGCTGCTGGTATTGAGCGGTAGCAGAAGTGGAGATATATCCTGTCTACTATAAGACATGCCCTTCTTTTCATATCCTGTTGCACCTTGGCAATATGCACATTTCCTGGAAAGTTCTCCAGCCATAACCTGCGGCACAATCAGTTCTTGTTTATTTTGCTATGTTGCCTTTTCTGCACTGGCATTACTATTTTCCCCAGTCTTCTAGCTGTCTGAATGATTGCAGGAATGTGGCATTCTGTAGTGTCTTAAAGTATGAGGTCTCTAATGGGAGCTTCAGTCTGGTAAAAAAGTAAAAATAGAATCCTTTCTAATCATGACCTAAAGTAGCTTTGATGAAGTCACTTCTTGTCTGATCTCACCTTTTCAAGTACTATGGATCATCAGATTTTGAAGCAAGCTGCAGGATGTTTTCAACATTTTGCCTCCTCATATTTCTTTAGCACAGCATACATACCAAGAAAAATCATCCAACTTTTGTACCAGATGAAACAAACCATGTTTGTATATTTTTATTACATTTGTACGCCATGCTTTCCCACTTATGGCAGGCTCAATGTGGCTTACATATTGTATACAGGTACTTATTTGTACCTGGGGCAATGGAGGGTTAAGTGACTTGCCCAGAGTCACAAGGAGCTGCCTGTGCCTGAAGTGGGAAGTGAACTTAGTTCCTCAGGACCAAAGTCCACTCCTGCACTATATACCATATGTAGTGCAGTTATGTTTCCTCTAGCTCTTGTAACTGTAAACAAGTAGTCCCTTGACCTCCTTGTGCTCAGAGACTATAAGCTTGTGGAGGCAGTGACATGCTACTGCTGTGCAGACTGATGGCTCTATATAAATAATGTAGCAGTACCACTGGCTTGGCTTATTTCTCTGGTTTCAGCACTGAGGGCTGCTAGTTCTAGCAGCATCCAAAAGCAGTATGTGTATATATTTACTGACATGCAAATATTATTAATGCTTTCTAGATTCTAATTTTTTTAATTTGAGGAACATTAATAATATGTTGACTATTTTCCATAGCATGCATATGTCTCTGTCTATATAAGATCTTACAGTAAAATTATTTGTATTACTGGAGAACTGTTACAGGATATCACAGTACTAGTAGGAAATTCCATCCTTGGCCATTGGTGGAGACGAGAGCTGACCTTCCTACCAGCCACATCATTGCTCTTTCATTGGCGCAGGGCCAGCCTCCCCACCAGCTGTGTGGTTTCTTTCCTTCATTACTATGTGATTGCTCCATTGTCTACAGCTCTATGGTTTCTCCATGTAATGCTACACACATACAAGAGGCAGTTTATGTGCTGTTTTCCAGTTCTTTGCAGCCAGGTACTCAGAGTCGTTGGCGAATATAATGGCAGAGAGTGAGCAAACGTCACCCAAATACACAAACTACTTTTTATGCATAGGTAGGTAATTTAGGGGCCCTTTTACTAAAGCTTAGCGCACACTATATGCTAAGAAGCCCATTTCATACCTATGGGCGTCTTAGCATTTAGCACATGCTAAGCTTTAGTAAAAGGGCCCCTTAATATGGCAGTAGTGAGATTTGGTGCAGTGTTCACATAATTGAAGACATGTACACGTCTTGCAGTAAATCTTGTCAGCGTTTGTAGTAGGGGCGTGCACTGATATTTTAATTTTATTTTTTCATTTCAGGAGGGTATTTTTTATGAGGTTGTTTTTGTTTATTAAAATAACAAAATAATAATGATGTCCGGTCCCAACCCATGTTCTCAAACTGACATCCTCAGAATCATCCCTGGTCTCCAAAATAATGTTGATCCACAGTTACTCCTGCCCTCCAAGTGCTGTATTCCAAAATGATAGTGACATTTTGAAATACAACACTATTGGGGTAGGAACAACTGTGGACCTGCAACTGGAGTAAGATGGGGAGAGACTCTGGAAGGGCTTTTCTGTTTGTTTCACACCAGAGCTGGGACTTCTTTTTTTTTTTTTACTGAAATGAAGCAATAATGAACATTTTATTGTTTTTGCTTTCTTAAAAAAAAAAAAGTGGAAAAGTGGGAGCCCCCTCCCTATGATCTACTAGCCATAGGGTAAGGATAGGAATCCTTTGATGCTATGACTGCATAGTATGAAGGAGGAGGTTCCTTTTTGATCATGTGACTGGCCAGGGAAAGGACTTCTTTTGATGAATTAGTACACAGAATGCTGCAGAGTTTATTCTCCCTGCAATGTGCAGAGTGCCTGAACTAAGCACCGGTGTCACTGAGAGCCACAGTATGAGTTATGTATTCCAATTTAACACTGCAATTATGGTTTTAATAAGACACAAAGCAGTTTATAAGAAATACAAATACATCATCCCCCTTATTCTGTTATAGGTTGCTTAAATTTGCACACTGATTGCTCACATAAATTTATAGAATACTGCCATCCACCCGGCTAAATGTAAACTTACCTGTATAAATGACAGAAACATGCCTAATCGTTATTCTATAATTATGCGCTGAAATGGAATAGCATGTAATTGTTAGAGGAGCATTCACATGGGAGGGCCATAGGTAGGGATAACATTTACACAGGCAACTTACAGAATACTGTTAGTTACATGTTTATATGTGATCATTTACATAAGCCATAGACATGTCATAAATGTTTCCACCTATATGCAGGTGTGCTGATGCGGGTTTCCATTAATATTCTATAAGGACATTTGTATGCATTAGAGTCCCCAATTCCCCCTTCTCTTTCTCCTCAGACCCTAGCTGAGCACTTCCATGATAAAATCCGTAAGATTAACCTTGAATTCTCATCCAAACCCTCCCCACCTCTCTCTCCCTCAGTCCACACCCCCTACTCTCCTTCTTTTTCCTCCTTCTCTGAAGTTTCTACTGAGGAAACTGCCCTTCTTCTTTCCTCCTCCAAATGTACTACCTGTTCATCTGATCCCATCCCCACTTAGCTACTTAACACTCTCTCTCTTACTATCTTCCCTGTCATCTGTCACATCCTTTACATAACAAAATTCTGTATTACCTATTACTATGTAAACCACATTGAGCCTGCTTTTAGCGGGAAAGTGCGGGATACAAATATAATTAATTAATTAATCTCTCACTCTCCACTGCAACTGTTCCTACGGCCTTCAAACATGCTGTTGTCACTCCACGCCTTAAAAAACCCTCACTTGACCCTACCTGTCCCTCCAACTATCGCCCCATCTCCCTTCTTCCTTTCCTCTCCAAATTACTTGAACGCGTCGTGCACCGCTGTTGTCTTGACTTCCTTTCTTCTCAACCTATTCTTGGCCCACTCCAATCTGGTTTCCGCCCTCTTCACTCTACTGAAACTGCACTTACCAAAGTCTCTAATGACCTGCTGCTGGCTAAATCCAGAGGTCTCTATTCTATCCTTATCCTTCTTGACCTATCTGCTGCTTTCGACACTGTTGACCACACCATACTCCTAGATACGCTATCCTCGATTGGATTCCAGGACTCTGTTCTTTCCTGGTTCTCCTCCTACCTCTCACTTCGCACTTTCTGTGTTCACTCTGGCGGTTCCTCTTCAACTTCCATCCCGCTTTCAGTTGGTGCCCCACAGGGTTCTGTCCTTGGACCCCTCCTTTTCTCCATCTATACCTCTTCTCTTGGTACCCTGATTCCATCCCATGGCTTTCAATACCATCTTTATGCAGATGACTCTCAGATCTACATCTCCACCCCTGAAATCTCAACCGTAATCCAGGACAAAATTTCATCCTGCTTGTCTGACATTGCTGCTTGGAAGTCTCTACGCCATCTGAAGCTAAACATGACTAAAACTGAACTTCTCATTTTTCCCCCTAAACCCACTTTCCCTCTTCCCCCATTCTCTATCTCCGTTAATGGCTCTCACATCCTCCCTGTCTCCTCGGCTCGTAACCTCGAGTCATCTTTGATTCCTCTCTGCTCTTCTCTGCGCATATTCAACAGATCGCCAAAACCTGTCGTTTATCTACAACATTAGTAAAATTCGCCCCTTCCTTTCTGAATACGCTACCAGAACCCTTATCCAAACCCTTGTCACCTCTCGCTTGGATTATTGCAATTTGCTTCTCACTGGTCTTCCACTCGGCCATCTCTCTCTCCTCTCCAGTCTGTCCAAAATTCTGCAGCACGACTTATTTTCTGCCAAAATCGTTATACCCACACTAGCCCACTCCTCAAGTCACTTCACTGGCTCCCTGTCCGCTTCCGCATACAGTTCAAACCTCTCTTACTGACCTTTAAATGCATCCATTCTGCAGCCCCCCATTACCTCTCCACTCTCATCTCTCCCTACATTCCTCCCCGTGAACTCCG
Organism: Microcaecilia unicolor; assembly: GCF_901765095.1. Taxonomy (NCBI): domain Eukaryota; kingdom Metazoa; phylum Chordata; class Amphibia; order Gymnophiona; family Siphonopidae; genus Microcaecilia; species Microcaecilia unicolor. The sequence goes on from NC_044033.1 coordinate 75,515,729, forward strand.
CTCACTGGACAAATCTCTCTTGTCGTCCCCCTTCTCCTCCACTGCTAACTCCGTTCCTTTTCCCTCGCAGCACCTTATGCCTGGAATTGACTTCCTGAGCCTGTACGTCTAGCTCCATCTCTACCTGTTTTCAAATCTATGCTGAAGACCCACCTTTTCACCACTGCTTTTGGCTTCTAGCCACTACTCAATTGCCCTCCCCTTGTTCCTTCTCACCCAGTACTTCCCTCGCCCTTAATTGTCTTGTCTATCTGTATTTTTAGATTGTAAGCTCTATTGAGCAGGGACTGTCTCTCTGTGTCAGGTGTTCAGCGCTCAGTGCGTCTGGTAGCGTTATACAAATGCTAATAATAATAATATGCTCGCTACCTGTTTTATTATGGCACCTAAACGGAGGTGTCCTGTTATAGAATTGCCTCTCATATACATAACTCCTGACAGATTAAATTAACATAAGAATAGCCATACTGGGTGAAACCAATGACCTATCTAACCCCAGGGCCGCTGAGAGACAAAGCCGGACCTGGGGCAAGCACACCCTGAGCCCCCCCAACTTGCACAGGCCCTCCCACCTTACACGGACCCCCTACCTTGTCTCCTGCTTCTGTGTGCTGGGACTGTGCTAACTCTGCCACACAGATCCTTCTTCCTGTCATGTCCCCGCCTGTGTTTGTGGAAACAGGAAGTACTTCACTCAGGAGGCGGGACAAGGCAGGAAGAAGGACCTATGGTTGGCAGAGTTAACACGATAACCCAGCACTGCGGCACACAGGAGCAGGAGACCAAGCTGGTGCCAGGCCTTGCACAAGTACCTGGTAGAAACCCAAATAGTAGCAGCATTCCATTCTACCAATCCCAGGGCAAGCAAAGGCTTCCCCATGTGTGTCTCAATAACAGACTATGGACTTTTCCTCCAGGAACTTGTCCAAACCTTTTTAAACCCAGATACGCTGACCACTGTTACTACATCCTCCGGCAAAGTTTCAGAGCTTAACTATTCATTGAGTGAAAAAATATTTCCTCCTATTTGTTTTAAAACTATTTCCATGTAACTTACTTGAGTGTCCGTTAGTCTTTGTACTTTTTGAAAGAGTAAAAAATTGATTCACTTCTACTCGTTCTACATTACTCAGGATTTTATTGACCTCAATCATATCTCCCCTCAGCCGTCTCTTTTCCAAGCTGTAAAAAAATTATATAAGCATATTTTCAAAAGACTGCGCCTTAACCTGCATTCTCATTTCAAAAGTGATGAAAGATTCCACAGTTTTGAGGCACTATAAGGAAACACACTTTAGATTTAGATTTTACAGAGTAACAATATGAAAACAATTCAATATAGTTTTTATGATTTTTATTTTTTGTAACCTCTGACCTCTCTGGCAGCACATATAAGTCCTATTGAAATCCAAGCTTGGTTGTTTTGCTTGGAGAGGTTTCCTGCTCAAGTACTGTCTGTGAGTAAACAATTTTGTATAATCTTTTGATCTGCTTTTAAAAGAAAACTTTTATGGCGATACTAAAACTGGGGATTTTTTAAAGTAAAATTTAGAGACGTCCAACTATGTTTTCATGTTATTTTGAGTGTAATTTGTTTTTAATACTTGTAGATTTGCCTTTTTCTGCCACACTAAAGGGAAACAAGTGTTGCTTCTTTCCCCTCTAGGTATGTGCCATTTCTCATCTTGATATTCCACTTGATGTAGGTCCAGGGTTGTCTATCTTCTACTATACTAAACACACTGCACGCCACCATATCAATATGTATGTCACTGTTTCTTAATCACATGATACAACTCTGAATAAGTAGAGAGCTTACACCTGGTTCATTAGTATTACCTTCAGTACAATTTTATTTTTTTGACAAACAGTATGCATGGTTTTTATTGCTATTATTTGAAATAGTTTGGAAAAGGGTTATTTCTTATTATTTCTAGACTTATTGTTTCTTAGACTTATTGTATTGTTGTGTATGTCTGATTTATTAATTTACTTGCTTTATGTCTGGTCAACAGCTACCCCGGCTCAGCCTTGGAGGCTTGGCTATGTTGGGCATTGTGATTTTATTCATACATTAAAGCTTTCCATAGTATTATTGCTCTGTGATTTTGTGGTGGTCTGCTGTTGATGCTGTTGGACTTCGGGGCCCTTTTACTAAGCTGTAGTAAGCATTAATGCGTGCTTACCACAGGTTAAAGTTCACAACTGTGGGGTATGCTCAGGCGTCCTTAATTAGTTTTTGGATTTGTGCGTGCTTCCTATGCACTAAAAAATATTTTTAATTTTTTAGCAATGGGGGGAGTGTTTTATGAGGGGGGAGTAAGTGTGCCCAGTGCTAATCAGTTAGCGCAGCTACATCGCCATGTGCTAACCAATTAGCACATGGTTAGCACGGGAGTCCTTTTTGCCTAGAAAATAGGTGTCAGTAAGAGATCCTGTGCTAACTGGGAAATAAGTGTATGGTCATAAATTGAGGAAATTGAAAATGCGGCCATTTTACAGTTGTGCTAAAAGTGGCCTCAGCATGCAGGAAACCCATATGCTTGTCATAGCACAGATAGACCACTTTTTAGCACAGCTTAGTAAAAAGGCCCCTTAGCATTGCAGATCCCTGCCTCCCATCTATCTCTAAAAAACAACTATAAGGCAGAAGTCATTTTATAAAGCTTTTTCCAAGTGTAAAGCCTACTTTACACACACAAAATGAGCCTTATAAAACTGTATGTGGGAAGGTATTTCCAAAGTATAGTCTGGAAAAAGTTGCAATGACTGTATATTTTATAAAATATGCATATGAGGCAGCCATGGGCATAATATATATAAGAAATGATATTAAAAGCTTGAAGTTTGAATTCTAGCTTTCTACCTTGTAAGTGAAGTGAAGGTATGCCAGATGGTTCAGATTATATTGAACTCTAGCGTTTGCCGGGCTGGGTTAGAAAGGTCAGAGACAGGAATTTCTTTCACCCTGGTGAATGATGAAAGCTGGCTCAACATCTGTACATTATTAGGCATACTGAATAGTTTTGTAAGCAGGCAGTTTGTTTAGGATTAAATAGAAAAATGCTTAGATAGAAAATACTATTTAGAGAGAGAGGCAATAGATTAGAATTTAGAAGTTCTTGCTTATAAGGAATACTGATTCTGTGTATTTTAGAATATGTTCTATTCTCTGTAATTTCTATGTAGAATACCTTTTTAAATCTAATGTTACTCTCTGCTGTATTTTCTAAGCAAGGACTGCAGTGAAGAGGTCAAACATGTGTTTTGACTTATCTGCAGTTCTGGCTGGTTCAATGTATAAGCTAATAGGTGAAGAAGGTCAGGAAAAGTCTTGATTAATTGTAGGTAAATGTAGAAATGGTCCTGAATGCTATTAAGTAAGATTGGCCCTTGACCTCTTTAATGAATGCCAGAGTTTAGTTAGCAGTTAGTACTAGGAATATGAGAAATCAATCATAATAACATGTAAGAGACTGGAGCCCAAATGTCTGGTGTAAGGGGCCCCAGGTCACAGGTCAGTTTAGGATGTCTGGAACCTATGTAACTGATATTTTTAAAGTAATGATTGGTTGAGGTAAGGTAGCCAATCAATTCCTTAACCAATTGGAGAGTAAGGGGGGGCAAGGCTAGGAGGGGGATAGAACAGTATTTAAGTAGGAGAAGAAGCAGTTTACGTCAGAAGGAGCTCAGAAGGAAGAGAAGGACAGAAGGAACAGACAGAAGAAGGAGAAGACAGCATAAGAAGAGAGCTGAGACAGAGAGCTGAGACAAAGACACAGAGAGCTGAGAGAAAGACCCAGAGAGCTGAGAGAGAGAGAAGAGAGCTAGAACTGATGTCCTGCTTTGTTTGCTGGCAAATAAAGAAAATTACTCTCTCATTCTGGTGTGTGCTGTCTGACTCCTGAAGTATCACAAATTCCTATCTCAATTCCTGCAACAATTCTTGGTGGCAGCGGTGGGATGAATCCTGCATTAATCCCAGCACCCAACTGACTGGAGAACATTCGCCGGGTATGTATTCTGTATTTTGTATTGTAATTCTAGCTAGAAAATTGTAAATCAGCCCCTCAAAAATTGAGGAAGGAGAGCCTGATCAACTCTCAGCGAAGGCCATAGTACCTTCTAGTCGCGGGGACTAGAAGCGAAAACGCTTGAGCTTATCTGTATTTGAGAAATCTGAAATTGTTGGGTGGGATTTTCTGTATGGAATGTGTGATGCGTGAATGTTAAATGAGTGCGGACTTCTTATAGCTGCATTTCCAATTAACGCGAGTTCAATTGGTCAGCAACGGAAGGAAGCGATTGCTGTCTGTCTACCTAGTGTCTCGAGAGTGCAGACCCCTTACTGCACTTTCAAAAAAATTCCCTCCCTTTTTGTGTGTTGTAACTGTAAGCATTATGGGTGGGACATCATCTAGACAAATTGCTACCCCCCTAGATTGTATGCTTAAGAACTTTAAAAAAGGCTTTTTAATTAATGACTATGGACAGACTTTAAGCTCAAGTACTTTAAGAACCTTGTGTGAAGTTGAGTGGCCATCTATGGGAGTGGGGTGGCCCCCTAGTGGCAGCTTAGATATTGAAGTAATCCGGAAGGTCTACAGCATAGTTGTAGGAGAACCAGAATATTCTGAACAACTCCCTTATATAGATTCCTGGGACAGCCTTGTGACTGACCCTCCCTCGTGGTTGAAAACTTATATGGGATCCCCAGTAAAATTCATGTTAGGCCGTGTTCAAAGAAAGATTAGAAAATCTAAACTAGAAGAGGGAAAGAGCCCTAGGAAGCCTACCACCCAATCGGTGGCTTCCGCCCCTACCCTGTCTGAGAAACCCATACTCTCTGATGACCCCTCAGACCTTGAGCCACCACCTTATGGCCCATTGTTGGGGTTCCGTGCCACCCCCAGAGATCCACGCCGCCCAGCCCAAGCTTCTCCAGCACAGGCTTCTCCGGATAGTTCTTCCCCTCCTGTGCCAAACCTGCCACACCCTAGGTTGGACTTTTCACCCAGTCTCTACCCTTCTGTGCCACATCCTCTCCTGTTAACCTCTGAAGACCCGCTTTGGGTTCCACTCCCTGACTCCTCAACTCCCGACAGCCCAGCCTCTCCTTCTAATACCCCTACCCACTCATTAGGGGCCCGGCATCCCTTTCAATGGACTGAATCACCTGTGACCACCTCTCAGTCTATGAGTACCCCTCCCCATCCCTCTGGGTTTCAACCTACCTCCCCTGAATGGGTTAGACCCGCTGCAATCACCTTTGAGCATGATAGGAGGGTAGCTCCTAGCTCTACCTCAGGTTCCATTCCCACCTCCTCGAGAGTTCTGCCACTCCGACAGGTAACCATCACTCGACCGGATCCTAATAATGAGGGTCAGGTTATACAGGCACAGGCCTATCAGTATGTACCCTTCACAACCACTGATCTCCTGACTTGGAAGACGCATTACCCCTCTTATACTGAAAAGCCTCAGGCAGTGGTGGACCTAGTGACTAGCATTATGGCCACCCATAACCCAACCTGGACTGATTGTCAACAACTTCTCCTGACCCTCTTCACAACTGAGGAGAGGCGGAAGATTTTGCAAAATGCTGAGGCCATCACGCGAGAGCGTGTCCCCGGGGGGACACAGGACCCAGAGGGGTGGGTTAGAGCTCGGTTTCCTCGCGCAGCTCCAGCTTGGGATCCAAATGATGGGCAGCACTATGAACTGTTGTCTGGCTATTGCCGGGACTTACTGGAAGGTATGAGGAAAGGCATAAAGAGGCCCATTAATCTGGCAAATTCTCCAAGGGGCAACTGAATCCCCTGGGGCCTTTCTAGAGCGACTAATTGAAGCCTACAGAACATACACCCCATTTGATCCTGAAGCCCAAGAAAACCAGAGAATGGTGAATAGCGCATTGGTGGCCCAGAGTATGCCAGATATCCGGAAGAAGTTGCAGCGTCAGGAGGGATTCGCAGGGATGAATACCACCCAGCTAATTGAGATCGCAACCAAGGTTTTCATTAATAGAGATCAGGAGGTGCGCCGAGAGGCTGACCGGAAGATGCAGAAGAAGGCCGACCTTTTAGCGGCAGCCATTACTAATTCCACCCTTAATCGAGGTCGACCTCTAGCTAATGGGAAGCCAAAGTGGGACCCCGGACCACCAGCCAGGCCCCGAGATTCCTTCAATCAATCCCGGCCAAGGGGGGAGAATCCCAGACCAAGATTGGAGAGGGACCAGTGTGCCTATTGTAAGGAAAGAGGGCACTGGAAAGATGAATGCCCCCAGAGGCGCCAGGGACTGAGAAGGGGACCAGGAGATCGAGGAAGCCGAGGCCGAGTTCGAGAGGGAAGATATGAGCCTCCTGAATCTGACATCATCGGGATAGCCGAGATGGCAGAATGGGACGAATAGGACAGACCGGGTTCCTACAAACTGGCTCCCAGGAACCTATGGTCAAGCTAACTATAGGGAGCCGCTCAATTCCATTCATGATTGATACAGGAGCTGAACATTCTGTTGTGACGGAGCGATTAGCGCCTGTGTCTGGAAAAACTGTCCGAGTGGTGGGAGCCACGGGGGTGCAGAACCGGAGGCCCTTCCTGACAACCCGTAGATGCCAATTAGGCTCACACATAGTCACTCATGAATTCCTGTATATGCCAGACTGTCCAATCCCTTTGTTAGGTCGAGACCTGCTGTCCAAGCTTAGGGCCCAAATTTCCTTTGACTCTGATGGCCAGACTTCAGTCTCCTTTCGGCCCCCGACATCCAGCCCTAAGGGTATATTGAGTTTCTGCTGCCCTCTTGAAGAAGAATGGCGGCTGCATCAGTCGCATGGCCAAGTTGACCTACCCCTGGCAGACAGCTTTCAGGTCAGTGGGGTATGGGCAGAAGATAATCCCCCAGGGTTGGCCCGAAATATTCCTCCTGTCCATGTAGATTTACTTCCAAGTGCCCGGCCAATCCATCTTCGCCAATACCCAATTCCCAGAAAGGCTCTGGAAGGGATCCAAGCACATTTGAATCGTCTGTTATCCCATGGAATTATTCGTCCTTGCCAGTCTCCATGGAATACGCCATTATTGCCAGTTCAGAAGCCAGGGACTGAGGACTACCGGCCAGTCCAAGACTTACGAGTGGTCAACAAATCCACTATTTCATTACACCCTGTAGTGCCTAATCCATATGTCCTGCTAGGATTGATACCTTCTGGAGCTACCCATTTCACGACACTAGACCTAAAAGATGCCTTCTTTTGTATTCGGGTGGCCCCAGCCAGTCAATTGCTTTTTGCCTTTCAATGGGAAAACCCAGTAACAGGAAGGAAGCTTCAGTATACATGGACTCGCCTGCCACAGGGGTTCAAGAACTCCCCCACTATTTTTGGGACAGCCCTAGGGCAAGACCTTAAGACTTTTAAATCTGAGCCTTCCAGGCGAGTTTTACTCCAGTATGTAGATGACCTCCTGATTGCAGCAGTGACTCAGGAAGAGTGTTTTGAGGCTACCAGAGAATTGCTGGAGCTACTCTTGGATGCAGGCTATAAGGTCTCACGCTCAAAGGCCCAACTTTGTCAGTCAGAAGTGAAGTATCTGGGCTTTTGCATTTCCCAGGGAAGTCGGAGACTGGATGCTAGTAGGAAGCAAGCGGTAGCTGCAATTCCCCAACCCAAGTCCAGAAGAGAAGTTAGGGAATTCCTGGGAGCAGCTGGATTCTGCAGAATTTGGATTCCAAATTTTGCATTGATGGCGAAACCCCTTTACCAGGCCACAAAGGGGGGTGAAAAGGAACCATTTGAATGGGGACCTACTGCTCAACAATCCTTCATTGCCATAAAGAAAGCCCTACTCCAAGCCCCTGCGTTAGGCCTTCCTGATGTGGAGAAACCTTTCTCATTGTATGTCCACGAGCGACAGGGGGTTGCTCTGGGTGTGCTGACCCAGATGATGGGATCCTGGCAGAGGCCTGTTGCATACCTGTCTAAACAGCTGGATGGAGTGGCTAAAGGATGGCCAGCCTGCATGAGGGCCATTGCAGCAACAGCCTTACTGGTCCAGGAAGCTGATAAGTTGACCTTGGGGCAAGAACTGGTTGTTAAAGTCCCCCATGCAGTTCTCACCCTCATGGAGTATAAGGGCAACCACTGGTTTACAAATAACCGTATGGTTAAGTACCAAGCTAGCTTGTGTGAGAATCCACGGATACACCTGGAAACAGTGGCTACATTTAATCCTGCCACTCTTTTGCCAGCATCTGAGGGACCACCGGATCATGACTGTATCCAAACTATGGATGAAGTGTACTCCAGTCGACCAGATCTTAAAGATGTGCCTTGGAGGGACCCAGATGTAATTTATTTTACAGATGGAAGCAGTTATGTGGAGAACTCTAAGCGACTGGCAGGCTATGCTGTGGTGACAGAAGACAAGGTGATAGAAGCAAGGGCCCTGCCCCAAGGAACTTCAGCCCAGAAAGCAGAACTTGTGGCCCTCATACGAGCTCTGGAGTTAGCAGCAGGACTGGTAACCAACATTTATACTGATTCCAAGTATGCTTTTACAATTCTACATGCTCATGGAGCTTTGTATAAGGAAAAGGGACTCATAAATGCTGCAGGCCAACCTGTTAAGTATGGACCTGAAATACTTCAGCTGCTAGAGGCTGTGTGGGCCCCTAAGAAGGTAGCTGTCATTCATTGCAGGGGACACCAAAGAATAGATACTCCAGTGGCCCGAGGGAACCGCCATGCTGATCGGGTGGCCAAGGAAGCTGCTCGAGGACCCCCAGCAAGTACTGTGACCCCCCTGTTCCAAATTCGACTGCAAGAATGGACGCCTATGTATACCCAAATGGAAGAGAAATGGGCTCAAGAAGAAGGTGCAGTAAGGAGACCTGATGGCTGGTTACATCTCCCTGATACCAGAGTTCTGGTGCCACGCCACCTAGCTTGGCCTGTAGTGTCTCAAGCTCATGACCTATCACACTTAGGGAAAACAGCACTAGCCCGTCTACTCAATCGAGTAGTGGTGCTGGAAGGATTGGATAGTCTGGTTGCCACTGCCTCTGCCCGATGTACTCTCTGTGCCCAGAATAATGCTCGTCAGGGACCCCGTATTCCACCAGGAGTTCAGTCTAGAGGACTAACACCCTTTGAGTCCCTAGTTATAGACTTCACAGAAATGCCCAGGAGCGGTAGGCTCCGATATCTCTTAGTTATGGTCTGTACCTTTTCTGGGTGGGTGGAAGCATATCCTACAGTCACTGAGAAAGCCACAGAAGTAGCTCGAGCTCTCCTTAGGGATGTCATCCCCAGGTATGGATTGCCCCTTGCCATAGGTTCAGATAATGGTCCCGCCTTTGTTGAAGCTACACTTCAGGCCCTGTCCCGCGCATTGCGCATTACCTGGAAATTGCATTGTGCCTATCGTCCCCAGAGTTCAGGGCAGGTTGAGCGAGCAAACAGAACCTTGAAAAATAGCCTAGCAAAGATTTGTCAGGAAACCCAATTGAAATGGCCACAGGCATTGCCACTAGCCCTCTTCCGCCTCCGATGCACCCCAACTAAAGGAACAGCCCTCTCTCCCTTTGAAATTGTGTATGGGAAGCCCCCAGCCATTTTACAGGGAATTAAGGGAGACATAGGGACTTTAGGGTCTGCCCAGGTGCAGGAGCAGGTAGCCCTCTTGGGAAAGATAATTTCTGAGCTTCAGTCTTATGTGAGAGAAATAAACCCTGTCCCCTTCCAGGCTCAGGTACATTCCTTCCTGCCAGGGGATAGAGTTTGGGTGAAAGACTGGAGGCTCCAGCCTTTGGGGCCCCGATGGAAAGGACCTTTTACTGTTTTGCTTTCTACCCCTGCAGCTGTGAAGGTCGCAGGGATTACTCCATGGGTCCATTGGTCTCGAATTAAGTCTGCTGACCAGACTGAGCCCAGCACGGATCAGACGGAGCCTAGACAGTGGAGAGCAGAAAGAGATCCAGCGGAGCCATTGAAGTTGCGCCTGACCCGAACCAAAGAATCTACTAGCTGAAAAGAAGGGTCAACTGCATACTGCAGGAGCTGCTGAACTTCGGCTTCACACTGAGACTCTTTCTTGCCCTGATTCTGGCTTTCTTGGAATTTGAGAGCTTGATCCTTATCAGTTGAGGGTCTATCCCAACTGGTATAAGAACTCAAAGACTGAGAACACTATATGAGAGTAATCTGTGATTAGCACAGACTGTTGAAATATTATTGCTTAATTAGTTTGCTGTATTTGTTTTAGATTAGGAAGAAAGAAAATGTTAGTAGTTTGGATGCTTTTGTTGTTTTCTACTCCTTGCCTCCTTGTTCCTAATACCCCAACTCGCTCCAACCTTTGGTTACACTCAGTCCAGGAACTAATTAGCCAGGCAAAGATTACTTCCCCTTGTATTGTGTGTTCCCGATTTTCTCCTTATACCACAGATGTCCCAGCTGTTCCTGTCCCTGTGCAGCTCCCAGCTCTTATACCTCCCTATTTTTCGAGTTCAGGCCCTTGGAGCCAGGATTATACTTGGTGGTCCTTTTATAATGCTACTTCCCCCTCTGACTCTTCTCTAAGGCCAGTTTTTACGTCTCCCTATCCAGCTTCTGGAGTGTTTTGTTTAACAAGAAACATCTCAACTGTTCTTCCCATTCCCTGTAACTATACTAATGTTCTCCCAGAAAAAGGAGAATCTGTGTGGGTAGTTTCTCCAGGTACTCCTATGTGCCCTACTACCATACCTGCAGATTATGACCCAGGTGATTATCTGGCTCCTAAGCGTACCACTGAGAAGACTATAGTGTCCAAGCTTATTTTCTACTTTCATAAGTCCCCGGGGTATGAAGAGTTACTAACAAATGAGCAGCCTGTCACAATTGGGGATTGGCGCCTATGGTGTGCAAAGTCTCCATTTCGTCTTCGTTCCCCCTGGGATAGGGGCTCGCATTATGGGCACCCTAAGTACCCTGTCCAGCCTGAGCCAACATTTATTGGGAACTTTCCTCACCCTCTCCTTGGTCATTACTGGCTCTGTGATAATGTCCTCCACATGATTCTTCCCTCCACATATGATTTTTGTGTATTGGTAACCTTGAATTATTTTCCTAAAGTTATTCCTCTTAAGCCACTATCCCCGCACCGCTCTAAGCGAGAGGCTTTGTCCTTACCCTCCTCCGTTGCCACAGAGGATGAGGCGATTGAATTAGCCCTCCAGTATATTAATTCTACTTATCCTCTGACTAAAAAGAGACTTGTAGCCCTTTCTGCCACGGCCTGGATTCCAATTGGAGGCCCGGTAGCGGGTATTACTGAACTAGGTATGGCTACTCGGAGACTTCAGTCCCTACTTCATGTTTTAGTTCATGAGCTGAACGTGGTAGTCAATGCATTGCAGGATCAAATTAATGAATTAAGTATAGTTTCTCGGTATAATCGTATGGGCCTTGATTATCTCTTTGCAGCCCAGGGTGGCCTCTGCACAGTGCTAAATTCTTCAGAGTGCTGTACTATTGTCATAAATAGGACGCATGTAGTTAGGCATGCCATGGATAAAGTCCTACAGTTGGCTAGCCTTAATGTGGAGGATTACCGAGGAGGATTAGACCTTACCTCCTGGTGGTGGTCATTGACCTCCTGGATACGTCCCTTGTTCATTTCCCTAATAGTCTTAGTTTTAGCAGGGTTGTTGTTTTGTTTCCTGGCCTCATGTGCTTCGGCAGTATGCCGTCGGACCTTAACAAGTAAGGTAATGGTGATTCACAAGTCTATTCCTAATTAGGATCACTATAATCTCCAGAGTTTGAGTTGTGAGACTTATCTCTGCATAAGCTGATTTTAGTCTCAAAGGGGGGAATGAGGCAGCCATGGGCATAATATATATAAGAAATGATATTAAAAGCTTGAAGTTTGAATTCTAGCTTTCTACCTTGTAAGTGAAGTGAAGGTATGCCAGATGGTTCAGATTATATTGAACTCTAGCGTTTGCCGGGCTGGGTTAGAAAGGTCAGAGACAGGAATTTCTTTCACCCTGGTGAATGATGAAAGCTGGCTCAACATCTGTACATTATTAGGCATACTGAATAGTTTTGTAAGCAGGCAGTTTGTTTAGGATTAAATAGAAAAATGCTTAGATAGAAAATACTATTTAGAGAGAGAGGCAATAGATTAGAATTTAGAAGTTCTTGCTTATAAGGAATACTGATTCTGTGTATTTTAGAATATGTTCTATTCTCTGTAATTTCTATGTAGAATACCTTTTTAAATCTAATGTTACTCTCTGCTGTATTTTCTAAGCAAGGACTGCAGTGAAGAGGTCAAACATGTGTTTTGACTTATCTGCAGTTCTGGCTGGTTCAATGTATAAGCTAATAGGTGAAGAAGGTCAGGAAAAGTCTTGATTAATTGTAGGTAAATGTAGAAATGGTCCTGAATGCTATTAAGTAAGATTGGCCCTTGACCTCTTTAATGAATGCCAGAGTTTAGTTAGCAGTTAGTACTAGGAATATGAGAAATCAATCATAATAACATGTAAGAGACTGGAGCCCAAATGTCTGGTGTAAGGGGCCCCAGGTCACAGGTCAGTTTAGGATGTCTGGAACCTATGTAACTGATATTTTTAAAGTAATGATTGGTTGAGGTAAGGTAGCCAATCAATTCCTTAACCAATTGGAGAGTAAGGGGGGGCAAGGCTAGGAGGGGGATAGAACAGTATTTAAGTAGGAGAAGAAGCAGTTTACGTCAGAAGGAGCTCAGAAGGAAGAGAAGGACAGAAGGAACAGACAGAAGAAGGAGAAGACAGCATAAGAAGAGAGCTGAGACAGAGAGCTGAGACAAAGACACAGAGAGCTGAGAGAAAGACCCAGAGAGCTGAGAGAGAGAGAAGAGAGCTAGAACTGATGTCCTGCTTTGTTTGCTGGCAAATAAAGAAAATTACTCTCTCATTCTGGTGTGTGCTGTCTGACTCCTGAAGTATCACAAATTCCTATCTCAATTCCTGCAACACATATACATGCACAAAGAACATGTACACAACCGTGCACCACTGAGGCTGGTTCTGGATACTTATTATAGAAAGACACATAGATACCTATATTGCCTTTATAAGATAAACACTTTTTTGATGTTCCATATAAGTGCCCTCTTATAAAATCAAGCAAAAGGGGGCCAGTTTCACAACAGTGCAGAGTGCAGGAGTGGCCTAGTGGTTAGGGTGGTGGACTTTGGTCCTGGGGAACTGAGTTCAATTCCCACTTCGTGGCGACTGAGAAAGTCCGCCTTGACATTCATGACTCCGGCAATGTGGGCCGCTGAAAGCTGCTCCAGGTTCGCTTCCGCCCACTGGCAAAGATTCATAGCCTCCTTGGCTAGAGGGGCGCTCTTGGTACCTCCCTGGCGGTTGACATAGGCCACAGCCGTGGCATTGTCCGACAGGACCCGTACAGGCTTCAACACCAGTACCGGGATGAACTCCAAAAGCGCCAACCGAATGGCTCTGAGTTCCAGGAGGTTGATAGACCACTTTGCCTCTGCAGGAGACCAGAGCCCCTGCGCTGTCCTTCCCAAGCAGTGGGCTCCCCAGCCCGACAACGAGGCGTCCGTCGTGATGACAATCCACTCTGGGGTCACCAGAGGCATTCCCGCAGACAACTTGTCTGTCTGCATCCACCAGCTCAGCGCCTTGCGCACTGCTGGGTCCAAGGGAAGGCGCACAGCATAATCCTCCGAAATCGGAGTCCAGCGCTGCAGCAAAGAGTGTTGAAGTGGTCTCATATGAGTGGGAAAGTGTGGGGTACAAATGCAACAAAAATAAAATTACTGCAAAGCCCAAAGGTAGGTTTGGACAGTCCAAGCATCAAAATTACCCAGAACCATGCATTTAATTTTGTGTGAGCAAAATTTGCAAGCAAACTCCTGAGCAGATTAATTAATTAATAATGGTATTATTTCCGCTAATACACCATTACTCCACCCCCATCGATGCTCCCCCACTCAGATGAATGTCATATAATTCAAGTCGTACTTTTGGCCAAGCAGAAGTAGTCAAGTTTTAAAGCAAATTTACATGGGTAAATAGCTTTGAAAATAACTTTCCAAATGCGGTAAATTGAAGAGAACTGAAAACAAACTCAGCAGAAAGAAAGAATTTTAGAGAGTAGGTTGCATAGCAGTGGACATTTTTTTAACAGGCTTGTAGGGAAAAAATAACAAGGATTTCGTATGGAAAAGAGGAAAGGGTTAACAGAAACACGTTTGCAAAAATGCCTCCAGTAAAGGTTTGCATCATCACCAGTAAAGACAAAAAGTTATCATGAAAAATGAAACAATATAAAAGTCTTTTTAAAGTCAGCGTGAAACAAAATTAAAATTGACATTCATTTGCGGTAAGGCTGGGACCGATGATTATTGTTTCCAGGACCTATCATTGCTCACGCTGACACCCCCCCCCCCCCCCCAATCTGAAGGGACCTGTAAACGAAGATTTAAAGCACTGTTTTCAAGATGACCGGTCATGTGCTCGACCAAAAGTGACTCCGCTGTCCGTTTAACTGCATTTCCTAGACTCATTTCTTCCCCTCCCCCTTTACTGCCATCTCAGCGCAGCAGCTCTCACGTGACTATTTGGAAGCCGGCCTCGCGCTCAGTGGTGGAAATCTTCTACTCCCCTTGGTTTCGAGGGCTGGAGTCGCGTGACGCCATCCCACTGTAGACCAACGGGAAGGCACGGTACTGCAGCATCACGGCAGGGAGAGGGTGGTGTGAGTGACTGCAGGACAGGTTTCCTCGCGAGTCGCCGTGGTGCATGATGATGTTATGCTTTCTAGGTAGCTGGTGTCTCAGCAGTGCTGGGATATTTCAGCCGATCGATCGACCTCATTAGGTTGCGGGGAGCGAGCCAGATCGGGTTATTTAGAAGCATTAAAATGTTTTCCACAGTATGGGAAAAAGTAAGGTGGTTGCTGTGTTAGTCCAGTTTCATAATTAGAAATGAAAATAAGGTGATACGTTTATTTAATTGGACTAGCAACACATTTTTGACAAGCTTTGAAGGCAGACCCTACCTGAATAAAAGCTTGCAAAAAAAATGCCAGCAGCCTCTTTAGCATGTGTACCCCTAAAAGTTACAGCATTTTCCTTTCCTCATACTACGTCTGCGTATGGGTCAGGATCCCTTCTCCACCTTGGCCCGGTGTCCAGCATCCCCCTCCCTTTTCTCCTGCTGCCACCATTTCAGAGCTGCCAAGTTACGCAGTTCCAGGAGACAGACCTTTTGACTAGTCCTGGTTTTAACTTACATCCTAAGTAGAGGTGTGGTAGCCATGTTAGTCCACTTTTAGACACCCATCCTGTTAGACTATCAATGAAATGCTTTGATGTTCCCATGCATACCTCCTACCCACCCCCACCCTGTTACACTGTCAATGAAATGCTTGGATGTTTCACTTATATATTCTAATGCTCAATATCCTATCTAAATACTGTATATCACTAATCACTCATAATTATATTTTCAGACCTCAGAGGTATTTTCCTTGTCAGATTTATCACGTTGATGTTATTAAACATCTAGTGATTAAATTTATGCTCCTCTCGTCATTGGTCAGTATATCTTTTTTATATGTATTTTAGATTATTTAAATATTTTTTATCAAAAACTTTTTCAATCTTCATAAATCTTCATAAAATTGATGGAATACATTTCATTGTACTTAGCTTTGTATCAACTGTACAGACGAGACTTAGCAGTCGTTCAAATTTATGCCATTCATCTCATTCATGGTCTAGGGCTCCACACCCTAGGAAAATACCTCTGAGGTCTGAAAATATAATAATTATGAGTGATTAGTGATATACAGTACTTAGGTAGGATATTGAGCATTTGAGTGTGATTTTGCTGTATATATAAAATATCACCAGTGGGCATAACTTGACATGACTTATATATTCTGTCATCTTCCACATTTGCTTATTTCCGATCTGATGAAGAAGGGCAACCTTCGAAAGCTAATCAAGAAATGTATTAAGTTATGTCCAATAAAAAAGGTATCATCTTTATTAGGTATCATCATATTTTATTTTGTTTGATTTCTATTGATTAACTTATATCCTAAAACAGTGTGGGATTTATAGTTCCTAATCTACTAATTGAAATAAACATTGCTAGTCCCATAATACACCATTATGAGGTTGTTAGAAATCCCAAACTGACTTTAATCTCTCAGAGCAGGGTAACTTGACAGCTCTGCCACTGTCGCCCACCTCTTCCCGGCTACTCCAAAGGTACTCATCACCTACATGAGATCTTGCAGAAGAGCACTGCTTCTCAACCCTTGGTACACCTCACCAGCCAAGTTTTCAGGATTACCACAAAGAATATGCATGAGAAATTTGCATATTGCACAGATCCACAGTAGAGGCCATGCTTTTCTGCTTTATCCTGCCCTCCTCTGACAGTAAATGCATTGGAGAGGGCAGGACACAGAAGTACTTGAGTTAATGGGCGCCTGACCCTGTCCTGGGGGAACCTCAGCTAGTTAGGTTTTCAGGATAGCCGCCATGAATTTGCATGAGATTGATTTGCATACCAAGGCAACCCCGGTAATTGGGAAGCAAAACCTGTGCTGGGCAGACTTCTACAGTCAATACCCTGATCGTAACTGAATAGATATAGATGGGCTGGAGTGTAAATTTTAAGGGGCTTTGATGTTTGCTTCAGAACTTTTAGTAGAAGAACAGTGCTGGTTAGACTGTGTCCTGAGAAAGGCAAGGACAAATCAAACTCAGGTATACATATAAAGTATCACATACCATGTAAAATGAGTTTATCGTGTTGGGCAGACTGGATGGACCGTTCAGGTCTTTATCTGTCGTCATTTACTATGTTACTATAAGGAGACAGTGTATGAAAATCAATTTCATAAATATTCATTTTGGATATCCTGAAAACTTAATTGGCTTTTGTGCGGGGTTCTACTACAGTGGTTCTCAACCCAGTCCTTGGGACACACCTAGCCAGTCAGGTTTTCAGGTTATCCACAATGAATATGCATGAGATACATTTACATGTGTTTGTAAATCTATCTCATGCACATTTCCAGGGCCGCCAAGAGACTGAGGGCAGGGCTGTCACCCCTCAGGATCATTGCTGCTGCTGCACCTCCCCCCCCCCCCCCCCCCCCCCGGGATCACTGCTGCTGCCCCTCTAGGATCTCTGCCGCAAATCAAATACCTTGGGGCTGGCAGGGATCACGATGCCCCACCAGTGGAAGAAGTCTTCTGCCAACGCTGCTCTTTACTCCACTGCATTGCCTGCCTTGCTCCTATGGCTGCTTTTTCTCTCATGTCACTCATGCTCGGTTTCAAAACTGAGCATGCGTGTCCTGAGGGGAAAAGCAGACGCTTGGCACGGCAATAGAGTGAAGAGCAGCACTGGAGGGGGGGGGGCTGTGCCGGAGTTTTCTCTCTCCTGCTCCTGTTGGGACACGATCACCTTGGTCCCATCAGGAGCAGGAGAGAGAGAGAGAGAGACCCTAGCACCGGGCCCCCCTTGGAGGCCGGGCCTAGGGAATTTTGCCCCCCCCCCCCCCCCCTCGGCAGCCCTGCACATTTCTTGTGCCATGCTAATGCTAAGTACCATTGGAGCTGCCAGGAAGAAGTAAGGTAGTGGGGGAACGGGAGATTAGATACTGCTCTACTGTTGTGCTGTCACCCCTGCTCCGAATGTTGCTCCTATAGTCTAACACCTAGTCCACCTAATGGCAGGGCTAGTTCTGTCAAAGCATCATCTTTTTACTGAACGAATATGAACCTGAAGAAAGTAAGTGATCCATGCATCTGGCAAAAAACAGTAAATACTGACTTTGGTGTTTTTTCAAAGTCAGGTTTAGATTTTGTCTCTGTTTTTCTGTCTCCTATGTGCAGTTTGTACTCCTTTTTTCCTTGTATAGTATTCTCAATAATTTGTCTTTACAAGACTCTGAAAGTAAGGGTCAAGAAACAAGTTAAGGGTGGAATGGATGGGCAGACTGGATAGGCCATATATTGAGATGTATTTTCATAAGTACATAATTACATATGTATTGCCACACTGGGACAGACCAAAGGTCTGTCAAGCCCAGCATCCTGTTGAATATCTCCAGGGCTGGATTCGTCTTTGGTCAGCCTCTACTTTTGCCTACTGCTGTCCAACAGTAGCCAATACAGGTCACAAATACCCGGCAAGATCCCCAAAAAGTTCAATACATTTTATGCTGCTTATCCCAGAAATAACAGTGGATTTTCCCGGACAATTTAACAATGGTCTATGCACTTTTCCTTTAGGAAGCCATCCAGACCTTTTTAAAACCCCGCCAAGCTGACCGCCCTTACCACATTCTCTGGCAATGAATTCCAGAGTTTAATTACATGTTGAGTGAAGAAAAATATTCTCCGATTCATATTAAATTTACTACTTTGTAACTTCATCGTAGGCCCCCTAGTCCTAGTATTTTTGGAAAGAGTAAACAAACGATTCATGTCTACCCGTTCCACTCCACTCATTATTTTATAGACCTCTATCATATCTCCCCTCAGCTGTCCTTTCTCCAAGCTGAAGAGCCCTAGATGCTTCAGCCTTTCCTCATAGGGAAGTCATCCCATCCCCTTTATCATTTTTGTTACACTTCTCTGCACCTTTTCTAATTCCACTATATCATTTTTGAGATGCGGTGACCAGAATTGAACACAATATTCGAGGTGCGGTTGCACCATGGAGCGATACAAAGGCATTATAACGTCCTCACTTTTGTTTTCCATTCCTTTCCTAATAATACCTAACATTCTATTTGCTTTTTTAGCCGCCGCAGCACACTGAGCAGAGGGTTTCAACGTATCATCAACAATGACGCCGAGATCCCTTTCTTGGTTGGTGACTCCTAACGTAGAACCTTGCATTACGTAGCTATAAGTTTGGGTTCCTCTTTCCCACATGCATCACTTTGCACTTGCTCACATTAAACGTCATCTGCCATTTAGAGTCCCAGTATCTCAGCCTCATAAGATCCTCTTGTAAGTTTTCATAATTCTCTCGCCATTTAACTTCTGTCGTCAGCAAATTTAATTACCTCACTAGTTACTCCCATCTCTAGATCATTTATAAATATGTTAAAAAGCAGTGGTCCCAGCACAGACCCCTGGGGAACCCCACTATCTACCCTTCTCCATTGAGAATACTGACCATTTAACCCTACTCTCTGTTTTCTATCCTTTAACCAGTTTTTAATCCACAATAGGACACTTCTTCCTATCCCATGACTCTCCAATTTCTTCTGGAGTCTTTCATGAGGTACTTTGTCAACCGCCTTTTGAAAATCCAGATACACAATATCAACCGGCTCACCTTTATCCACATGTTTGTTCACCCCTTCAAAGAAATGAACTGGGCCTTTCTGTGCCTTCTAGAGACCATCTGTTAATGCTGTGGCAGAAACTTCAAGTTTTAAAACTATAGGGAAAAGGCTAGGGAGTTGGAGACTAGCTAATAAAGTTTGCTTGCTATTTTTATTTTAAAATTCTAACTGTGTTTATCAATATCCTGCAATATGTCCACATTGGAATGCTATTTTCCAATATAGGGAGCAATTGTTGGGATATGTAGTGAGAAACGGCGAAATCAGATGATTTGGTGTACAAAGAAGAAGAGCAAGTCTCTTATTAGGGAAGGCTAGCAAGGTGGGGAAGAAAATTATTGTACAACATTGGACACCAAATACTCCACCAGGATACTGGCATTGGAGAAACAAGTTGCATGAGTTCTTGACTTTAGTGGCATGGGACGCTTGTAACTTTCACAAGAGAGGGAAACTATTTTTGAAGATTTGGGACCCCTACAAACAATTTATGAGCTCTACAGCTCACAGCTTAGTACTGAACACAATTAGAATCAATAGGAGTGGGTTTGTTATGCTTAAAAGGTGGGTGGGGGGGGTGCTTACGGGAGGCACTGCATGTTATTGGGCGCTTAACATTGTATATCACAGAGGCCATGGAAAGGTGCAAACCCTCCATATTTCTAGTTTTTATTTTAATATAGCTATTTCGCCTTTCTTAAGCTGGGAGCAGATTTGGACTTGCAAGACAGCTAGAAATGTATTTTTTTCTGGTAATTACCTTTCTAATGCTGTTGAAATTTGTGGTTTGACATTTGGCCTAACTTGTGATAAGCAACCAAGAGCCAGAGACTTCTATGACTAAGGAAGCCTGTAGTATCCAGATAAACAATCAAAAGGAGAAGTAAGTGGGTGTGGGTCAAATTGTATCCTCAGCAAGAGGGTGGAGGGGGGACTAGCATAGTGACTATGCTTAACAAGGACTTAGGTCAAACCATTATCTAATGAAAGCTTATGCTTATATGTATGACAGGCTCTAACTGTCCATGCAATGAGGGAATAAATGATAGAAGTTGGAAGATGGTACAGGATGGAACAGGATTCACCATAAAAGGAAATAGAATATTCTGGAAAGATGCATAGTCATTAAGTAGGAAGGGAAATTAAGAACAAAAAAAAGTATTTAAGAGGAAACAGAACTGAGGACGGCAAGCCTCAGTGTGTCCACTAACAGGTGGACATATTGACAGCTCCCAGGGAAAACTCTGTTTTTATTTGCTACATATTATACTCTATTGAGACTTTATTTGTTGATATTTCAATAATTACTGATTGGCTTCTTTGACTATTTGAATAAACATTTATTATGTCTAATACTTATTTAGTAGCCAGAGTTTTTCTTGCCTGGGGTTCTGCCTTCAGGAGACCTCCAGAAGGTTACTCCTGTCTCAGTGGCAAAGACAGGAGTACAATATGCCACTTTCAGAGGGTTTCAGATGTATAAAATAGGAACTGGAGGGCAACGGTTATCGTGGTTACTTGCATAATGATGGGGGGGTTCAATCTTTATTGATGTATTATGTGCATTGGTTCCTCAATAAGAACATATGAATATACATACTGGGTCAGACCAATGGTCCATCTAGCCCAGTATCCTGTTCCAACAGTAGCCAAGCCAGATCACAAGTACCTGGCAGAACCCTAAATCGTGGTAACATTCCATGCTACAAATCCCAAGCAGTTGCTTCCCCATGTCTGTTTCAATAGCAGACTATGGACTTTTCTTCCAGCAAGTTGACCAAACCTTTTTTAAACCCAGATATGCTACCACTGTTACTACATCCTCCGGCAAAGAGTTCCAGAGTTTAACTGTTCTTTGAGTGAAAAAATATTTCCTCCTATTTGTTTTAAAAGTATTTCCATATAATTTCCTTGAGTGTCCCTAGTCTTTGTACGTTTGGAACGAGTAAAAAATCTATGTATTTCTACTCGTTTCTACACCACTCGGGATTTTGTAGATCTCAATCATATCTCCTCTTATGTGTCTTTTCCAAACTGAAGAGCCCTAACCTCTTTAGCCTTTCCTCATACAAGAGGAGCTCCATCCCCTTTATCATTGTTCTTCTTCAAACCTTTTCTAATTCTGCTATATCTTTTTTAAGATATGGCGACCAGAACTGAACACAATACTCAATGGAGCGATTATAGTATTTTCTGTCTTATTCACCATCCCTTTCCTAATAATTCCTAGCATCCTGTTTGGTTTTTTTGGCCACCGCCGAACACTGAGCAGAAGATTTCAGCGTATTATCTACAATGACACCCAGATCTTTTTCTTGAGTGCTGACCCCCAAGGTGGACCCTAGCATCAGGTAACTATGATTCGGATTATTCTTTCCAATGTGCATCACCTTGCATTTGTCCACATTAAATTTCATCTGTCATTTGGATGCACAGTCTTTCAATTTCCTTCCTGCAATATTTCACAGTCCGCACGTCTTTTAACAACTTTGAATAGTTTTGTCTCATCTGCAAATTTAATCACCTCACTCATCATTCCAATTTCCATATCGTTTATAAATATGTTAAATAGCACCATTCCCAGCACTGATCCCTGTGGCACTCCACTGTTTACCCTCCTCCACTGAGAGAAATGACCATTTAACCCTACCCTCTGTTTTCTGTCCAGTAACCAATTACTAATCCACACCAGAACCTTGCCTCCTATCTCATGACTCTTTAATTTTCTCTGGAGTCTCTCAAGAGGAACTTTATCAAAAGCTTTCTGAAAATCTAGATATACTACGTCAACTGGCTCACCTTTATCCACATGTTTATTCAGGCCTTCAAAAAAATGAAGCAAATTGGTGAGGCAAGACTTCCCTCGGCTGAACCCATGCTGACTGTCCCATGAAACCATGTTTGTCTATGTGTTCTCAAATTTTATTCTTTATAATAGTTTCCACTATTTTGTCCGGCACTGACGTCAGGCTTACCAGTCTGTAATTTCCCACATCGCCCCTAGAACCCTTTCTAAAAATTAGCTTCACATTGACCATCCCCCTACTTTCAGGTACTATGGAGGATTTTAACAACAGATTGCATATTACTAACAGCAGATCAGCAATTTCATGCTTGAGTTCTTTGAGTACCTTTGGATGTATGCATCAGATTCAGGTGATTATAATTTGTCAACTTGGCTTAATACATCTTCCAGGTTCACCGAGATTTCTTTCAGTTCCTACTTGAAAACCATTTCCAATACGATCAGATGTCTTACATCTTCTTCTTGTGATGATTAAGACCCTGTCCCTTTGTTTACCATACCCTATTGCAGCCAGGTTCACATAGAAGGGGCTGCAGGAGAGGTTTAGAGCTAAAAGAAGGGGAGGAATACCCAGAATAGAGCCCCTGGATTGGGAAAGGATTCTTTAGGGTGCAACTGTCCTGGGGGGCACATTGTTAGTCGTTAAGAACCATTAGTAAAAGAAAGAAGCAGTGCCAGGCAGACGCCCCCTTACATCATGAATTTGCCTTTAAAAAGCAAGTATCCTCTTTTCCCTATGCTGCATGAAAAGGTTACTCATCCTGGGGGAGAGAAAATAGAAGCCCAGTCTCAAAGTGAGCTGCTCCAAAGAGCTGGGACGGAACCCTTGGAATCAGAGGGGAGGGAAGTCTCAGTCACTCTCTTGGGAAGACAGTCAGTTCGTGCTCTGCCTCAGAGCTTCAGACTGTCTGTCTCTTTCCTCCATCCAGCTGGGAGCTAGAAAGGTGCAGAGGAGCAAGCAGCCAGAGAGGACGGACCCATGGACAGGCAGCCAGCTGAAGGGCCAGAACAGGGAGCTCCTGTCTCAGGGACTGCATGGGAAGGGGACCCTGAAGTAGGTTTACCCAAGGCCTAACCCAGAGTTTAGAGGTATGCATAATCAACCCATTTATCCCTTGTTTCCCTTTAGGGAGGAACCAGTATGTTATTAAGTGTGACTGGTGAGAGGGTGGAGAGAGGGAAAAGAAAGGAGGGTCTTCCTAAACTCCTTTCATTTTAAGTGGTTGATTTATGCCAGAAACTTAGAGGTAGATGCACTAAACGTTTTTCATCGTTAAATGAGCCCTCAGGGAAGAATTTCCTATCCTTTCCATGCACTTAAGCCTATTTTCCGACGACAGTAGCAGCTAACGAAAACGGAATGGAGATGAGCAATTAGTGTGAAAACCCCATTGAAACGACATGCACTAACCTTTTCCGATTGCCTTTACGCAGGAAAAAGGCAGGAAAACTAACGAGAGGTCTGGACCTCTCGTTAGGACAGCTCTGTGCCAGGAAAAAGTGTTAAGTGAAAAAATAAACAAACTTTGAGCCAATCCCAGCGCATTAGCAGAGCTAAAAGCGCTGTGATTGGTCCAAAGGACCTCAGAAAACACATAAAAAAATAAAAATAAAAAAAGGATCGGGAGGGGGCAAGGGCGCTCATCAGGAGCGTCCTGTACGGACGGCCTTGCCCCCCCCCCCCGCTGCTCCCCACTTTCCGCCGCTCCCCCCACCCCGAAAAAGCAAACTTCTAGAAGCCCCTGCCCCCCTCCCTTCCTCACTACTCTCTCACCTCAGCTCCGCCTCCCGACATCCTCCATCCGTGTCCCACCCCCTTTTGGGGTCGTCGCCGCCATTCCCCTCCTCCATCGGGCCCCCCTTCCTCTTACCGGGCCCGTGCAGCGCCTCTCTCCTCTGTCCGAAGGCGCTGCACGGGCAAGAAGAAAGCTGAATCAGCTGATGCCTGCCTTCGCGATGGCGCGTCTTTCTCCTGCTGCGCCCGCCCCTGTCTGACGTCAGTAACCTACGTAGGTTACCGACGTCAGAAAGGGGCGGGCCCAGCAGGAGAAAGACGCGCCATCGAAGCTGGGCAAAGGCAGGCATCAGGCTTTCTTCTTGCCCGTGCAGCGCCTTCGGACAGAGGAGAGAGGCGCTGCACGGGCCCGGTAAGAAGGAGGGGGGCCCGATGGAGGAGGGGAATGGCGGCGACGACCCCAAAAGGGGGCGGGGCACAGGACGGAGGATGTCAGGAGGCGGAGCTGAGGTGAGAGTAGTGAGGAAGGGAGGGGGGCAGGGGCTGCTTGAATTTTGCTTTTTCGGGGTGGGGGGAGCGGCGGAAAGTGGGGAGCAGCGGGGGGGGGGGGGCAAGGCCGTCCGTACAGGACGCTCCTGATGAGCGCCCTTGCCCCCTCCCGACCCTTTTTTTTTATTTTTGTTTTGATTTGGGAGCCATGTGCTTGTGATTTGACTGTGTTTTGACTGTTTGTGGCATGCGCAGAGCAGCTAACATAACGCTTGGCTGCTCTGCGCATGATTTGGGGGCCGATTAACGATGTGTATTGTGATTCTTTGATACATTGTACGTTTCAATACCGATCTCAGCATGTGTGACTTTTTTTTTTGGTGCATTTTTCGTTATTTTAAAATCGTTAGGGACTTTAACGATTTAGATTTTTTTACGTTTGGTTGCTGCATCTGCCTCTTAGTAAGAGAAGTTGGAAGTCTCCTGTTTGCATGTTTCCCAGTGGAGGAGAAAAGACTGGGCGGGGGAGGGGCAAGACCTCTTGAGGGGAATACTGAAAGGAACAGGCAGGCCCGGTGTGTGCAGAGAAGTCCCTGGAGGAGAAGTATGGAGGGGGGGGGGACTCTGATAAGTCTCCTGTTTAAAGGGGGGGGGGGCAATATCCCTAGCCCTGAGATTGGAAGGAAGAAGCAGCCTTGGAGTAGGCACAGCAAGCTTGGCTCCCTGGAAGTAAAGATACTCCCTCTGAGAGGAGCCAGCCCAGGAGACAAAGGTGCCAGAGCTGTTTTCTTGGTTGATTTTCCTTTGGATCATTGAAACTGCTGGGACTCTTTTTTTTTTTGTTTGAAGGAACTGTGGTTACTTGGACATTAAAGCTATTGGAGGATTTTTGGTTGTGATGAACTATGGACCAAGACTCTGTTTTTCTTTAATCTTTTAAAACCCCAATCATGAAATGAATAAAGAACAGGAAAGTTAGCAAGCTCAACCCAAGTCCGAGGAGGTCTTTTCTTTTGTTTGTTGTTTTAAGTTCCACTAAACTGAAGGAGACTGAAAGGCTCTAGGAAATAAATAGAGTCCAGATTTAAACACATGATCGGCCACTTCCAAGGAAGGAGGAGCGGGTGCTTGCCACATTCTGTAAAGACAAAATCAAAGAATTCATTCAGTATCTTCGCTCTGGTCTTGTCCTCCCTGAGTGCCCCTTTTACTCCTTCGTGATCTAACAGTCCCATGGATTCCCTTGCAGGCTTTCTGCTTCTGATTTACTTGAAAAAGTTGTTACTGTGGGTTTTAGCCTCTGCGTCAAGTTTCTTTTCATATTCTTTTTTAAGCCTTCGTTATTGCTTTGCATCTGACTTGCCAGTGCTTATGTTGCTTCTTATTTTCTTCATTTGGGTCCTTGTTCCATTCTTTGAAGGACAATCTTTTGGCAGTAATGGCCTCTTTTACTTCACCTTTTAACCATGCTGGCCGTCATTTTCTCTTCTTCCCACCTTTGCAAATACGTGGAATGCATCTGGTCTGGGCTTCGAAGATGGTATCCTTGAATAACGTCCACACCTGATTTAGTGTCCTAACCTTAGAAGCTAATCCTTTTAGCTTCTTTTTAACCATTTTCCTCATTTTATTATAGTCGCCCTCTCGTAAATTAAATGCAGCTATAGTAGATTTTCTTTGCGGGTTCATCCCAGATAGTAGCACGGACTTGATCTACAGGCTGCTTAGAAGAATTGATTATGATTACAAAATTAAAAAAAAAAAAATCACTAACAAGTCTATCTACCGTTTCAAGTATTTATCAAACCAATGACATTTTTTTATAATTTACAAAATTTTAAGTAATCTTGTTATAAACGTAAATTGATAGGAAGTAAGTTACAGCTACAAAACTAAGGGCCCATTTTACAAAGGGGTAGTACCCTTACTGCTGCTTTGCTGCATGTCATTTTGGCACAACTGCTGGGCTACCGCAGAAGCCCAGCGGTAGTACCTGCCCGAAGCGCACACCATTTCCAGTGCTTAAAAGATATTTTTTATTTTATAGAACCGGGGGCCTACCCGACGGTAATCAGGCAGCCTCATGCACTGCCCGGTTACTGCCGGTTTAGGGCAGGAATCCCTACTGCCTCCTAAATAAGTGGCGGTAAGGGCTCCCCCTGGAAATGGCCGCTTGGCAAGTGGTTCACTTACCGCATGGCTATTTCCATTTTTTAAAAAGCCTTTTACTCACTGCCATAAAATGGGGCCTCGGCGCGCAGCAAATCCAAACACCAATGGCCCTGCCCCAATACCACAGGGCCCCTTTTACTGCCGCTTTGTAAAAGCGGCCCTAAATGTCTTCTTACAAGAAGAAATAAGTTTTAAAGAAGTAACATGATAGAGAAGCTTGTTTTTAGAGTGATGATCGATTGCCGGGAAACTCAGGGGTTCTTTTACAAAGGCTTGCTAGCGTTTTTAGTGTGCGCTAAAAATAAGCTTACACTAAATGCTAGAGACACCTATATATTCCTGTGGGCATCTCTAGCATTTTGTGTGCACTAAAAACGCTAGTGTGCCTTTGTAAAAAAAAAAAAAACTCTCAATGAGATAAATAAAACAGTACCCATTCTATAAAGATTTTTAAAAACAAAACATAAAATCTTAAATTCAATTCGTGCCTCCACAGGAAGCCAGTGTAAGGATTTTAACAATGGTGTAACACTATCATAATCCTTTTCTAGCAACTGAATCCTTATTAAAGAATTTTAGAAAGACCAGGGTAAAGAAAGTTGCAGTAATCAATTCTAGAAGGGTTTAGCGCATGCACAACCTTTTGCAGCTCATGAAGTGACAAATAAGATCTGAATTGTCTTATAAATCGAAGCTTACTAAATACTGAAGGCACAAAGGGCTCCTTTTACTAAGGTGCACTAACAGATTTAGCGCATGCTAACAATTAGCGCACGCTAAATGCTAAGAAACCCATTTTATTCCTATGGACTTCTTAGCATTTAGCGCACACTAAATCCATTAGCACATCTTTGTAAAAGGACCCCCAAGCATTTAATTTGAAAGTCCCAATTGAGCAAGTCAGACCCCTCAACTATGAACAACTGTTTGAAGTTTAATAGATTTACCATCTAATATAGGATGTATCAATGCCATGTTTGCATGGCCTCTTGTAATGATAAGCACCAGAGTGCCCACACACACATAGAGTCATCATGGTGGAAAAGGCTCAGCAGGAAGAGCTTTCAAAAGTGTTAAACACTTATGTTGCCTTGGAAATGAAACAAAAAAAAGGAGGAACTGTAATCATTAGGTCTGGTTTAAGCGCCCACAAAGTCCTTAAACATGTTTCTTATAAAAGCATAGAGTATGACGTCTTTGCCAGCATGCTTGCTTTAAATCTAAATCTGTGACCACAATAATTGTTTTGCTGCTACTGAAATTCTAAATGATTTTATAGATGAAAATATACTGTATGCAAATTGTAATTTCATGCACCTATTTCTGTACATAAAAGCAGTAGTGGTGGTTGAATAACTGTTGGGATAAATAATACATGTAGAAGTGTCACCAATTAAGAAAAACTGCAAAAGGATGTTTGTTTCTTTTTTTTTTACTTTAAAAGGCAACAAAAATCCCTCGGATTAAGTCCTGGCCAAAACCAGCACTTATTTTATTTTTGTTACATTTGTACCCCACGCTTTCCCACTCATGGCAGGCTCAATGCAGCTTACATGGGGGCAATGGAGGGTTAAGTGACTTGCCCAGAGTCACAAGGAGCTGCCTGTGCCTGAAGTGGGAATCGAACTCAGTTCCTCAGTTCCCCAGGACCAAAGTCCACCACCCTTGCTTCCGAGCAGGAGAAAACCCAGTGGGGAAATGAATTGGCTTATATGTGCATTCCCAAATGGGAAATATGCCAAGGGGTGAAGCAAGATGGCAGATGCTTAGTGTGCTATTGTAGGGGAATGGTCAAGAGGAAGAGCAGACTGCACCCTTCTGTGGTTGCTGCACCCGCCTTACCTTAAAGTAGCCTAATTGATGCCTTTATGTATTGTGGTCTTGGTTCATGTGATGCTTTGGGAAGCCAGCCACTGGGAGATTCGTTGGGTGGAGGTCCCAAGGCTTCAGAAGTCACTCTCAGCTCCAAAGAGAGAAGAAGTTTGCCTGATCCTATTGCATCGGCAATGGGCTTGTCACAGGTAGAGTGGATGGTGATCACTGATGACGCTGGAGTTCAAATGATCTCAGGAGACCTATTAGCTTCAAGAGTTACTCCTGTTATCAGCATTCCTCGAATTCTTTGTTTGAAGAATTAAACCTCAATGAGCTGGTAGTTACTCTTTTATTCCTGAAAGCTTACCATTTAGAGAAGCCTAATATGATTACTTGAATAGATGTGGAGGGTCTGGAGTGTAAATTTTAAGGGGCTTCGACGTTAGCGTCAGAACTTTTAGTACAAGAACAGTGCTGGGCAGAATTCTACGGTCTGTGCCCTGAGAATGGCAAGGACAAATCAAACTTGGGTATACATATAACGTATCACACATCATGTAAAATGAGTTTATCTTGTTGGGCAGACTGGATGGACCATACAGATCTTTATCGGCCGTCATTTACTATGGGGCCCTTTTGCTAAGCAAATCATTTAGCACGCAACTCAAAAAGGAGTGTGACCATGGTCTGGATCAAGGGTGTTCACTGAAGATGCGCACAATATTACTGAATACCAGGAATCCGCATCTACACTATGCGCCGAGATTTATAGCAGGTTTCAATTGGTGTAAATCCTCACACCCAAAGTTTGGCGCAGAAATTGGCTCTAAGCGCTATTCTATAAGTGGCGCCCAACTCGGAGTGCTTTTCTAGAATATTGCTCTACGTCAATTTTTCCCGTTGTTTTTTTTTTTAGTGCCATTTACTGAATCTATGTTATATTCAGCCACCAAGATTGTACACAACCAATGCCCTAACCATGCATTATACCCAACCTGTTCTACTTATCATGTAAACTGCACTGAACCCTGAATTGGGGATATTAGCGGTATATAAGATTTGAATTGAATTGAATTGAATCTAGTCCTAAGGTTATAGAATACCAATTGGGGTCCACCTAACAGTTAGCACGCATATACATAGTAGATGGCGGCAGATAAAACCTGTACGGTCCATCTACTCTGTTCAGCATTATAAACTCATTACATATGGTATGAAGTGTTACATTATATGTACACAGTGCATTTTTTTCTAGCAAAAAAGGTGCCAGTACTCATATGCCAGGCCACCCTTCAGGGGTGGGGCGATCACCAAGGGACCCACCCCACAATAGCCAGGCCCTTTGCAACCAGTCAAAGATTCTATGACAAGACAGAATTTGTGTGTAGAGCTTGAGCTCTTTCATTAAAACTTGGGGACCATGGGTCAATTTTAACAGACAATGGAAAAGGTGCCGGTACTCAATACTCCCTCAAAAAAAGAACTGTACGTATACCTGTTCTTGATTTATCCTTGCTATTTTTAGGGCATAGACTGTAGAATCTGCCTGGCACTGGCCTTGTTCTAAAATTTCTGAAGTTGTCGTCAAAGCAGCAGAAAAGCTCCATTCCAGCTCATCTAAATCTACTCAGCCCCCATCAGGGCACAGACCATAGAAGTCAGCCCAGCACCGGTTTAGGGGAGATTTGATAGAAAAAGCTTCTTTGGATCCAGTCCTTCTAAACAGGATTCCTTTGTGTTTGTCCCACACAATTTTTAATTCCCTTACCGTTTTCATCTCTACCACCTTCCGCAGGAGGGCGTTCCAGGTATCTACCACCCTCTCAGTGAAAACATACTTCCTGACATTATTCCTGAGTCTGCCCACTTTCAATTTAAATTTTTTTTTTCATTTTCAAAGAGATTTTATTGAGTTTTTAATTGTTCGAGTAACATTGAAAAGAAACATAGGGAACAACATTCAATTATCTAACTATCTTCCTGTCTGAATAGTTTCTAAATAATATAAGTATTAATGTCAAATACAGAGACAAGTATAGAGACATCGAAATTCTTGGTTTATAGAACGAGGACAAAATTTCAATTCATCCCTCTAGTTCTACCACCTGTCTGTACCATTCGTGCACATAAATGCTAGCAGTCTATAATCTGAACACATAAATCGTCACCTAACATTGAGTAACCTGTTATAGAATGAGGGGAATAATATGCATTGTTGTGTGCCACATCATAATGGAACAAACATATGTCAACCTCATGCTTCAATACAACATTGGGAAAGGGGTGATAGGAGGTTAATTATATTTGACACCTACCATTTTTTCTATACCTGTGTGCCTGTCTTACAGCCACATGTAGCTTCACAGCTCTAGTCGACTTTCCAGAGACAACCAGCCCAAAGTGCTTCTTTTTAATTCCTGGAACTTCGCCTGCAGAGTTTCCTTGTTTTATTTATAGATCAGCAGGACTAAAAATTTTCCACATCTGTACAGTACATTAAGACTTCCGGATTGCAAGTCTGTAAGTCATTGAAAGGGCAAAAGTTCATTACTGAATTGTTTCTCAGTTGCAGTGCCCACAGAAACTGTCTTTTGTAATATGGCCTGTGTATTTCTGCACAGAGGTTAGAATGCAATTGGGTCAAGCAGTTATTTCATCAGTAAGGCTCTCTGTTTCACTCCTTTGTTAGTCAAATAAGCACCAGAGAGAGTGACCCAATCAAAGTTTTTGCTGTTGAAAATTGCATCTAAGAAAAGGATAAGAAATTTACGGATGTAGTTATTAATGTGGGTTACAGTTAAGACATGCTATTTTACCACTAACGTGCTATTTTAACATTGGTCCCATTTTATGCAGCGAGTCTTATGGGGGAATTCATCAAGGTATGGTAAAAGATTGCCTTTTACTGCACCTTGATTCCCTGAAGGATTCTGGTACCGCAGGTTGCTGAATCCTGGGATAAGAGAATAACGCTGCTTGTGAGCCACCTCTCAGGCAGAGCTATTCCCATGGCCTGGGAGCATTGGGTCAGAAAGCCATAACCAAATGCTCCTGGGCTGGCAGATCAGGGTCCCCCCAGGCTTCCAGACCCCTCCCAACTTAAGCCTCTCCCCCAAGAACAAGGTCCTTCCACCACTCCCACTTTCCATCTCATAGGTAGCCCTCGCCTCCGAAAGGGCTACCTTGGTATCATTGGGGATATGGGAGGGTCTTCAGTCATTCGTTCCTTCCCAGTCCTGCACTGGTAACAAAATAGTGCAACTACCGCTAGGGGTCATATTTCCATATAAGGAGTGGCCTAATAGAACCAGGTTAAGTTTCCACTGCAGCTCATTGTGATCCTGAGCAAGCCACTTTACCCTCCATTTCCCCAGGTACAATACTTAGATTGTGAGTCTACTAGACAGAGAAAGTACCTGCATATAGGGCTAGATTCTATATATGGCGCTTTAAAAATGGGCACCGAAAAAAAATATGCCTAGGCGTATTCTATAAACTACACTTAAAGTTAAGTGCAGTTTAAAGAATATCCCTAGTGCCCATCCATGCAACTAAATTTAGTCACCGGCATTTATGCCAAGTAAAACTTGGTGTAAATGCATAAGCCTAAATTAGGCATGGAGTGTGTATATTCTGTAACAGCATGCATAATTTTTAGAAACACCCATGGCCACGCCTCCTATTCCAATCAGTGCCTTAGAATTTACGTGCATCACTTTGCAGAATACGCTTAGAAAGCTGTGCGTGTAAATTCTAATTAATGCCAATTAGTGTCAATAAGTGCTTATGTGGCAATTATCGGCACTGATTGGCTTGTTCAGATAATTAAATTTGTGCCCACTAATCAGAATATGACCTGATTTGCATGCACAACTCAAGTTGCACTATATAGAATCTGGAGAATAATGTGTACAGCACTGCATATGTCTAGTAGTGTTATAGAAATTATAAGTAGTAGTAGTAAAGGGGATTTTTAACCCAAAGGAAATATATATATATATATATATATATATACACACACACACACACATTGCACTCCATTTAAGTGCACGTCGGATAAGCGCATGCTCTGTTTAACTGCATGCCGTACTTCGGTCCCATTTAGATTCGCTTATATGCATGGTTCAAGACCGCTCCTCTTGTATATAATTTGCAAGAAAGACTCCGCATAAGTGTGCGCATGGAATATGGAAGCCGATTGGCGTGTGACAACCAGCGAGATTTCAAATTTACCGCCCCTTTAACTGCCACAGGCAGAATAAGCGAAAGAATGTTGTTAGAGCATACTCTGGGGTCGTCGTCGTTGTGGCGGAACTGTAAGACTTTAACACTGGCTGAACAAATAGAAGTTCTTAAAAAATTAGAAAACAAACAAAGTCAAGCATCTATTGCTAAAGAATATGGTGTCAATCCCAGTCAAATTTCACATGTCTTGAAGCAGAAAGACCAGCTTCTGGAAGACTGGCAAAACAATACATATCCACAACGGAAACGAAAACGGGCGGGAAAAGCTGAGGAGTTAGAAGAAGCTCTTCTTCGGTGGTTTTCTCAAGTCAGGAGCACACAGTTTCCTGTTTCCTGTCAGTGGTCCACTGCTTATGGAGAAAGCTAACCAGCTAGCTGAAAGTCTTGGACTAACTGAATTCAAAGCCACTGTTGGATGGTTGGAAAGATGGAAAGAGAGGAACAGCATAAAATTCAAGAAACAGCATGGTGAGAAACAAGGCGCTGATAACTTTGGTGCTGAAAATTGGGTTGTTTCAGTTCTTCCTACTATCTTGAACGAGTTTGCACCTCGTGACATTTTCAATGCTGACAAAAATGGTCTCTACTGGCGAGCGATTCCTGATGGAACACTTGCATTCAAACATGCCGAAACTACTGGAGGTAAAACGTCAAAGGACCGATTGACGATCCTCCTTTGCTGCAATATGGATGGGAGTGAGAAGTTGGAACCCCTCGTCATTGGAAAGAGCAAACAGCCCCGTTGCTTCAAGAAAGTTAAGCGACTTCCTGTGTCATACGAGGCTAACACAAATTCATGGATGACTGGGGAAATTTGGAAGCAGTGGCTAAAGAAGTTAGACACTAGAATGCGGGCACAAAAGCGTCAGATTTTGTTGCTTTGTGATAATTGTGCTGCACACAGGAATGATGTCAGGCTGTCTAACGTCAAGGTGGTCTTCCTGCCACCAAACACTACCTCTCTGATCCAACCTAGGAATCAGGGCATAATAACCAATTTCAAACAACATTATCAGGCTCTTGTGCTATGTCGTCTGATGAGCATTATGGATGACCAGACTGGCAAGGATAAATGTACTATTGAACTGGCTCGTAATCTATCACTGTTGGATTCCCTACATATGCAGAAAGAAGCCTGGAATCATGTTACACAGGCAACCATTGTGAACTGCTACAAGCTGGCAAGCTTTGTTAAGGATGTGGAGAGAGACAAAACAGATGCAGCTGTTGCAAACGCATCAGATGAACAGGTTATTGACATCCCATCCAATGTTAGTGAAGAGGAGTTTCATCGCTACGTAGCTGTTGATTACGATCTACAAACAGCTGACGACAGTACTGATGTCGAGATATGCGCCTACACGCAGGCAACAATGGCTGATGATGGAACAGATGAAGAAATGAGCAGCGAGGCACATGCTGACAAAATTCAACAACCTCCTCCTGTCACTTTTGCAAGAGCGTTGGAGAGTCTCAACACCATGCGGGCCTATCTGGAGGCCACTGGATGTCAGTGCTATGACAGTTTTTAACCATCTGGCAGACGTAGTCTATGGAACTCACAGACCCAAGAGTGTACAGAGGACTATAACTGATTACTTCAAGTAAGCCTAATGTCAGTTTTTTTTTATTTTTATTTAATTTATTTATCAGTTTTAATATAACAGACTCAACAAGAGTATCAGAAATACAAGAAATAATAACACTCCAATATCATTATATAATCAAATCAATTCTTCAGTCGACCAATAAACATTTAAGGTAAAATGATCCAAGATTAGGAAAAAGAAAGTAAAAATAACATTTTTACAAGTAATTAAATGTCACACTATTGTTACTGCTATCAAAAAGTGTCTCGCCTCTTAGCCTATCTAGCAGTGTCGTCTGGTACTTCAATTGTCACATTAACATCCTCTTTAGAAACCAAAAAATCTATCAACTGTTTTGGATCAAAAAACTGAAACATTTTTATTTGATACACAATTCTACATATACAGGGAAATTTTAGAATATAGTCAGCTCCTATGGCG
Organism: Microcaecilia unicolor; assembly: GCF_901765095.1. Taxonomy (NCBI): domain Eukaryota; kingdom Metazoa; phylum Chordata; class Amphibia; order Gymnophiona; family Siphonopidae; genus Microcaecilia; species Microcaecilia unicolor. Next base: position 75,550,415 of record NC_044033.1, read on the forward strand.
AGAGTTCTCTGGTGTAGTGCCAAAAAGGCACCTCGCCTTTGCTGAGTTTCTCTTGCCAGGTCTGGGTATATTCTTACTTTTGATCCAAAAAAAGTCTCAAAACCGCGTCCCGGTCCATTTCTAGTGCAAAAACAACCAGTAATGTTGATCTTTGAGTTACTACCTCCAACGAGGATTCTAGAAATGATGTCAAGTTCATACCATCCCCTCCATTGTGTTGAGAAGAAGAATTCTCCACACGATTTTTATTTAGCAAATATTGGGCCCGCACAATAGGGGGTAGTGATTCACTAGACATACCCAATATCTCAGTCAGATATCTTTTTACCATATCAATGGAGGAGATCAGAGGAGATCTAGGAAAGTTAGTAAATCTTAAATTCAGTCTTCTTGATTTATTCTGTAAGTATTCCAAACGCCGTGCCATATAACTCCTGTCTTTAATCATAGAGTGACTAAAGACCTCCAAAGATTGTACTTTTTCTCCAATTTTCTCCACTTGGGAAACATTATTAGTGATTGTTTGAGCCTGCTGGAGGGTCAAGCTTGATAAAATGTTTATATCAGACAAGTTTTTCAAAATTTGTTGTTGTAAAGAGGCATGCATAGTGGCATTTAAGTCCCAGAGTGCTTCCAATGTCACCACGGGAGGTTTTGGGATTATACCTGCTTCTAAAGCCAAAGGGGGGGGCGTTAATAATCTTGCTCAGGGTACTCACGGCACCTTCTTCCACCGTGGTCGTTCCTGAGCCTTCCAACGGCACTAGCAAGTTCCCTCGCTGAGTTTGCCCTTCCCCTCCGGAGAGAGCAAAGCAGATCTCGCCTCGCCTTCCAAACCACTTGGCTGCGTGGGCGCCGCACGCTCGACGGGGCTAAACGAGACTCCGTCATCACTGCTGGCCAGCCCACTAGCGCCGGCCTCGATAGCAGGGGAAGAGACACGATTTGGACCCAGAAGCAGCCCGAATTGCCCCAGAGTCGGTTGGGTCAAAAGGTGGGTCCCACTCGAGGTAGAGGGAGTCTCTCGGGTTTTCCCTTTCCGCTTTCCCATAATAGGAAATCAGTTCCTTCTCTCCTGCCGTATTCCGGGCAAACGAGCGCGTCTGGTGCAGTTAACATCTCAAGCGGCCATCTTGGATCTGCTCTGCCTAATGTCATTTAACTGAGACTGTATACTGTACGTATAACAGTACTGTACATATGTTTATCAGATGTCAAGCTTCTTTGGGTCACAACGGTTAACTGCATGCATTTCTTTGGTCCCAGACCCTTGCACTTAAGCGGATTGCACTGTATATATATATATATAATGGGGATAGATTATGCATTAATACATATAGATACATTATCCAGATATCTTAATGCAGATGTGGTATTGTTAAATATTTTCCACAGTATTTCTAATTGTTATTTTATTTCTGAAGTATTGAAACATGCAAACATGTAGAGGGTAATTTTATAAAAAGTAACCTAAATTTAGAGGGCCAAAAGGTGCCTATTTGTAGCCTATTTCTAAAGATACATAGGTACCTATGGGTCTTTATAAAATACCAGCACAAATTCTGCAATTAAAATGTACTCCAGGTGTAAATGTATGCATATGCAATACACATAATAGCAAGTATTTTATAAAGTATGCATGAAAAATCTGGACTGTACCGACCCAAACCCCATGGCAAAACACACAATAACATTATATGTGTGAACTTGCCATCATGTGTACTTATAAGCGTGGGATAATTTTATAAAAGCAATTCTACGTACATTCATTGGCATATACGCTTGAAAATGACTTTATAAAAATTACCACTGCCAGCTCTCAATAAATGGTATTCAACAAAATATTTCAATAGGAAACTTTCACCATAAAAATGTTTTAAATTCCCTTAGATCATCGGACGGTGGGTTTAGTAAGTCCCTTATTACCCCCAACCACCAGATTCCTCATAGATCCAAAAGGTCTTTTCATTTACTTTATTCTTATAAATATTTCAAGTACTACTTCACCACAATGATTCAAATATCATTCAATACTTAGCTGTTTAGGAGGAGATTCTATACATGGAGCCTAAAAAATTGGCACAGCATATTCTACAATCGGTGCCTAATTGATATTTCAGTGCCTAAATCTACGCGCATCCATGCACACCAACGAAAATGTGGCATAAATCCACATGTAGATTTAGGTGCACTGGGCCATATTCTATAACTGGGCATGTACATTTCAGAACGCCCATGAAACACCCATTTCCAAGCCTATAACCACGCTCCTTTTTGCCTGCACATGTTAGGAGTTCGGCGCACATCGTTCCAGAATATGCTTAGCGAGTTGTGTGCCTAAATTCTAATCGGTGCCAATTAGTGTTCATTATTGCTTGTTAAGTGTTATCAGTGCTCATTAGCTTGTTAAATTATGTGCATTGTTATAGAATCCAGGGTTTAATATTTAGCTTAATTAAGCATTTCTTGAGTGCAAGTAACCTCATGACATGATACCATGTTTCATATCACTGTGTCAGTGAGGAGGCTCCTTTAAAAAAAAAACAAAATCAAACAACTGAGATCCAACACTTATCCTAAACACTTAAAATCCTTAAGAACAAATACATTTATCATTCTACCTTATATACACTCTCAAGCAAGATTCTTCTATCTCAGTATTCATGTCTCCATTTACAAAATGGCACTGGTATCTTTCTGCCATTTACATGCTAATCAACTGACGTGCTCTCTCATGTCATACAAGCATCATCCACTCCAACTCTTCATTCAGACCCTTAGGGACAACAGAATCTAAATCATAAATCCATCTTTGTTCCTGTGAAGACCTCGGGTTACATCCTACCTCCTCTCTACTGCTGAGTCTCTAGGGTCTGAAATGTGGTGTCCATCTCCCTCCCCCCCCCCCCCCCCCCCCCCCCCACATGCACACATGATTTCCACTGGTTAGGAGGAAAAGAAAGAGGCCTACAGTAGCTCAGACTGTATTCTACTTAGAACTGAACAGCACTAGGTTGTCCCAAATGGATGAAAGCACAACACAGACCCCAGGCAGCAGAGTTTTTGCACAACTGCTGTTCTCATGGTAACATAAGCAAGGGTGAGGTTGGGGCTGGAACCCAGATCAAACCAGAACTACACAACAAAGCCAAGGTGAATGAAAATAATATTTATTTAAAAGTGTCAGGTTCAGTTCACAAGTGGGAGAGAAAATAAACACAAAAGGTTCCAAGTTGAACTTGGCCTACCTGACTGTAGCAGTTGCAATTCATATATAGGTGGTGGAAGCATATGCCACGAAGCGTCATTGCTTCCTTCTGAGCCTCCTTAACCTAGCAGCTGTGCCCTGAGTTTTTATACTTCCTGGACCATGCCCTTCTGGCTCCACCCCTGCTATGTCACTTACCCCATAGGCGGGACTAATAGGGGTTCACTTTCAAAGCCCTTAAGCACACAAAGTACCATAGGTTACTATGGTACTTTGTATGTCTAAGTGCTTTGAAAATGAGCCCCTATGAGTTTTAAGGTGGTTCTCTGTGAGGGAGTATCCTTAAGGGGAAGTGACTGCGTACTATATTCCTTCACACAAGTGATATGGCAATGGGAGCAAGACTGAGAGGAGTGGTGGGTGGAGGGGAAGGCAAAAAAGTGAGGAAGGTATTGTATGCAGGAAAGACAGTAAGAGGGGATGGAGGGTGGCAAGAGTGAAAACAAGAGATTAGAGGGGTTGTGATGGGCGGAAAGAGTGACTGAGGACTAGAAATGCTGAAGGGTATGAGTAAGGGTTTTGGAAGGGGGATGTGGGGAGTGAGGGGAGATGGACAGAGAGTATGTGGGAAGACTGGAGGTGTAATAGGGTGTGAGTGAGGCGTTGGAGGTATTGCAGGGTGCACACACAGGGACCTTAGGTGCTCTCAAATCCCCCTCCCTGATCCCTTCTTTCTCTTTTCCTATCCTCTCTGTGCTTCTCCATCTCCTCTTTCATCTCCTATCCCTCAGCCCCTTCTGCCTGAAATCCTTTCTGTGCTTCCCTCCTCTAAGGTCCACTAAGAATCTCTCTCTCTCCTCCAATCTCCAGATCCTTTCCTCTTCCTTTCCCTTATCCCCTTTCTCCTGTCCTAGTACAGAACACTAAAATCTCTTTCTCCGATAAAAGGAGCAAATAATTTAACTGGATACACAAGAAATGTCAGAAAACACTTTCTCCAAGGACAAGGAGGACTAACATACATGGGTGACATCACAGACGGGGCCTGGTGTGGGAAGTACTACTCCAGCCACTTTTCTGAAAGCTTTTAAGGACATCCTTTCCCACCTGCCACTGCATAGAGAGAGACATATCCAGTAGCAGAAAGGAGGTGTTTATGCCCCTGTACAAATCATTGATGAAGCCCCATTTGGAGTATTGTGTTCAGTTTTGAAGGCCGTATCTCGCTAAGGACATCAAAAGACGTGAGATGGTTCAGAGGAAAAGGAGATGGGAGGTTTCACAGGTTTGTGAGGTGGAGGGTCAAAGTACATGGCTATGGAAACAATTTTTGTTATTTTAATTTCATTTTATTTATGAATATTTATACATCATCTATCTAAACCAGGGGTTCTCAACCCAGTCCCTGGGACACACCTAACCAGTCATATTTCAGGATACCCACAATGAATATGCCTGGGAGAAATTTGCATACAATGAAGGTAGTTCATGCAAATCTATCTCATGCATATTCATTATGGAGTGGAGTGGAATGGAGGAGTAGCTAAGTGGTTAGAGCACTAGGCATGACATCCAGGGGAGCCAAGTACAAATCCCACTGCTGCTCCTTGTGACCTTGGACACGTCAACCCTCATTTGCCTCAGGTACAAAATTAGATTGTGAGCCTTCCAGGAACAGGAAATACCTACTCACCTCAACCTACTACTGAATAAGGTGTGAGCTTAATCCAAATAAAATATCCTGAAAAATAGACTGGGTTGGGATCCCCTGATCTAAACACATTTAGGTGAAAAACAAGTAATAATAAAACAAATTATACTACAGATAAACAAAATCATCATTTTCTCACAGCATCAAAAGCAATTGAAAACAGGTAAGTTGTTTCCTACAAAACAAAAGCTAATCCTGCTCCCTACTAACTCCTCAGGCAATGTTTCCACAGCAAAAAGACCATTAAATGAAAACACCCAGACTCACCTACAATTTTTATAAGCCACAGACATCAAAGGAAGGCAAAAATCCTGCAGTCTTATGGCTAGTTGCTATGCGTATTCATTACGGATATCATGAAAACCTGACCAGTTCAGTGTGCTTTCAGGAGAGGATTGGGAAAAACAGATCTAAGCTACAGCCCCCTCCCCTTTTAAAATAATCTTCAATGTGCCCATGTGTTATCTATGAAATTCAGTCAGATTTCTTTTTCCATGTTTTGTCAGATTGACAAAATCATGACAATTCTGATTTTTGTTTTTGCTTAAGTCTCACAGAGAAAAATTTGGGTCAATATTCATCCAGCAGTGGTGAGCGTTATTTTAAACACTGACTGCTACCAGATAGTTTGGACCCAATATTCAGTGCCAGGCCATATTTGTGCACCACCTTGAATATCTGGGTTATCAGCGGGGCCTGGAAGTTATGTAGATATAGCCGATACTGAGTGCCATATACACATAGCTAATTTGGCAAAGTTAGGACTACTATTCAAGGGGGTCCTTTTACTAAGCTGTGGTAAAACATGGCCTGCAGTAGTGTGGGCGCTTCTTTGGGGTGTGTGCTGGGCCATTCTTTACCACGGCTGGGAAAAAGGGCTTTTTTTTTTTTTAATGGGCTGGGAAATGGGCTTGCACTGAAATTAAAACTAGCACATGCCTATTTATGGCCTGAGCCCTTACTGCCATCCATTGATCTAGCAGTAAGGGCTCACGCTCTACCTGCATGATAACCATGCAGCGCGTGCCAACTGATGATTAAGTACATAAGTATTGCCATACTGGGAAAGACCAAAGGTCCATCGAGCCCAGCATCCTGTTTCCAACTGTGGCCAATCCAGGTCACAAATACCCGGCAAGATCCCAAAAATGTACAAAACATTTTATACTGCTTATCCCAGAAATAGTGGATTTTCCCCAAGTCCATTTAATAACGATCTCCCCTCAGCCGCCTTTTCTCCAAGCTGAAGAGCCCTAGCCGCTTTAGCCTTTCCTCATAGAGAAGTCGTCCCATCCCCTTTATCATTTTCGTCGCCCTTCTCTGCACCTTTTCTAATCCAACTATATCTTTTTTGAGATGCGGCGACCAGAATTGAACACAATATATGAGGTGCGGTCGCACCATGGAGCGATACAAAGGCATTATAACATCCTCATTTTTGTTTTCCATTCCTTTCCTAATAATACCCAACATTCTATTTGCTTTCTTAGCCGCAGCAGCACACTGAGCAGAAGGTTTCAACGTATCATCAATGACAACACCTAGATCCCTTTCTTGGTCCGTGACTCCTAATGTGGAACCTTGCATGACGTAGCTATAATTCGGGTTCCTCTTTCCCACATGCATCACTTTGCACTTGCTCACATTAAACGTCATCTGCCATTTAGACGCCCAGTCTCCCAGTCTCGTAAGGTCCTATTGCAATTTTTCACAATCCTCTTGCAATTTAACAACTTTGAATAGCTTTGTGTCATCAGCAAATGTAATTACCTTACTAGTTATTCTCATCTCTAGATCATTTATAAATATGTTTAAAAAACAGTGGTCCCAGCACAGACCCTGGGGAACTTCATTATCTATTCTCTCCGTTGAAATTACTGACCATGTAACTCTACTCTCTGTTTTCTATCTTTTAACCAGTTTTTAATCCACAATAGGACATTATCTTCTATCCCATGACTTTCTAATTTCCTCAGGAGTCTTTCATGAGGTATTTCGGTGCATCTTACCTGTGTTTCATTTTGAACATCTAAGGCTAGATTCAATAAATTGTACCAGAGTGATCTGCGGTATGCTAGTATTTTGTGAAGAACAAGTAAAAAAAACCAACAAAAGTGGAGAAGCTAGATCTGCTACAAGGGTAAAGATTTTAAAAACCCAAAAAAGTAGCATGATCAACACGACACTTCCAAGACACCGTGGAGGTGAGTAAGAGATAATCAACCTTTATTTAAAAATGTAAAAAACTTAAAAGACTCAACACGGAGCCTCGGCATTTTTTGCTCAGCACCACTGAGATTGACTCTTCTCACAGTCTGTATTGGTACTTTAAAGCTTATACTTGGTGCATTCACCTATCACTAGTCTTTTTAAAGGCTTGATTTAACTTGCTTGCTTAAGCTGCCCCATCCATTGGCTTACAGAGCAAACAGACTCCTGAAGCAGGCGTTTTTCGCCGAAATAAGGCTCCGTGTCGAGTCTTAAGTTTTTTTTTTTTACATTTTTTAATAAAGGTTGATTATCTCTTACTCGCCTCCACAGTGTCTTGGAAGTGTCGTGTTGATTACGCTACTTTTTGGGGTTTTTTAGTATTTTGTAAAGGGCATTCTGCTGGACCACAGGACAAAATGGTGTACCACGGGGTAGCTGAGGCAACCTATGGTAATTTGGGGATGGGCATGCGCTACCTAAATGTTAAAAAATAACATTTGTTTTTTGGTGCAGGGGCCTGACTGAAGGCAGTGAGTGGGTATGTTCTGCATTAATCGGTTAGCGCAACTACGTTGTTGCATGCTAACCAATTAGCACATGCTTATTTATTTTTATTACATTTGTACCCCGCGCTTTCCCACTCATGGCAGGCTCAATGCGGCTTACATATTGTATACAGGTACTTATTTGTACCTGGGGCAATGGAGGGTTAAGTGACTTGCCCACAGTCACAAGGAGCTGCCTGTGCCTGAAGTGGGAATTGAACTCAGTTCCTCAGTTCCCCAGGACCAAAGTCCACCACCCTAACCACTAGGCCACTCCTCCACATAATTGGGGCAGTAAGGGCTCACATGCTAATTTTTTTTAATGACCACATGCTAACGGCAAAATTAATCCGTGGCCATTAATACAAAAAAAAAAAAAAAAAAGAAAAGAAATTCAGCCATTTAACCCCCAGTGTTCACTCTAATCTGAACGGGAGTCCTCCAATTGCATTGCTACCAGCAGGGAGCGGTGCTTCAATATTATATTTTCAATCTCTAGGGACAGGGATGTTCAGTGGAGTCCCTGCAGAGCTTGTTTGTCCCTCACTACTGAAAATGTGATAGTGAAACATTGCCCTCCACTGGCAGGACTGTAGATGGAGGGCACTGTAGAATACTATCAGGCCCCAAAACTTACACCATCCGCTGAGCTGTCGTATGTGCTCGCATGTAAATGGACACTTACACTAGTATTCTATAATGACAATTATGTGTATAATTGCTGTTACAGAATTTGCACTTAGCACACTCTATCAGGACGACTAATTTTAAGCACCCTTTCTGCACTTTACCCCTAACTGCATAGCCCCTCGGTATTCATGTCAAGTCCTCAAAGGCAATGTCAGGTTTTTAGGAAATCTTTAATGAATATTCATGAGAGAGATTTACATACGTTATAAAATGCCTTTGTATCACTCCATAGTGCGACTGCACCTCGAATACTGTGTATAATTCTGATCACCGCGTCTACAAAAAAAAAAAGACATAGTGGAATTAGAAAAGGTACAGAGAAGGACGACAAAAATGATAAAGGGGATTGGATAACTTTCCTATGAGAAAAGGCTAAAGCGGCTAGGGCTCATCAGCTTGGATAAAAAACAGCTGAGGGGAGATATGATAGAGGTCTATAAAATAATAAGTGGAGTGGAATGGGTAGATGTGAATCATTTATTTACTCTTTCCAAAAGTAATAGAACTAGGGGGGCATGCAATAAAGCTACATATTAGTAAATTTAAAATGAATTGTAGAAAATATTTCTTCACTCAACGTGTAATTAAATTTTGGAATTCATTGCCAGAAAATGTGGTAAAAGCAGTTAGCTTAGTGGGGTTTAAAAAAGATTTAGATAACTTCTTAAAAGAAAAGTCCATAAGCCATTATTAAGACAGACTTGAGGAATATCCACTGCTTATTTCTCAGATAAGCAGCATAAAATATATTGTACTGTTCTGGGATCTTGCCACGTACTTGTAACCTGGATTGGCCACTGTTGGAAACAGGATGCTGGGCTTGATGGACCTTCGGTCTGTTCCAGTGTGGCAACTCTTATGTTCTTATACAATGGCGGTAATAGACATGCAAATCTCTCTCATGTATATTCAGTACAGGTATCCTGAAAGCCTAATCCATTAGCAGCCCTCAGGACTGGGAGTGAATACTAAGCGCATATCCTGTTATGGGTCAGGAAATGGACATGGATTATGCACTGTAGTTAACGCATGGTACTTTACCACTCAAAGTCACTCTTAGCACAGATTCATTTACAACTTACAATCAATGCGTTATCTTCCAATCCCATCCCTCATGAATACCGCTAAGTGCGGCTAAGGGGCCCTTTTACTAACATGTAGTGCAGTTTTTCATTTGCTATGTGTTAGATGCAAAAATCAATGCGCAGTAACTGCAAAACCTAGGTGCAAACTGTTAGGGGGAGGGGGTTTTCAAGTATGTCCCCACACAGAAAAGAAAGTTAGTCTGAATTTCTGAGCAAAGTCTTTATGACCCACCAATTTCTCAGAGTTGATGAACGTCGAGTTTCTTCTTTTTTTTCAAATTACAAGTGATTTAGAAGGAACTCCATCCATAAAGGGCTATGATTTCCCAAAATTCATCTAGATGACGAGCGGAAAGTTCCGTGTTTTGACCTTTGGAAAATCTGAGTGAAGAATTCACCAGACGTCCAATGTCTATTCACATGACAATTAACTGTCTCATCACATTGCCACATCCAGGACAACTCATGCTTGTTGCAGAGGCTGAGGGAAGTTCCATTACGGAAAGCTATTTCAAGCATGATTCTAGACCTGTTGTAGAATTTGTTGGTGGACTTATTAATATAGCTTTGCAACAGGATAAGTTCTGTTTGATATTTTCCAATAAAGCTTCTTCAGGTCTGTTTTGTGGTGGTCTCTCTAGCTTTTGTTTTGTTTTTTTTTCTACTGTTTCATGCGATTGTATGTTATGATACTTTTCATTACATTGATATAGATTTATTTATTTCTGCATTTGTACCCCATATTTTCCAATCTAGATGTTGGTTCAATGTGGGTTAGAATTTATTTAGGTTAGACTTGTTTCATTGCTGTGTGGGGTAGACATGGGATGTGTTTGTTTTCCTTTAGTGGTCAGGCATCATGGTGTCATTGTTGGTTCATCGGAGAAATTTTTCTGAAAAAGTGGGCTTTCAGGTGTTTTCGGAACGTTGTGTGGTCATTCATGTATTTTATGAATTTCGGTATGGTGTTCCAAATCTTGGGGCAGATATATGTGAAGTTGGTTGAGTAAGAAGATTTGTATTTTAGGCCTTGGCATCTGGGAAAGTGTAAGGTGAAGTAAGTTCTTGCACCATTGAGCGTATTGCATAGAGGTTAGGCCTAATAGGCCGGTCATATATTCCGGAGCAAGACAGAGTTATTCTGTAGGCCAGAGAGCATATCTTGAACGATATACGTGATTTAATGGGTAGTCAGTGTAGGTAGGTTTTGGAGCAGCGCTTTTGAATCGATTAATACCAAATATTAGTCTTGCAGCTGTATTTAGCTGGAACTGCATGTATATGAGCTCGAATCTACACAGATCCCTTCTGATGTGATCTGAAAAAGAATGCTATTTGGTCATAGATGCTTATATTCAGAAGCAGATTTGTAGAAATTTTCTAATGGCCCAATTAAAAGTTGTCATATCCTTCAAAAAATACAATGGCTACTAGATCTACATACAATAAGGATAATGTATTACAGTGTGCCAAACTGTGCATGCACTATAGAAAATATTGCATGCAATTTTCAGCCACAACTTCCATGTAAATGAGTGCAGTAGCAAAATAGCAAGGGTTGGTTTTCCTCAAAATGTACTGCTTTTTGTGAAATTGCATTTGCAGAAGGCATTTTGGCACAGAGTTACATTATGCGTTCATAATTAATAAGCTGCATTGCATAATTTCCAATAGAGTTATTCAGTTTGAATAAACTTTGTATATGTGAAACTATGCATGACACTTTGCTACTTATGTGGCAAATAGATATATTTTGTATGATATAAGGGTAGATAGTGTGTTGTCTGTGACAGTGCACACTATTTGTCTTTTAGCATATGATGCAGCCTATCTACATTTTTGCCCTCTTTAATACATCTGCCTCTATGTCTTTTTGTCTGGTGACATGTAGCTGGGATGGCTGATACTATAACCATACTGTAGGTCACTGGGTATCCATTAAGCTATAGAGGGTGAGCAGGTGGAGTTGGAGTTGGAGTTGGAGTGCTGATTCTGTTAATGCAGTGATTCCCAAACCTGTAATGGAGGCACCCCAACAAGTCAGGTTTTCAGTCTATCCACAATGAATATTCATTAGATAGATTTGCATGCAGTAGAGGCAGTGCATACAAATCTCTCATGAATATTAATTGTGGGAATCCTGGAAACCTGACTGGCTAGGGTGCCTCCAGGCCCAGGTTTGGGAATTACTGTGTTAATAAATTGGAAAGGAATGACAAGTTCAGCATCTCAGGATATCCAGAAGACAGAGACTCAGTCAGATCCCCCCTCTCACCGACTCTATTCAACTTAATGATGATACCCTTGGCCAAACTACTATCAAACCAAATCCTCAGCCCATACATATACGCAGACGACGTTAACGATCTACATCCCATTTAAACAAGATCTAACGGAAATTTCCAATGACATCAACCAAAGTCTACATATCATGCATACATGGGCGGATGCATTTAAGCTGAAACTCAATGCAGAAAAAACCCAGTGCCTAGTACTCACCTCTCAACATAACACGAACAAATTCACCACCATTAACACACCAAAACTGAATCTCCCAATCTCAGACACCCTAAAAATCCTTGGAGTTACCATTGATCGACACCTAACACTTGAGAACCATGCAAAAAACACAACCAAGAAGATGTTTCACTCAATGTGGAAACTAAAAAGAGTAAGACCTTTCTTCCCAAGGACCGTCTTCTGTAACCTGGTACAATCAATGGTACTCAGTCATCTAGACTACTGCAACGCACTCTACGCTGGCTGCAAAGATCAAATAATCAAGAAACTTCAGACAGCCCAGAACACTGCAACTAGACTCATATTCGGTAAAACAAAATATGAAAGTGCTAAGCCGTTACGAGAAAAGCTACACTGGCTCCCACTTAAAGAACGCATCACGTTCAAAATATGCTCCCTAGTTCACAAAATAATTCACGGAGATGCCCCAGCCTACATGTCAGACCTGATAGACTTACCACCCAGGAATGCTAAAAAATTATCCCGCACATTCCTTAATCTTCACTTCCCCAACCTTTTTTTTTTTTTTTGTTACATTTGTACCCCGTGCTTCCCCACTCATGGCAGGCTCAATGCAGCTTACATATTGTATACAGGTACTTATTTGTACCTGGGGCAATGGAGGGTTAGGTGACTTGCCCAGAATCACAAGGAGCTGCCTGTGTCTGAAGTGGAAATTGAACTCAGTTCCTCAGTTCCCCAGGACCAAAGTCCACCACCCTAACCACTAGGCCACTCCTCCTCGTCATTTCATATCTGAGCACACAATTCTGGAACGCGCTGCCGCGCAACTTAAAAACGATTCATGAATTAACTAACTTCCACAAACTACTGAAGACCCATCTGTTTAACAAGGTATACCACAAAGATCAACAAATGTGAATTCCTCCACATACATCCAGAATGGCCTTATAATATCTGCTTGTTATACTACTATCATGTTTTATCATTATAATGTTAACCAAGATCCTTCTGTAATACTAAATGTCTATTTTCTTATATATTTCCACTATTCATGATGTATTGTAAGCCACAGGGCTGGTCTTAAGGCGAGGCGGCCGCATAGGGCCTCGCGCTCAGGGGGGCCCCGCGCAGCGCGCCTCAGGTCGCCCCGCCCCGACTGCCCGAGCACCACTCTCCCTCCCAAGTTCAACAACGCGCGACGGCGACGTGGTGGGGGCGCTCCGAGTCCGCTCCCGGTGCTGCTCGTCCTGTCCTGCCTTTAAAATCCAATTTGAAGTGCTGGAGTAACAGGCAACAGCGCCTCGCGTCTGCCCTTCTACTAAAAATCTCTTCGACGTCATTGGGCCTTCCCACATTGAGTCCCGCCCTCCTCTGAGGTAACTTCCAATTACCGCGAGGGCGGGCGGGACTCAATGTGGGAAGGCCCAATGATGTCGTCGAAGAGATTTTTAGTAGAAGGGCAGACGCAAGGCGCTGCTGCCTGTTACTCCAGCGCTTCAAATTGGGTTTTTTTTAAAGGCAGTGAGGGTGGTGGGCCTGGGCGGCAGGAGAATGGAGCTGGTAGGTGGGGAGGGGGTTCTCAAATGGGAAGGAGACTGAGGTGGGAGGGGTTCATGGATGGGAGAAGCAGAAGGGGGTGTGGAGGGGGTTCTTGGATGGGAGAGACTGGGGAGGGGGTTCTCGGATGAGAGAAGGGGACAGATGGGGAGAGGACTGGGGTTCTTGGATGCTTGAAGGGGACAGGTGGGGAGGGGACTGGGGTGGGGGTTCTCGGATGGGAGAAGGGGACGGGTGGGGAGAGGACTGGGGTTCTTGAATGGGAGAAGGGGACTGAGGTGGGGAGGGGGTTCAAGGATGGGAGATGGGGAGGGGGTTCTTGGATGCTTGAAGGGGACGGGTGGGGAGGGGACTGGGGTTCTTGGATGGGAGAGACTGGGGAGGGGGTTCTCAGATGGGAGAAGGGGACTGGGGTTCTTGGATGGGAGAAGGGGACTGGGTCTGAGAAGGGGCAATATGGGAAAATGGGGGCCATGCCTGGGGCTGGTGGGAAAATGGTGTATGCGTGGGTCAGGTGGGAGAATGGTTCTGAAAAGGGGGGCCCTAATACAAGGCATGTGGATGAAGGGGGCTGGAACTGGGGGTTGAAAAGGAGGTTAGGTGGGATAAGAGGCTGGAGACTGAAAAGGGGCAGGGGCTGAAACGGGGGACTGGTGGGATAGTGGGGCAGATCCTGGATGGGGGAGCAAGAGGGAGGGCAAACCCTGGATGGATGGGAGAGGGAGGGCAAATGGTGGATTGAAGGAGCAGAGAGAAAGGGCAGACAGTGGATGGAAGGGATAGAAAGGGCAGACAGTGAATGGATGGGGGAGAGAGAGAGGGCAGACAGGGGCAGATGGTGGATGGAAGGGGCAGAGATACAGGGCAGATGTGGATGGAAGGGGCAGGAAGAGAGGGCAGACATTGGATGGAGGGGACAGCAGAGAGGGCAGACACTGGATGGCAGAGAGAGACCGAAGACAGATGCTGGATGGAAGGAAGACAGTGAAAAGATGAGGAAAGCAACAAACTGTAAATAAAATATATATTTAAATTTTTTTGCTTTAGGATAAAGTAGTATTGTAGATATGTTAATAAATGTTTATAATAGAACATGCAAACAAGGTAATCTTTTTATTGGACTAATTTTAATACATTTTGGCTAACTTTCGGAGAACAAAACCCCCTTCCTCAGGTCAGGATAGGATACTGTAACAGTACTATACTGTATTGACCTGAGGAAGGATGTTTTGGCCTCTGAAAGTTAAATATATTAGTTCAATAAAATGGTATTTTATTTTCTATATTTGTTTTATTTCTATTTGTTAATTTGTAAAGTGGTGATTGGTATTTGTTAGTTTTTTTCAAATTTACATCTGCTGTCTTTATATTTTGCACAGTACTAGGGGACATTTTCTGTTTCTGTGGTGTTGCATTGTATGCAGAGTCTGGCATCTTGGGGTTTCGTTTTATTTTTTGTCTAAATAGAAAGTTTATGATTACTTATTCTATAGTGGATTAGGGTGTATCTGTGTTTGTGAAAAAGACATGGCTTTCAGTTGGCACTGACTGCAGGATCGACAAGCCCTGGAGCTGGGGGCCTTGGAGGGAGGGGTGGCGGGCCCTGGAGCTAGGGTGGGGGGCGGAGTTAGGGTGGGGCCCCATCAAATTGGTCTGCATAGGGCCCCGCACTTGCTAAGACCGGCCCTGGTAAGCCACATTGAGCCTGCAAAGAGGTGGGAAAATGTGGGATACAAATGCAATAAATAAATAAGTAAATAAAATAAAGATGGATATCTTCAAATGGCAGATATGTCTACTCACACACCTAAATGGCATCTCCCCTCACACACTGACTTCCTACTCCCACAGTTTGACATCTCTCCCTCTCTTCTTTCCTCCCCCCCCCCCACCCCCCCAGCCCTCCAAACTTGCCCTTGAGGCAGGCAGAGGCAGTGCTGAAGATAGGCTTGTAGGACCGGGTTGGGGGGGGGGGGAGAGGAGAGATGCAGAGATGACCTGCAAGAAAGAAGGAAGAGTGAGAGATACTGGACCCTTAGGGGGAGGCAAGGGGAAAAGATATTGGGATCTGGAGGAGGGGGAGATGCTAGACCTATGAGGGCAGGAAGGCTGCAGAACAAGAGAGATGAGAGAGGGATAAGTTCTGGCCATAGGGAAGGAGAACAGGAGGGAAGAGAGAGAGATGATGAGATCTGGCGTGGGGGGAGCAGTGCAGGAGGAAGGGAAGAATGAGGAGAGAAGATGGGCATGGAAAGGAATATGGATATAGAAGGGCAATGCTGAACATGGGGATAAGGACACAAGAGGAGTGGCCTAGTGATTAGGGTGGTGGACTTTGGTCCTGGGGAACTGAGGAACTGAGTTCGATTCCCACTTCAGGCACAGGCAGCTCCTTGTGACTCTGGGCAAGTCACTTAACCCTCCATTGCCCCATGTAAGCCGCATTGAGCCTGCCATGAGTGGGAAAGCGTGGGGTACACATGTAACAAAAAAAAAAAAGGGTGATGCTAGACTGCTTGATATGGAAGATAAAGACACAGAGGGTGATGCTGGAAATGTGAGGGGGTGATAGGGACACAGAAGAGTCATGCTGGACAGAGGAGGCAAGATATGGACACAGAAGGGAGATGTTGAACAGGGCAAGAACAAGGACACAGAAATGGGCGATGCTCAACATGGCAGGAAGATAGAGGCATAGGTACAGAGGGGAGATGCCACATGGGGCAGATAAGGATACAGAGGGAGGATGGATGGTGGACATGGAGTAGAAATGCTAAATGGACAAGGAGAGGCTGGCAGGAAAGTAAAAACAAGTTAGAGGAAAACAGAAACCATAGTAACATAGTAGATGACAGCAGATAAAGACCTGTACAGTCCATCCAGTCTGCCCAACAAGATAAACTCATTTGTGCTACTTTATATGTATACCCTCACTCAATGTAGTGGTAAATATCATTCTTTGGGATGGGCCACCCTTGGCATCTCTGAAATAGTATGAAACTGAGAGCACAACAGGGGCAAGTGTCCTGCAAATTCCAAAGGTGCATCATCAAAACAGGAAAAGAGGAACCAGAAAAAGAATCTTTAATTATGAACAGTTTATTATAAAACAAAAACACTTCTCTTGGTAATATTCACAGTGTGATTTACACTGTTAGCAGAGAGCATTCACAATGTTTCCTGGTTTAGTGACACTGTGCCTGCTCATGACAGTGATACATTTTCATGGTACTTTCTAATGCTTCCCTAATACTCTGCATCTGTAGACTTCACAAGCTAGTGCCCTGAACTCCACATGAAAATTTCCATTCTCCCTAACGTTCCTGGTGACAGGAAACACATGCAGTGTCCAAGACGAGAACAGGAAACAACCTCTCCAAAGTCCATAGGAAACATATTCTAGTGCTTTAATAAAGGCTTTTCAAGCTTCTACTTCCAGTTTGGAAGTCATTTTGTCGTCCTCTACTTTTGCTTGTTTCCTTTCCAACAGGAAACACGTGTCACTTTATAGGGAAACAGAAAATGACTCCAAACACACATTGGCTGCATGGAACTATTAACGTGGAAATATAAAAAAGCACTTTAAAAAGCAAAATCCACATAAGACAACATCAAGGTACTTATATTTAAAGAAAATAATTGTGCTTTGTTTTTATAGAAAAAGAGCAAAACCCTTTTCAGGAAAGTTTGTATTTCAGCAAGTCAAATAGCCAGGCCCAGGCTTTCTCAGAGCATATTTCCTTTAGCCTTCTGGCCGGGGTTTTCTTGTGCCTTTCACTGGTTGCATCGCTTCATTTCCAACTGTTTGATTACAGACACTTGGAGGCACACTTTAATAACACTTACTGTAACGTGCTGAGTCATAGTCTGCTGCCTTCCATCTGATGAATCAGAAATGCACAGGAAAGCATTGAACAGCTGACAGACATGTACCCTACCTAATACAATCAATGGTACTAAGCCTTGCAGACTACTGCAATGGAATTTATGCAGGATGTAAAGAACAATTCACAAAGAAACTCTAGACAGCCCAAAACACAGCAGCCAGGTTGATATTCGGTAAAACACGATTCGAAAGTGCCAAACTCCTCCGAGAAAAACTGCATTGGCTCCCAATCAAGGAACGCATCACCTTCAAAATCTGCACCTTGGTCCACACGATTATCTACGGTGAAGTCCCAGGATACATGACTGACCTGATAGATCTACCAACCAGAAACAGAACCGGATCATCACGAACTTACCTGAATCTCCACTACCCTAACTGCAAAGGACTCAAATACAAAGCACCTATGCATCCAACTTCTCCTATATAAGAACACAACTATGGAACGCTCTGCCAAAAGCTGTGAAAACAATCTACGACCATCTAAACTTCAGGAAATCACTAAAAACCTACTTGTTCAGAAAGGCGTAGCCTACTGACCCAACATAAATGTCTCAACTCTGCAACACAGCAAAACCAAAGAGCATACTGGACATTATTTAACCCTCCCTTTCTTCGACCCCAATGTGCTTGAATCATCCCTACCATATTCGACCCTAACATCATATTGTATTTGTTCCTCTACCGGACTTGGCAAACGCCTTTACGGTACTATGTAAGCCACATTGAGCCTGCAAATAGGTGGGAAAATGTGGGATACAAATATAACAAATAAATAAATAGCCCTATGTGAGTATAATGATATTTCTAATCTGTAAATTACAGTTCTAGCAGCACCCATCAATAGGCACTGCAGGGTGATTACACTATATTTTCCCAACGATACAGGATTTAAAACTGCATTGCATTCCCACTGGTAAAATTCAAGGTACTATATCCTCTCAAGTATTATTGAAATTTGGCATTTCTTGGCCACTTTGACCTGGGTTCAGCAGCTGGCTCAAGTCTTCTGCTGCCCGGATGTCAAGATATTCAACTAAAAGTGTGTGAACCCCTTCACTGGGAGTAGGTACATGCAGGTTAAGGGTAGTGTGATAACCTCAGGCTGCCGTGGCTGGCAATCTTCTGCCTACACAAGCTGATTTACCCTCGATTTGTTCATTTGGGTGCTGGCAGCCATTAGGACAGTGTTCTTCAATCACAGGCCCTGAAGACCTCTGCGGTAGCCCACCATCATTATTCTGTTTTTTTTTCTTCACTACTCTCTGCCTCTCTTTTCAAGCTTGTGACAGAAAGCTGGAAATGGAGGGGGGTGGGGTGGAGGAGAAGCATATCTCAACAGAAGAAGAGAGTGCGCAATTTGGAAATACCTACCTCCTTGAGGACACCTTTCAATGAAAAGTTTGAAGGTGGCCTGGTAAGGATGTATATCATTGACCCACACCGGTCAGCAATGTCACATCTCTGCATGGGAAGACTGTTGGAGGCTCTCCTTCAATTCATTTGGATACAAAGTGGTCCTGCCTTAAAAATTAGTGAAAATCATTAGGACATTAGTAGAGCAATTGTCTTGAATAGGTGGGAACACAGGAACATAAGAACAAAAGAGTAGCCATACTGGGCCAGACCAATGGTCCATTGAGCCCAGTATTCTGTTTTCCAAACAGTGGCCAACCAGGTCGCAAGTACCTGGCAGAAACCCAAATCGTGGCAACACTCCATACTACAAATCCCAGGGCAAGTAGTTGCTTCCCCATGTCTGTATCAACAGCAGACTATGGACCTTTCCTCCAGGAATTTGTCCAAACTTTTTTTAAACCCAGATATGCTAACCGCTGTTACCACATCCTCCAGCAAAGAGTTCCAGAGCTTAACTAGTTGTTTTAAAAGTATTTCCATGTAACTTCCTCGAGTGTTCCCTAGTCTTTGTACTTTTGGAACGACTTAAAACAAATCGATTTACTTCTCGTTCTACACCACTCAGGATGTTGTAGACCTCAATCATATCTCCCCTCATCCGTCTCTTTTCCAAGCTTTAGCCTTTCCTCATACGAGAGGAGTTCTATCCCATTTATCATTTTGGTAGCTCTTCTTTGAACCTTTTCTAATTCCGCTATATCTTTTTTGAGATGCGGCGACCAGAATTGAATGCAGTACTCAAGGTGCGGTCACACCATGGAGCGATACAGAGGCATTATAGTATTTTTGGTCTTATTCACCATCCCTTTCCTAATAATTACTAGCATCCTGTTTGCTTTTTTGCCCACCGCCACACACAACCTTGGAGAGGAGAGAGTTAAGGAAACTGAAATCAATCTAGTACAATAGTAGTGAAGTTGAATCCAACATCAGGGACAAAGGCAGAGACTATGTTCTGGCACTCTGTAGCCTGAAAGCCTAGAAATATACCTTTCTTAAGCAGGAAACAAGATAGCCACTTCAGAAAGTGCAGGTCCTAGAACTGGGAGGACTAACAGCTAGTCTTATTATAGTGGCCCCACTGGCAGGAGGTAAGAACTGCCTATGAGACCTTAACACCAGGTCAGCCATTGTGCAAGATTGATGCCTTGCAGTCTGATTTTTGGGCCCATGGCTGCAAGGTTCTGGAAAAAGCCCATGCATATAGATCCCAGCTGAGGACTGTATTTATGATGGCCGGACCAAAAGTAAGCAGGGAGAGGATATAAAATGAGGCAAAAAATACCCTGGTTAGTTGCAAAGATCCCAGACCTGATTCTAATTCAGCTGGAAGTTCAAAGGAGCGGTGGAAACTGCTAAAACAAAAATACAGTTTAGCAGTTTTCAGCCTCATAAGAGCATACAGAAAAACACTCCACATTCTTTACTACCATTACTATAACATAGAAAGAATGAACAAGGGACCAGCCATGTAAGCCGAAAAACAAACCAATCACATTTACTATAACGATGAAGTGTAAGGAGAAAAAAAAGGCTTCAGAAGTTCACTATTTGTATAAAGAGATATTCTGTTCTATATACAAAAAAAAAAAAGCTTTACCAACTTTGAGGTGTAGTAACTAAAGTGGGCTACCATTAAGATGAGAATGCACCCTTTATTTTACTGTTAACCACAGTTATTAGTAACTAGGGGGCTCATTTTCAAAGCACTTGTGCAAAGTGATGCATGTGGGAAAGAGGAACCCGAACTATAGCTAAGTAATGCAAGGTTCCACGTTAGGAGTCACCGACCAAGAAAGGGATCTCGGTGTCATTGTTGATGATACGTTGAAACCTTCTACTCAGTGCACTGCGGCGGCTAAAAAAGCAAATAGAATGTTAGGTATTATTAGGAAAGGAATGGAAAACAAAAATGAGGATGTTATAATGCCTTTGTATCGGTCCATGGTGCGACTGCACCTCGAATATTGTGTTTAATTCTGGTTACCGCATCTCAAAAAATATATAGTGGAATTAGAAAAAGGTACAGAGAAAGGCAAAGAAAATGATAAAAGGGATGGGACGACCTCCCTGTGAGGAAAGGCTGAAGCATCTAGGGGTTTTCAGCTTGGAGAAAAGGTGGCTGAGGGGAATATGATAGAGGTCTATAAAATAATGAGTGGAGTGGAACAGGTAGACAAGAATCGTTTGTTTACTCTTTCCAAAAATACTAGGGCTAGAGGGCATGCGATGAAGCTAAATTAATAAATTTTATATGAATCGGAGAAAATGTTTCTTCACTCAATGTGTAATTAAACTCTGGAATTCATTGCCAGAGAACGTGGTAAAGGTGGTTAGCTTAGCAGGGTTTAAAAAAGGTCTGGACAGCTTCCTAAAGGAAAAGTTCATAGACCATTATTACATTGACTTGGGGAAAATCCATTGCTATTTCTGGGATAAGCAGCATAAAATGTTTTGAACTTTTTGGGGATCTTGCCAGGTATTTGTGACCTGGATTGGCCACTGTTGGAAACAGGATGCTGGGTTTGATGAATCTTTGGTCTGTCCCAGTGTGGCAATACTTGTACACTTAGACTTACAAATTTCCATAGGTTACTATGTAACTTGTAAGTATGTGCTTTGAAAATACAGCTCTAGGTCTCACTGCATAAATTGGGACCTGTGCTATTTTTCCAGGAGTTAGTGGAAAAAAATAACACGTCTTGATTGTAGCCACATTGATAGCTAGGCCACTTAATCTACTACAGAAATTCCCTCAAACTTTTTAAATTGGTCCTACCACTGGGGTCGCTCAGGAGTTCCGGCTTCCAGCACACATTATTTTCAGCCCTAGGACTTTTACAAAATTTTTCTAGCACTAGGGATGTGCTCAGCAGTAATCGGGCAGTGCCACACCCTACCCAGTTACTGCTGGGTTAGCGCCAGAGCCCTCACCACCTCCTAAATAGGAGGCAGTAAGGGCTCCAACAGTAAATGGTCATGTGACAATTTTTAAGTTACCCGCATGGCCATTTACTGCCCCTTAAAAAAAAAACACCTTTATCCGCAGCAGTAAAATGTGGCCTAGCTGATGCCACCATTGCCATCTTCTTTTACTATAATTTGGTAAAAGGGCCCCTAAATGAAGTCGCTACAGAGGCACTATAACTGTCTTGATCCTGTTGGTCTTCCTCTTCTTATGCACTCAAGCATCTTTCTGACTTTTGCCTCACGTTTTCTACCTATTTTGCCACCATAAGATCATCAGATAGAATACACCCAAGTTCCGCTTTTCTTTTATGCGCAAAAGTACTTCAGCCCCTATGTTGTACCTTTCCCTCAGGTTTTTGCAGTCCAAATGCATAATCTTGCATTTATTAAGCATTAAATCTTAGCTGCCACATTTTGGACCATCAGGTGTATATTTTGGTATCATCCACAAAGAGGCAAACCTTACCAGACAACCCTTCTGCAATATCACTTAAAAAAACCCAAAACAAAACAAAAAAATTGGACCAAGAACCAATCCTCGCAGCACACCATTGGTGATGTCTCTTTCCTCAGCATGAATTCCCATTTACCACTACCCTTTTTTGCCTTCCATTCAACCAGTTCCCTAACCCAGTCGGTCACTTTAAGGTACATACCAAGGGAACCCAGTTAATATATAAGTCGCCAATGCCGAATTGTGTCAAAAGTGTTTTCTAAAATCTAAGTGTACACCACATCTAGCACTCTCCCTCACTCCAACTGTTGTGTCACCTAGTCAAATAGATTAATCTGACAAGTAAAACCATACTGCCTCAGGTCCTGTAGTCCATTGAATTTTAGAAATCTCATATTCTCTGTTTTAGAAGTAATTCCATTAATTTACCACAGAGGTCAACCTAACTGGCCAGTAGTTCCCAACCTCCCCCTTACTTCCACTTTTCTGGAGAGGGACGAAAGACATCCTTCTCCAGTCCTCTGGAACCACTCCTGTTTAGTACTGAAAAGGTCAAGGCAGCAGAGCTGCCCTAAATTCCTTCAGTACCTTTGGATTATTCCATCTGGCACCATCGCTGTGTCTGCCTTTAGTTTAGCTAGCTTCTCTCAAACACAGTTTTCTGAAAATCGTTCAAGATCTACCACACTTCCATTCCTATTGCGTTTATCTTCTGCAGTTCTACTCCCGGCCCTTCAACTATGAACAATAAACAGAAATATTTGTTAAGCAATTCCACCTTATCCTTCTCAGCTTCTACCTATTCCTCCCCTTCACACTTGAGCCTCACAATGCCTTTTACACTTCCTCCTGTCACTGACATATCTAAAAAAAAATTATCTTCCCCCCACCCCCCATTTTACCATACTGGCCACTTTTTCTTCTATTTGCTTCCCTGACTACTTGACCAGCTTGTGTTGGATTTTTTTTTTTTTTTTTTTACAATATCTTGTAATTTATAAAAGCTAACCATTTTTCTTATCTTTTTATCTACTACATTTGAGAATCAAAGTGTCCTTTTTTTCCCTCTTACTTTTATTCACTTTTCAAATGAAAAGATTTGTTGCTCCTAAAATAGCTCCTTTCAAACCTATCATGCTTTGTTTCTGTTGTCCTCGTAAACACACATTTCTACGAATTGCATCATGAATGCTTTCAGACTGTTTGCCTGGCTCAGCAATTACTAGGAATTTCAACTTTGTTTACCCGGAGTGACAGATCACATCAGCCCTAAACCAACATGTGTAACCATCTTTCTGATGGTTGCTGCTATCCTCTAGTGGTGGAACCAAGGAAGGAAAGAAAAAAAAAGGATATCATCTGGTAGTATCTCCTTGTCTTTCTCTAGTTCCTAAAACCTAAATAGTTTATCATACCCTCAAATCATTTAAGGGTGTTTCTTACCTCCCCTTTAGCTGTAAAACTGACACCGATCTGGAGATTTCACAAATATCAAGTGGCAAACAAAACAGTTGAGTCCTGGTGCAACAGATGATCGCTGCAAAGCCAAGTTGCGATAACTGAATAACACGAACTGGTATGAGTGGAGAGGGCAAGGGAGAGCCACTGAAAGAGACCAAAACTAATGGTAGACCTTGGTGCAGTGCATGTAGACATGCCCAGTCCAAGTGCACCACTCAAAGGTCAACAGCGACAAGAGAGGCAGTAGAGAGGCTATCCAGGTGTTTGTGAAGAAGAGAACAGGAGGTATATTAAAAGCAAGAAGCTGGCAAAAAAAAACAAAAATCAATAGGACCACTAGATGACCAAGGGGTAAAAGGGGCACTCTGGGAAGACAAGGCTATAACGGAGAGATTAAATGAATTATTTGTTTCAGTCTTCACCAAACAATATGTGGGAGAGATACCGGGGCCAGAAATGGTATTCAATGCTGACGAGTCAGAGAAACTGAATCAAATCTCTGAAAACCTGGAAGATATAATGGGGCAATTTGACAAATTGAAGAGTAGCAAATTGCCTGGACATCCTAGAATATTGATAAAATTGGAAAATGAACTTGCAGAACTATTAGTAATATGTAATTTATCTTTAAAAATCAACCATGAAGGGTGGCCAATGTTCCAGAGGTGATCCAGGAAATTACAGACTGGTGAGCCTGATGTCGATGCCAGGCAAAATGGTAGACCATTATTAAGATGGACTTTGAAAATCCACAGCTTATTTCTGGGATAAACAGCATGGAACGTTTTGTACTTTTTTGGGATCTTGCCAGGTATTTGTGACCTGGATTGGCCACTGTTGGAAACGGGATGCTGGGTTTGATGGACCTTTGGTCTGTTCCAGTATGACACTACTTATGTAGGTGAAGACCAGGGAGCAAATGCTGGAGAGGGAGTGAGCCTGCTTGGTTGCTGAAGACTGTAAGCTGTTTTTGAGCCATGATCTGTAGCTGTGATTCCTTGGAGCTTGCCCCTCTATGGGAATTTTCCATCTTTTCACCCCTGCTGGGACATTGCTGGTTCCGCACCCAGTGACTTCATTGGGTGTGTGGGGTGAAGACCGGGGAGCGAACGCTGGAGAGGGAGTGAGCCTTCTTGGTTGCTGAAGACTGTGAGCTGTTTGTATCCAAGCTCCAATGTCATGTGTGTCATTGGAACACATTAAAAATGGCCACTGAAATGCATACAGGCTTATTTTCGAAAGAGAAGGGTACCCCCATCTTCCGACACAAATCAGGAGATGGACGTCCTTCTCTCAGGGTCGCCAAATCGGCATAATCGAAAGCCGATTTTGGGCGTCCTCAACTGCAGTCCCTTCACGGGGATGACCAAAGTTCCCGGGGGCGTGTTAGTCCTCCGCTTTGAACCTCTGCTAAAAAAGGGAGTTAGTTGGTATACAAGAAATACATCACATCCAGAAGATAACGTCTCAGTACCTGAAGATATTGTGTGGCATCAACTTGGGGAGTAGGAAATACATCACATCCAGAAGATAACGTCTCAGTACCTGAAGATATTGTGTGGCATCAACTTGGGGAGTAGAAGTGGCCCTATATTGCTGAAGCAGCTGTGAAGTTACTGGTGTCTGAGGGTAGTACACATGAAACTTACACGATTAAAGGCATGCAAGCCCACTAAACCAGAGAAATATATAGGATTTTTGGACATCATTTCCCTTCTCTTCATCCATGGCCCTGCTGCAGGACTTCTTTGGTACTTGACAATGCTATATGACATTTTCCCAGATCTTCTTTCTTCCCCCCTCCCCCCCCCCCCCCCCCCTGAGTCTTATCCTTCCCTCCAGTTAATCATAGGACACCTCATCTCTCTGCCTCCTGCCATCCCTGGAGCTCCTCCTCCCAGATGCCTCATTCTCATCTCCCTGCTTTCCATAGTGCCCAGGCTCCTCCAATTCCTTCTTTGCCTCCTGCTACACCCCAGTTATCTCTGGCCCTGCCACACACAAGGCTGTTCATTCTTTCCTCTGCTTTTGCCATTACCAAGCCTTCTCATCTCCCTCTTATCTTCTGCCACCCCATGGCTACTGCTCCTTACTGGCCCATAGCCTTGCTTCCTATCCAGATACAGAGTTAAAATTTACATCACTCAACTGATGCTACACAACCCTCAAACTCTGCTACTGACATAAGTCATAATGTCAATTTCAAGAAGCCAAAGACGAAAATAAAGACACATAAGTAATATAGCTTAGAAATGAGATTTATTCAGATAACACCTTACACAAAAATCTCTCTGGTGTGTGCTACAGTAAAATCCTAGAAATTCAATGTTTTGACATCTTACAACGCCAGCACTCAGGGGTTCTTTCACAAAACCGCAGTAAAATGTGGCCTGCAGTAGTGTGGGCACGTCATGCTGGGCTTTTTTTTTTTTTATTGCGGCTGGGAAAAAGGCTATTTTTTTAATAGGCTGCAAAATGGGCGTGTGCTAATATTAAAACTAGTGCATGCCTATTTATGGCCTGAGCCCTACTGCCAATTTTCATTGACCGAGCAGTAAGGGATCACACGCTACCCATACGGTAAAACTAAGTAGTGCGCACCATGGATACGCTGCCGGTTACCCCCCGGGTAGAAAATTATTTTCTACCGATGGATTCTGTGCACGCAAAAATTGGAATTACCACCAGGTGCACGCGTTGCCCTGGCGGTAGTGCTGATTGGTAACACGCTACCTGCGCGGCACTTAAAGGCACCTCAGAGAACCATTATTGCAAGAAAACAAGTCTCAGACAGCTGAACTCAAATATTTCATAATATAATGCAAGAATTAATTCTTTTTTAAAATTTCATTTAAGAAGTAGGAGGTATGAAAAAAAAAAAAAGGCACTTTAGCAACCACCATCATCTTGCCTGTGGCTCCAGAGCCTAGAACTGCCTTACTCAGCATTAAACAACATTGGCACGTGGTTCTCTTTGCAGTACTCTGAAGAAGTTACACGATGGACAGAAGAGGGAGTAAGACTTCCAAACTGGAATCTGGGGAGGGAAATTGGAGTAAGAAGGCTGCCGAGGCTCCGAGGGATATAACCTCAACTTACCTTTCTTTTTCACCATCAGAGTAGTTAGCGAGTGAAGCTCAGCACAGTGATACTGCCACCATTTTGACTTCTCCCCAGTGTAGGACTTTCTTGAACTTTCTCCCACGACTCAGGCCTTGGGGATGTGTTTCTTCTTAAAGTTTCCTAGGAAGTGTTGTTCAGTTTAAAGGATAAAATTATGTGTTTTCAGACCCTGTTCATCTTAGGAGCTTGTTAGCACTCAAGAATGAGCCTTGACTAGGAACAGGGGGGGGGGGGGGGTGGAATTTCAGACAGCTGGGTAAAGTGGGATATACTGCATTAAGCCACGGGACATGATTATGTGGTGGTCTTTAGGAAATGAAGGAATTGTTTACGCCTTGTTTTATATAATATCACATGTGTTTTACTGTATTAACAACTAGTAAAAAAAAAGGCCCATTTCTGAAACCAATGAAACAGGCGCTAGCAAGGTAATGACTTTCTGCCATGAATGTTTCAACAGTTGTATTCTTAATATAATTTTTGTTACATTAGTAAGATTTCTTTATAAACAATATTGTTAGTGTAAACTTTTTTACAATGTATTAAAAGTTTTCCTTGTTCAGGTCCATCAATCAGTTTAACAATCATATCAGTAGAGTTCCTTACTTGTGAAAATACAACATACAATTGCCCATGTTTAAACAGGTTCTGGAAGGAAAATGCCAACTGAGTCACAGAGTATGTGTGTCAGAGAGTGTTTTTTTCTGTGAAAGACAGAAAGTATGTGTGACTTATTGAAACAGTATGTGTGAGACAGAGTGTGCATATGTGAGAGGGAGAGTATGTGCGACAGAGATAGTGAATATGTGTGTTAGTGAGAGATTCAGAGTCTGAGTCATAGGCAGAGAGACAGTGTGTGGGAGGGGAGAGGGAGAGAGCAGCAGGTCCAGCGGCGACTCGGGAGCGAGCGGGGGGAGAGGGTGGGGTCCGAACTGGGAGAGGAGAGGGAGGTCAGCGGGACGGCTTGCGTGCGGCTGCAGGGAGTGTCCATCGGGGAGGAGGGTGGGTGAGGGGGCTCTGGGCGGGGGACGGGTTGAGAGGGAGGTTGGCGGGACAGCTTGCATGTGGCTGCGGGGAGTGTCCATCGGGGAGTAGGGTGAGTGAGTGCGGCTCTGGGCGGGGGACGGGTTCCAGCGGCGACTCGGGAGGGGCAAGAGAGAGAGAGCAGCGGGTCCAGCAGCAACTCGGGAGTGAGAGGGGAAACTGGGGTCCAGGTCCACAGGCATGGGCTGTGTCGGGTCGCGCGCTTAAGATTTTGCTTCGTATTGCAATTTTTTTTGTTGATGGCGGATCTTCCTCGCTTCTGCTGCAGCTTCTGTGATGTAAAGATGATTGTGGGTCCGGGCACGCGACTTGCTTGATTGTTGGAGGCAGTTGGGTTTGTGCCTCGTGCTGCTGGCGTCAGTTCTGTCTGTGATAGGTCCCTCATGTTTGTGACGTTGCTTTGCCTGGCAACTATGCTGCATCCCCTTCCCTCTCCGTGTTCAGCCCTCGATGTCATTACAGGCAGCACATACCCTACGAACCGCATGGACCCTGCGAACCCTTCAGTGCCACAGGGAGTCAGCTTCAGAACGTTGGAGTTGGAAATTATTATATAGGATAAGGAATTTTTTTTCCTGCTTTCCTATTGTGTCTTCGGTTCCATAAAATCTAATAAAAGTTAGTGATAAAAAAAAAAGGTTCAGAAACCTTCAGCTTAGTCATTGCGCAGATAACTCTCCAGTTGTGTCAAGGGCTAGAAATTAGTTTTTCATCAGCAAAAAAAACAGACTGGTGACAAGAATACAAATAGTACAGAAGGTACTATTCCTCTTAATTATGTATTGTGAGAATCCTGTCCATCTCAGTTTTCCAACAGATTCAATGCCTCAGAATTCTTCCTTGATATTGAAGTGCAGTTGATCCTCTGGTCTGAAATTCCTGTTGGGGCTGCCATCCTCATTCAGGATCCGCCGGGAAGTGTACCCCACAATCGGATATTTTGCCTTGTAGACATTGTTGAAAATATCATCCAGGGCTTTTAACTCCTCTTGTGTGAGCCCAGCCTAAACAAAAACAAACAAAAAAGTCAGGGACAGAAAGAGACTCGTGTCGTCATCACTAAAGTTACGTTCAGCCTGCTCCAACACACAAGGATTTACCTCTCTGCCAAAGTCAACATACATACAGGATTATAAATCAGTGTTTGACAGATTTACTGAGAATATATGTGTGTGTGTGTCCCTCTTTTGGCTCTATAATTTACTCTTTAGGTTTTATTTATAGTTCTTCTCTCTCTATTGTTCCTATGTTTAATATATATATAGATATACACACACACATACACATATATATATACACACAAACACACTGGCATATGACAATTTTTCAGATTTTGGAATGTAGTCAGTAGGATTAAGGTTCAGGAACTTGGCAACATTTTCACAGTCCTCAAAATTACAAAAAACAAAAAAAAAACACACATCTACCAGTGAGCAACAGAGGCACAGCTTACTGGTAGTATGGCTGAGACATGCAACACACCTGCGTGGTGTGGGTTGAGTGTGTGTTGTGTCGGGGCATGTGTGGCTCCAAACACAAGTTCTGTTATGCTGATCATAGGAGCCAACCTTTCAAAATGATTGGGGGTGCTGAATTTCTTTTTTACAGGTGGTGCATTCCCCCCTCCCTCTCCCTCCAAGTTCCAGGCCCCCTCCCTCCAAATTTTAAAAGTCATCTATCTTACCTTGTCGGGGTTAGGGCGGCAGCAGCGGTAAAAAGCATGCAGGCTCGGCTCAGTGCTTAGTTCAGTTTTCCCTTCTCTCTCTCAGCTCTGGTCCCACCCTTGCGGAAACAGGAAATGAGGGCGGGACCAGAGCTGAGAGCAGTGGCGTTCCTAGGGGGGGGCTGACCGCCGATGCGCCCTGCCTCCCCGGGTGCAGCACCCCCCCCCCCCCGGCGAAAGGACATCCCCCCACCCTGGCGAAAGAACCCCCGGGTGCACGCCGCTGGGGGGGGGGGGGGTGTCACGCGCCGGTCAGCTTCGTTCGTTTTCATCTCCCTCTGCCCCGGAACAGGAAGTAACTTGTTCTGAGGCAAAGGGAGCATGAAAACGAAGGAAGCTGACTGGCGTGCGACACCCCCCCAGCGGCGTGCACCCGGGGCGGACTGCCCCCACCGCCCCCCCCCCTTGGTACGCCACTGGCTGAGAGAGCGAGAAGGGAAAACTGAACTAAGCACAGAGTCAAGCCTGCATGCTTTTTACCGCTGCTGCCGCCCTAACCCCGATGAGGTAAAATAGATGACTTAAAATTCGGAGGGGGCCTGGAACTCCAAGGGAGGGAGGGGGGACCCTGGAACTGCATGGCTAGCCTGAGGCAGTTTGCTTTACTTGCCGATGTTGCTGGCAGGCATAGAAACAATGGAGGTCCGCCAAGGAGGAAAGGCCAAGACATAGGACTATGCAGGACACGGGAAAGAGGAAGAAATGCTGGATCACGTGTTGTGCCTAGGCCAGTGGTTATCAACTTTTTTTCAGTCAGGACACACATGATGGATTATGCTTGCATCCATTACACACTGCACACACAATCCTCATGGACCTTGGTCTGATACAGTACATCAGTTCTTATATATTAAATGTAAACATGCTCTGCGTCCACAAAACCCTTATCTCCCTCCCCCACAACAATAGGTGCAGATCACAACTAGCACATTTTTCCATGGAAATTGTTATAAAAAAAAAAATTATGATTCTCACATCATCTCAATAATAGTGAAATAAATCTCTCCACTATCAGGCACATTGTGAAATAACACAAAACCTGAAAAACTCCTAACTCGACATATATGTAGCAAATCTGCTATAGAACGGTAGCACTGATTTAAACAAGAATCCTACTTAACATGCAGCACTACAAATATTTTACGTGGCCCTAGAACACCAATACATCTACTACTTGTAAAACAGAATAAGTGGGACTGCTACAGAGTTGTACGCAGAAACTACTTGCCCACAGAGTACCACACCTTGGTCACACACCAAATACAGAACAAGGGATCATACATTTAGAAATATAAAGATAAAATTGAATTAGGAACCCCAAGAATTCAAACTAGGCATGTTCCACAACATGCAAGAAATGAAAACACAAATGTATTTCCTCTTGTACTGAAACAAAAATTACAAATACATCAGTGTTGCACATTTTCCAAATATAACATATTCCGACAAATAAATTCAAAATAAAACACTTTTTTCTACCTTTGTTGTCTGGGTATTTTATTTTTTCAAGCATGTTGGTCCCAGTTTCTTCTTTTGTTTTCCTGTCTTCTGCTCTCTTTCCGTGGGTGCGGTCCATTTGTCCTTTCTCCACTTTCCTCACTATATCAGTCTCTGACATTTCCTCTTTCTTTGTTTTCTCTCACCCTCAGATTTCATCTTCTCACTGTTCAGTCCTCCATCTATATTTCACTTACCAGTACCTATCAACTTTCCATCTTCTCCTCTCACCCCTACCTCTCCCATCTCACTCCTTCCCTGGCCTCATATTCCCTTCTCTTTCACCCACTCCCCATTATACAATTATGTACTTACCATCCTCCTCTCACTCATCTCTCCTTGAGAGCTGCCATTGTCTTTCCCCACATTGTTCCAACATGCAAATATCTCCCCTCCCTCTCCCTTACATCCTTGTAGCCCAGCATCTCAATGTTCCCCATCCCTTCTCTCTTCTATGGTTCAGCATTTCCCTATCCCCTTCTCCCTGTCCCCTCCACCCCTATGGTTCAGCAATTCCCTGCCGCCTCTCTCCCCCTTTACTCCTTATTGTGCCAGGAGACATGGCTACACAAATCCCTAATGCCGTGAGTCTTTCAGTTGGTATAGGCAGCAAACTGCATACCAGAAGTGAAAGCCTGCTAAGTGTGGTTTACTGTGTACACAATCTGGGAAGGAGCAATCCATCAGGGTTGAGTGGCTGCATCTATGTCCAGCATGTCTCCCCTTGTCTTACTTTCCCTCCTCCTCCTATGGTCCGCCATCTTCCTCCTCTCTTCCTGCTTTCCATATTTATAACACCAGGCTTCCCAAGGCAGATTGCAACAGTTAACATGAACCCATCAAGAAACAGGATATCCTAATTGACATTTGTACATCTGTATTATATAGAACAGTGTAGAAAATGAGCACAAAATACAGTGTTTATTAGTACTATTTCTACCAGCTACGATCATTTTAAGCTGTTTTAGTGATATTCAATTGTTATTTCATTATATTTATATCTACAAATGGGAAGCTTTCAAATAAATTGAAAAAGCTATTAAAAAAAATAAAATATTTTTATCCTCCACCTTTTAAGGCACTGCCTACCCAACTAGAACAGCTTTAGACTTTTTTACAGGTGGACCACGCATAGGCAGTCCTTATTTCTAATGATCTTTGGCTATTGATTTCAATAGCGTTTATTATGTTTTGGGTCAAAGCCAGGTCTAGACAGCCTTCCTTGTCTCCTGCTTATCTAACATTCTTGCCGGCTTCAACCCCCTCCCCTAGTCCAGCACCACTTTCTGTTTCCCCCTCTCTATCTCCACCCCCCAGCACTACTTGTTTCCCCCTCTTCCTCCCTCCCGAGTCCAGCACCGCTTCTCCCTCCAGTCCTTCTCTCTCTCTCGTCCCCTCACCCCTCCGAAGTCCAGCGCTCCTTTGTGTGTCCCCTCTGGACCGGACCATCAAACCTCCTTCTCGCTCTCTTGCCCCTCACCCCTCCGAAGTCCAGCACTCCTTTCTGTGTCCCCTCTGAAGTCCGGACCGTCTTCGTTTAACAGCCCCTGCACTGCAGCGATAGCACGTTGCCACTAGAGCAGACGTCAGATCCTTCCCTACCGCGTCTTACTCTCAGACTTCCTGTCTGCGCGAGGGTGGGAGTGCGAGTGGGACTCGTGACACAAGCAGCAGCTCCAGAGGGAAGGATCTGACACTGGGATAGTTTGCTGTTGCTGCAGCAGGAGTCTGAAGATATTGAAGTAGGCTTCAGTCTTGAAGTGTCGGGGGGGGGATGGTACTAGTACTAGTCGGCGCCTATGATGCTGATGATCTTCATAAAAAAATACTTTCGGTTTTCAGAGCTTTTTGATTTTCAGAATTTTAGATAAAGAGATTGTGTACCTGCAAAACAATGTAGTTAAAATCACATGAAACCTACCATCTAGTACCCTCTGCCCCTAGTCCATTCCGTATCACTGTGAGGGACCCTGTTCCTATTCTACACATCAGTTTGAGAACCAGTGATTCAGAGGGTGCTGTGGAACAGGAGGAACTGTGCCCAGTGGAGAGTAGAACAGATTTGATTAGGAGACAGCTGAAGTTTAGTTACGGGTCCTATTATAACAGATGTAAGGAGACCAATCTGATGACTGGTTGTCAGGTACGCTTGTGCTAGACTCAGTAGAGGACCACAGTCTGCATCTTTAATCAGATGATTGTTGTTGTGATGTCTGGGCTTAGCAACAGTGCAAATTAAGAAAAGCACTAGATGGCTGTGAATGACAACCCACGGCAACAAATTCACCAAACATTACAAACAGTGTGCATACTAGATCTTGGCTTTCCAAACACTTTATATTTACACCACACCCAGTCAGGATTTCTACTGTCTTTCTTCTATGTTTGTGCAGCGCTGCGTACGCCTTGTAGCGCTATAGAAATGCTAAATAGTAATGGTAGTAGTAGAATAGGCAGAAGATAAATTTTCATACATTGGTAACCCTGTATAGATAGAGAGATAGAGATATGATCGCTTGGGGCTTCGCTATCCCTACTGATAAAAGCTGGATGCAAGGAAAACTGGATATAGTAGTAAGAGAAAAAACACTAGGACGGTATCTATTATAGAGGTGTTGGTCATAAGCACATACTCAGTGAATCGCATGCAGGGAGAGAAGATCCTCAAGTACCAAGAAATGTAGTCCAAGACTAAGAAAATGTAGCAGAAAGATACAGAAATATTTCCCATTGTTTTGGGTGCCACAGGTTTAATCAAAAAGAACTTCCAAGTGCACCTGGATAATTTGCCTGTACATATTACATCTTATGAACTCCAGAAGGAAGCTCTCTTTGACACAATGAAAGTACTAAGGTGAGCGCTAGCAGTATATTTCAGAAACCGAGATCACACTCCACATTCCTTGGCTTAGGAGTGAGGTTCATTCCTGTCGTGGTATGTGCAAAACTAACCTTAACCCATTTGGAGAAAACTGCCCCCTGAACACATATGCTGTACTGGTCATGCGTATGCCTGTAAGGAAAAGAGGTTGATATTTGTTGTTAGCAAGGTATGAATGTCAATGTGGAGGAGGTGGCCTAGTGGTTAGTGCACCGGTCTTGCAATCCAGAGGTGGCCGGTTCAAATCCCACTGCTGCTCCTTGTGATCTTGGGTAAGTCACTTAACCCTCCATTGCCTCAGGTTCAAACTTAAGATTGTGAGCCCTCCTGGGACAGAGAAATATCCAGTGTACCTGAGTGCAACTCACCTTCAGCTACTACTGAAAAGGTGTGAGCAAAAGCTAAATAAATAAAATATCCTTGGAGCTCTGTCTTCCCACCAAAATCAAAATGGCTTTATTAATCCATCCTTCTCACCTACTTTGACTATCAATAATGGTTAGAACCCCTCCCCCACCTTTCAGAATCTAAAATGAATCCCCAAATGGCACCAATGCCTTCACCAGCAAGAAAAAATCCATCTGCTTCTTAGCTAGAACTGTTGTAGAAATCAAGATGCCGCCACCATCTCGTGATCTGGCCCCCTAATGCCTCAACCCAGTTAGGGCAGATTCTGACTGAACTGGATACACAAGAAGCCACTCATAGGCACCCGCCCAGTATAAGAGGCTTGGACAGGGCTAAGCCTCCCCTGCTGTGCTCTGAGAGGTTTAAATTGTTGATTTACCTCCATCCTCACAGCAGGAGCTGCAGTGAAAGCCCTCTAGCCTTGTGTAACCAATTGTAGAAATTGATTTATGGTTTGTTTACCTTATTGCTGGGAGGGGGGGGGGGGGGGTTGGCTGGGTTCCAGGGAAATATTTAAGGAGGATGACTTCCTGACCTGCACTGAGAACAGATAGCAGCAGAATCGGACAACCAGACAACAAAGGTAGAAAAGATCATTTTATTTTCATTATAGTGTTTGGAATATGTCCACTTTGAGAATCAGGTGCTCAACATTAAAGTTTAAATTTATTTATGGCATTTTATCCCACATTAAACATGAATTAGGGTGTTTTGTTGGCTCTACATTGAGATTGTGATATTATGATCCCTTGTTTCATATTGTTGACGGTCTGCATTTTCCGTATGGGTGGTATATTGGTGTATTAGGATCTGCCAGTGTAATCTTTATGGTACAGTAAGGTTCTTAGTGTGTTTTGCACAAAGTTGTGCATAGTGTTTTGCAGTTGAGCGATTGTGCTTAGAATATGCTTTGAGCAACCACTTTATTCTTTGACATATGATACATATCTAATATTACATTTAATAAAAGGTATTGTGACTTATTTTATTATTTTTTCTGTATGTTATCAGACAATTATGGATTTAAGCTCCACCCTCCAACCCCACCCCCTTTAGCCTCCCCAAACAGTTGGGCCACCGACCGCCTATGAAGCCACTACACCAAAATCTATGTAACTAAAAACAGAGAAATATAGCAAAAAAGGGCAGCACAACACACCATGAAGTTACATTCCCTGATGGTAAGTAGTATGGATTCTGCTAGGTTCTTGTGCCTGGACTGCCACTGTTGGAAGCAGGATACTGGTCTACATGGTCCTGCCACAATCACACACTGGGCTCTTAATTCATGATCTAAAACAATGAACAAAAAGAGGTCTATCTCAAGAACCAAAATAGAGTAACCCAGACGCTGCTAAGCAAACTGAGCTGCTCCTGCTTATACTGATTTTTTTTTTCCAAACGTTTTTTTAAACTTTTTTTTTTTTTTTCTTTTTTGCCTACCTGAAGAAGCATTAAGAGTGAACAGCAGGTGATTCTGGTGGTAGAGGGCAGATAGATTCTCTTTTCATGCCCAGTATTATTATGGCTTCAACTGTGGAGTGCTCCTAGAAGGTATAAAGGGGCATAATTGAAAGGGAAGCCCAGTTTTGCCGAGGACGTCCTCGCAAAACATCCCGGCAAAGGGGCGGGGGAAACCCGTATTATCGAAACAAGATGGGCGTCATCTTTCGTTGCAATAATACGGGCGGGGACGCCCAAATCTTGACATTTAGGTTGTCCCTACACTTGGTTGTTTCTGATTTTCGGCGATAATGGAAAACTAAGAACACCCATCTCAGAAATGACCCAAATGCCAAGCCTCTTGGTCGTGGGAGGAGCCAGTATTGTAGTGCACTGTGTCCCCCTGACATGCCAGGACACCAACCGGGCACCTAGGGGGCACTGCAGTGGACTTCAGAAAAAGTTCACAGGTGCATAGCTCCCTTGTGTTGCCTGAGCCCCCCAAAACCCACTACTGTACACCACTACCATAGCCCCTTATGGGTGAAGGGGTGGGCACCTAGATTGGTACAGTGGATTTTTGGTGGGTTTTGGAGGGCTCACATTTACCACCACAAGTGTAACAGGTGGGGGGGGGGGGGGGGGAGGATAGGCCTTGGTCTGCCTGCCTGAAGTGCACTGCACCCACTAAAACTGCTCCAGGGACCTGCATACTGCTGTGATGGACCAGAGTATGACATTTGAGACTGGCATTAGAGGCTGGCACAAAATATTTTTAAAGTTGTTTTTTTTGAGGGTGGGAGGGGGTTTAGTGACCACTGGGCGAGTAAGGGGAGGTGATCCCCGATTCTCTCCAGTCGGTCATCTGGTCAGTTCGGGCACCTTTTTGTGCCAGTGGTCATAAGGAAAAACAGGACCAGGTAAAGTTGTCCCAACTGCTCATCAGGGACGCCCTTTTTTTTCCATTATGGGCTAGAGGGACGCCCATGTCTTAGGCACACCCAAGTCCCACCTTCGCTATGCCTCAGACACGCCCCGGTGAACCTTGGTCGTCCTGCGACGGAAAGCAGTTGGGGACGGCCAAAATCGGCTTTCAATTATGCTGATTTGGGCGA
Source organism: Microcaecilia unicolor (assembly GCF_901765095.1). Classification (NCBI taxonomy): domain Eukaryota; kingdom Metazoa; phylum Chordata; class Amphibia; order Gymnophiona; family Siphonopidae; genus Microcaecilia; species Microcaecilia unicolor. Next base: position 75,587,330 of record NC_044033.1, read on the forward strand.
CCCTGTGAGAAGGACGCACCTACAAAAAATGCCTTTTTTTTGCCGAAAATGGACACGCGGCAAAATTCAAAATTGCCGCACATCCATTTTGAGTCTGAGACCTTACTGCCAGCCATTGACCTTGCGGTAAAGAATCCAGTCAGTAATTCCACTTGGCGTGCGTCCATTATGCGAGCCTGAAAATAAAAAATATTTTCAGATGAGCCAAAAATGAAATTACCGCAAGAGCCACACGGTACTCAGGCGGTAACTCCATTTTGGCGTGCATTGGCGGCTTAGTAAAAGGACCCCCTCAGAGTGGTGCCTGGTGGATAAAGTCAGGGCAGCCATTTTGCTGTCCCAACTTTAGGATCCTTTTACTAAATCGTTTTAAGTGCTAACGCGTGCTGAATGAGGTAAAAAAGGCTTACCGCAAAATACGTTAAAACCTTTTGTCGGTAATTTGCCTGTCAGCATGTGCCAGTTGTGCAGTTTTATAAAGCATAATTTTGGGGAGACGGCGTCGAGGGTGTTTGCAACAGCATTTATAAATAGTCACATAAAGGGAAGACCCAATGAAGAGAGACTATGCCACCAGGCAAAAAACAATGAAGTTGCCTTAAAGTGGTATTTTCCGAGGGCTCCTAAAAAAATGTAAAAAATATAATATAAATAATATATATTATATATATAAACCTAAAAATTAAAAATACAATAGAATTATTTAATAGAATAGCTGTTTGCACACACACAGTTCTTATCTTTGGATTTGTGAAGAGCGTGATTATATTTACCAAAGATTTTGTAGTGTGGAGACTTTAGTGGTTTCAGCTATTCCACTAGCAACATTCCATGTAGAAGTCGGCCCTTGCAGATCACCAATGTGGCTACGCAGGCTTCTGCGAGTCTGACGTCCTGCACAGACTCACAGAAACAGAAGCCTGCGCAGCCTTCTACATGGAATGTTGCTAGTGGAATAGCAACATTCCATGTAGAATCTCCAATAGTAGCAACATTCCATGTAGAATCTCCAATAGTATCTATTTTATTTTTGGTACATTTGTACCCCGCGCGTTCCCACTCATGGCAGGCTCAATGCGGCTTACATGGGGCAATGAAGGGTTAAGTGACTTGCCCAGAGTCACAAGTTGCTGCCTGTGCCTGAAGTGGGAATTGAACTCAGTTCCTCAGTTCCCCAGGACCAAAGCTTGATATTGTCAGTCATGATATTCTATTAGATTTATTATCCTGTCTTGGATTGTCAGACTCTGTATTTAGGTTGTTTGAGTCTTTCTAAAAAAACAGACAGTTTCTGGTACTAAGGGACAGCTGTTTTTCAACTCCAAGGGTACCCCCCCCCCTTGTTGAGTTCAAGGCTCCCCCATCTCTCCACTCCTGTACAATCTCTATACGAGTATGCTTGGTCAAATACTGTTAAACCCAGGCGAGATCATGCTGTCCTATGATGATATTTTTTTCTTGGTTCCTAAGTTTAGGCAAAAATTCTATTACTACTGTCATAAATAAGTGTGTAAATAGAATTAAGCATTTGGGCAGTTTTTGTCAGACTCCAAGTTAAATGCTGATAAATTTAAAGAGAAACATAATTTAGTTTTATCAGGTATTCTGCAATTTGTATTGAATAATGGAGGGACTCAATTTCAGGCTGAGAGGGTGTCTTAAGAGTCCTGGCAATGTTTCTGGATTCTTTGTTAACTATGGAGCCACAGATCAATAGTTTAGTTCAGAGAGCCTATTTTAAATTGAAACAATCAAACTTATTGCACTCTTTTTTTACGGGATCATTTTAGAATAATTGTGCAATTATTGATTTTAACTTTATTGGATTATGGTAATTCTTTGTATTTATGCTTACCATCTAAGCTGATAAAAATTCAAATGATACAACATTCAGCTGCAAGGAGGATATTTCAGAAATCACAAGTAGATCATTTTACTCCATTATTGAGAACATTACATTGTTGCCAGTACAAGCTTGGATTGATTTTAAAGTGTTATGTTGGTTTTTAAGATTTTAAATGGTACCTGTCCAGGAGGTGGTCATCAATTGATAAAAATATTACACTCAAACAACTTTCAGGGGTTGTAATTTTTTATTACTAGCTTTTCCCTTGACAAAGTGTGAGATATAAAGCTTATTTTCTCACTCTTTTTTGGCTACTCGATTATGGAATAATCTTCCTGTCAAATTATGCTCAGTAAGAAACTACTCATTTGTATGCTAATCTATGATATGATGTTCCTAATTTACTGTAATTCCCTGATGTTTGATCAGTTTCAAGTTTGTTTTAATTGTAACTCGCTTTTGACTCTCAAATCGAGGGAATTAACGAGAAATTTATTTTATTTTTGTTAAATTTGTACCCCGCGCTTTCCCACTCATGGCAGGCTCAATGCGGCTTACATGGGGCAATGGAGGGTTAAGTGACTTGCCCAGAATCACAAGGAGCTGCCTGTGCCTGAAGTGGGAATCGAACTCAGTTCCTCAGTTCCCCAGGAGCAAAGTCCACCACCCTAACCACTAGGCCACTCCTCCACTCCAAATAATACAAAAGAAAAAAATGCCCTATTTTATGGACATGCTAGAAATGGGTTTAAGCGTGGGAAAGTCCCATGTTAAAATGCACTAAGCCCATTTCTTAGTGAATCTTAGTAAAAAGGGCCCTTTATGCACTTACTTAACCGGTTAGCAGACTGAATATCGCCGCTAACCGACAGTGCCTGGATGGTCACAGGCAGTATTCAGCTAAACAAACCACAAGTGCTGCTGAGTATCACTGGATGGCCAACTCAGCAGGGTTTAACCTTGGAGGAAACCTAAAGAATTGGTTAACCCCTCCGAAGGGACACCACCTTGTAAGTGGTGGAGGGGCTTCCGTGTTTCAATGACTCAGAAGGCTATGCTGTAGGGTTACCCATATCAGACAGGCCTCTGAGGAGAAACCAGACAAAGAGTGCCCCAACCTGGAGGATCCAAGATGGCGTTGAGGGAGGACGTACGCTAGTTGAGTTCCCGTTTTACACCAGAATGCCTGAAGAAGAGGGCACGCTCCCCAGAGAATGGGGAAGAGAAAAGGCAAAGCCGTGGTGCTGTCCTCCTCGAACACGGCTGGGGTCCCCACCACTTCTCAGTCTATTTTGGAGAGATTCGGGGTCATAACATCGGGGATATCGGTTCTTGCTTCGGGGAACAGCAAGGCTTTATTGCCGAATCTCAGTGGAGGGAGTGACTTTGAGTCCCCCTGTTGGCACGACCCCTCCAAGACCCGGAAATAGTAATGCTTCGCTATGGAGGTCAATAATGGAAACGCCCGAAGTGGGTTAGGATTTTCATGTGACCCGAGGAGGTCCTGGCGCAGCATCGACTCAGATAATAAACCAACTGGGAGATTGGAGAGAGTGAGCTCTTCCCCCCCGAAGATATCTGGAGCGGTTTCTGTGGAGAAATTGGACTTGGTGAAGCCAATAATATAATGGACGTACTATAGGAAATGCAGCAGAATGTGAATAACTCTCTTCTTCAGATGTTTAAAATTTTCACTATGTGAGTTAAAGAATTTATATAATACTTAAAGTGGAAGTCCAAGATATAAAAATAGAGACTTTGATTACGGAAATGGCTTCTCTATGAAAATCAGATAATTTGGTAATGAAGAATAGTTATCTTTCTTGTAAAAATTGGAATTTCTGGAGAACCAATGAAGGGAAAATAACTTGAGAATGATAAATTTACCTATAATATCCTATATATCAGCTACTGAATTCTTGAAGAAATATTTCTCTGATACTTTGCTAATACCTTCTGATAGCCATCTTTTGGTGACTAAATTATATTTCCTTTAAAATCTTCTTTATCAGAGAAAAGAGATGTAAGTTTAACTGACTTTTTGGAAAATTCAGAAGTTATAGACAGAGTTATTATTAGTGACTTTCGTCTTTGATTTAGATAGGAACAATGTTTTGAAATTGTATTTCCGATACATGGTTGATAGTTTTTTGGGTTCAAAGATGCATATATTTCCTGACCATCAAGGGAATCGCAGACTGGGAGGCGTGAAGTCTTGGCTTTTAAGCCAGGAATCATTGCCCTAGGTGGGACCTTCCTAGCGCGATTCCCTTGTAAGTGTTTTATTTCCTTATTACTTATTTGTTTGAACCTAAGAAATTATAAGTTTGTGGAAACAGATGAAGAATCCTCTGCAGCAACTTCCTTCAGTTACCACTGTACCGGCTGCAATAACCGATTAACCTTCCTCCCTCAGAAAATGTGAAGTGTAAGATTAACCATTTTGAGTTTTTCTTATTTTCTTAAAGATTGTTTTCCTGATCTTGGATCTTCCAATTGTGGACAATTATGTAAATATATATTGTTGAGAGAAAATGTTTTCCTTTTTATTAATTTCTGTATTTCCTTACATTTATGTGCTAAATGTGAATGTAATTAAGTAAAATGATAAATAAATAAAATAATTAAAAAAAAAAAATTGGTTAACAAGAGTTTATGATACTGCATAATACGTTTTGATACATTGTTGGAATCTGCGCTTTATTTTGGTGTCTCTGCTAAAAGTTTGGTGAAGATCAATGATTGACACAACAGCATTATATGTACCTGGCCCTTTAAGCAGGTATTAGGATGCATCTTTTGTTATGATATTAATGCTGATCATCTTTTAAAATGGCGTCCACGTAGACATGCGTTTCAGCCGTCTTGAGCTTGACAATATGGGTGTGTAGCCCTGTTAAATTCATGAGTACATATTGTTTAAATTGCTATTTTGTGGTAACTTAGTGTTGAGGTTGGTGTGAGCATTTTGGAAAGGATTGTAAGAATTTAAAGTAATTGTTTATGTTTGTATAGGACTCATGATGACCCTTTTATGTACCCCAGAAGCACATGGGAAGCCAAACATCTTTTACATCATTTTCTCGGAATTAGGTATATGTTCTAGTGCTGATAATTGCAATAAGCAGATAAGTGGTCACCTTTGGCTTTTTTTGTAAGATTGTGGATTATATGAATGAGGAATATTAAGGTTTCTTAAATGACATTTAACGTATTGTTGGCATAAGCATGCTTGTTTGATGTTAGAAGTACAAGTGAGTAGGTTGAATAGGGCTTTTTTTGAGGGGGTACCGAGTACTGGCACCTTTTCCATTGTCTGCGAAAATTGACCCATGGTCCCCAAGTTTTAATGAAAGAGCTCAGGCGCTACACACCAATTCTGCCTTGTAATAGATTCTGTGACTGGTTGCAAGGGGCCTGATTATTGTGGGGAGGGTCTCTCAGTGATCATCCCACCATTGGAGCCGACTCTGTGGGTGCTTGAGCACCCCCAATATGAAAAATTCCTTGTATGTGTCCAGGGAGGGGTAATTTCCATTGGGCTTAGCACCCCCAATAATTTGAAAAGTTGGCTCCTATGATCCCACCCCTGAAGAGTGGCCTAGCATTTGAGTGCCGCACCTTTTTTGCTAGAAAAAATGCACTGAGGTTGAACAACAAGTGATAAGAATTATGCACCCAGAGGCACAGACCTGAAATAGCTGAGATTATAAGGGACCCTCATTGCTGTGGGACATGCTTATTTGATGCTCTCTTCTCATTTAATTTTTAACTTTTTAATTTTTTTCTATTAATTTCGTTTGTTATACAAAATCGTTTTGTTGCTCATGTAGTTGTTACCCATGATCCTTACTTTCTGTATGATATTTAATGGTAGTAACGAGTTTAGATTGTGCCCTTTTTCCTCTTTGAACAGGTTTTGATTAATGGCATGCGCTCTTGACTCCTTTACTCTAAGGGGGACACGGCAGGAGTGTCCGCTTGTTTCTAATTCTTTTTATATTATGCATGCAACTACTTGCCCAAAAATTGATCAAAGACAAAGAAATACAGGGGATGACAAGAAATTACATGGAATTCAAACACGCGTGGGATAAACACAAAGGAATTCTGTTTAGAAGTAATCTTAATGAAGATTGGGTGGCAATGCCGGTAATTGGGAAGCAAAACCAGTGCTGGGCAGATTTCTGCGGTCTACACCCTGATTGTAACTGAATAGACTTGGATGGGCTGGAGTGTAAATTTACGGGGCTTCAATGTTAGCTTCAAAACTTTTAGTGCAAGAACAGTGTTGGGCAGACTTTTACAGTCTGTGCCCTGAAAATGGCAAGGACAAATCAAACTCAGGTATACATATAAAGTATCACATACCGTGTAAAATGAGTTTATCTTGTTGGGCAGACTGGATGGACCGTTCAGGTCTTTATCTGCCGTCATTTACTATGTTAATATATTTTAGTTGACCTGAGTGGCTTGGAACGTTCTCCTTCCACCCCTTTTTTTACTGCTCAGCAAACACCATTAATATCCCAGACAATGCTAATGTGCATGTAATTAAGTGTACAAAATTTTTAAAAAGTCCTGGTGTATTTACCAAATTCATATCATATGATGTACAACTGTTTGTAATGTTACGGTCCACAAACCCACTCGATAAATGTGTGTCAAAATCAAAATGAAACGCGAATAACCCACCAACATAAAAGAAACTTATGTGTTAAACAACATGTTTGGTTCACCAGAGTACCCCATTTTGGATAATTCTTCCTCAGGAACCACATGCAAACTGCTGGCAGTGCTATCTGGTTAGAGCGATATTCAAGACTGCTGACTGGATATAAAGTTAGGAAAATCTTTTTTCTGTTATAACTCAATCCAGTGAGCAGTTTGCATGTTGCCATTAACCAGATATCCTCCAGCACTGTAGGATACTGTCAAGGCAGCTGGAGGAAATATTCAGCACCATCATCCGGTTAGTGCTGCTGAATATTCCATCAGCTGATACTTATGCGGTTAACAGCACCTGCTTGCCAGATAAGAGCCTTTGAATATCGGCCAGTAAGATACTTGTCACACTTTTAAAACATTTTAAAAACATTAAGGATTTGAGCCTCAGCCAGTCTGTGTGTTAGACCTGTTTTTGTTCTGTAAAGTCTAATCAGTAATGCACTGGCACCGCCAGCCATCACCAGCAGGACACAACAATTATCCTAGGGTCTTTCTTTACCGTATCATGGGTGAGATCCGCCGGGTTGAGCGACATCTTGGCAACACCTCGGGTAGAATCTTTTCCAGTCAGTGCATTATATGGTGCATCTTTTCCATAAAATTCTGTTCAGTGCAAAAGGGGAAAAAATTAGCTATGAGCTCTGCAAACTGTGGAGAACATGGGAACAGCAAATGAGCATGTCAGTAGGGCAGCTAACTGGGAATGTGATGTGGTTGTAACCCCAAGACAAAACTGAGGCCCAGATGCAACCACCAAACGTAAAAAAGCAAAAAACGTTTAAAAGCTGTTACTGAATTTTAAAAAACGAACAATGCAGCAAAAAAAACAAGTCGCACATCTTCGGTGCG